>NC_143012.1:137592452-138192452 GCF_055824585.1 Amblyomma mixtum | reverse complement strand
TCTATAACTTCGCGGCCTTTGAAGAGGCAATGGCAACCGTATGTACTTAATCCTTTTAGTGATGGAGATCTACTCCTGGGCTTGGACAGAATACCCTGCCCCTAAACGGGAGTGGGCTACAGGACAGCATACACCCTCTTTACTCCCCATATAAGCTTGCTCGTGCTTAGGGTGATGCGCGCCCATCGCTCCCTACGGAGACCTTGTATGCAGTGTAGGCACACTGGCAAGTTTTCCCACACGCAAAGAAGTCGGGGAACATTAGACTGGGGGTTCACCATTCTGCAAATGCCCATTTCAGCAACATCCGGCGTGGGGCGATGCCTAGTCGGTGTGCTTCGCAACTCTGGCTATCGGAGCAGCATGTGTGTTCCGTTTATGTATTCATTTACTTAATAAGGCGAAAGCCTTTAATGCCTCACGCTGTCGTTAGCAGCCGTGTCGGCAGCCGTGTCGACAGCTGTGTCGGTAGCCGTGTCGACAGATGTGTCCGCGTTTTGATGGGTGTCCACCGAGATATGTGAGACAGTTACTGCGTAATTTCCTTTCCTGAAATACAATTTTCAGTTTCTTCATTACGGCCCCTCTTTCTTCATTCACTCCCACTTCCTCCCTTCCTCTACGGTGCGGTTCAGGTGTCCACCGAGATGACAGAGAATTACAGCGCCATTTCCTTTCCTCAAAAAGCGTTGCGTTCAAAGGGCAAGGCATCGCGCCGAACGGGTGGTGGCGTTCCGTGGACTCCCTGGCAGCGCTATACAAACGCTGTCGCGTTCCACTCCTAAAGGCGAAGCTTAAGCGTCATTAATTAGCACTCAATTAGCGCTGAGTGATTAATCAGTAATTTACCATTAATTACTGATTTGTCATTACTTCGTCATCAATTATGTGTGACGTCATCCACTGGTGACGTCACCAGTGCCACAGAGGCAATCGAAGTGGTGTGGAAAACGCTTTCGCCTCTACGCACTTTAGACAGTCAAAGTGCCCCCTGAATTTTTTTTTACCCTCAGGGCATGCAAAAGCATTCTAGAGGGGAGGGGCAGAAATACAAAGGACACTCTGCACTTTGGTTAATAAAAGGAAAAAATAATAATAATAAAGCAGAAAATAAAGACAGCAACAACAACGACGAAAAAAGAACAAAAACGGCACGTATTCAAAGCAGACGGGTAGGTTACAAATACGCAATAGTTTGGTTGAACAGAAAGCAGCAGAGTACAGCATCAATGTATTAAAAAAAATAAAAATAAATGAAGGAACAGTCATACAGAACATGATAAACGCCAAGTGCAAGTTATAAAAAAAAATAAAAAAGGACTTCAAAATATGTTAGTAAGGGAAGTACGAAAGCGGTGGTTGTCGGTGACAGCAACCAGGGCAGCAGGTAGATGGTTCCAGTCACGGGATGTTTATGTGACTACGCTCGCATAAGCGCACTCCAGTTCCAGTGAACACCTCGTGACGTCTTCGTGATAGGACCAATCAGCAAATGGCATTACGGCGGCCAGCCAGCGTGGAGCACTGTCACAACTTTATGCGTGACGTCATTCCATTCCGACCATTCACGCACCCTGGTATGTTTTGTCAACGGCACCGACGCCGGATAAATGGGAAACGTGCTCTTAACAGCCGTCTCTGCAAAAATAGCATCTAAACACAAATCATCTTCAACATCACAACCATCTCCGCCACCATCATCATCGTTGTCTGAATCACGCCCACTGCACGGAGAACACCTAGGATACCCAGTTATCCCTACCATGCGCGAAACGCGGCTGCACAGAAAGCAAATGGTAAATCTTTTGAGCTGTAACTTCCTAATCCAGGTCACAACCCAGAAGCAAAATTCATCAGCGGGAGTGCCGCGTTTCAGGCGCCCTAGTGCATGCTTGCAAGTCAGCCTGAGTCGCGTCACTCTGCGATTCGCTGAAGGAAAGGCGTTTCGGCGACTTTGCAAATGCCACTGATTCATCCGAACTTGACAAAACTACTCCGTGAAAGCGGCCAGACCAAGAAATGCCAAGGTAAGGCACTGCAAATGCGACTGAGCTTAATGGTCTGCTCATTCCCGCTCGTAGAGCCATCAGCGTAGACTTGCAGGGGGCCCCGCAGGTGCTGCCCAGATATTCAAGAACTCTACCACGGGCATTGATCGTTTTGAGCGCAGGCCTGTGATGTCTATACCCAATTTCATTCAACGTTGAAACGTTGTCAAAGATAGCGCTCTTCTTTACGCTGCCTGAATCCACGATGAAAAAGTAGTGCGTTCCTTGTGGTGAGCGAAAAAGAGAAAATGCTTTCCCTGCAGGCTTATTACATGATATATTTGTCATGAGCTTGACTGAGTGCGCTCTTATAGCTGGCAACACGCTCTCGGTTTCTCATGCTTTAGACCGCTCGGTCACATAACAAGTGCGGAGTAACACGCCTCTCTTTACTGTTTCATGCGGACTACTTCCGTACGTTTCACAGCGTTGCACCTCATGTATGAAACGGAGTATAGGCCTCAATGAATGGCGCGCTAAAACCATGGCAGGTGCTGACGCCTGATTCCCGGTCAAGAGCAAACCTACTGTGCGGAGGGAGTGATGGAAAGGCCGCAAAAAAGTGCTAAGCCTTCTACCGACAAAGCAGGATCTCTCCAAGGCCTACTAACTGTAGAAGCTTGACTGCGGACGTAACGGAACAGAATGGGCTTTTTTCTAAGACGTTGCTTGGAACAACATGGAGTGAAACTGTCATCGTAGTTTTCGGGCTTTTCTTGTGTATGACCTTCACATGTGTATGCTGGCTGCCTGGAGGCGTTATGAACTTACAGTGAGCATACAAATGAATACAGCACATACTAATGCACGATACTATGAGTTCAGTATAGTTTGCTTCCGGTGGCTGCCATCTCACGTTGGAGCCGCTTGTGACACAGCTGGTGGTGGTGGTGAAAACATTTATTAAGAATGAACAGGAGGTATGTTTAGATCAGCCCGTAAGGGACCGATCCTTACAAACACTAGGTGGAGGTTCCTAGTATGGGACCCCAGTGGCGGCTGCCGCCGCCCGGGCGCGCCCGACTAAGGCTTGTTGGGCCTGTAAGTCGTGGCAGCCGAGCAGGGTCGCCTCCCAGTCCTCCCGGGTTGGTTTGGGGATGGGGGGAATAGCGGGGTTGGAGGGGCAGGCCCACACCATGTGATAGGTGTCAGAAGACACTGCACTACAGTGTGGGCAGCTGCCGCTAAAGGAGGGGTCAAAATGTTTTAGCGCTGCCGGGCACAGCAATGTATTGCTGAGAACGCGGAGAAGGAGCCGCTCATCCGCCTTCTTCAGGCCTTTACATGGGCTAGGGTAAAGGCGATGACTGTTTTGATAGTAGGCTGTAATTTCTTTGAATGTATACACCGGATCAAAATCGGGTTCCTGATCGGATGGGGAGGAGAAAACAGCCCGGTGAGAGAGCGCGCGGGCGGCTGCGGCTGGAGATCTTGCCCAAAAAGCTCGGTGATATGAAACTTCAGTGGCTGTCCCAAAGGACGAAAACTGCTCCAAGTAGGCAGTGGCGCACAATTTCCTTCACTCCGGCCGCCTCTGCGCCCCGCCTGCGTTCCACGAGGCTTGTCGCCAGCGAGAGCTGCTCTCTTGTACTCCAACTGCGCCTACACAGCGGTCTAGTTGCACAAGAATCACCGTGTGTTCGTCAACTGTGCTGTCGTGGGCGATGTGAACCATTTCCTTCTATTGTGCGCACCTATTCGCGAAGAACGTGAGACACTCTTGTCCAAGCCGAGCATCATGAATGTTTCATTGGGCGACGTCTCTCGAATCTTAATGGTACCCTGAGGGAGCACGAACTGAGCGGCGAACAGTGACAAAAACGCTCTTGAAGTTTTCAGAGGGCCTTATGGGACAGTGGTAGAGATAATCCCTTCAATTAACTGGCTCGGGCGGAGCAACTGCGGACAAAACAACTGTAAAGTTAATCCCATCATCATCATCATCATCAACAGCATGACTACGCCCACTGCAGGGCAAAGGCCTCTCCCATGTCTCTCCAACTAACCCTGTCCATTGCCAGCTGCGGCCATCGTATCTCCACAAACTTCTTAATCTCATCCCCCCACCTAACTTTCTGCCGCCCCCTGCTACGCTTGCCTTCTCTCGGAATCCACCCCGTTACCCTTAAGGACTGTGCCTTAACATGGACCACCCCTGCCGCCGCACTGTACCAGCCAATTTGCCAACGCCATTTCTCCGCGTGACTTCTGGCCACTGCCGGCTACCTTTTCCTGCCCTGTGTAGGAATCAATTCTGTTAGCGTAAGACACCAGCGGTTTCTACGTCCCGGAGTGTGGACGTGGTATGCATGAGTCGCGCTAACAGCAGTGCCAAGGACAGAGCGGAACAACGGCACACGCAAGCTTGCACTCGTGACACGGTGTGTGAGCTCGGAACCGTCAAGCCAAGGGGCGTGGTGGTGGCGGTGATGAATTTTTATGGCGGAGTACAGCTTTGGCCATCGTCGCTGAAGGCATTTGCGTTTGCGCAAGGTGGAATCAAAGACCCGTTGCCCAAGCATTTCACCCCAGATGAGCCGAGCGCGAGGCCAGGGGAAAGCTTGTGCCCTTTGTATCACCGGTAGGTACCAGGCAGGGGATCGAACCCCCACTTCCCGCATGCGAAGCGCATGCTCGAACTACTAGGCCACCGTAGCGGTCCGAGGGCTCTAGTGGGACCATCACAACACATCACGCATTCGGAAAGCATGCCAAAACCCAAAAGCAAATCCAAAAGCACAAAAAACAGCTAGCGCCGATCGACACTCCCACGGGTTTAATCGCCCTCTATTTCCAGCTAAGAAAGTGAAAAACAACGTGATCTTAATAAAGCAGACGCCACCGATGCATCAGGCATGAATTGGGAGCACCAGAAAAAAGTTGAAAAAATGAGCAATGCCGTACAGCGTTGACGCATACGGTGTTGAGAGCTGTCTTTCTCAAAACAGGTAAAGAAAAAAAATATGTGAGAGGTGATGTGCACCTCAGTGAAAACACAGCTGGGCGGAGGTAAATGTACCGAGCATAGCGTAGAACCAGTATCTTCGAAAGAGAGCACCTTGGTGCGTCTTCGTGAGTAGCAAATACTTCCGCCATCTCATGCTCCCATGTCACTGGGCGGGGGTGAGATGACCTAAACCACCTTGGAGGTGGCTATAAGGAATGGAAAGGAGACGAAAGGAGATGAACATCTGAACAGCACCAAAGGAATAATTGAAAACATCTTTATTTGCTCAATATTCTTAGAGCATGTGGATGGGCCCCCTAGTCCGGTAGTTCACTGACTGTTGCTGCCGCGCTGGCCCTCCCCACCAGCCACTGCTGACGGTCAGGATCATCGCTGAGCAGAATAGCCGCCCACTGCTCCTCCGAACGGTTGGGAATGGGGTCAACTAAGGGATTAAATTGGCATGCCTACACCATGTGGTAGAGGTTAGCTACCTCTCCACAGTGTGGGCACTGCGGAGAGTATATATAGTATAGGGTACCACTGGTGTAACTTAGCTGGCGTTGGGTATGTGTTTAACTTATTGAGGGAAAAATGAAAAATTTAAACCTCCTTGCAAATGACTAAGCAGGTTTAAAGCCCTTAGAAAATGACAGAGCCCCCGTCAGTGAAGGGCTATGAGGGACGCCGTAGTGAAGGGCTCCGGAAATTTCGACCACCTGGGGTTCTTTAACGTGCACTGACATCGCACAGCGCACGGACCTATAGAATTTCGCCTCCATTGAAATTCAGTTAGGAGAAGGACGTTAAAGAATGTGCAAAACAGACATTACCGCACGTGCGGCGCAATCTGGGCGTAAAAATCAACGTAGCCAAGTGAAGAATAAGGCCAAAATTTCGGTGACGCGTAATGGTCGCCTTTAAGAGTAGAACGCGGTAGCGTTATCGGGTCTCGTTGGCAACGCTTACTAAATTACCTATTTACTAATTAGCATATACATAATTACTCACGTACGCATCGGCACACGTGTCTAACAATATCTCACCAATACAAAGACCCCAACGCATTCTCTAGGTGCGCACTTATTTAGCTCGAATCAATGAGACTTCGTGGTCTATGGTACAGCGTGCCCATTTTACGGTCCGAAGGTCTTGGAGTCGATTACCAGCCGTACCCAAGTAAGCTAATTTTATCTTCAGCTCAATTTCATTAATTCTTTGCTTCCATCGGGATTTTTCACGCACGGGAAACGACGCCGTCTCAGCCGCTGACAACGGCGGCACTGGTTTTACTGCGACACGGGACCCTTAAAGGGAAACTGCATAGGTTTTAGAAATCAACGAGCTTAAGAAGGTCGAATGTGTGAAACTTGCAGGTAAAGCATGCGAAGTCTTTTTGGGCTAGCACTTGAAATGGTGAAGTAATGGCCGATTAATAAAATCCGGACGCCCTTCAAGCTTCTCCGCAGCGCACAACACCAAGTGGGGGGCGCACGGTGACGTCATTGAAGGTGTCGGTACATTTCCAACGCACAAACGCCTGCTTTGAAGGAAAAAAACCAACGCTACCGAAGGCAAACACTGTCGAGAGTTGTGTGGGAGCGTCTAACGCGGCAGGGCATGGTGTGGCTGACGACAGCGGTAATTTGAAATCATACCTTCCATGACGTCAAGCTGAGTTTCCCTGCACTCCTACGGTGCATTGAGGAGAAGCGAAAAATTCAATCATCGATTACGTCACTATTCTAAATGCTAGTGCAAAAGTACTTGGCATGCTTTACCTATAGCCTATATAGATTCGAATCCTTGAATATCGCGAAATTCTCAAAAGAGTGCTGCAGTTGCCCTTTACGGCTATCGCGCTGGAAGGGGCTACAGCAGGTTCTTTCTGAAGGCAGTCGCGGTGAACAGGTTGCAGCACGAAATACGGGAAGGACAGATTTCTTCTGCACTATCATTCATTCCTGTATTTTTCGTCTTGTAGCCAGTTTAGCGCGACTTCCTGCAACAGGAACGAGGTTGGAGGGCCAGTCCTGAACATAAACCAAGCGTGTGCCCGAAACAGGCGCTTTGCAATTCGTGTGTGAAGCCTTAAGAGAATACTTCCACTTCGGGCAGGTAGTGACCACCGATCCGAATCACGAGAATGAAACTAGAAGAATAAGGATGCATTGGAGCGCCTTTGGCAGGTCCTATCAGATCATGAATGGCAGTTTACCAATATACCTCAAGAGGAAGGTATCTTACCGGTACTCACCTACGGGGCAGAAACATGGAGGCTAGCGAAAAAGGTTCGGTGTAAGTTGAGGACAACGAAGCGAGCTATGGAAAGAAAAATGATAGGTGCAACGTTGAGAGACGGGAAGCAGGCGGAGTGGGTGAGGGAACAAACGCGGGTTAATGACATCTTAGTCAAAATCGAGAGAAAGAAATGGGCTTGGGCAGGGCATGTAATGCGAAAGCAAGATAACCGATTGTCCTCAAGGGTAACGGAGCAGATACCAAGAGAAGGCAAGCGTAGCAGGGGACGGCAGAAAGTTAGGTGGGCGGATGAGATTAAGAAGTGTGCGGGGATATGGTGGCCGCAGTTAGCAACAGACAGGGTAATTAGACATGGGAGAGCAGGCCTTTGCCCTGCAGTACGCGTAGTCAGGGTGATGATGACTGATAAACATGTTTCACGTAACACCGAGACTAGGGGCCTTCAAGAGTTTATAAATAATGATGATGATTGTACTCCTACATTATAGCGGGCAAAAAGGTATATTTTATTTGACAAGGTAAGTTGTTGGGCGAGGTGGTTCCCATATTCCATGACTACAGCGCAACGAACGGGACAAGAAGGACACAGGCAGAGAGACAACACAGCGCTGGAAAAAATTCCTAGGAATGCATTTGTATTGCGTCAGATGGGCCAACCGATGCAATTTGGGGGGTATATTCACATTTATTGCTACAATTTCTAGTTAACTTGACGCTGACATCTATGCCGTGTAGTGCTACACACATGCGCACAAACATACTTGTGTTAACACAAATACACAAATACATACACTCTTGCCTATACAACCGTCAGATAAAAAGCATGGAACAGTATTGCACATGAGGTTACAACATGTCCCCACTACGAGTTCATAACTTTTCCATCTTCCAACACAGCGCTGTGTTGTGTGCCTGCTTGCGTCCTTCTTCTAGTCCCGTTCGTTGCGCTGTAGTCATGGTATATTTTATTCTCCTCTCCGCCTGAGCTCACTGCGGTAAACACTGTATCTAGGAGCCTCGATGTAGGACGAAACGAAAGGCTCGCATCACAAAGAAACGAAGGCTAGAATACTGTTAGAGATTATGAGCGCTTCTTCCTTTGGTTTGTTTTTTAGCTGCCATAAAAGCTGAATTAGGCGAAGAATGTTTCTATCGCAAGTCACTGCAAAAACGACTTCACTATAATAACTGCGGAGGGGAGCCGCAGCCCCTTTTAAGTATTAATCATTGAAGAGGCATAAGGATAAAGTGGATAACGGATGAATAATGTAAACAAAGCGTACGAGGCACAGTGAATCAAGCACCCGCTCACGACCCGTAATTTAATTAAAGGAGCGGCGATGAACGACGAAGAGGATTAATATTGGATGATAGGAAATAGGAATCAAATTACTGCGCCGCCATTAATGAGTAAGCGAAGCGGCAGGGGGCTTCGCGAAGCATTTCGGAGCCAACACGGGGCAGGCAGAAAACTGGCTGCCCTTTCCATCATCAAAATTTCACGTCTGCCCAAAAGTGCGGCACACGGAACGCGTCCCACTGGCGCAAGAAACATCCGGAATCGCTGTCTCGAACCTCACGTCTTCCTTTGTTTGTGCTCTTTCGTTGCGGACGCCCGTACCTTGAATAACACAGGCTGCAGGGATATAAAGCTGCTGTTGGATCGTATTTTAAGCAGCGCAAGCACGTATACCCAGCGTTTTAAGACCTCGCTGCGCCGATTTCATAACGTGCCAATCTGTTGGTGCTTCGGAATGCAGCATTTTCTTTCTGTTTCTAGCTACGCTAGACGCAAGTTGGTTCCGGTTCGCTGCGTTTTAGACGCTGAACTGTACGAATAATGAGGCCTCGTCATGCATCTGCATCTACTTCTTTATTCATCTCCAAGTCTAGGGCAAAAAAAAAGCGATTATAGGGGCTAGTTGCTGCTTCATAATGGTACCCATACTGGCTGGCACTCATAAGCACTCGTTCTGCCCGCACAGTCTGTCTTTTCCTCCCCTTGTTTTGCAAAAGCTGCAGCGCCATCCTCCACAGTAATCAATCAATCCCCTCCCCTTTTCTGTGCCTATTCCGTCCATGCAAAGAACTTTGTACACGCATGACACGCTTGACTCGAAGCCATCGGGCATTCCCGTGTACTGCTCAGCAGCGCTTTAATTTGGAATGACCCCACTGGAAGTACGCGCATTACAAGTGCGCAGTCCAAATGAGTGGACGACCCGCCTCCTCCTATACATAGGCCATGATTCTCGACATGATCCCGGCCGCATTTCGATGAATGCGAAAAAGAGAAACGCCCGTGTGCTGCGGTTTATCAGTGCACGGCAAAGGGTACCGAACGAAATTATTCTGGAGTCTTCCACTACGGCGCTTTTCGTTAGCAATGCGCCGCTGTAGGGCGCTGAATTTCACTAGCCGAAACATTTGTTTACTTCACCCAGCGAAACTGCGTCGGCGGTTCTGGCAATTAGAGTCCGGCAAACAGAGTACCATAACAATGCGGCCTGTTTTCTCTCCGACTCTGCGGGACCAGAATTAGTGGCTCGAACACAAAACGCGTCCTGAGAGACACAGATGGCCCTGCCTGCAGGAGCAGCGCTGGCTGCTGCGGTGGGCCAGCTAGGGCACAGGGCGAACTGACGGGCTAGTTGGTTACACATCTCAAAATTTCCGAGCGCACGAGAACGAAACGAAGACTGACAGAAAGGACACACCACAAAGCGCCGTTTGTGGTGTGTGTCCTTTCTGTCAGTCTTCGTTTCGTTCTCGTGCGCTCGGAATTTTGACAGCTAGGGCGGCTGCTGAGCCCTTGCACCCCGCTAAGAGAGCAACGTATTTATTGTTTTGTGAATAAAAGTTAATTGTTAGCATTAGAAGGGTCTGTGGCGAGCGCAGTATATTAGTAGCCACTGTCAGGTGGCCCACCTGCCACGGTGGGTAAGTGGCAACCTACCCAGTCGGCTACGAAAGTAGTATATACTACCTCGGCGATAACGAACCTTTCGTGTATTAACGTCGGATGTAACAAACTTAAGTATGCCACCTCTGATGCAACGAAGTTTCGGTTTGGTTTAGTTTGGTTCATGGAGTTTTGCGTCCCAAAGCGATTCAGGCTATGAGGGACGCCGTAGTGGAGGGCTCCGGAAATTCCGACCACCTGGGGTTCTTTAACGTGCACTAACATCGCACAGTACACGGGCCTTTAGAATTTCGCCTCCATCGAAATTCGGCCGCCGCGGCCGGGATCGAACCCGCGTCTTTCGGGCCAGTATCCGAGTGCCGTAACCACTGAGCCACCGTGGCGGCGCAACGGACTTTCGTGTGTTAATCTTGTACATACCTAGCCTAATTATGCCACCTCGGATGCAAAGTTTTATACGCGGATGGAACGACTTTCATGCGTTAACCTCGGATATAAGGAACTTCACTATCTCGATCTCGGATATAACGAACTTCGTGTGCTGACTTCGGATATAACGATCCAAATGGTACCACCTAGAATGTAACGAACGTTTGGCTGCTAACGCATTCAAGCGATCTACTGACCATGCACTTTTTTTAACTCGTTCACATCTATACGCACAATGCGCAACCCTGCAAGTTCATTTGTGACCATTCGTGAAAATTTAACCCTGCGTGGCGCTTGTACGCCGTACGTGTCACGTCCCCTCCTTTGAGCTGCTCGTTGCTTCGGACGTCACACATGCGCCAGTACGGTGCTTGCTTTGGATAACGCGCATCTTTTGGCTGAATGCGGCCAAAATTGGTTGAGCCAAAGTTCCCGGGTAAGCGCATTCCAAAATTCAGAAACCCATATTACTACTATGAATAAGGGCCGGCTACAGATGTTTAAACGAGGCCAGGAACCCAACCATAATAGTTAAAAAGTGAGCTGTCAGAATCGCCGTCATTTACCAGTTTCTGAAGACCACCGACATTGGCGTCCACTATGCAGCAGGCGTCATCTTCATACCTCAAAAATACTATTGTCAACAATTAGTGACAGCGCTTTCTTAAAAGAGACGAGGCGTTTTACTTTTATATAGACGGGCTTTTCTTTAACGTTCACAAATTTCTATCTTTAAAACTGTGACAGGTACACGTCTGTGCGGTCTCTGCAAGGCAGGCATTAGGTACGTGATAGAGCTCAGTAATTAGACGAGTAATTAAGTAAAATTAAGTAATATGCATGTTTACGTTTGATTTTAAAGGGCAAAATTATGCTTGAAAAATTCAAGGCGGCACTTTGTTGACCTAAAGTGCGGTGAGGCGAAAGCCTTAAGCTCGGTGTTGCTGCTTGTGCCACCGATGTGTTGTTAAACAAGGGGAAGCTTTGGGCCAGTTGGTCTAACATGTTGGAGAGGAGGAATAACCGCGAACTTGACAGGACTGAAGAACGAGAAGAGGACCGCTCGTCCTGTCCTCTTCTCGTTCTTCAGTCCTGTCAAGTTCGAGGTTATTCCTCCTCTCCAACATGTGTTGTTAAGATGTCAAGCTTCGCCTCTAAGAGTGAAACGTGACAGCGTCTTGCAACGCTGCCAGGGAGTCCGTAGAACGCCATTGCCCGTTCGGTTCTACGCCTTGCTCGTCGGCAAATGGGTTTTTGAGGAAAGGAAATGTATCTGCCTCGCATACCTCGGTGGTCACCTGAACCTCACCGTAACGGGAAGAGAGGAAGATGGGAGTGAACGAAGACACCGTATTCACTAGGCGCGCCTTTGTTCATTCCAAACCATCGAGCAGGCATGGAGTGGTTAGCATGCTCGTCTCGCACTCCGGAGTCCGGGGTTCGATTCCCGAACTCAACCAATTTCCTGCTCGGTTTTATTTATTTATCTGTCCTGACTAGAAAGGTTAATTACGCTAATTGGGTAATTATGTAATTAACTAAACTCATTCCCACTTACTTGGAGCATCATTATACGATCCCTTTAATTGGTTGCATGGTTACTAGGAGGAGGAGGTGTAAACTTTATTAAAGAAGAGGTCTTAGGCGCGGATTGGAGTGATGTTCCCCTCCCCGCGGTGGGCTCCTCTTCTAACCCAGACGCCAGGTGGCCGACCGACGATGTCGTTCGGCGACCTCTTCGGCTCGCTCTGTGACTCGAAGTTGAACCTCCGGGTTCGAGCTGAGCAGCGCGGCCTCCCACTGAGATTGAGTAGAGAGCTGCAGACTGTGCGATGGCTTGTCTTGAGTGCATGAGTATAGGAAGTGCGGTGTGTCTGCCTTTTGGTGCCCACAGAGAGAACAGACGGGGCTGTACTGCTCCGGGAACCATATGGAGTACATGTACGGATTAAAGAAAGTGTCTGTTTGGAGCTGCCGCCAACTGACTTGTTGTGTTTCACTCAGAGATTTTTGTGGTTCTAGGAAAATCTGTCTTTCTTTCTTGAAGTGGGCAGTAATTTCTTTGTAGGTTGTCACTCGCTCCTTGGCCGACCTGAGCTCGGGGTAGCGCACCTCCCGGTTAACCACGAATCCTCGGGAAAATTGGTGCGCCGCCTCGTTTCCAGGATGGTCCGAATGGGCGGGGACCCAGATCAATGTTATCTGGCGGGTATTGGAGATTTTTCGTAAGATTTTGATGACTGCTGAGTGAGCCCTTCCTTTTGCAAAATTTCGAATTGCTGTTTTGGAGTCACTTATGATGTATTTGGCAGTGGTGGAGGTAATGGCTAAAGCTATGGCAGCTTCTTCGGCCTCCTCCGGAAATTATTGTCGCCAATGCAAGGGGAGAACCTCGATGATCGACAACAGCCAGAGAAAAGGCGTCTCTGTCCGCATGTCCTGCCACGTCGACGTGCGCCGTGTCTTTCTGAACTGAAAATCTTTCGTGAAGTTTTTGTGCCCTAGCCTTTCTTCTGTCCGTATTGTAGTGTGGATGCATGTTTTTGGGCAGAGTAGGGACTTTCAAGTGTACGTGCACGTGTCTTGGAATTGGCAAGGTGTGTGTACGGATCCCTTCATATTGTATGCCTGCTTTCTTTAGGATGAAACGTCCCGTTTCAGTGCCTGATAGTCTTTCATATTGTGCGGTGAGGTGTGCTTCTATCATTTCCGCTAAGGTGTTATGAATTCCTAACTGTAGTAGTTTTTCATTTGGAGTATGACGAGGGAGGTTGAGCGCCATTTTGTAGGACTGTCTAATAAGAGAATCCAGGTCGTCTCTTTCTCTCACTGTGAGGGTGACGTATGGTGTAGTGTAGTTGACTCTGCTAAGAACGAAGGCTTGTGTTAGTTTCCTGGTCTCGGCTTCTTCAACTCCTCCTCGCCTATTCTTTGGACCACCAAGGGGAGTATCCACGATATAAGATACGCTACAACAAGCGGCAGATGTAGTAGTAAGAGGAGGCACAAGCCGCGGGACTCGCGTGTTCCCCCCGAAAATCTGAAGTCCTCATCCTACACCCAAAACATCAAAGGAAGAATAAAGCTTCTGAGATCAAAATCTACGCGGAAGGGGCAGCCATCCCAGAAGTGGAAACGCTAAGAATCTTAGGAATTCTGATACAGTCAAACCAAAAAAAAAAACGACACGTTACTTAAGAAACTGAGAAACACTGTCAACCAAATCTCCTTCCTCATCAGACACATGGTTACTAAAAAAAGTACAACTGGCCCCGTTTGAAATTCGCGCACTGTGACGTCACGACCGTTTCGACCAATTGAAAAGCGCGACATTTCTGTCGCAAACTGCTGCTGACAGCGATGAGGCATTAAAGGCTTCCGCCTTATTAAAGAAGTTTAATAGTCAATTGTAGTTAACCGCATAATTACTGAACTCTTATCACGTAACTAAAGTCCGCTCTGCCCTACACTCAAATCACCTTCCATGTTGACGGCCTTAAATTTTGCAATGTAACCTTTCCCTTTTAAATTAAAAAAGTAAAGAAATTTAACAGCCAATCGTAGTTAACTAACCGCATAATTACAGAGCTCTATCACGTACCTAAAGTCCGCCGTGCTGTACAATCCACTCACAGAAACACACACCGCCGTCGCTCTCCCAGTTCTTAAAATAAAAATTCGTAGATGTTAAAAAAATCACCCAGTATAGTGCTCGCACTGCATCTCCACGAACAGTGAATATTTAAGCTCTAAATTGTAAGAAGTCCAAACACGAGGGCTTGCGATAACAAATGCGCTTATTTATTTATTTTTGTTTTTCTGCGAGAGACCGCGATGGAGAGGGCAATGCGCACTCATGTACAACTGATTCCGACCACCCAAAATGGACGGGATTCCAATGCTGGGCCAGACAGCATACTGCACGAATATAAAGCAATAAGAAAAACATGCCCCTAACTGGCCGCAGCAATTAATCATTGAAGAAAAACTGACGGTAAGCTAATAACCACCGGGCAATTACACGAGAAACGAAAGCTTCAGAATCTCAGAGCGGAAAAAGGCGGCAGTGGCGGTGGTTGAACGAGCAGGATGCTGAACGAAAACACAGGACTCAAAGAGCTCCCCGAACAAGCTATTCTCGAGCATATTATCTCTATGGCTGGAAATCTCAAAAATGGCGTGAAGGTTTTGCTACTCAGTCCAGTTTTCCACTAGCGGCGAGGGTTCGAGTACCTTGAAACAAGAAACAACGTCCCCAAGAAACACGAAGCTGCACTCGTTACGGTCGGGCTTTAACTTAAGCTCGCGATTCGAAAAAAAAAAATAATAATCGAAACCACATTGGCACAAAAGCAATCGATGCAATCCAGCACAGTACGCCGTTACGCAGTTTTAATAGGAGGAAAACTGGAAAGAGAGGCACGAGAGCGTCGTAAGCGCGGAATCTAATTAGGTGGCTTAAGGGTTTTCCTCGCGAATCACCCGGAGATGGATGAGCGCGCGCACTCCGAGGCCATCTTTTTGGAGAAGTTGGAAAGCGGCGGCCGGAACAAGAAGACCGATGCGCGAGCACGCGGCGTCCCCGACGATCGTGGTGCAGCCATTCCTCGCCAGTTCATTAGACGGCGTTCCGATGGATCGATCGTTAATTGGAGCTGACAGCGAGATTGCGTGAGACCTTGAAATCCTGGACAGAGACTGCGTGACGGCGAACCATTCGGAGTGCTCAGTCTCGCGTAAATTTCCAAACCGTTCCGTGGTTGTAATCTCAGCGAGATAACTTAACTAGCAGTTCGGTTCCGATATTGCAACAGCAAAAGAAGACGAAGAGGCCGCGCCGCAAGAAAGGCACTAATCAAACTGAGTTCAGTCCTACGGGACTTTTGAGGCACAGGCTACCTTCCCATGCGGTGCACCCCTGGAGAGCCGAGCGCTACGGCCGGGGACCGCCTGTTCCCATTGGTTTGACCGACTGGGAAGACCGGCGGCCGCGGGGATCGAACCCCCGACCTCCCGAAGCCGAGGAGAGCGCTTAAACACGGGGCCACAGCTGTGGTCCCCGTCCTCGGTGTTTAGCTCCAGCCCGCGATGTGACCTCCCCTCGAAGCCTTCTGTCTGCGCTGTCATGACCGGGATGTAAACCAGCCAAAGAAATATTAAGGCGCAGATTTCATCGACCGGGATGATCACGGTGGCGGCAACAGTAGCGGCAATTTCGACGGGTCGTTTGACCCCCACGATGACCCCACGCTCGGCTCGGTGCCAACGACCTTCGAGAAGCAACCGACGACAGGGGAAGAAAGGGTGCCCCTCGTCTGAAAAAAACCCGGAACGAATCAGAGGAAGCCAGCGCAGCTGCGGCTGCGACGTCATCATGCCACACCTGTGTTCGATGGACGCGAGCTGCCAACAGCATGGTTGCCTCGCAGTGCGACAGAGATGCGGACTTACGTTTCCTCCTCGCCAGTTCCCACGGGTAGACTCTACAACAGGTGTCTTCGTTGGCTGTGTTGTGTAGTGCCGATCTTTTGTGTCACGATGAATAGCCGCCTGGTGAAAGGGCGGAGCCTTGGGCTACCTGCGCCCAAAGTGAGCAAGAACGCTCTGGGCCCTGGGTAAAAGGCTCATCCAGTGGTTCGACGTCATGAACTCTTAATTTTTGATTCCTTGCGCTTCTTTTGTAAATTTATGTAAATAAGTGTCTTAGTTTCTTGCCATTAAACCTGCTTGTTTTTGATATCCCCAATCTTCGAAGCTCAGACTTTCCTCCGCCCGACGACTCAACACGCTACCAAATGGAGCCCGGGTTCGAGCTTTCCTGTGCACCACAACAGCGCTCAAGGAGAGGCCCACGTATTTCTCCTTAACATCAGCCACGTGCCTCTCGTGCTGACTCCCGGCGCACAGCTGGGCACAGCGTCAGTTTTGAGCCCTGGCTCGCCGGTTGCGCCTTGCAATCTGAGGCGCCGCTTCACCACTCTCCAGCGCCGGCGCTCATACCGTGGGAAACATTCAACTCTGGACCCTACCTGACCTGCGCCGAGCTCGCCTCTCTGAAGGCCTTGCTGCTCGAGCACCGCAGTTGCTCTCGGCAGCGATGAACTCGGGCGCACTTCCTGGGCTCAACACCGGATCGACACCGAGGGCCGCTGGCCCATTCATCACCAACCTCGTCGGGTAGGGCCGGCCGAAGGGCGGGTCATCCAGCAGCACGTGCACATATGTGCTTGACCAGGGCATCGTTTCCCCGTCGTCTAGTCCTTGGTCCTCCCCTGTCGTCCTTGTGTGCAAGAAGCATGGAACACTCCGCTTCTGCGTCGATTACCGCAAGCGAAACACTGCTGCCCACCTAGACGTGTATTTGTTGTCTCGCCTCGACGACGCGCTTGACCGCCTGAAGGGGGCCCGCTATTTATCCTCCTTGGATCTGCTTTCGGCTACTGGCAGGCGCCTCTTCACGCCGACGACGCGGAAAAGACGGCGTTTCTGGCTCCCAACGGCCTTTACTAGTTCGACCGCATGCCCCTCGGTCTCTCGAATGCTCCGGCCACCTTCCAACATTTCATGGATCGCGTGTTGGGCCATATGAACTGGACTGTGGCGTTGGTCTAACGGGATGACGTAACTGTCTACGCGGCTACATTTGAAGAACGCCAGAGACGCCTCAAACTTATCCACGAAGCCCTTACCTCTGCTGGGCTTCCCGACATTGCTGCCATAATCCGCTTCCTCAGCGCACGCCGCCGCAAACTGCGCCGGGTCTATGGGGTGAAGAATAACCTTGAAGGAATTGGTGAGCGCTAAAAAACCACGGAAAAAGGACGAACACACAGGACGAAGCGCTTCGTCCTGTGTGTTCGTCCTTTTTCCGTGGTTTTTTAGCGCTCACCAATTCCTTTAAGTATGTATTTCCAACTAGCCCCAGTAGTAGCTCTTTTGACTTTAAGAATAACCTCTTGTGTCATGTGAAGCGGATCCGTGCTCGACCTCCCATGTGGTTGACAGTGGTGCCAGAAACGCTGCGGTCGCATGTGTTGCGCGGCTTGCACGACGCTCCCACGGCTGGTCACCTTGGTCGCGGCAAGAGCTATACGCACGAGTGTCGGAGCGCTTTTGGTGGCCTAATATGTTTAGAGACGTCAAGGAATTCGTGGCGTCCTGCCAGACCTGCCAATATAGGCAGCAGTCTGCACGAGTACCCAAGCCACCCCGCAGGCTTTTTCGCCACTGGGTTCACCTTTCGAGCTGGTGGGATTGCACCATTTAGGCCCGTTTCCGAAGACACGCGCCGGCAACCGTTATGTTCTGGTTGCGATCGACCACTTCCCGAAGTGGGTCGAAGCACTGCCCGTTCCTGACATGTCATCCGCTCATGTCGTCTTGTTTGTGGAACGGCATCTCGTTTTCTGGCACGGTGTACCCCGACGCCTCAACACGAACCGTGGTAGCTGCTTCATGTCGCATGAATTTGAGCAAGCCCTCCGCTCTTCCGGCATTGCGCATTCCACTACATCCTTAAGGGAATTGGTGAGCGCTAAAAAACCACGGAAAAAGGACTAATACACAGGACGAAGCGCTTTCTAACAATTGTTTTAATCTCAAAAGGAACATGACTATATACACACATTTGACGTCATATCATGCACAGAAGATGGTGGAGCACACGCGCTGACAAGAATGAAAATGAAAAAAGGAAAACAGGTAAAAACTACGCGCGCTTACAACAGCCGAAGATTGCTATTATTGAGATAGGTTAATTCAGTTCCCCCTAACATGACCGAAGGGGAGCTGACGCATTGCTTATCAGCGCTTGTCAGCGCTTGTCAGTTGCTTGTCAGCGCGTGCGCTCCACCATCTTCTGTACATGATATGACGTCAAATGTGTGTATATAGTCATGTTCCTTTTGAGATTAAAACAGTTGTTAGAAAGCGCTTTGCCCTGTGTATTAGTCATTTTTCCGTGGTTTTTTAGCGCTCACCAATTCCTTTAAGTATGTATTTCCAACTAGCCCCAGTAGTAGCTATTTTGCCACTACATCCGTCAATCATCCGCAAAGCAATGGCCTCGTGGAGCGCGTCAACCGCACCCTGACGGATATACTTGCGTCCTGCGTCGCTCCGTCCCACATAAACTGGGATCGTCTTGTTCCTACTGGGACTTTCGCCGTCAACACTGCGGCGCATTAAACTGCGCGTGTTCGCCTATGTCAGAAAGCCCTCCATCCCTTTCGACACGCAGTTGGGCCTGCCCCATCTACTGTGTCCGTATCAGACTCGCCCAACGGCTTCGTCACGCCCGCCTCGACGCCCGGGGCAACAAACTTATGGTTCATGCGCGAGAGCAAGCGGCCAATCAGGCAGCTCTACCACTTCCCTCCTTCCGACCAGGCGACCTGGTCTTTGTTCGCCGCGCCGTCCGCGCTACTGGCCGTGCCGCTAAGCTTTTGCCCCTGTACCGCGGCCCTCGTTGCCCGGCTCGGCCCCGTGACATGCCGTCTCGAAGACTTGCCCGAGAGGAGCCCACACGGTGTGCGCCGCATTTTTCCAGAGCATGTTTCGAACATCAGCAATTTGTCTACGACACCCGAAGTGACCTCGACTTAGCTACCGAGTATTCCAATGTCGTACGCAGTACCGACGCCGCCTGTTGTCTCCATTCCTTCCTCGCGGAATGCCGCTCTATAAAGGGAGCGCCGCGCAATGTGCACGAACCGCAGGAAGTTCCTCGTAGCTGTGGATCATCGCCGACTCTTCCATCGGCGTCCGTCTCCAGGGGCGCCAGCGCGGTGTTGGCAAGCCCACAATCGAGCATATCTCGGCAGTGTTCTGCAGACACAATGAGGAACCCAGAGAGCCGTTGGTTGATTGTGCTTGTTGGCTTGCTGTGCGTTTTGGCCGCCGATGCCCAGGGACAGCTCCACTACCGGTATGTGACGTGCGGCTCACTGACCAAGCTGTTGAACTGGCGCTGGGACTTGCGACCGCACTCGCACGAGGTCCGCTGCTCGGAGGGCAGCGGCCAGCAGTTCGAGATGGGCACGCGCAGAATCAGGACGATCTACACAGCCACTAGGCGGTCCAGCCCCAGACAGAAACGAAGCTGCTTGCGGGGCGAACCCATCAGATGCAGCGACATCGTGCCCCTGCCACACTTTCCACTGGAGAGAAACCTCCACGCGTCCGGAACCTCCAGTCGCCCTTGGCCAACGATTTCAAGAGCGCCCACAGTAGCAGGTCGCACCGGTCCCACTGGACTGAGGTCCGCCTCCTATTGGCATTACCCTTTGTGGACAGATGTAACGGCAAAAGAGAACGAAGAGGCCGCGCCACAAGAAAGGCACGAGCACGACGCGCGTGAATGCGAGAACGTTATTGATTGATTGATTGAAAACATCTTTATTTATTCAGTATTCTCAGAACATGTGGGTGGGCCGCCTAGTCCGGTAGTCCATTGGCTGCTGCTGCTGCGCTGGCCCTCCCCACCAGCCAGTGCTGACGGTCAGGATCATCGCTGAGCAGAATAGCCTCCCACTGCTCCTCCAAGGGGTTGAGAATGGGGTCAAGTAGGGGATTAAATTGGCATGCCCACACCATATGGTAAAGGTTAGCTACCGCTCCACAGTGTGGGCACTGCGGAGAGTATAGTGTAGGGTACCACAGGTGTAATTTAGCTGGTGTTGGGTATGTGTTGGTTTGTAGTCTCCTAAGGGTGTTCTCTTCTAACTTATTGAGGGATTTGTGTGGTGTTGGGTACTCCTTTCTGGCTGTTCTGTATGGCGCGAGATTGTCAGCATACACTGCTAAACCTATCAGGTCACGGCACCCTTTATGGTCATCAGGGGGAGACGCCCGGTATAGAAGAGCTCGGGCATGCCTGTGAGCGGCTTCGTTTCCTCCTGGTAGTTCCAGGTGACCGGGAAACCAGATGATTGAGGCTTGGTTGGGTGGGTGCTTAGTTAGCAATGACAACCCTGACTTATGAATTAATCCATAACTGAAGTTGCGACAGGCGTTCTGGGAATCAGTGAGCACAACGGCGTTGGGGTTAGAAGCTACAGCTAATGCAATAGCTGCCTCCTCTGCGTGAGTGGGGTTAGATGTTTTCACCGAGGCGCAGTTCACCATCGAGTCTGCAGGCGTTGAGACTACAATAGTCATGACTCCATTCTGTGGTCCTGCTGCGTCCACGTAAAGGGTGTTAGTCTGCTTGTCCCATTTCTTCTGCAGGGCTTCCCCTCTTGCTATCCTCCTCTCGATGTTATATGCGGGATGCATATTCCGCGGAATGGGGTGCACGTTGATGCGTCTTCTCAAATCACGTGGGACCTCTTCCCTTCGGTCAATTGTATAGGGCTGATTAACATGGATCTTCTCGAGCAGTTGTCTGCCGGGTGTTGTAAGTGCGAGCCTATTGAGTTGTGAGAGCCATTGTGCTTCCCACATCTCTTTGAGGGTATTATGTACTCCTAGAGCCATGAGCTTGGCCGTTGGCGTGGAGTTCGGTAGCCCCAGTGCCGTCTTGTAGGCTTTCCTGATGAGTGTCTCCAACTTTTCAATTTCCGACCTGGAGCGGTTAAGGAATGCCGTCCCGTACATTATCCGCGAGATAACGAAAGCTTGCACTAAGCGGATGGTGTCCCTTTCCTTCATGCCATGGTGTTTATTTCGGATGCGATGTATCATCCGGAGGATTTGCTCGGTGGATGTTGTAAGCTTCTTCATTGTGGTGGTGTTCTGTCGCCCCTGCGGGATATACTGCCCTAGGATCTTGATCTCCGTGGGTTTCTGTACTGGGTGGCTCTCTATATACACCGAGATGTTCTGTGCTAGGGGTGTCCTCGGGTTCTTCAGAATTAGCAACTCGGACTTTACCGGCGCACACTGGAGGCCTTTCTCCCTGGCGTACCGGGCCACCGTGTCCGCTGCTGCTTGAAGACGCTCCTCGATCTCGGCGTCACTCCCCGAGTTGCACCAGACAGTGATATCATCCGCATACAATGTGTGTTTGATGCCGGGAATTTCGGAAAGAAGGCCTGGTAGATCTTTCATAGCCAAGTTGAACAAGAGGGGTGACAGTACCGCCCCTTGCGGAGTTCCCCTCGGGCCTAGAGTGATGAGATCTGATTTTATTCCACCGAAGTTTATAATGGCTTGCCTGGCTGACAAGAAGTTTTTGATATAGTTGTAGGTTCTTGCGCCACAGTTGGTATCGGCGAGGCTTTGCAGGATATTTTTATGTAGAACGTGAAAGAGGACAGTCAGACGGCGGTTTGCCGCAGAATCCCGAGTTCGTGTCTTCCTGTGCCATCCCACACGGTAACAATATTGATTATTTCGGCGATAAGCCCTCAGAGATGGGATGAAATCCGCCTTTAAAGGTTTTCTCTTTCTTTTCTTTTTCCGCCCAATGAACGGCAGTATTTTATGGACCATTTTTAACGTGGGGAACACATCTGTGAGAGCACAGCGGGAGCCAATGACAAGCCGGGCATAACCAGACCCGACAGTCGCGGCGGTAGTCAAGTTAGGAGAAACACAAGAGCGTAAAAGAGAGTTACCGCACGAGGAAGACGGTGCCTGCATTATGTATATACACCGGCGGCATTAGCGAGAGCACGCAGCACAGCCAGAGGCGATATACGCCGCCACGCGAGCGACCTGGCCCGTGCAGCGAAGGTTGTGAATATGTTTATGTAAAGGCGTATAGGCACCTAAGTTTAGTTGTGTGTTTTCTTCTATCAAATGGTGCGTTAGAGATCAGAGAACATGTATTAACACGTGCTATTCGCCCATGACTACTGCATAATTTATAATTTAATTTCCTCTCTCACGCTGTTTCGGTGAACGATTGCCGTGCCGTGTACTTGATCTTTAGAGTGGAATAAGCCGGGATAGTTGGTACATTCTTTGCATAAAAACAGCGAAGCAGACGGGACCAAGAAGAGAAGGCACAAACACAGGCGCTGACCGTCAACTGAAAGAAGTTTATTGCAGCAATGGCAATATGTAGAACCCATATCTCCCCCACATGGTAAAAAAACATGAAAACGTTAAAGCTAGGTGATAAGTTTCGTCGCATTCAGCCATCGAGAAATCGGATTTCTTTTCTTTTCAAGTTATCAAAAGGAGTGCTGACGCACTTCTCTCCTCGTTGATGAATGGCATACGCTTCAGATATTTCATGTTCAAGCTGGTTCTTGTAGCGTTTAAGAACCTTTGTTCCCTCCAAAGTGGCAGTGCACTGGCGAGTGGTCATGTGTTCAGGCAAGTTCTTTCTTGTGCCGTCTTTAATATCTCTATTATGCTCTCTGAGCCTGTCATTCAAACAGCGCCCAGTTTGTCCAATGTATGATGATGCACACGATAATGGAATATCGTAGACTACTTCCTTTGCACAGCCTTTAGGTCACGTGATCCACCAAAAAAAAGCCTGCACTACAGACGCTGATACGTAGTTTTAATTCACTACAACACTTAAACCAGCCTGCTTCAAGCGCTGGAACGACAACAAGCGATGCATCAGCAGTTGTACTGCTGTTTGTCTAATGCCTACGTCGCAGACATCGCTTTGTTGATGAAACCAAAGCAGCGTCAAGAAAACAATTCAGTGATAAATTATTTAGCGGTCGTACGCAATAATGTCTTACACATCATTTGATATAAGAAAAAAATCAAGCAAAATTTGGCCTCTATAGTACAGTGGTGAGCAGCCTTGTCTAGAGCGCTCGGGCGGTGCACTTGCTTGCAAACAAATCCAGATTTTGTGGCAGCCTCTAAGGTCCAGCTGCAACGCTTGCACGGAAGTAGCGCCAGATAGCCTCGTAAACAAAGCAGGCACGAAAACTTTGCCCTGTAATGAGGGGCTGCTCTCTAATTTCGGTTTTTGTTACCAAGTGCGCACTGCTCAAGCGCTCTAGACAAGGCTGCTCACCACTGTACGTTAAGCCTTTCTCGTGCGAAAATCATAGATGGCGAAAAAAAAGCGGTTCAGAGTGACCGCTTTACAGGCTTCGTCACTCAAAGAAGTTGACAACGTGAGGATCGGCTGTTCATGCGTCATACAAAGAGCAGTTACATAAAACAGGCGACTATATAAGACGATGAAAAACAAGCAGACAAAAATGAAACATGATACAGAGGCGCATTTCAACAGCCACAGATATAACCTAATCAATGAACACTTCCCGAAGAGCAGAAATAGACATTTCAACATCTTGGTAGAAAATACTTCAACACAGCAATTCCACTGTTCATAGTATATCTGGGAATCTCTAACATTTCATGGTCTCTAGTGGCGTACATTCTGGACAGCGCGAGACAAAAAAAGTTGCCTGTCGTGCTGTGTTTTTTTTTTCATAATACCAAGCAATTCAGCCTGCCCTCAAACAGCTTATTCAGTGGAATAATTACATATTTTATTCGCATGGGGTGAGTCGGGGCCTCATAGCAGACATCTGTAATAACACGTACAATTTTTTCTACACAACAAAAAGCTTTTCCTTATAAGACATTGCAGCATTTCCTCATAACAAGCAACAATACTCTACACAGATGAGAAAAATAATTTGTAGCAAAGGTCTAGCTTCGTTTTAGCGAACAACTCACAATTTTTAAGGGAGATGATCGGCGCCTATGTATTTAGAAAGGGTGATGCAGACCTTCTTCATGTGGGCATCGCATGACACGGAAGGTGTTGCGACCTTCCGGCGCGACGGTCAAGGACGGGCTCACCCTACCGCCCATTAGTGTTTTGTGTGTGCCATCTCCCACTTGTCGTTCTCCGCCACATGTCCTTCTGGCCCGGGGAGCGCCTGGGGGGGCGCTTGGAGGCTCGCGCTCTGGTCTTCCGAATAAATCAGTTAGGAGCCGTGCCGGCTCACCCAAAGCGGAAGCTCTTTGTGTGAGCGCGGGCGCCGATGCCCCCCCAAAGGTGCCGCGGTTGGAAGGGGCTTTGGACAGCGTGGGGAGGGCAGTTGTACTCCGGACGCCGAACGACGAGCAGCTAGCTTCGCTGACTGCTCGAGCGTTCCGGGAGATGTGTGGTTACTTGCTATTGATTCTTTGTATTTAACATGTTAATAAATTCACCGAGTTAAGTTTCAACGACTGGATCAAGTCTGATCATTTGTGATTAGGCCAAAGAATAGCGGCAGCTACGCATAGTTACAACAGAAGGAGCAAAATCTATCTATGTGAAGGGATGTGAATGCGTCGACCTCCTCGATTTTCAGGCCGCTGAGGAAGACATGTGCATCATTCACTGCTAACTGGCCTTTAGCTGGGAATATTACTTCTTTTCCCCCCTTGTTTTTGGACATAAAAATTAAGGGAGATAATTTGATCAAATTAGTCATTGCTGTGTTCACAGTTGTTTAATATTGTAACGTGGCGGCCAGCCGAAGAATGAGGCGTGGTGAACGATGGCTATGAGATGATTTAATGGCCGCTGGCCTAGCGCGGGCGCTCCGTCCCGCGCCACTGCCAGCTTCGTCTTCGTCACACTACCCGGGGCCTCCGAGCGATCGTCCCGATCGGTGACGAACAGACGGGGAAATGGCGATGGTCTTGAGTGAAGGATCGAACAATATGTAGAAGATGGTGCAGTGCTGGCCGCCACGATGAGAAGGATGAGAGAATGAGTCCCGGTCCACGTAGCATCCGCGCCGTAGGGTGCCAGGAGCTGACGGCCGAGGCCCTTGGACGCACCGAACGGCAGGGGCAGGGGGGCGGTGTCCTCATGTGTGGGCAGGGTCTTGGGTCGGTCGGGTCTCGGGTCGGTCGGGTCTCGGGTCGGTCGGGTCTCGGGTCGGTCGGGTCTCGGGTCGGTCGGGTCTTGGCTCGTCGTGTCTTGTGGTCCGGGCGGGGGACGGGGCTGGGGTGAGCGGCGAGGTCGGTTCAGGTCAGGCGGGCTGGGGCATGGCCGGACGGCGCGGACCAGGCACTCACGGCCGACGTCCACGGCAGGTGCAGGATACCGAAGCTCCGTGACCAGGATGGCGATGAAGGGACCCCAGCACCTCACACCAAATGTAACGTGGCGGCCAGCCGACGAATGAGGCGTGGTGAACGATGGCTATGAGATGATTTAATGGCCGCTGGCCTAGCGCGGGCGCTCCGTCCCGCGCCACTGCCAGCTTCGTCTTCGTCACAATATCATGGCAGGAGCAGAACAAACTGTCGTCATCCGCATAATCAGTGTATTTTAGCTCTATGTTCATATGTGGGCTGAAAAGCGTAAAACCCAGAATACTGCCCCGCGGCACGCCATTTGAAATCTGCAGGACGCGATGTCACATTAACTATTATTAATGAGAAAATATTAGTAAAAACAGCACAGACATAATCTCACAAGTATAAGGGCATGGTCACGTATGCGATAATGTTTAATTACAGCGAAGATAGCTTAAAGCTTAAGCGCATGAAACGCCTCACTACAATATGAAAATTGCAATAAGCCTTTGGGATTCATATTGCTTAATATATGTTCTTTTTCATCCAGTAGGGCATGTTCCCTCTGAATTATTCTTTGTGAATTAGAATTGGCAATCTTGTTACAGAAGTGTCTTTGGAGGAAATTGTGAATACGACAATGTATTACACGTTCTAGTCCCTTAATTGGAGAAGAAACACAGCAGGACCGATCCAACTTCCCAGACTGTTTCAATTTTCCTGTTTGAAAAATTATCGGCACTCTGACTAGTCTCATGCCAGTCAGAACTAAAGGGGTCGATCATAGCACGGTGACCACGCCAAGCATGGCACCGCTACCTGGTAAACATAATTTTCCACATCGCAAGAGTCTAAGCTTGTCGTAAAGTTCAGGCTTGTTGAGAACACAGCGCACCTTATTTTAATTTCTTGGTTCGAAGAAGCAGCTTCCTGAAACTGCGGTACGCAAAAATTTCGAACAAATATGGGAACTGCAACGATAAAGTAATTAAGAGTAGTGGCCAAGCGCGACACACTTAGCACGGTATCAGCAACCGTCACGATTATTACTTTATTTGGACACGGAATCCTATTTAAAAGCAGATGAAGGTGTTGCCATTTACATCTATAGATTACAAGAGAATTGCTTATCAAATAGGTTATTCTGGGCAGTGGTCCTAGCTGGCGTAATTTAATTGTTCAAACGGCTACGCAATGCATTAGAACACGGATAAGAATAAAGTGTGCTTTGGGTACTTAAATTTAGCGAATTTCGTGCGCTTCTTTTTTGGCAAGTCGTAGAAGTCATGGGGACATCCAATGTTTGCGAGCAATTCTTTTCTGGATTTTTGCGTAAAGAGTAGGAAAACACTGTGATATACCCGTAAAAACGGCGTACGAAAGCGCTATAAGTACAAAGAAGGTACACTAATCTTGAGTGATAGACAGTTCGGTGGTCTTGTAAGGAGGGACACAACATTTTGCATGCTTAGAATATCACATGATCGTATAAAGGCCAGTGGAACATCGCTTTTATAAGCACATGTTATGCTTAAATGGAAGCAACGCTGATTGCGGTGTGTGGAGGAGTTATGATTTCTTTCTTTGTTCTTATGAGGGTTTAACGACCCAAAGCGACTCAGGCTGTGAGGGACGCCATAGTGAAGGGCTCCGGATATGTTTGACCACCTGGGGCTGATTAAAGTGCTCTGCCATCGCACAGTACGCGGCCCTCTAACATTTAGCCTCCAGCAGCCGAGCACCATTAAGGAGTTATGATTTCACCATCATTTCAATAAAGTGTTTGTCGATATTGCCGCAGAAGACAGCTGCCTTCCTGCTGTTCAGCCTACCGACCATAGCCCTGTAGAGAGTTTTGCTCTCCATTTAATAACTGAACATGAAATTTACACCACATTTATGAATCTAAAGAACAGCAAAGCCCTGGATATAGATAACTTACAGATTACGCCCGTAAAACACGTTTTGCAGCATATCGTCCCGGTACTCGCATACATATTCAACCTTGTTATAGAAAAAGGTGTATTTCCTACTGCCATGAAGAGGTCTAGGGTATCCATCATATATAAAAGCGGGGATAAAAATGATGCGAGAAACTACAGACCAATATCTGTAATACCTGTTTTTTCAAAGGGTTTGGAAAAAATAATATCTGTACGATTAACCAAGTTTTTCGACACGCGTAACTTGCTCTCAGATAACCAGTTTGGATTTCGAAGGGGACGATCAACCGAATCTGCACTTCTATCATTTAAAGAATTTGTGTTGCAAAATATTGATCAAAAACTCTTTACACTTGGTCTCTTTATTGACTACAGTAAGGCTTTCGATTCTCTTGATCACAACATTTTAATATTTAAGCTCACACATTATGGCATTCGTGGCAAATCTCTTGAATTATTTATTTATTTATTTATACAGAATACCCCTAAAGGCCCTCGAGAGGGTATTACATAGGGGGGGGGGGGGGGGCACAGGCAATTGAACAGAATAAAAAAAAAAACCCACAAATATAAAACAAACAACAAAAGCACAAAGACACACTGGATGAAATAAGTAAGCAAAAGAATCAATCAAAAGCACAAATAAGACACTTTGCATGACATATAAGTAAGCAAAAGAATCAAAAGAATGGCAGCGCGGCAAAGAACGAAGATTACTGCATTATTAAAATTATACAAACAGAACACTAATACAATGAATCTTTTTAGTAACAAACCCTGCAAAAAAGGAAGCCATGAACAAATAAAATAACAATGTATGCGAAGAGTTAAGCAGTAGTTATTGAAGATATAAGTTTAAAATATTTATCAGGATCAGTGGTGGTTGCGATATGTGAAGGCAGAGTGTTCCAGTCAGATATTGTGCGTGGTAAGAATGAATGCGCATAGATAAATGTCCTGCACGTGAAACGTCTAACTTTAAAGGGATGATCGCGGCGGTCAAAAATCGAAGTAGGCAAAGAAAAAAAGTCGTTATGAAGTGATGGATGATGATAAAGTTTATGAAAAAGTGACAGTCGTGCAATTTTACGGCGGAGACATAAATCCTGGAGACCTGCGCGTTTCTTTAAGGCTGTGACGCTGGTGTTACGTGAATAATCGGAGTAAATAAAACGAACGGCGCGGTTCTGCAATGATTCAATGTTATTTATTAGGTAAGATTGGTAAGGGTCCCAAATAGCCGAGGCATATTCAATTTTAGGTCGAATTAGAGTGGTATAGGCATGAGCACGGAGGTGAGGAAGAGCATGCTTTAGGTTATGTTTTAAGAGACCTAATGACCGATTAGCAGATGCAAGCATAAGGTTAATATGGTGGTTCCATGCTAAGTCTGAATGAAGGTGAAGTCCTAAGTACTTATACGTGGTGACTAGCTCGAGTGAGCTATTATTTAAGGAGTATGCTGTTTGAATTCGAGACATTCGGTTAGTAAAAGACATCAATTTAGTTTTTGAATGATTAAGTTGCATAAGCCAGGTTGAGCACCATGCTGTTACTGAATCCAGGTCAGATTGAAGGGATTGGCAATCGGTGTTAGAATAAATTTTGCGATAAATTACACAATCATCAGCAAAAAGTCTGATATGGGAAGAAATGGAATCCGGTAAATCGTTGATAAATATTAGGAAAAGTAAGGGGCCAAGCACACTTCCTTGTGGGACGCCAGAGTGTACTTGGCTGAAAGACGAATTGTGGTTATTGACAGTTGTAAATTGAGACCTGGAAAACAGAAAATCTTTAACCCATGCAATGACAAGAGGGTTAATATTAAGCAGTGCTAGTTTCATTAATAACCGGTTGTGAGGTACTCTGTCGAAAGCTTTAGAAAAATCAAGAAATATGGAGTCTACTTGAATGCCAGCATCAATCGATGAATGTATGTCTTGAATGAATCCGGCAAGTTGCGTTTCGCAAGAGTAGCCTTTACGGAACCCATGTTGATATTTAAAGATAATGTTATGTTCTTCAAGATAGTTAATTACCTGCGAGTGAATTACGTGTTCAAGAAGTTTGCAAACAGTGCTAGTTAATGAAATGGGTCGGTAATTTAGTGGTGAGGAACGATCGCCAGACTTGAAAATTGGCACAACTTTAGCTAGGCGCCAGTCCAGCGGAATCACGCCTGATGATAGAGATTGTGAAAAAATAGCGGACAAGATGCGATGAATACCATCAGATGAATTTTTGAGTATTTTGTTACTAAAGCCAAGGTGATCTGATGCTGATGTTGTTTTAAGCTTCCCTAGTAAGGATAAGATACCGGTCTCACTGATAAATATTTCGGACATTGATGTATTAGAAGTGCTGACAGAAACAGGAGGTAGAGGGAGATCTTCACGGGTAAAAACGGATGTGAATGCGTTATTGAAAAGTTCTGCGCATTCGGCCACTGGAACACTGCTGCCTTCCGCGTTAGTAAGAGTAATGTCAGGATGATTAGCGGGGTTTATTATCTGCCAGAACTTCCGTGGATTGTTTGTTAGCATTGCCGGTAGATCGTGTGTGAAGAAGTGCCTACGTGCAGATATCAACTCAGACTGATATTCCTTATCACATAGTTTGTACCGTTGCCAAGATTCGGAGTGTCTGTTCTTGTCGGCTTGTCTGTAAAGGCGCTTTTTCTTGTTATTAAGGCGACGTAGATGCCTATTAAACCAAGGTGCTGTGTTAGTGCAGGGGATACTGATGACGGGTATGAATCTGTCAATGAGAGTAGCAAGTTTCACGCTGAACAGGTTCCAGTTCGTTTCCACGGAGCGTGACGAAAAATCGTGAAGAAAATGATCAGCGAAGACTGACAACTGAGCGTTTATTTCGCCGAAGTTTGCTCGGTTGTAGCACCTTATTTGTTTAGTACGAGTTACCTTTTTATGCGGCACAAAATTCAGGTTACCCGTGATTATGGAATGGTCGGAAAGGCCTTCTAAGAGCGCAATGTTGGAGCAAAGGTAAGGATCACTTGTCAAGATAAGATCGAGAATATTGGCTGTAGTGGCGGAACGACGCGTAGGTTCAGAAATAAGTTGTTGCAAAGAGAAATCGAGACAGGACTGGAGGAAAGCCTGAGCTTCGGGATCATTGGCAGGAGCTGTTAAAGACGACCAGTTAATAGCCGGAAAGTTAAAGTCACCAAGTAAAAGTAAGCTTGAATTCGGAAAACGACAAGTAAGATCGCTTAGTAAATTAGAAAACTGACTTGCGAATGAAGAATTCATGTCCGGAGGGCGGTAAATGACGCCAATGATGGCGACCGTGGGACCACAACTCAACCGAACCCATACCGATTCTATGTACGACGTGACCTCGATAGGCACAGCAGTGAGCACTTTACTGACAGCCAGAAGGACACCGCCACCTCTACGGCCCGTGCGGTCACAACGAAATATGTTGAATTCGGAGTCACAGGCGAAAATGACATCATCAGGAACCATGTCATTTAACCAAGTCTCGGTAAGCGCGATGACCGAGGAGCAGCATGAATCAATTAAAGAAGAAAGAGCTACGTTTTTAGAAAGAACACTAGTTGGTTTCCCTCTCTTGATCTCGTAGAGGGAAATTGGGTTAAAGATGATGATTGAAGGATTTTTGACGTCTTGAAGATTCGAATTGCTCAATCACATTGCAAGAGGACACTTTAGGAGAGGTTAAACTTTTATAACAATTAAAAGCACAAAGGAGGATACAAGCAAGGAGAAAACATATTTACACTTGACTGGCTCGCAGTTCTAGGTGACGAAACCAGCCCTCGGTCCTGCCGAAGCAGCTGGTTTTAAAACCAATGTCCCCGCCCTCGGTGGGAGAATAACCAATCAAGTACTATACAAACATCCACCCAATAACTTATTGGGGAAAGGAAAATACCACAAATCAGCAGTTGGGGAAAGAATAACACAACCAATGAATGATTGGGGAAAGAAGGTAACTCATCGCGACACTGTACACATATGCACACTTTCCACCATCACGATTTCGGATAATTATGCTTTCCCGCTGCGAGCTTCGCGAACACTCGCTTTCCCAAGGTCCGGTTGCCGCCAAGTTCGAGGAACGCCATTTCAACTCATCTGTTTCTCGTCGTCGCTCCTCATGCCTGCAGCTAGCGTGACAATAGGTCAAAGCATGCCGCTGCAGACATGGTACAAAGAGCCACGCACTGTGACGCGGGTCAGCCTCGCCGTACACACGTGCACACAGGATGCCGCCTAACGACTCCGTCCATAAGGGGAGTTTGAAGTCTCCTGTAATCCCCCGCCATTCGGCGCCCCCTCTTTTCCCGCCGGGTTGACTGACCCCTTCCTGTGTGGTTGTGCGGAGGGCCCTAAGAAAAAGGACTTAATGGGCATTCCCATAAAGCGACCGGATGCGGCAAACAAACTACAGCACCGCGAACTTCACTCCTCCCAACCAAGAATGTCACACAGACACTTGTTGTCAGTGGGACATTAAAGTTCAGCCACGGTGTCCAACAACAAAAGTACATACGCACGCACACACACGTACGTCGGCTGTCCGGACCAACACGCACACATGCGCCGGCTGTCCGGTCAGTACACCAGCACGCACACATGCGTGCACACAGCGGATATTTCAACCCGCACACACAAGGCTGGAGACCAATCTGCACATTCCAGAATTCACCATGTCAGATCGGTGCCCCAAACTGGCAGAAATAAATTCTAGCCACCTACATCTCGAAACAACACTTGTTTCTTTTGAGCCTTGCCCAGAAGACTGGACCCAACTTCCGAATTATCCGGGAAAACACCGGTTCTAAAGGCTGCCGCCACCGTCGGAGCAATAGAGGTCACCTGCTCCCCGCGGGCTACGAAGATTTCTGCTGCCCTCGCGTGTGCATTCTCCCCTTCTTTGAGTTTCACAGTACGCTCAGGCCTCTCATCGGCTACTTCACGTGCAGTTTTGCATTGAGATTCATGCAGCGCTAGCTCTTCGTACAGCTGCCCACCGACGTTCCCTTCAAAGAAAATCGTGCTGTCACGCCTTCTTTTCTGACAACTAACTTCACCAGCTTGCTTCCGCACTTCTGGTAATGATGTATGTTGCGCCATATTGAAGCCTACAGGAATGGGCGCATTACCCAAGTCCTCAAGTTCCCTACCTGCTTCGAACAGCGTTACAGCGATCAAATGCGCATTTCTCTCATCCTCGGCATCAAATGCAGGCTCATCTTTCTTATTTAGCCTATGATCATCTGCAATAACATTGACAGCTTTCGGATCTGCCTCAAGCTCCACCGAAGCCTCAGGTTTGTCTTGAACAGACTCATGCGCAGTTTTAAAATCTTCTTCAAAATATGCGCTCTCATTTGCTACATATAGCTGCTCCCTGTCTGGCTGCTCTCGCAGCGAGTGTGTCTCAGGTGTTGCCAACTTCCCTACACCTTCAGCTATAGTATCTGCGGTCACTGCGCAGAGTGTCCGCTCCGGCTGGCTACCGACCTCATCTTTGGCAGCTATCTTACACTTGCCTGCGAATGGTGTTGCCTCTATTCGCGCCTGCTCTACCTCTTCGTCGAGCATTACGGCTGCCTCAGAGTTTGCGTCAACCTGTTCTGGCCCAGTGCTGAACACCTGTTCACACACAATGCACTCATGTGCCTTCTGGGTCTGCTCTATCTCAGTTTGCTCTGACAGGCAGAGCTTCACAGGCGTGAACAACGCCCCTATGCCCTCAGCCATCTCTCCTGGCACGGCACACACGGTTGGGCCCTGCTGCCTAACCGCTATTTCGGTCCCTGAGGCGACACAGGTTTCAGAACGCTTACCTTTGGCACGCAAATCGCCGCATGCCTGGTCCTCTTTCTTATCTGATTGACTGGCCTTCTCACCAATCATCTCCGATTGGGAACACAGCCTCTCAGGCACCAGCATTTTCACATGGGCTACTAGTTTGCGCACCTCTCTCCTTACAACCGGAACACTTTGTTCTCGCTTCGAGTTCGGGCAGTTAATCATTAGATGCCCAAATTTCATGCAATCAAAGCATTGAATTGCAGCAAATTGGATCGCGCTAGCAATTTTCGGTCCCTGCTTTAATTCCGATTGCATCTGCGCAAGCTTTAACTTTTCCTGCTCAATGAGAAGTTTCAGCTTCTCAATCTCCAGCAGCTGCTCTGCCTTCTGCTCAACCTCAACGCGTCGCATAATGCCCTCCCGATTATACCGTACGGCAGCCATCTCCCTTTTCCGTGCTATCGTTTATAGCACGAAAACACTACACCGACATGGTGAATTCGGAGGAAGCAGAAAGGTCTCCTACCTCGCAGGTTGCTTTCCTCTGCCACGGCAATCTCGTCGCCCTGAGTGACGACAGTGGGCTCCTTGATGCGGATGAGTTGAGCCCCGGCTTTCACAGCAGCTCGCTGACTTGTCCTGCCTCGTTTGACTTGCTGGTCGCCTGGTTCTTCTCTTGAACCTCAACGCGGACGCCTGGTTCCTTCCGCAGCTCACGGACTAGGCACCTCCACGACACGTCGGTCGCCTGGCTCCTTCAGCTCCTCGCCGACTTGAGCCTCCTACGTCCCGTTGACAATGACCAGCAGTCTCATGAAGCTTTCAACGTCGCTCTATGACGCTGACGTTCCTCCTTTAGGACGTACCGCTCTGCAGCTTGTCCACCGACTTGATCCTCCGCCCCTCCGTCAGATACCTCGAGCAGGAAGACGTAGCAAATCCTGTCGCGACTGCGCCAGTTGGTTTCCCTCTCTCTTTCTCGTAGAGGGAAATTGGGTTAAAGATGATGATTGAAGGATTTTTGACGTCTTGAAGATTCGAATTGCTCAATCACATTGCAAGAGGACACTTTAGGAGAGGTTAAACTTTTATAACAATTAAAAGCACAAAGGAGGATACAAGCAAGGAGAAAACATATTTACACTTGACTGGCTCGCAGTTCTAGGTGACGAAACCAGCCCTCGGTCCTGCCGAAGCAGCTGGTTTTAAAACCAATGTCCCCGCCCTCGGTGGGAGAATAACCAATCAAGTACTATACAAACATCCACCCAATAACTTATTGGGGAAAGGAAAATACCACAAATCAGCAGTTGGGGAAAGAATAACACAACCAATGAATGATTGGGGAAAGAAGGTAACTCATCGCGACACTGTACACATATGCACACTTTCCACCATCACGATTTCGGATAATTATGCTTTCCCGCTGCGAGCTTCGCGAACACTCGCTTTCCCAAGGTCCGGTTGCCGCCAAGTTCGAGGAACGCCATTTCAACTCATCTGTTTCTCGTCGTCGCTCCTCATGCCTGCAGCTAGCGTGACAATAGGTCAAAGCATGCCGCTGCAGACATGGTACAAAGAGCCACGCACTGTGACGCGGGTCAGCCTCGCCGTACACACGTGCACACAGGATGCCGCCTAACGACTCCGTCCATAAGGGGAGTTTGAAGTCTCCTGTAATCCCCCGCCATTCGGCGCCCCCTCTTTTCCCGCCGGGTTGACTGACCCCTTCCTGTGTGGTTGTGCGGAGGGCCCTAAGAAAAAGGACTTAATGGGCATTCCCATAAAGCGACCGGATGCGGCAAACAAACTACAGCACCGCGAACTTCACTACACTCCTTATATTAGTGTACAGAAAACTGACATCGTAATTGGAGCAACGCTGCGCGTTTGGCCGCCCGGGTGGTTTGCCAGCCACTTTACGAGAACTGGAAGGGATGCGTCAGGCAAGGGACACGCGCACTGCGCTACTGGTTTGATCATCCCAGAAATACGAGACACCATTGATAAGCAGTTTATCAAAAGACAAACGGACCTTGTCACCTTCTTTTTTTACTGATTTGGCATACTTCCACAGTTGGCTGCGTTTCTCACGAACCGTTTTCGAGTAATCTCGCGAAATGCTGAAATCGGTATTTTTGAGTTTATAGCCCTTACTCATAAGCGTTTCGACTTCTTTTTCGTTGAACAGCTTTGCAATAATGGGTCTCTTTTTTTCCTGAGAAAAACGGCCTATGCGGTGAGCACGGGCTAAGGAAGACAACGTGATACCAAGTTTGCTAGAACAGAATTCGTTCACAAGACGCTCAGAGTCTTCCCAAGTTTCAGACTCATCAGTGTCCTGAACACCATAAAAAAGAATGTTAGACCGGCGGGAACGATTTTCCAGGTCGTCAAGTTTTACTTGAATGTTGGATACATCGTGTGTACAACTCGTGGCAGATACTGTGGTAGGCACTGACTGTTTTTTAAGTTCCAGTTCCTGCACACGGGTAGCTAAAGACAGTAAGTCACTTTGAAGAACTGGAATAGACTCGATTTTAAGTTGAAGTTCATGCACACGATCGTTTAAAGTCTTCATTTCATTTTGCAAGCCAATATGAATTGTAAGAATCTTGTTAACACTTTCGAGGATATTCGTGTGGTTCATCTCAAGCCTTTGAACAGTTTCATATACCAGTTCGAGCTTTTCCTCTTGGCCCTTCGTCATAGGGCCTGGGTTTGTTTCAACGTCCCCACCCAGGACCAAAATGCGCCAAATGTACACTGCCGCCGAGCGGAAACGTTTCAGAATATGGGGTGGCCACGACACTGCTACAAGACAGACATCATCATCACGGTAACAAGAACACTCGTAATAACCAACCTGGAACAGCAGGAACGGTGAGTGTCGAGGCATTTCGTGAGCAGTGCCGTGGCCCAAGGGGGCGGTGAAATCCGAGTGCTTTATGTAGGTGTCCTCGTCAGCTGATAATGTAGCATGTTGCCAGGCCCGACCGTGGAAAGTGTCCAAAATCGGCAGGGGTGCGCACAGATGATCGGATGAGCAGCCGCAGCCGTCCAGAAACCAGCTAGCGCCGCAAGATTGCGGAACCGGTCGGCAAGTCGGTGAAACAGGCAGGTGATAGCCGGTGAGCACCAGCACCTGGAACAGCAGGAACGGTGAGTGGCGAGGCATTTCGTGAGCAGTGCCGTGGCCCAAGGGGGCGGTGAAATCCGAGTGCTTTATGTAGGTGTCCTCGTCAGCTGATAATGTAGCATGTTGCCAGGCCCGACCGGGGAAAGTGTCCAAAATCGGCGGGGGTGCGCACAGATGATCGGATGAGCAGCCGCAGCCGTCCAGAAACCAGCTAGCGCCGCAAGATTGCGGAACCGGTCGGCAAGTCGGTGTTACTTCGGTCATACTTAAAAAATAGGACTCAGTGTGTTCACCTTGGCAATCATAAATCTTCACCTCTACCAATATTAACTGGTGTACCACAAGGTAGCATCTTGGGCCCATTACTTTTCATCATCTATATAAACGATATTGCCCATATTGACGGGGGGGGGGGGGGGGGGGGGCTAAATTTATCGTGTACGCAGATGACAGCAGTATTTTGCTATCAGGCAGTGATGTTAATGCTCTTATATTAAAGGGTAATAACATTCTTGAAAAATTAATCTTTTGGTCACGATCAAATAAGCTGAAGATCAACCCCTCAAAAACCAAAGCAGTTATTTTTCGCGCTAGAAATAAGTTAGTTAAAATTGAGCAAGATATCCGCTGCGAAGGCCAAATTATTGAGATTGTTGAAGAAATCAAGATACTTGGCATAACATTTAGTTCTCATCTTATGTGGGACTCTCACATAGATAACCTCTGCAAAAAGCTTTCAACAGTTACAGGGGCATTATCACGTTGCCGTTCTTTTCTACCAACAAAAATAAAACTACAAGTCTACAATGCCTTGTTTGCCTCCTACACTAACTATTGCAATTTAGTTTGGTTGACTACATCACAAAGAAATGTCCAGAGGATATACGTACTCCAGAAAAAAAATATTCGTAACATCGCCAATATAGACTTCCTGTCGTCAACAGCTGAATATTTTCAGTCCTACAATATAATTAGCATCAAACGTGCTTACGAGTTTCGAGTCCTGCGATCATTTTATTTAGCAGTGGATTCTTTCAGGCATTTCCTTAAGTCATTAGCCTCTTTAGAACTCAATAAAAACACTCATACACGGAACACTGATCCATGGTTCATACCTCGTTTCCGCACAAATTATAAAGTGCAAACACTTCAGCATAATCTTCCAGTCATTCTAAATAACTACAAACACATAACTTGGCCTACACTAAAACAGTTACTTGACCAATTCTTGTCCACATAGCTGTACCTTTATTTACAAATTATACCAGATGTGCACAAGTGTACTCATTTTAGCTATAATTGTATAATGTAGGTTTCGAGATTGTGTGTATTATGTGCCTTTTCCTAGATATATTACCGGTTAACTATTTGATGGATAGTTTGTTTATGCTATTATTTGCTTAGCCTTAATGTCTTTTATTTTTTTGTATGCCACATAATTGTATTTCTAAAACAATATGTGTAAATTTCCTTTGAAGTTATAATCGATACTTCGTTAATACTGTTTTCTGTAAAACTGGTGTCAAGCTCTAAAATGTATGTTCTTGTTAATGTATATTTTTCTACTCAGCTATTATCCATGTTTGTAGTCATATATTGTGTGTTGAACATATTTTATTCTTCTTTCAATATTCTGCATCATAAGGTCATCACCTACTGCCTCGTTGGTGGTTTTATAGGCCTTTGTCAAGCTGTCAGGAACAGCTTTTTGCCTATGAATCCGCCAGAATCTTTCTGGAAAATAAAATGAATTGAATTGAACAATGAGCCAGCGCGGCTGCTAACAGGAGTCATGACGCGGACGACTCATGCTTTCAGGATCGCCAACACAGAGAGCACCTCCACATGACAGCATGGCCGTGACATGATGGAGCCGTTCCCAGCCGTCCTTATTAGCACCAGCCAAGCTAAAACCAACACAGGGCACACCTGCATCGCGCTAGCTATGGTGCACGGCCACCGAAGCCTGGCAGACGTTCCTACCATATATAGGCACTCAACCCCACTTTCTGCCGCCCTGGACTACTTCCGCTTCTGCAAGGGCGCTCGAATTAACGCAGGGCATTCTCGGTGCGCCAGCCGGAAGAGGAAGTAAAGATGCTTCCAGAGAATTCTCGAAGACAGCACTATATGCGCTCCACGCAGAGCCCGAGTCCTCCTCTCCTGAGACGTTGACGGCGCGTCGGGAAGAGGCCGCCGTGGCTCGCCGGATGAGCTCGCGGACGCGGAGCCAAATCGCAGTCGCGTTTCGATGGAGGCGAAGCGCGAACGACGACCGCGTGTTAGTGATGCAAAACACTTGGAAAATTGACTATCGATATTCTTTTTGAAACTATCGATAGTGTAAAAAAAACTATTGATAGGGCTAAGCGATAGATTATCGATAGTATTATCGATAGTCTACTACTGGTAGTAATACGACCGATAGTGTTGCTATCGATAGTATTACTGGCGATAGCACCGCTATCGATAGCAAGACTATCGATAGTGAAACTGTCGATGGTAAGACTATTGATAGTAAAAATATTGATATTATGCATTTGTTGGCCAACGATATAACCAACAAATTTGTGATACGTGGTTGGTTTCATAATCTCATGAGGCTTAATGTCCCAAAGAGACTCAAGGTATGAGAGATGCCGTAGCGGAGGTCTCCGGGTAAATTTCGACCAGCTGTGGTTCTTTTGCGTGCACTGGGAGAGTTCGGAAAAAATATCTAGAACTGCATCCGATGAAAGAACAAGCAGCATAAGCTGTGCTGGCTTACACGACACTATCGTGTACTGCAGACGTCGTCTTGCTGACGTAACCGCTGCAGAAATGCTTTTCGCACACATGCTTCGAAACTAGGAGATTCGCACGCTAACATTTTATCCAGCAACTTTACGTACGGAACGTCTGCAGAGCTCGGTGACGCGTAGGCCGCGAAAACGGGCGAGTACTGTCAGTTACTTATACCATCACCTCCATACCACACACTCGGGAAACCAAGTTTAGGATGCAGTGGGTATGCGTGGTTGATTTTATAGAATCGATAGTACTATATATAACAAGTGGTATCGATACGGCTATCGGTAGTACTATCAATAGAACTATCGAAAGTACCGTCGATAGTACTATCGATACTTCTATCGAAAGTACTAACTATCGATAGTACAATGGATAGTATTTTACCATCGACAGTTCGATAGTGACTCAATCGATAGTACTATCGATAGTTTTGCATGACTATCGCGTGTGCTGTCCGATGTCAGTACCCGTTCAAGCACACCAGGCGGACCCAATTAATCCGACGCCTTCTGCCAGGGCGCCCTTTTCTCTCTTATCAGACGGAATTGAGCGCGAACAGAAGGGACGAGGCTCACCCAGTTATCGTGTACGCAGATGACAGCAGTATTTTGCTATCAGGCAGTGATGTTAATGCTCTTATATTAAAGGGTAATAACATTCTTGAAAAATTAATCTTTTGGTCACGATCAAATAAGCTGAAGATCAACCCCTCAAAAACCAAAGCAGTTATTTTTCGCGCTAGAAATAAGTTAGTTAAAATTGAGCAAGATATCCGCTGCGAAGGCCAAATTATTGAGATTGTTGAAGAAATCAAGATACTTGGCATAACATTTAGTTCTCATCTTATGTGGGACTCTCACATAGATAACCTCTGCAAAAAGCTTTCAACAGTTACAGGGGCATTATCACGTTGCCGTTCTTTTCTACCAACAAAAATAAAACTACAAGTCTACAATGCCTTGTTTGCCTCCTACACTAACTATTGCAATTTAGTTTGGTTGACTACATCACAAAGAAATGTCCAGAGGATATACGTACTCCAGAAAAAAAATATTCGTAACATCGCCAATATAGACTTCCTGTCGTCAACAGCTGAATATTTTCAGTCCTACAATATAATTAGCATCAAACGTGCTTACGAGTTTCGAGTCCTGCGATCATTTTATTTAGCAGTGGATTCTTTCAGGCATTTCCTTAAGTCATTAGCCTCTTTAGAACTCAATAAAAACACTCATACACGGAACACTGATCCATGGTTCATACCTCGTTTCCGCACAAATTATAAAGTGCAAACACTTCAGCATAATCTTCCAGTCATTCTAAATAACTACAAACACATAACTTGGCCTACACTAAAACAGTTACTTGACCAATTCTTGTCCACATAGCTGTACCTTTATTTACAAATTATACCAGATGTGCACAAGTGTACTCATTTTAGCTATAATTGTATAATGTAGGTTTCGAGATTGTGTGTATTATGTGCCTTTTCCTAGATATATTACCGGTTAACTATTTGATGGATAGTTTGTTTATGCTATTATTTGCTTAGCCTTAATGTCTTTTATTTTTTTGTATGCCACATAATTGTATTTCTAAAACAATATGTGTAAATTTCCTTTGAAGTTATAATCGATACTTCGTTAATACTGTTTTCTGTAAAACTGGTGTCAAGCTCTAAAATGTATGTTCTTGTTAATGTATATTTTTCTACTCAGCTATTATCCATGTTTGTAGTCATATATTGTGTGTTGAACATATTTTATTCTTCTTTCAATATTCTGCATCATAAGGTCATCACCTACTGCCTCGTTGGTGGTTTTATAGGCCTTTGTCAAGCTGTCAGGAACAGCTTTTTGCCTATGAATCCGCCAGAATCTTTCTGGAAAATAAAATGAATTGAATTGAACAATGAGCCAGCGCGGCTGCTAACAGGAGTCATGACGCGGACGACTCATGCTTTCAGGATCGCCAACACAGAGAGCACCTCCACATGACAGCATGGCCGTGACATGATGGAGCCGTTCCCAGCCGTCCTTATTAGCACCAGCCAAGCTAAAACCAACACAGGGCACACCTGCATCGCGCTAGCTATGGTGCACGGCCACCGAAGCCTGGCAGACGTTCCTACCATATATAGGCACTCAACCCCACTTTCTGCCGCCCTGGACTACTTCCGCTTCTGCAAGGGCGCTCGAATTAACGCAGGGCATTCTCGGTGCGCCAGCCGGAAGAGGAAGTAAAGATGCTTCCAGAGAATTCTCGAAGACAGCACTATATGCGCTCCACGCAGAGCCCGAGTCCTCCTCTCCTGAGACGTTGACGGCGCGTCGGGAAGAGGCCGCCGTGGCTCGCCGGATGAGCTCGCGGACGCGGAGCCAAATCGCAGTCGCGTTTCGATGGAGGCGAAGCGCGAACGACGACCGCGTGTTAGTGATGCAAAACACTTGGAAAATTGACTATCGATATTCTTTTTGAAACTATCGATAGTGTAAAAAAAACTATTGATAGGGCTAAGCGATAGATTATCGATAGTATTATCGATAGTCTACTACTGGTAGTAATACGACCGATAGTGTTGCTATCGATAGTATTACTGGCGATAGCACCGCTATCGATAGCAAGACTATCGATAGTGAAACTGTCGATGGTAAGACTATTGATAGTAAAAATATTGATATTATGCATTTGTTGGCCAACGATATAACCAACAAATTTGTGATACGTGGTTGGTTTCATAATCTCATGAGGCTTAATGTCCCAAAGAGACTCAAGGTATGAGAGATGCCGTAGCGGAGGTCTCCGGGTAAATTTCGACCAGCTGTGGTTCTTTTGCGTGCACTGGGAGAGTTCGGAAAAAATATCTAGAACTGCATCCGATGAAAGAACAAGCAGCATAAGCTGTGCTGGCTTACACGACACTATCGTGTACTGCAGACGTCGTCTTGCTGACGTAACCGCTGCAGAAATGCTTTTCGCACACATGCTTCGAAACTAGGAGATTCGCACGCTAACATTTTATCCAGCAACTTTACGTACGGAACGTCTGCAGAGCTCGGTGACGCGTAGGCCGCGAAAACGGGCGAGTACTGTCAGTTACTTATACCATCACCTCCATACCACACACTCGGGAAACCAAGTTTAGGATGCAGTGGGTATGCGTGGTTGATTTTATAGAATCGATAGTACTATATATAACAAGTGGTATCGATACGGCTATCGGTAGTACTATCAATAGAACTATCGAAAGTACCGTCGATAGTACTATCGATACTTCTATCGAAAGTACTAACTATCGATAGTACAATGGATAGTATTTTACCATCGACAGTTCGATAGTGACTCAATCGATAGTACTATCGATAGTTTTGCATGACTATCGCGTGTGCTGTCCGATGTCAGTACCCGTTCAAGCACACCAGGCGGACCCAATTAATCCGACGCCTTCTGCCAGGGCGCCCTTTTCTCTCTTATCAGACGGAATTGAGCGCGAACAGAAGGGACGAGGCTCACCCAGTCCAGCAGCATCCTCTGCAGTTGCTTTCTCTCTTCCCTATTTCACTCCCTCTTTCCTCCCTTCCATCCCGGCGCCGTTGCGTTGTCCACGGACAAGTGAGACAATTACTGCAGCTCTTCCTGCTCTCAAAAGCAGTCTTCATATCTTTTTTGCTGGAGGTTCCAGTACAACGGAACGCATCTTTATGCGGGCTGCGGCGGTTGCTCTCTCAGCAGGCAGGTTCGAGAAGGCTCTACTCTACAACCAGCCGCCACTGCCTCCGCAATGGCGTCGCAACGGAGGAGGGGGAACCTAGCATGCGAATGCGCAATGTCATGTTTTATTTGTTTTTTTTTTTTTTTGGACAGGCTGCGTCCAGTAAGAATTTGCGCAAAGTTATGATTGAGCTACGGACACTGCCAACTATTGTAGCTGAACATGTCTGTTATTTTTCTACGCCCGTCTTGTCTTTATCGCCGCGAAACGACCGTGCGCGTCGTCTATTCGTTAGCGTTGAAAGGGAATCGACTATTAGGTCATCCGCAGCTCAGTCACGTAAAAATGAAAAGAAAACATCCCAGTTTTTTTTTTACTTTAACAACCATTGTGCCACTTCGTCGGTTGATTGCTTCATTCGTTACCTTTTCGGTGCAAATGCCATCTGTTCACCTCAATTTGAAAAGAACACCTTGATATTGCTGCAAAGCTTTGCTATGCTCGTACTAGAGATGCTACTAGATTTACGAGCACCTTGAATGCTTGCAGTCGCGCCCAACTGAATCTATGCAGTTGGGTATTATCGTAGTCGCTTGCCGCGCCTCATTTCGAAATTGAGCGCGTCTGTTGTTATCGCCGCCGGAGAGGTGTTCAGATTTTTGTGAGCACGAGTGAGCCCAATGAATAGTTCTTTCTGAAGTATTTCACTGTCATCCTGACAGCTGGACTGCCGTCATCCCCACGGGACAATACCATGTATGTCTGTAAAGACTGTCGACGCATCTGCGCCTAATAACTGACAACTATCATTTCACTACACGCCAGTCCCTGCTCTTTTCTTAGACTCCTTCACAATTTTTCCTCAGCCCCGAAGATTGTCCCACACGCGACTACCAGCCTAGCTGGTTTATTGGTTTATTGTGGTTTAACGTCCCAAAGCGACTGAGGCTATGAGAGACGCCGTAGTGAAGGGCTCCGGAAATTTCGACCACCTGGGGTTCTTTAACGTGCACTGACATCGCACAGCACACGGGCCTCTAGAATTTCGCCTTCAAGAAATTCAGCCGCCGCGGCCGGGATCGAACCCGCGACTTTCGGGTCAGCAGCCGAGCGCCGTAACCACTGAGCCACCGCGGCGGGGCACTACCAGCCTAGTATACGCGTTCTACATTTCTTCCTTGGGGCATTAGGAAGCTGCGCTACATTAGTGCCCGTACCATGTAACGTACGTACCTCAATGCATTCTTACTCGTGCGTGCGGTTGGCTTTGGGACCACTGTAAAATAGCGCAAAAGACGAGGGGCCAGAGAAATGAAGGCACAGGACCACCGCTAACTCGCAACTAAATGCTTTATTTGCTAAAAACTTCGTATATAAGAACACTCAACCGCATGAAAAGTGATGACACAAATAAAACAACAATATAAACCAAACGAGGATGCCCGCGACCTTCAAACATTCTCAAGGATAGCAGCCTCGCTATCGTTTAGAACGAACGATGTTTCTGCTGATGCACTTCTGCTGCTGTATGGTAAGCCTCAAAAACTTTCCGCGTAGTCTGATCCTTGTACGTGTAAAGTACACGCGCCAGACTGAACAATGCAGTGCACTTTTTCGTTACCTCACACAATGCTTCCCCAGATACGATAGGGCATTTCCATTCTATAAATTGTTCCTATCTCGTAAGCGCTCGTTCAGGCACCGCCCGGTACGCCTGATGTGCCGGGCCCTGCAGCCAAAGGGGGAAGGCACACGCTACACCTGTGCTGCAGGCAACGACTCTCGCTGTGCGCGACACCACACACCTCAGTTGGGTTTTTATTGTTGTTTTATCTGTATCACCTTTTTCACGCCCTTGAGCGCTCCTTTTCAGGGTTAAGCAAATGAAGGCTTCAGTTGCGAGTCAGCGTTTGTCCTGTGCTTTTCCTTCTCTGGAACCTGCACCAACTGGGCCAACTCAACATTTGCTCTAGGAATACACCTGTAAGTGTAAGATCCACTGCCACCCCACCTATGGGAACCCGCTGCAATTTGGCAGGACTGTTAAACACGACCGGCTTTTCTTCGCACTACTTTTCAAGCACATCGTTATGCTTCGCCTGGCTACCATTATTCGCCGTCACTCACACTGCACGTTACACAGTTACGCCAACGACGTTCCCCTATACGAACGAAGCCGGACATCGCACGAACGCTGCCCCGTATGCAAGCAACAAAACACCAACAAATAAAAGAACTAACCGAGGGGCGGCAGGGCCAGATTTTTATCAGCCCGGACATAACTCTTCAGCGTCTGTCGTGCTGCGCTTTTGATCTCCTTATCACCGCCATTTTTCTCGATCTCGTTCCCTTCGGCCAGAGACGTCCGGCAGCGCGTCGCATATATCCTGCACCCCTGACAGGCGCTGCTGGGTCGGAGGAGTAGCAAACGGAATGAAGGCATCTCCCTTCCCGGCGCGCTGTAACAGAGACGTCGAGGGAGACTGGGCCCTCTGCCGGGCACGTCAGAAGGGGGGGGGGGGGGGGGGGGGGGGATGCTGCTGCCGTTCGGCATCGTTTCCCTGATATGCAAAGTTCCCGCTCTCCGGATCAATACTTTGGCCCCTGCAGCGGTGGCGAAGAAGGCTTGAGTGACGGCAGAAGAGGCGGCCGAGGTGGCGACGGAGATACAGGCCTCGGATCAATGCAACGGGGGCGGCAATATGTGTGCGGCGCCCGCCGCCACGCAGTTATGAAGGCGCCAAGAGCCAATATCCTCGGGACCCACCCGGCCACGTACGGCTCCCGCTAAGCACCTCCCTTCCCGGGGGCCTTTCTTCGGCAGCTACGCGCTGAGTGAGAAACAATGAGGCCCCGAAGGAAGAGAAACTGCGCATTGATTTTAAGGCGAATGTCGGAGTAAAGTAGCGGCCTCATCAGCTACAGCGCAGCAAGGGAGGCACGCGCGCACGCCGAAAGCCGCCACGATGCCTCGGGCTCACGGGCTCAGCGGTCGAATGCGGAGCTTCGACGCGTGTCGTCATCCGGAGTTGCCCGACCGTCGCGCGGCTTCTGCTAGTGAGGAAACACAAAGGACACTTAAAAAGGAAAAGGAGAGCCGTCTGAACAGCCCCGGCATAAAGAGCTAGTTTATAAACGGGCGCCTTACATACTACTCGCACTACGTCTCGCCCAACGTCAAGGACAGTAGCACATCCGAGTCTGCTGCCACTATGCGTGGGTGAAAGTGCGCCCAGACTGAGATATCCAATGTACAGCTCTTGTAAAGAGTATTCAGCACGAGGGATTCGCTTCCAACTCGTGTGGCGGAGGCCTTGTAGCCTCTCTGAAAGCACAGTCTGTCGGAATGGCCAGAGTTCCTCAGACAAGTCGCACAGCTGGGCCCAGAATCAAACCTCGGGGCGCCATCTGTATCGCTTTGAAAAAGGTTGTACACTCCAAATAGGTTGACATTTTTGACAGAGCCCCATGCTAATTATTTTTAGAGCTACCAACGCTCCTGCATCGATATATTACATTGCCCGATGCTGCCTCGTTAATTAGGCATGGGAACCACCTCGCACAGTCACTTGTGCGCGCGTTTCTTTTAGCTGCTACCGCTTCGTACAATCGATCGGAACGCGGCCGTCGATACTCTGACGGCACGGCGTCTGATCGGGAGGTATGAGTTGATAATTTTGATGTTCAGTCATTTATTTATTTATTTATTTCACATACTTTCAGGGCCCGAAGGCATTACAGAAAGGAGTGGTACAACAACAAAAAAAAATACAGTGCATAGTTATACAAAACAAGTTATATGATGGTAGAAAACACAGTTTTCTTGAAGTTCTCAACATCGGTAATGGCAGCGATGGAGGGCGGAAGGTCGTTCCAGTCAACGCTGGTTTTAGGAATAAAAGAATCATGACACAATTTGGTTCTCGAAAATGGAACACCGACTTTAAATATATGATCGGAACGGGATGAAATGTATGAAGGGCTCGAAAAAGGATGATCCTTTAACAGGGGGTTATGGTGATACAGTCTGTGGAAAAGACATAGTCGAAAACACTTCCGGCGCGAAGAAAGGTCTGGTAAGGCAAGTGTGCTTTTCATAGAAGTAATGCTGGCGTAACGGGAATAGTTAGTTAAGATGAAACGTGCTGCACGATTTTGAATGGATTCTAATGTGTTTATCAGTGTGATTATATTAGGATCCCAAACTGCAGATGCATATTCTAGCTTTGGTCGTACTAATGTTTTATAAAGGGTTAGTTTTATCGGCAGAGGCGCGGTAGAGAAACTTCGGCGCAAGTATCCAAGAGTCCTGTTGGCGTTACTTGCGACATGTTCAACGTGTCTATGCCATGATAAGTTACGTGAGATATGAACACCTAGGTATTTGTAGGAGTTAACTGATTCAAGTGGAATGTCGTGAAGAACATAAGTACGCTTGTTATCAGTGATGTTAGTGCGACGTGACACATGCATCGTTTTACATTTATTAACGTTTAGTCGCATGCACTACTTATCACACCAGTTAGATACGCTTGTGAGATCATCCTGAAAATAAATAGAATCAGTTTGGTTAGATATTTTGTGATAGATGACGCAGTCGTCTGCGAAAAGCCTGATCGAAGAATGAGAAATGCATTCAGGAATATCGTTAATGTAAATTAGGAAGAGAAGAGGTCCCAGTACCGACCCTTGTGGTACACCGGATGTCACAGAGGTGTGAGAGGAGGAACAGCCGTTAGCAGAGACATATTGAGTTCGATTCGATAAGAAGCTTTTAATCCAGTTCATTACGTTAGGGTCAATGTTAAGCATGCTAAGCTTAAGAATTAGGAGATCGTGGGAAACAGTATCAAAAGCTTTCGCGAAGTCCAAAAACACACAGTCTACATCAATGTTCAAGTCAGTGTAAGCAAAAAGGTCATTAGTAAAACATTAGTCATGGATAAAAGTTTTTGGGATGCGCATTCTCGGACAACAATTTATTCCTACCTTGCTTCACTAGCCATTCAACTGTTGCAGTGGAAGGACCAGGCAGCACCCCTCATCAATTTATTTATTTATTTATTTATTTTATTTTTATTTATGAATACTGTCAACCCTCATTTGAGGGTCATTACAGGGAGGGAAAGTGAAGAGACAAAGAAATGCACATATAACCATGAATGAACAAGCTTCCTTGAGCATACAATACAAGAGAGCGTTGAAACGCAACACAGTTCACACCACTGCAGAACCACCTGCTATAAAAAAAGCAATATTGGACAATCAGTTACGCGCCCATCTACAAGAATCCCATGCCTAGACGGAATCCCCAAGTGCATTCAAGAATGCCGCTACACCTGTAGACTCAGCAACGTGAGCGGGCAGTTTATTCCAGTGCTCAATAGCATCCGGAAAGAATGAGCAGCGAAAGACGTTAGTTCGTGTCAAGTATGGCCGAATTGCTTTGTGGTGGTTAAGGCGGGAGCTTAGTCTACCTGGAGGCTGCAGATATTTTTCTTTATTGATGTTAATTTCTCCGTGAATGATTTGGTAAAGTATTTTTAATCTCTGCCTTTTACGTCTTTTTTCTAATGTTTCTAGACTACATGAGTTTAACATCTCCGTTACCGAATCTGTTTTCCTGTATTTTGAACAAATAAATCTCGCTGCTCGTCTTTGAATCTTTTCTATTTCCGTTGAAAGAATCTTCTGCCGAGGAGACCATACTACAGATGCATATTCTAGGGAAGGCCGGATGAGAGATTTGTATGCTAAAAGTTTGACATCTTTCGTTGCTCTCCCCAACTTTCCTCTTAGAAAACACAGTTTTCTATGTGCCACCGCACAAACATTTTCGACATGATTGTGCCAACTTAGGTTGTGAGAAATTGACACCCCCAGATACTTGAATGTACTAACATTAACCAAATCGTGACCTGCAATACTGTACTGAAAAGAAATTATATTTCGTTTGTTAGTTATATGGGTAAATGTGGTCTTAGTGAAGTTGATTTTCATTTCCCATTTCTCACACCAAAGAGCAAAAGCCTGCAGGTTTTGGTTAATGTTAATCTGATCTCCTTCACATGTGACAGGTGCATAAATGAGGCAATCATCCGCAAATAGTCTCGGTTACACATTCATCTACTTCACCTGACCGAGCAGAAATAAGTTATTTTCTGCGAACCCACCTCCCGCAATCTTTTCTCCATGATTGTTACATCACTGACACACGCCATGACAACTCAAGTTTCTAGAACGCTACGCCTCCTTTGTTCGCAATGACGTCACCGCCTGCAAGCAGCCCGGTTTCACTCGAGGTTTCTAGTGATTGTGAAAAGGCATAGGCTTAGGCCGCCATCGGTGCTGTTTAATGTCTTTCAGCCATTCAAACAACTTCCTTAAAATAGGAATAAGGCACACTATACATAAATCGATTGATGCACGCGTAGCCAACCGGAATCAAGTAGCAAGAACGGACTGTCATATTTCCGGATCGCTAGCAGCACTTTCCGAAATTTCTGGTTTATGGGATTTAACGCCCCAATGCGACTCAGGCTACGAGGGACGCCGTAGTGGAAGGCTCCGGATATTTTCGACCACCTCGGGCTCTTTCACGAGCACTGACATCGCACAGTACACGCGCCTCTAAGATTTTGCCTCTATCGAAATGCGACCGCCGCGGCCGGGATCGAACCAGCGTACCTTCCAGGAGTGTACCGGGTCAATTATTATTGTAATTGCATATTAATCGCATCTCTACTGTCTAGGGACGTGATGTGAAAATAAAGCTGCATGCTGATGACAGTTTAATTTCCTGTGCATTGACAAGCAAGGATAACCAGCTTAAAGTTATTAACTGTTAGGAAGATGGATAGATTAATCATGGAGATAACTAAAGACGTTTTTCTGAGCAAAAAGGTGGCTGCGTTGTGCAGCAAATCGCAAATTAAAGTCCTAAACCCTACCAAATTCAAATCGCCTGCGAAAAACGAGCACAGTTAGGTCCTTTCTATGACGCATTTGCAATGGAGCTCTCCGAACAGAGGCGCCACGTCCAGCGACTGGAAGCACGGCCGGAAACCGAACACCGAAAGCTAGGCGTCATCCTAGAACAGACTGTGTAAGTACGAAGCCTCCTTTCAAAGGTACTGCATTAAAAAAAAAACCGCGATATGTACGCGCTGTAGTCACCAACGGCATGACGCAAAGGAACACACGTAAACAAAACTTTCCGAAACACTTTTCTTGTTTCACAGGGTACTCATAGAGGCGGCTATTTGTTAATATTCAATGAGTGCTTTGTACAAGAGCATGAAAAAATTATGCAATGTCATTTCGAAGTTATCTCTTTGCAGCGTCATGATCACCACGTATTATTAAGCCGTATATACCCTCAAAAAACGCTCTGAATTTCTCTGAATCGCGTAAGCGTCTCGTGTGGTCAGACATGCTGCCCGGTCCACTACATTTCCTCGCATGTACTGCCGTTTAAGCTAGACACCCTAGAGAAGTAGTTTGTATTGAGGACAGGCCTCAAACAGCACGTTAACCTGGCAGTTCTGAATATATTCAACACGCAAGAAATTAATGGGTGGGTGAAACTCTTTTTCGGAATGGAAACACCTGGGGATAAGAATTAATGGAGAATACTTGAGTAAATGCGATTCGTTGATGATACTGCATTGCTAAGTCCCTCAGGACATGAATTGCAAACCATGATCAATGAGTTAGACAGGCAGAGCAGAACGGTGGGGCTAAAAATTAACATGCAGAAAACCAAAGTAATGTTCAATAGTCTCGCAAGGAAACAGCAGTTTACAATTGGTAGCGAGGTGCTGGAAGTGGTAAAGGAATACGTCTATTCAGGGCAGGTAGTGATCGCAAATCCGAAGCACGAGAGCGAAATAACTAGAAGAATAAGAATGGGGTGGTGCGCATATGGCAGATTCTCTCAGATCATGAATGGTAGTTTACCAATATCTCTTAAGAGAAAAGTATACAACAGCTGTATCTTACCGGTACTCACCTATGGGGCAGAAGCGTGGAGGCTAACAAAGAGTGTTCAGTTTAAGTTAAGGACAACGCAGCGAGCTATAAAAAGAAAAAATGATAGGTGTAACGTTAAGAGATCGGAAGCGGCCGGAGTGGGTGAGGGAACAAACAGATTAATGACATCCTAGTAGAAATCAAGAGGAAGCAATGGGCTTGGGCAGGGCATGTAATGCGAAGGCAAGATAACCGCTGGACCGGAGTGGATTCCAAGAGAAGGCAAGCGTAGCAGGGGGCGGCAGAAAGCTAGGTGGGCGGATGAGATTAGGAAGTTTGCGGGGATACAGTGGCCGCAGTTGGCACAAGGACGGGGTTAATTGGAGAGACATGGGAGAGGCCTTTGCCCTGCAGTGAGCGTAGTCAGGCTGATGATGACGACACTTTTCACCAGCCCGATGCAAATGGGATGCAGATAATTATTTATCTGTCCATCTGCCGGAGGCGGCCGAGGAGTACAGTCTGCGCCTTCGTTGCTGTGCGGTTAATTCACATTCGTTCGCTTCCCATGACGTTCGAGAAATGCTTTTTCATGCAATGGTGTCTATTCTGAACGACTACATCGTGAGCAACAAACGCGACAGAATGTCGGACTGCACAGAAGCTTGTGCGATTGGGAGAAACACTCAGGGGATGGGGCACCTTGCTGGGGTATGTCCGGCTTCAGAACAGACATTTATCGCACCGTGTCAAAAAAAAAAAAAATCCGCGCCGCGTACCTTGTCATGCACTTCTTCGAAACACCGCCTCCGTGGGTACTCATTCGGAAAGTTTGGCTTAAATGCACTTCTGTGGGTAGCGCTCCTGCCCGCTATCCACAGCGCGGGGTGACGTCCACACGCATGTATCGCGATGTTTTAAAAATACATCGCACTTGAAATCTTGTTTCATACTTTCGTCACCTCTTCTAAAATGAACTCCGCCTTTCTTCCTGAAGGGCGAACATCACAGGTGGACTGTAGAATAAAAAAATGCATTGCAAACTTTTGTTTACATGAATTCCTAGGAGCCGCAACCCCAGCTCTTTCCCCCAGCACGCTCCGGGGTCCCCGAGCGCCCCTGAAATTTGTAAACCGGGTGTTGGTCTGTACGTGACATCATTGCGTGCAAAAGCAAAATCGAGTCAAGCGCGGCCTGACGCACGCACGCACGCACGCACGCGCACACACACACACACACACACGCGCACACGCACAAACACACGCACGAACACACGCACGCGCGATCACACGCAACACACACACGCGCGTGCACACGCACAAACACACGCACGCACGCACGCACGCACGCACGCACACACACACACACACACACACACACACACACACACACACGCACCCACACACACACAGTACCCAGGTGAAAGTTGTGCCAAACCCTGGCCGCGGCACATCTGCGAAAGTGCGTCGGTTCCTCCCCACCCGGCATCATCTAAGTGGCATCGAAATTGGGTCCGGCAGTCTGACGACCCAGACGCGTGCCGGGCGCGGGAAAACCGACGTGACGGCGATGCGCCACTGGAAGCCCCAGTGTCGATCTGGGGTCGCTCGCGAGCCACGTACCGACGCAGAAATTATCAACACGCCAGCGTGCCTAGCACACTGAGCGGCCCCTGACGCACGCTCTGCGCCGTCCGCACATCGAACTGCGATGTGCGCGTGCTCCCGCGGGGACCATCTCCCGACGGCCAAGTGGTCGCTGAAAGAGTTCATGGACTGGCTGCGGAGTCCGACTGCACTCCCGTTCACATCCTCTCCACACGAGCACCGATCACGGTGGCGGCCACTTTGGTAACGCCTGCCGACAGCCAACCGTTGCTCTTCGGAGGATAAAATGCAGGGCGTATTAATCTGGCAGGAGCCGTCTCATTCGATCAAGTAATTCTAACCGGCACCAGGATGGCCGCTGTAGATACTAGAATATTTCTGTAGCTTTTGGTTTCTTTTTTAGATCAGGATTTTCAGATGCGCAAAAATATTCATTTCCAACATATTTCGACGGTTGTCGCAACATTAGGTGGTTCATCTTGCGTTCCCTTTCGTGCAAGCGCTGTCGGCAGTGCATCATGATGGTGCCGCAGGGGGTTGGCAGAGCCTCCTGCCCGTGATTCCGGAGGGCATCGTGCTGTGCATTCCCAGCACGCATGGCCTGATGTCCTTGCTCCTCACCCCTTCTCTCTCTCTTTCCCTTTTCTTTCCAATCCCCCCCGCCCCCTTCTTGTTAACCTCACTGCTTTCCCTCTCTCTCTCCGCGCTCTATCCCCCCTCGGCTGTTGCGCGCGGGCAGATGGAGGGAGGCTCTCCGAAAGTGCCGCGAAGCAATCGGGCGGTAGCGGCCGCGAACCGTTATGAAGGCACATTCAGTGGGCGCCCGGCGATTTGCAACGTGGCCAATGTGCGAGCCCAAGTGGTCGACCGAATGCTTCGCTGTAAGCCGACGCGGCACACAGCGCCCACCGAGCGAGGCGATGAGAATGGGCGGCTGCGGCGTGAACGGGAAGGGAGACGGGAGATGTGGCCCCCGAATTAGTCCAGCGCGGGCCCCAATGCCGAGTGAGAAGTGCAGCGACGAGGGAGCAGAGTGGGGCGATTGAGCTGAATCCATGGCTCCTCTTCCCTTTGTCAGACGACACACATGCACGAAGAGATAGGTCTTAGCTGCAACGCAGACATTTCTGGTACGGACGAAGTCAGAGCGGCGCTGAAGCAAACAATTAAGAGGTGTTACGTTAAGCGAGGGAAACAGCGCAAATGGCAAGGACGTAACAAGACTACACAGACGCTGACGCCACGTCCTCGTCATTAGCCCTGTTTTCCTCATCATGCACCAAATAGCCTGCCAAGATGCCCTCTTGGTAAGGTACCACAACGTAGCAACACATCTTGGGAGTTGCTCTCCCATCTCAGAAAGCGAAGCACACACCGAAATAAAAGAGAGAGAGACGATGTGCGCGTCTTCTCCGTTCTTTCGCGCTGTTTGCCAGAATAGACCTTAGTATAGCGGAGGCGCGTATTCCGCAAGGCTCGCGTGCGCAGCGGCAAAGTGGCGATGTGCCGCAACGCATGAGGCACTCTTCTGGCACACCTACGCTAGGGCGTCAGCATATACACTTTCCTGATCCACCCATTCCGGATGCGGCCTAAAAGTGGCCAGAAGCCGACCTGACGGCGGCACCGCCAGGTCATACCACTGCGAGCCACCGTTCGGCCACATCTGAAAAGGGTGAGGGTCGGACGTGGCAGCAGTGGGTTTTATACATGTACAGAGAATCTCGTGATATATCTGCCAGGTGTTTCAGGAAAGGTCACCACTAATTTTTAAAAATATATAAGGTCTTTGAAGGAAACAGCAGCTTTTTGCGGCATAGAAATACCACTGTTGGGGTGTGGCAAAAACAGGTGCGTTACCTTAACTAGTAAAGTCTAACTAAATCCTAATAGTGAACTTTTCAACTATTACCGATAGGCACCACTTTGCAATTAGACATTTGTAGTCGTCCGTTAGTAATAGCCATATCAGTTTTTAGAATGTCAAAAACGCGATTACCCTCTTCGCTGTGGCTCGACAAAACTTGGCTACTTCGACTCGTTGCGTGCACTGCAGGGGTTGCTTCGCCTGCATGCTTTTCAAAAACGCGTGCATTTTGGCACGATGCAGCCAGATTTCCTCGAGCCACACCGAGGAGGGCAATCGCGTTTTCCAAAACTCTAAAAACTGATAGGCTATTACTAACGGTCGCCTACAAATGTCTGTTTGAAATCAGGTGGCCATCGGTAAAAGTTAAAAATAGTTAATCAACTTACTAGTTAACATAATACCGCCAACACCAGCATTACTACGCCGCCAACGCTCTTTACTTCAAAAGCCCTATCTTTAAAAATTATTCCTATCGTGGTCGTTCTTCGTGAAAACCAACGGGTACATCAACGAAAATGAATGGCAGAACGAACTCATTTGAAAGTGAAGATTTCTCAGCTAAAGTTCCTATGCCGCTCTAGAACTGCGTCCCGAGGGATATATCGAAAGGCAGTAGCAAGACGGCACAGAAACCTCTTATCGACAGAGTTCCTTCAAGTGAAATGTCTTGCTCCATGAAAATGACAAGCCAACAGGTTCTAATTGGCGCAAATTAACCGCCAAGGATCGAACCAGTGATATCTTCGATTTGTGCCCCGATCCGAAGAAAATGAACGCAAGTCGTTATATAAAGCGAACCAAAATTAATTTTGCTTCATTCCTATACTTCCTCCCTTCTTCCGATAGATGCCCACGCTGGGGCAAGGAGTCGAACGGGTGACCTCGCGTTAAGCCGCACCATGCGTTCGCCGGAGATGGCAACACTAGCTGCAAAGGGCTCCCGCACGATGTGCGCCTGGCTTACACGCAAGGGAAGCAAAAACAAAAAGAAGTTGCCTGGCGGTTTAGCATTGCAAGCACAATGGACACCAGCGCCACGTACCTGAAAGCGCGATTGAGGTGTCCACTGACCCAGGGAGCCAGTTACACGCGTCTTCAACTTCTTCACTGCCAATGGCAATTTACCAGGGACGTAGCAAGGGTGGGGGGTGTGGGCTATGGGTCTTCAGCTCTCCCCACCCCCCCTCGAAATTTTTTCGAACTGTCATCGACCGCATCATGGCCCTAGTATATATCGCGACTTCTTCTATCATAGTTTTCTTCTTGCCTGGATCATCTTTCTTCCTGTGTGAAAAGTTTACTATCTGTGATTGCGCAAGATGTTTATTTGCCTTGTTTGACGCGTTATACAGTGACTTTTGCTTAGATACGTAGATTTAATGGAGACATACGTGTATTTAAATATCTTGTTGTGCGGTTCTGTGTATACATACAGTGACTTTGTTTCCAGTGCCACTTTTTTGTCCTTTGTCAAGCTGTATGTTCGCAGTTCTAATACTCCATTTTATCTTCGCACTTCTAATGGTATGTTGCAGAACTCCTCGTTTATACATGTGCTCGCTGTTGCGACTAAGATTTCGGTGCAATTACTCGCAATGCATGACCGGTGACAGCTGCTGCTGCGCAGTAGACTGGAACAGAGGACCGCGTCGTTGAGATTTTTTTCCTGGCCGTTGCATATGTACAAAAATGAACGACAAAGATTCATTAAAATATTTGTCCTCTACTTGCTCATTTCATGGCCTTTACGTTTTTCATATCAGCGGCATGCACTGCTTTGCTGGTTTCGGACTGATACAGTTCTAGACTTCGTGTGATAATTTCTTATTAAATACGCAAAAACATGGGCCTTCGAGGTATAAACTAAAAAAAAACGATATGCAATGCACAGCGCGCAGGTGTGTTGCAGTTTAAAGGGAGGCGTATTCGGCTGCGGCGATAGCCTAGCGCTCACTTGCAGTGAAGCTGATCCGTTCACGTCGCCGCGGGTTCGAATCCCAGTCGCGGCAATTTTTATTTTACTTATTTATTTACGGTTTGCCTAAGGTCATCATCAAGGTCAAGCTTCACAAAGACCGGTGAGCAAGTGTGACCTCGTGAAGTAGTGCTTTCCGACTAAAAGGTTGCCTGCCCCCTGCGAAACTTCAAAGAAGCTGGCTGCAGTGCTATTCCTGTCAAATCTTCGCAATGTCAATGTTAACCGAACAAATATTAATCTTTTTTCGATGCAGAGAGACCCCCCACAGGCTAGGCCGATGTCGCCCGCATGCCGCGTCGCACATTATAAAAAAGAGGCTTTCTCGGCGCACTTCATTCATCACGCGCCGCCAAGCGCTCGCGGAGTCGAGCACGCGTGGAGCACAAAAAGGCCTGCCTGTAACAATCGCCACTGCGGCGGCCGATCTGCGACGCGTGCGTGCCTCCGCGGGGGGAAAAAGTTTTTCATTCCGCTAATGCAGCGTCGACAGGCGGCGCAGCGCCCTCCATCCTCTCGAGCGGCTGAGGGGACCGAAAGCAGTGAGAAAAGGAGGGGAAGGAGAGACAGCCTCCGCCGATGCTCTTCGACAAGTTTTGTTCTGAAAGCCTCCGATGCTCCTCCTGGAGGGCCTCCCGTGCGCACGTCTACTCCGGCCCGTGCCTTCTTTTTATCCCCCTCCTCTGCGCCGGCGCGTTCCCGGAGATGGACCTGTCGAACCTACCTTTAGATTACGCCGATGGGAGGCGTGGCGGTGCGCATTCGGGACGCAGTTGAGCGGAGCGGGATTCGGAAGAGGCAGACGTCACGGAAACCCTTTCTCTTCGGCCCACCGAACGCAGTCGACAGCCACTGCCGAAGCGCGAAGGGTTAGCGGCGTAAACCGACAGGCTGCAACGAATGCGTCAGCCTCGTAGGGAAAAGAGAACAGCTGGTCGAGGCTACTGGGTGTGGGGGTGGGGGGTGACGCTAGCACGGATTTCGCAGTAAAATACTATGTGACCGTGATCACGAGTCAATTCTATGCTGTGAAAAAGAGCACGGTAATCGAAGTGAAGGGCGAAAAAAAAAGAACAAAAAGGAGCGACGCAAAGGCACCAGTGCGCGCGACAAAGAAACCTTCTCGTCGAGACAAATGGCCAATATATTAGACACACTGGCTGCAGCCTTCGCTTTGTTAGCGAAATAGAGGCGAAGATCCGAAGCAGAAGAAAAATATTTCCCCTGCGTCCCGAATAAGGATCGACGGGACGCCGCCGCCCCGCGTATTTGCACTGCGATCGGCGACAGCACAAGAAAGCAGCTTATACGGGGGTGCCTGTCTTGGAGCTTATTTACATATGAGAAGGGCTCACTGCGCTGCCGGCTGGGTTAAGTGGCGTCGAGAACAAGTCGGCGGCGGCGGCGGCAGCGCGAGGGAAACAGACGGAGACGCGACGGCGAAGAAAACACGACGCCGGACTGGCAAGCGGTGCGCGGGCCTTGGGTTGTTTTCCCAGGGCACATACGGAGGAAGCTCAGGATTGTTTGCCCCCCTCCCTTGTCTCAGAGGGCTCCTGCAATCTGCAAGAGGAAGGAGGGGCCTCTGCAGAGAGGGAGGACGGAGTGATTGAAGCCTCCTTATCTTTCCGCGGCCCTTACTGTCGGCCGCACAGCAGCGTGCCGGGCAGCGGCGGCGGAGGCGCAATTTTCGCTACGCCGAAGAGGACACGAATGGTGTGATTGGAAGCGGCATTACGACGGCTTCGGGACGCCGTGTAACGAATTGGGAATCTGTGCGAGGACGTGGGGGCTTCGGGGCCAGTCGGAAGGATGAGCAATTCGAAACGCGCAGCAGTCGGCCTAAGGACCCGTTCCGCGCTGTTTTCGCCGGGAAATTCGCTAAAGCTCGCCGAGGAGATTCCATCACCCTCATTTACGCTGAGAAAACAGGACTTATAAGGCTAGGGGCTTGGTGCCCCTCCGAGATGAATGTGATAACGCCTAAGAAAATAATGCGATTAGCTTCCTTTAGCAATCCATGTGTTCCTGCAGCGCAAGCGTGGAAACGTTGCCCGGATGGATGAATGGAAGATAGGGGGGGGGGGGGGGGGGTCCCCTTTGAAACTGATTGGTGGCAGGTGCCACCATGCTCAGCTTGTTTCTTTATATTTCTTTAATGTTCGTATAAATCGGTCTATAAATTCTCCACTTTCTTCAGATATATTTTTAATCCTATACTTCAGACCTTAAGTCACCCGTCCGCTTTTGAGTACCAATTCTGCAGTCACCTTTTGCTAACTTCCACAAGAGATTTATTTATTTACATAACCAAAGTACCTCCAAACCCTAGACCCTCAGGGAGAGTGACTGTGCCTACATCGACATCCGGATGGATACCATCACATTCCATGATAGATGTGCAATTGTTTCTACATATTTACCACACATTGCGCATGTGTAACCTTCTTGGCCATATTTCTTTTTGTAGCTGGCGTTCTGAGACAACCTAGTCAAGCTTCCAAGACTAGAGAACTGCCTCTTGAGTTATCACATAACGATTCCTTCCTTATCTGCCTTTTCCAGTATCGATATAGTTATAGACTATGTTTCTTTTCCACATAATTAATCTAATTTTTACCTTCCGCGTTTATAACCTCTCGTTGAATATCTTTCTCTGCCCTCATGACCGGCATACTTACTGGTTAGCTTCCTAGTTACTTTCCGCCACTGTGAGTCAACGCTCTTTCTTTAAAGTGTTTAAATACTTTAGCTGCCCACCTGTTATCGTCCAATTTCCCAGGCAATCTTCATATAGTATTTTGCTCTTAGCTTCCCGTGCTTCGAAGGATGCCCAGCCCATATCAAAATGTACTCCTTGTGGGAAAGAGGACCAACTACCAACTAGCCCAACAAGAAGTTGTTTTGCACTGCCTCGTTTGTGGTTTTGCCGTGGGCACGTAGTGCTAATTGTTCAACACATCTCTGATTTATTTCTGATCTCGACTCAACTTTTTCGCCGGCATAACTGCAGCCAGCGCAACTAGCTCACTTTTTTTCTTCTGATCTCACGCGGCCAAGGCTGACGTCCGATGCCGAGAACGTCCAGAATTCTGCACTCCTAACACGAATACGCCTGTGTGGGAATAAGAGGGGAAGAAACTCTCTTATATAAAACGGAGTGCACTACAAGACAGCTTATTACCTCTTTACTCCTTTATGTTTAGAGTGTGGCCTTTAAAGAGACTATTCCAGGCTGTAGCATTCTTTTTTTGCATACGGTGCACCTATAAAATCATAATCAAAGTCTGCAATAGAAAGTTCAAATCATCAGCATCGTAATTACGTCTGCTGTCTCTTCCATCGGCCTCCAGCCATGCCTGCCTGCGATACATGGGCAAGTTACCTCTAACGGCGCATTATGCAGGTTTATCGTGGTATACTGCCTTTAGCAGCCGTGGCGGTTCCGTGGCTTTGACGTTCGCCTGCTGACCCCAAGATCGCGGTTTCGAAGTCGTCCGCGGTGGCCGCATTTCGATGCAGGTGAAATATAAAAACGCCCGCGCGCTCTGCGATGTCATACGGCTACAAAGGAAAGCTCCATAACTTCCACAAAACCTTCGTAGTTTGCACATGCATTGAAGTTCTTATTTACGAGTTTATCTGATTGCACACTGGTTGCGGACCAGACCCAAAACATTCGGACCCTCTTGCTGCACGGCGAAGCGCACAAACACGCGTATACCACCACCCGGAAAGCAGAACGACGAACGTTTGCATCACAATTTCGGTAGGAAGTCTGGGAAGGCATACAATGGAAGGTGCATATGTCGTCAGTTCGAATCCCTTTCGCAAGCTAGCCTCCAACTTGACTAGCACATGTAAGCTACATGCAAAGAAAAGTCGTATAACATCATCTGGAACGCTGTAGGGCAAACGATTGTGTCGCTGTTTTGGCACGAATGTCGGGAAAATTGGCGCCACGCCAGTGGCGAGTGTACTATATAGACGAACGACATGTATAGGATTGTCTGAAGTGGCTGTGCTCGGCTTGTTGTGTGCGTCATACGGCCATTTGATGACGTCGCCATCTTTTTATTGCCATCGCTGGTGTTTTCTGTGCTAACTGCGAGTATACTCACACGCACGCACGCACGCATACAAAAACACACGCCGCTGGCTTTTATTGCAATGTGAGCAGCAATGCTTAAGCACGAAAAGCAGGCGCAGAGGGAGCGAACCGTATTCTGGCTTCGCATATTGCAATGTGAGCAGCAATGCTTAAGCACGAAAAGCAGGCGCAGAGGGAGCGAACCGTATTCTGGCTTCGCACGTGAAATAAATGGGCGGTCGTCAGTCGTGGTTTTTTTTTTCCTTGTATCATTTATGGCTACTACATAGGGCCTCAAGCAATATACAGTAGTCATCTCACCAGCGTATACCCACGTCCACTGCAGGACAAAGGCTATGTAATATGTATCTCGTTGATTAAACTAGTCCTGTGATGGCGGCGGCAATTTTGCATCCGCACACATGCTAATCCCAACCACCCATCCCCCTTTCTCTCACCCCGGATGCCAATGAGTGATTGACCGCAGGTATTGGACTCCACGTCCTCACTGGACTCGCGTGTATAGATTTAAAAATTGCATTACAGTGTGTAAATTGGACAACCATCGCCTCAGTGATGCAGTGATTATAGCATACACTTCGTAGCCATGGCAATGCAGTTAGTAAAGAATGACCGTTCAACAGGTGCTTGTCAGGTCTCAGGCTCAGTTATCACTTCTGCCTTCTGGCATGTGCATCTGCTGTGAATTATACCTCATATCGAAATGACTCCTCATCTGTTTCCTACCGCTGCAGAAAGATATATAAAAGTACTGTTCCCCTGAGTTTTCAGTAGTTACAAATACGGCCGGCTTCTTTAGAGGAAAACTGACCGAACGGTGAGGTGACCACATGACTGCAGGGCGCTCCGATTAATGGCCTGATTTGTTCCTCTGCTTCAGGAGGAAGACGGCGCAATAAAACGTGGACAGAAGAGAGACAAACACGACAGGACCAGCGCCAACTTGCAACTGAATTTTATTTCGCGCCAAACCCACCTTTATGTAAGCCAACACGCCGCAACATCCGTGTAATCACGCACACGCAGTAGAATAGATCACTGAAAGAATCTAACACATGAAGCACGATAGCAACCATTAGATTCTTGTTCGATAGCAACCTGTTAGATATCTTTCAGTGATCTATTCTACTGCGTGTGCGTCATTACACGGATGTTGCGGCGTGTTGGCTTTTATAAAGGCGGGTATGACGCGAAATAAAATTCAGTTGCAAGTTGGCGCTGGTCCAGTCGTGTTTGCCTCTCTTTTGTCCACGTTTTTTTGCGCCGTTTTCCTCCTGAATCATGAACCAAAGAGCCGAAACTAGAGTTCTTCTCGTTCCCCTAGTAAAGCATCAATCGTGATGACTGCACAGCCTCGATGCTTCAGCCTCCTGCAGTGCTAATATCGCTGCACGGAACAGACCGACAGGAGTGGCAGACAACGAGGAGATGGATAGAGCAGCGCTTGTGCACGCGGCTGGCCAGGGCGCCAGCGTTCCGCCGCTCAGAGAAGACAAATTCCGCGCAACACAGTCCCGCGAAGGCCTGCCGCCGCGCCCGACAATATGCTCGGGGGGCCTTCCGATGCGGCGCACTCGACGTCGACGAGAGCCCGTAAAGCCGGATTAAGCGAGCCTTAAATCAAAACGCGCGCGCTTCCCCTCCGGCGGTTCCCGAAGAGGAGGCGCGCCCCGCCGTAACGCGATTTGCGCCCAGGTGCGGGAGAGCGTCTTCTTGCGACGTCAGCGGGACGTGAGGTTCAAAACAAGGCCGCCCCCTTTTATAGCAGCCGGAGAGACGCGCTCAGTTTCTGCCGCGGAGACGCGCTTAGGGAGAACGAACGGCGCTCCCCATTAAGTGCCGCCTTGCTTCTTACCGAAGCCGAAAAAAAGAAGCAACAGACGCCATTAAAACAGGAGTATTTTTCACAGTTCTTTCAACGAGGTCGACGCAGTGTTCAGCGCCGTACACACTGCGGGGTAAACAGGCGACAATTCGTGCTACCTTAGTGGATTCCCTATTCAGTGAGCAGCTGCAAAAACAAGCCGAAAGCATTTGCTGGCAACGCTATTTTGTTTTTCTCCACGTGACAAACAACTGCCGATAGTCCTTCGACGCTCAGATTACGCGCATCTCCCTGTAGAATGCTCGCAGCGGTTGCAGCCCTTTGCAAGTCGAGATGTGTGCATTCCAAGCGCTGTCCGGGATCCACATAGGTATGGTTGCGGCGTAACTTTTATCAGGCAGTACCTTACTCACCCCCCCCCCCCCCCCACACACACACATGGATGGATGGATGGATGGATGAATAGGAGCGCCCCCTTTGAAACGGGGTGGTGGCAATTTCCACCATGCTCAGCTTTTCTTTATTTATTATTTTTTTTGTTTACTGTGTTGGCAATTCTCATTAAGATTCTCCATCAACTTTGCCTACGGTTTCCTACTATTCTAACCTTATTCCACATCTCTGCTTTTCAGCCACCAATCCTCCAATCGCTTTTTGCTGACTTCCACTGCAGATTTATTTACATGACCATTGTTATCTTTAAACCCTAGGACCTCAGAAAGAGTGACTGTGCCTGCATCGACATCCGGATGGATACCATCACATTTGATTATGAGGTGTTCAATTGTTTCCACAGATCTACCACACACTGCACATGTGTCATCTTCTTCGTTAAATTTCTTTTTGTAGCTGCGCGTTCTAAGAAACCCTGATCTAGCTTCAAAAAGTAGGGCACTGCCTCTTGAGTTATCATAGAAAAATTCTTTCCTGATCTGCCTTTTCCAGAATCGATATAGTTCTACACTATGTTTCTTTTCCATTGAATTCATCCAATTTTTAACTTCCGCGTTTTTGACCTGTCGTTTAATGCTCTTTCTTTCTCCGTCCTCATGACCGGCATACTTACTGGTTAGTTTTCTAGTTCTTTTCCGCCACTGTGAGTCAACGTTCTTTCTGTATAAATATTTAAATACCTTAGCTGCCCATCTGTTACCGTCCAATTTCCTCAGGCGTTCTTCATATAGTATTTTACTCTTAGCTTCCCGTGCCTCGAACGATGCCCAGCCCATATCCCCTTGTACTGCCTCGTTTGTGGTTTTGCCGTGGGCACCTAATGCTAATCTTCCAACAGCTCTCTGATTTACGTCTAATCTCGACTGAACTTCTGCCCTTAAGCACAGAACCGCATTGCCGAAAGTAAGTCCCGGCACCATTATTCCTTTCCAAATACCTCTTAGTACTTCATATTTGTTGTACCCCCATAATGCCCTATGTTTCATTATCCCGGCGTCTCTTCGTCCTTTTGTCCTAAGAGCCTGTTCATGCTTTTCCGTGTATATCTGCCCTTCGTTTAGCCATATCCCGAGGTATTTGTATTCGGCCACTTTGGGTATTTCGTGGCCTTGTATTGTAAGCACCTGATCAGTTGTATCGTTAAAAATCATCACACCTGATTTAGTTGCGCTAAAACTGAATCCTAGAGCGTCTCCTTCGTCTCCACAGCAATTAACCAAAGTTTGTAAATCTTCCTGGCTATCTGCTAACAGTACAATATCGTCCGCATACATTAAACCCGGGAGTCGCTGCTCAACTACATTTCCGCCTGATCTGTAAGATAGATTATAACCCAGATTACTTTCTTCTAGCCTTCTTTCCATATTTATCACGTAAAGCATGAATAGCAGCGGTGATAGAGGGCAACCTTGCCTTAATCCTTTGTGCACCCCTACAGTTGTGGTACTTTTTTTCCCTTCCCATGTAATTTCAACTTCATTATCTAGGTAGATTTCCTGTAGAAAATCAATTACCTCATCACCAATACCTAAATCTTTCAATATGCTCCACAGGAGTTCCCTGTTCACGTTATCGTATGCACCGCTTATGTCTAGAAAGGCTATAAACAGAGGTCTATTTTCCGCCTTAGCTATTTCTATGCATTGGGTAAGCACGAACAGGCTATCATCTAACCGCCTACCCCTTCTGAACCCATTCACACACACACACACTCAGCGCCGCCTAGACTCGCGGCCTCTGCGAGCTCTACCCGACAGTCCTCGCACCGCAGCCCACCTGCACCTTGCCTCCCACGCTCTGATCCCTATTGCTCCAACTTCCCTACACCTGGAACAAACCTGAGCCCTTTCTCAGTGTCTCCTTCCAATTCCCTTCTTTCCATATGCCCACCTCTGACATGCAGTGCAGTGGCTGCCGTCGGATCGACTGTAATAGAATTCGTTTCTCTCTTTCCCTACAGATGGCGGCAGTGCCGTTAGGAGCACCATCTGCTCATTCCCTTAAGAGCAGAAAACGAATATTAAAGGGGTTGTGAAAAGAAAATGAAGCTGCCCGGTTTTAATTTTTACTGCTTCCATAAATATTACACATGCTGATTCCAAAATATTTCGACTCAATATTGAGTCTGCATTTAATAAAGCCTGTTCGAAATCGCTGCCTTTTTGTGCTCATGGATGGATGGATGGATGGACGGATAGGAGCGCCCCCTTTGAAACGGGGTGGTGGCAATTGCCACCATGCTCAGCTTTTCTTTCTTTATTATTTTTTTTGTTTACTGTGTTGGCAATTCTCATTAAGATTCTCCATCACCGTTGCCTACGGTTTCCTACAATTCTAACCTTATGCCACATCTCTGCTTTTCAGCCACCAATCATCCAATCGCTTTTTGCTGACTTCCACTGCAGATTTATTTACATGACCATTGTTATCTTTAAACCCTAGGGCCTCAGAAAGAGTGACTGTGTCTGCATCGACATCCGGATGGATACCATCACATTTGATTATGAGGTGTTCAATTGTTTCCACAGATCTACCACACACTGTATATGTGTCTTCTTCGTTAAATTTCTTTTTGTAGCTGCGCGTTCTAAGACACCCTGACCTAGCTTCAAAAAGTAGGGCACTGCCTCTTGAGTTATCATAGAAAAATTATTTCCTGATCTGCCTTTTCCAGAATCGATACAGTTCTACACTATGTTTCTTTTCCATTGAATTCATCCAATTTTTAACTTCCGCGTGGTTTAACCTGTCGTTTAATGCTCTTTCTTTCTCCGTCCTCATGACCGCCATACTTACTGGTTACTTTTCTAGTTCTTTTCCGCCACTGTGAGTCAACGTTCTTTCTGTATAAATATTTAAATACCTTAGCTGCCCATCTGTTATCGTCCAATTTCCTCAGGCGTTCTTCATATAGTATTTTACTCTTAGCTTCCCGTGCTTCGAACGATGTCCAGCCCATATCCCCTTGTACTGCCTCGTTTGTGGTTTTGCCGTGGGCACCTAGTGCTAATCTTCCAACAGCTCTCTGATTTACGTCTAATCTCGACTGAACTTCTGCCCTTAAGCACAGAACCGCATTGCCGAAAGTAAGTCCCGGTACCATTATTCCTTTCCAAATACCTCTTAGTACTTCATATTTGTTGTACCCCCATAATGCCCTATGTTTCATTATCCCGGCGTCTCTTCGTCCTTTTGTCCTAAGAGCCTGTTCGTGCTTTTCCGTGTATATCTGCCCTTCGTTTAGCCATATCCCGAGGTATTTGTATTCGGCCACTTTGGGTATTTCGTGTCCTTGTATTGTAAGCCCCTGATCAGTTGTATCGTTAAAAATCATCACACCTGATTTAGTTGCGCTAAAACTGAATCCTAGAGCATCTCCTTCGTCTCCACAGCAATTAACCAAAGTTTGTAAATCTTCCTGGCTATCTGCTAACAGTACAGTATCGTCCGCATAATTTAAACCCGGGAGTCGCTGCTCAACTACATTTCCGCCTAATCTGTACGACAGATTATAACCCAGATTACTTTCTTCTAGCCTTCTTTCCATATTTATCACGTAAAGCATGAACAGCAGCGGTGATAGAGGACAACCTTGCCTTAAACCTTTGTGCACCCCCACAGTTGTGGTACTTTTTTTCCCTTCCCATGTAATTTCAACTTCATTATCTCGGTAGATTTCCTGTAGAAAATCAATTACCTCATCACCAATACCTAAATCTTTCAATATGCTCCACAGGAGTTCCCTGTTCACGTTATCGTATGCACCGCTTATGTCCAGAAAGGCTAAAAACAGAGGTCTATTTTCCGCCTTAGCTATTTCTATGCATTGGGTAAGCACGAACAGGCTATCATCTACCGCCTACCCCTTCTGAACCCATTCTGAAGTTCTCCGAGTATCCTATTCCCTTCTACCCATGACTGCATTTTTAATTTCACCGCCTGCATTGCCAGCCTGTACATAACAGATGTTATCGTAATCGGACGGAAGGATTTTATGTTCATCTTATCTCCTTTCCCTTTATAAATCAAATTCATTTTACTCTGTCTCCAGCTGTGCGGAATTTGCTGATTTGTTATGACTGCCTCCAATGCTTTTATCAGCGCTTCCTTGCTTCTTGGGCCAAGTTCATTAATCAGCTTAATTGGAATTTCGTCTATCCCTGCGGATGTGGTTTTAGGAATATTCGCTTCCGCCTTTTCCCAGTTAAGACTAGTCAGTTCTAAGCTGTTCTCTTTTGTGCTGTCCTGTGTTGCCGCCTCACTTGGGGAGATTACCCCATTGGAGTTGCTAAAAGACGCAGCTATAAACAACCATGAAACAACCATGCGGCGCCATCGGCCGGCACACGCACTACTCGACTACGTCACTTTGAGATCTTCAGAAACGTAGAGATATATTCAACTTTCGTTTGCCCTAAAATAATAGCTTTATAAAAAATTCAGAAAGTGAAAGAAGGTTTTCAGATCATTTGCACGCGTAATTGCACTTAAGCGCGTGGTCATACATCAATCACTGACTTGGGACCAGTTTCGGTTTCGGTTCTGCTTCTCTATCCTCCTTGGCTTCAGTATCAGCGGCTCGATATAGCCTTGCTTACGTGAACCTATCTAGGTGGTGTTCCTTGACAGCGGTGGTTTGAATCAGAGAATCGAGTTGAGCAAAGTAAGCCCATCTCGACGACTCTCTGTTTACATGAACTCGATACGAACGAGTCAGCTATCGCGGCGCGCGTCGGCTCCGCGCTCCTGTTCTTTGCAGGAGAAAAATATATTCCAGAAGCGTGAAGAGGGTTAGGCATAATTTGCAGATGGGGCTGCGAGTCAACCCACCCCTTGCGATAGAGATGAAGACTCGAGTCCACGACCGGGTTCGGAGGTTCACGGTCGGGGCTCCCGCAGGCAGAGGTGTCGCGGGCTCTCGGCATGACTGCTACTTGCCGGGCGCGCGACGTGCCGTTGCGAGCGGCGTAACGACGACTGACAGCAGCTCGCCGCCTTCGCCCAACCGATGTCAATGACAGGCCGCACGCGGCGCGTCGCACTGACAAGGGGCAGAATGTGAGCGCGCAGAGCGCCAGCGTCATAATGAAGTGGGGGCGCGTTTCTCGGGTCCGGCCTGGATGCCGGCCGCCGGCGTCAGAAAAACACGCTAGTATTATTTGTTCACGTTCATAACAAGCCCTGGGATAGATGAATGCCAAAAATGAATCATTTTTGAGGATCGCTGGCTGATGCCGAGTTGCTGGCAGTATTTAATTCGGCGATACAAGCAAATTTCATCCCATGACCACTTTATTTGCTGCCTGGTCGCCGCTCGCATAGCTGGCATTTCTAGCTCCGCTGATAAGGCGTTGCGGAAATCGAGCACATCTTTGTTTTATTATTTAACAGGTTCACAGTTAAAGGGGTGACGAGAGTAGTAACTTTTACAGCGCTGACCAGTTCCGAAGCGCCCTCAGCTGCGGTGTCGATAGCATCGACGCGAAATCAGGTAGGCTTAGCGACGACCAGGGCCGCCGGCGAGCCTCGCAGTTCATTGCCCGGCGCGCCCGCAGGCGGCGTCGTTGCCGAAAGTTCGGCATGTTGCCACTGCTCGAATATAACAGGCAGCCTTTCTGATAGCATGGCTGTTTTGTATTTTCTGGTGCGAATGTGAAATACATCGAGCCTGCAGGCCGGCCGGCAAGCCTGCATCCCGTCCGCTGGCGTCATAAAAATGAGCTAAAGATTTTCCTTCACGTAAATAATAAACTGTGGGAAAAAGAAATGTGGAAAATAGATCATTTTTGAGGATCGTTGAACAATGTCGAGTTGCTGGTAGAAGCAGCAACTGTAATACTAGCAAATTTCTTGCCACAACCGCCGCTCAGCTGCTGCTGCCCGGCCGTTGCGATCCGGCTTGCGCGCCTGGCGTCCGCTAGCTCCGCTGTCGAGCGCACCGCAAAAATGACCATATTTTTTTGTTGTGAGACGATGCTGTTGACAGTAAAGCGATGCCAAAAGCGGGCATTTTATTATAACCCAGGCTACTTCCAAACGCTGTCCACCGCGGCTTCGATGCGAAACAGACCTAGCGACGACCAGGGCAGCCAGAGAGCAATGCAGTTCGTCGCCCGGCGCGCCCGCGTCCAGCGCCGTTGCCGAAAGCGCGCTACGTGGGCAGGCATGCTTTGTCGCCGCCCGAGTACAGCCGGCAGTCTTTCTGATAACATCGCTATTTTGTCTTTTCTGGTGCGAACTTCAGTAGCCAAGCAGCGCGCAGGCGCTGGTGTGCGGTGGCAAAGTGTTACACCGGATGTGGGCCGGGCATGATTCTAGCGGCACAAAGATGCTTGCCGCTCCGTGTCCCTGCTTGCAGTAGGCGGCAGTTCGCAAGCGGCGACTGGTGCGGCGCGCCGGCCAAGTTTTCGCACATGTGTCAGCTTGACAGCTAGCAGACTCTATTCTGAGCAGACGACGGTGCCACATTCGAGTCAATATGCGTGCTGTGACCTCGGTCAACTATGGCTCAACAGGCCTCGCTAAGCCGCCATGCCATGTTGTGTTGACGACAGAAGCCTCTGATTGGCTTCTTAAGATGACGCTTGCTGTGAGTTGAGGGGGACGCGCGCTGGGAAACCAAAATTTAGTTTTTTTCGCTATTCAATCAACCCAGACGATGAAACGAACCAAGGTATACTATAGAATGAAGGGTCAGAATTCCAAATACACACGTCGTTCAAAATTTTCGGAAAACATTTCACGACCCCTTTAAGGCGAAAGCCTTTAATGGCTCACGCTCGCGGTGTCCGTCCGTGCAATGGAATCGTGCCAACTGTGGCCCCTCCTCCGCGCAGCGGCGCAACCTCCTTCCGTCCTTAGCAACCGGCGCGCCGGTGGGGGGCGCAGCTGTGCATAGCAACCGTGACGTCACACAGTAGCGGTAAAACGAACGCGCGCGCGCGCGCGCGCGTCGGCGGTGGCAGCTGCATTACCGCTCCTTCGCCAGACGCCTCGTTGCAGTCGAGTGAGTGGGACGCATGGATCCGAAGCGGCCCAGAGATTCCGCGCCAAGCGGTTCGGGGAAGCGGCAGTGGGTTGACCACAAGGCTTTCGCCAAGCACACTTTAGAATTTCCAAAGTGTCTTCGGTATTTTTCTATACTCGCGATATGGAGCCCGACATATTATGTAAGGGAGTTATACGAGACCCACACACAGGACCCATTATTGTGTAAGGGAGTTAGGCGAGACCCACGCACGAGACCCACACAAGTCTCGCCGAGTGGCGATGCTCGGCATGCACCGTTGTTGCTGCTTATCAGGGTGTCTAGCATGCTATTGTTTTAGTTCTGACATTTCCATCCTGTCCCTTACTACTAATCCGACAGCATTTGGGGTTGTCATCTTGCATAAACCACTGTGTTTCTGCGCAACGAAATTCACTCACTGGTCGAGAAGGTCGTGACATAATCAGCATCCTCAAATTTTAAAATCAGAGAACTAGAATGTTCGAGTACCTTGCATTAGATAACCATATGGAATTATATACACTGAACCGACCCACTTATTTACGCTAATCCACTGAATAATTCCCACTAATCCACCTTACCCCTTGACAAAACTAGGATTAACAAGAAATAAAAATCCTAGGCATGTAGAAGAGAGATGGTTTCCAAAGGACTGCATGAAATACTCTTTCTTCGTTCAAGCAGTGCGAGATTCGAATAAGCTACAAAATCATAATGTATAATGTAACCGCGAGGAGTTAGCTGTTAGCTAGGCTGATTGAATTCGTGCAGTAGCACCTGACATATACAATACATGCATCGTGTTCTCCATGGACATGACTGCACGTACATACATTTTTGGAGACTGCTGTTATGACCAGTATACTTGTACCTGATATATGTAATTTTTTAGTAGTTTTTAAATACATCTGGAATAATGATTTTTGTACACGATATGTTCTTGTTAAAGATCTGCAAAGTCGCGATCGTTTTATGGTGCCTAGAGTGCGAACCCGTTATGGCGAGCATCTTCGAAAACATTATGTTCCTTCTGTTCTTAACCGGTTGCCCAAAAAAACATTTTCGATCGCCCAGATCAACACGCGCGTGCGACCTGTATATATGTATATTTTAATCTGGTTGTCGTGCGCGTGTGACGGAGCAGCGCTCGCTCAGAGCTCCACGCGCGTGCGCATTGTACACATGTATATTTTATTCCTTGTAGATATGTAAATAGACTCATTGAAAGTGTACCCCTCCCCCTGTCCTTTCTACTGTCCCCTCACCACTTTTCTTTCACGTCTACACTCTGCCTGCTATCCTTTATTTCGCTGCCCCAGCTCAGGTGCTTCCTGTCGCGATAGCAGATGCCGGGGCAGCAAATATTCTTTTATCTTCCGTATCAAATGCACAATAAATAACCACTTACTACTACTAATTCCAAAAAGATTGTGAAAGCTTGCCTTGTGAAATTACGTTGTTAGTTCCAGTATTCTGTTTGATACTATGTTTTGACATGTTTTTGTTTTCTCTCCTTTGGTGTGTATTTTTGTGTTTGCTCTTTTAGAATCAATTTTTTTTCTTCTCACGCCCTTGTTTTTTTGCTCCATTTCCTTTTTTTCTCTCCCATCTTTTCTTTTTTCTTTTCTACTCGGTGCATGACTGCTCGGTGCATGACTTATATGCTGTCTGCAGCCGGGCACTGCCACTCAAGCTTTCTGAGGCTTTGGCAGGCCCGCATCTCTACTGAAAAGAGGAAAAAAAATGTATTATTATTATTATTATTATGCATTATTGTGTTGTATAGGCAAGACTGCTTTGCATGTTCGTTTTCTAGACTACTGTTATGGCCTGTACATACGTACATGACCCACCCCTATACCTTGGTCCAGAAGAATACTAACAATATGTTAAGCAAGTAAATCGACCAAGTAAGCCCCTTAACCACTTTAGTCCAACGCTACAATTCCAAATAGTCCACCTTAAGCCATTTCCTGGGGAGGAACTACTCCCAGAACTTGGGGTTCCTTCGGAATGTTCAGAGCTGGGCCAACTTCAATCGCATTTCCTCCTTTAAGCGCGTGGCACAAAAGGCAGTTGGTAAACACGGTAACAGGCAGAGTATTTGCGAACAAGTCCGTAAACCCTGCCGATACTAGGCCTATTTTTTTTTACCTACGCTGGCTACACTGGTGTAGAAAGTGTGTAATGAAATCATAATACACTGGCTACACAGTGTAGCCAGCGTAGGTAAAAAAAAATGGCCCTTTTTCTGTGGATGGCAGAAAAAAATTAAGCTCGCAATTTCTAGCATTTACTAAGAAGTATCTAGGTTATTTAAATCGTTGAATTCATGAATTTGAAACACGAAGCCATAGTATTACACGAAAGTCCTTTTCATGGCTGTTGCTTTATTCAAGGCCGCGTCGAGAAGCAGAGAAGGCAAGCAAGGCGAAAAAAAAGATGGCTGCAGCTTAGCTCGGCTAAGCACGGTTATGCAAGCGAAAGCTTTGTTATGCATGGTTATGCTATAGTTATGCTGTGTTGGTAAGGCAGGGTAGACTCATATAGACAACCACGTTTTACATCGTTTTTCATTTCCGGTTTGGTTTTACGGCGGAAAGTGCTGTTTGATGTCCAGTGAAGTAATTTGCCGCCGTTTCAACCCTGCCGACAGAGCAAGCCGAGTTCAACGAGACCGTCCCGACGGCGCAGACGATCCCGACCGACTCGCTTCACCCACAGAAACTGCGAGGCGACAGTGCGTGTGCACGCGAGTCACGTGTTGGTCACGTGTACACAGCTGGCGAGGCGGTGGTCGGGCAGCGGCGGCGAGTCACGTGGTACGTCACGTGGCTGACACCTCTCCACTCCCCCACTTGAAGGCTAAATGTACCGCGCCGATGACCTTGGCACAAGGAGGCTGTACCAATTAAGCTTTCCCTTTAAAAAGAAACACCAACTGACGAAACTGGGTACAAGGTAGCAGCAACACGGAGCGGCGAGAGCGAACAGAACGTGCTTATACGAGTGCAAATAGCGCTCACAATAAATGAAGGGACGTTCTGATGCCGTACTCGGTGAATAATGCTGTCAAAAAAAATATATATGTCGCGTGCTGGAAAACAGGCTACAAAGCGAAGCGCTTCACAAGGGCGAAGAATATAGAGCGCAGGTCGGGACTCGTCCGGTCCCTCTTTGCTTGGTGGTTATAGCATGCTTCTTCCCTTCACGGGCTGATTGAAATTTCGGCACAAAATAAGCAAGAGCAGCGGCACCGCACGGGGCGTCGCGCGTCGATATATGTGTTCGCGCCCTTCGTGGCCCGTCCCCCGAAGACCATTAGAGCCGGAAGGCGCGACGGAGCAGAATCACCGAGGCGCGCCTATTGTTTATCGAACCATCCGTCCTTGAGGGAGTGCGGGTGAACGCACTCTGCATACACACCGGGGCCAGGGAATATGTCCTTTATACGTTGAGCCTTTTTTCCAATCGAAAGTCCTCCTCTCGAGGGGCTGTCTCCTCCCGTGGGCCGCAGGGATTACAGAAAGCAAGAATGGCAAGCGCGCAGCCGGCGTGCTTGGCACTTAATGTAGCGAGAAATGTGCGCCCTCCGCGTATGAAAGATGTATCGATCATTTCAACAGCGCAGCGCGCGCGGGTCGAAGAAGCGAACTGTGGGTCCTAAAAAGAACCATGAGAAATGTTTAAGCCTGCTCGGACGTGACATTGTCGGCCACACAGAGGAACGGAGAGCGGCTGCCGCGGTTTCCTTTTCCCTCGTGCGCATAGCGAGACACAGCTGCTAGCGGTAGGTAACCCAGGGATAGGAGCACAAAACGTCTATAAAGACGCAAAAAAGCAGGGGAGGGGGGCAAAAGGTGAGGCGGGAATAGGTCTTATTGATCTCTGGCACTGCCACAGACGCCGTCAGCTTATCCGACCATGCCCAGTTGACTGTGTTCAGTCTGCGAAAAACGGATTCCACCACGGTATCGCAATTACAGCATCATCATTTCCATTCATGTGTGGACTTGCAGTTTCTGCGTCGCTTTCCTCACCAAAGGATGAAACAGAGCGGAGTGCAGCGCACATGCCGCCTCCCTCAAATTCCCCAAAGCAGCATTCGCAGCACTATATGTATAGTGAGCTTAACCAGCTCAGTTAGTTTACTAACAGACGCCGCGGGAATGCAAGGCACCTGCATGAGCATAAGCTATCGACAAAGGCTCGCAGAACAGCCACTCTGTTTTGTTTATGCCCTATCAATCTAGTCGAGGGTTTGACGGCATACCGTCTGGTCAGGAATCATGGTGATGAGGATTGCTGGTCACTGGCCAAAGTCAATAAAGAAAGACGTTTCGGGAGCGCTACGGCTCCCTTGTTCACTATGAAGCAATCGGCGCACGAATCCGTCCTTTTGTAGCACTCAGTAGCGTTTTTAATGATTTAGCATAGATAGGATGTAGAGTCCCGTCATTCCTGTTTAGTGTGTTAGACGATGTCTGCATGATAAGCGACTCAAGATTCTGCCGTGCTGATGTGTTCTTTTCTGTTGTCAATATCTTTACTTGATCCCAGTTAATCTCGTGGCCGGATTCTTGCACATGCTCGGCGATGGCGTTAGATGTTACTTTCTGGTTTCGGACGTCGTTCTGGTGCTTTCTCAGGCGTCTCCTAAAGTTCTTTGTCTCACCAATATATATTGATGAGCAATCGGCGCAGTCGATTTCATACACTATGAAATTGACTGTATGAATGTAGTGTATGAAATTGACTCCGCCGATCGTGAAGGTCACGAAAGAGAACTGCACCCCTCTGCGAAAGACAGTCACTCAAGCAGGATCAAAAGACAGGAGAATTCAACTTGGCTAGTATGCAACTGCCTAGTGTCGGATACAACTTAAGTCTGCAGTGAAGCTCCGCCCACATTCAGCCTCCGCGCACAGAATTCCTCCACGAAGAAAAAGTAGCCCGCTGCTTAAACGTTCCTTGTTACCTAAACAAGAAGCTATTATCACAAGAAAAAAAATTATGAGCTCTAGAATTTTGATACGTGGATTGTTTGATATAGTAAAACATTAAAAAGCTGATTTCGTTTACAGTTGCGATTGGCCAGCGGAGTAATACAAGACGCCGCGGACCGCGGCCAAGTGTTAGCGACTGCTGTTTTTTTAAGTTGTATCCTACTAAAGTGTCTCTTCACCTCACTCCATCATGCTTTCTGTTCACTCAGGAGGCGGAAAGGGAACGCAGGCAGAATGAACTATTTCTCGATTGGTTCTTTTTTTTCTGTACTGCTCTGAGCTCGTTTTCAAAATACACCCAACATGCAGACCTTGCAAAGCCGCTCACTAATAGCAATGGCGCCCGCAGAAAAGAGCAAGCTAGCAGAGGACGAGATACGTGTCCGTGCTCAAGATGGCAAGCCTGCGTTACGCATACCAGACGTTACTCGGGCTGCTTTTGCATTGCGCATTGTGTGTGTGCGTGCGTGTGCGTGCGCGCGCGTGTGTGTGTGTGTGTGCGTGCGTGCGTGCGTGCGTGTGTGTGTGTGTGTGTGTGTGTGTGTGTGTGTGTGTGTGTGTGTGTGTGTGTGTGTGTGTGTGTGTGTGTGTGTGTGTGTGAGCGTGTGCGTGCGTGCGTGCGTGCGTGTGTGTGTGCAACAAACCGTGAAGGAGAGGAAAGGGCTGCAGCTTGGCATTCGATGGGAAAATGTCATCAAATGCAATCTTGACTGAAGGTCAGATGTTATACAGTGGATGGATATCTGTGAGATTTGTCCCCACAGGCTCGTTCCTTGTTCTTCTCTATTTCGGTACGAGAGCCGCCGAGCTTTTTCTGTGCAGAGAAAACGAGCCGTGGTCCATGGCGGCTCGCAACGTTTTCTGAAATTGTAAGCAACACGATCCACATATGGCACCACCACTGGTCTCACCTCTTCTCGAGGGACCTCTGGCCTAGGTCTACCAGTACCATTATTTGTCTTCTTCAGGAGACTTTCAGCCACAATGCTTGCAGTGCGGCTCGGAATGTGAGTCAGCCATTGAGAAAGGAGGGAATGAAACAAGGAAGGGAGAAGAGATGCCGCAGTGGAGAGCTCCGCCGCAGCCCCGGCAACACTTTCTCTCTTTTAATGCGAAGTCATTACTAGTACAATTACGAACAAAAAGTCGGCGGACTGCGGTAGTGTGTGCACTTCCAAACGGTACAGAAAATCCCGGCGACTGCACCGCGTTAAGGATATGAGGAGATAGCTTTAATGAGTTAATGCCCATATATGCGGAATTGGTGATTCTCAACTTTCATATGTCCCTGGGAGTCCTCAAGCCATTCCTCGCACAATGGTGCAGCGGTTAACCATTATAAAAATGGTCTATAGACAGTCTATGGACTTCTTATTGACTCTACTGACTTCCTATAGATATTGCTTTTTGTCTATTCATTCTCTATAGACTGCATGTCTATAGACAAAAGTCTACTAAAAGTGTATGGCCATAAATGTATAGGTTGTCTATAGACTGTCTATGGCATTTGTATTGACTGTAGACTGTTCTCTGCGGTTTTTCTGTAGAGAGTCTACAGACTTTATAGACAGAAGTCTATAGATACTGTATAGACTGTCTAAAACTTTTTTTGTAAGGGAAGGGATGCGCCACTGACCTGCGATGGCAGGTGCTGCCACCTGGATGGCAGCCGTAGGCGGCTTCAGAGGCAATTAGTGACCCATGCTGCCAAGAGCCCACCTCGGACGTCAGAAAGGCCGGACCAGCGCACGCCTCTTAGAAAACGCTTTTTCCCATCATCACCGCTACTCTCGGTGACGAGCGTTCACACGCGGACAGGGTTCGAGGCCGTGCTGCTAGAGCTGGTATCCTCCGTCCACTCCTCGGTAGCGCTTCGTGGCGGCGCATCAGTGGTGCACGAGATTGCCGAGTCCGGCTCAGTAAAAGCAGGGCGAGAGGTGGCGCGAATAGCGATAGCGCACTGGCGCGACGAGGTGCAGGGCACGGCCGGGGCATTATCGATGAGGGCGGGGGCCGATCGAGTCCGTCGGCGTCTGGCGGCCCCGAAGCCTGTAACCCCGATCGTGGGCACTCGGCTGGCTCTCAGCGAAATTGCGTGGCGCACGCGGACCGAGTGCAGCAGCAGCGAACGGCCCCACCTACGCACGGCGACGCCAGCCGCGGCACGGAACCCAAGGCGGCGTCAGCGCGTACTGCTAGACTGCCTCATTTCCAACAAGCTTTGTTGCGCTAACCACGACTGCCGTAATCAATCAATCAATCAATCAATCAATCAATCAATCAATCAATCAATCAATCAATCAATCAATCAATCAATCAATCAATCAATCAATCAATCGATAGATCGATCAAAAAATCAGGCTAAGCAGTTTGTTAAGCATAGGTTAGACGATACATGTATATAACCGAAGATGGTGCGAAAGTGTTTACACCAACACGACCTAACGAGGGTAAATCACATCCTAGTCGAAATTTAAGGGGAAGGAATGGGCTTGGGCAGGGCATGTAATGCGAAGGCAAGGTGACCGATGTTCCTTAAGGGTAACGAAGTGGATTCCAAGAGAATGCAAGCGTAGCTGGGGGTGGGTGGATGAGAATAGGAAGTTTCAAGGATAAGGCGGGCGCAGTTGGCAGAGGATGGGGTTAATTGGAGAGACACGGGAGAGGCCTTTGCCCCGCAGTGGGCTTGGTCAGGCTAATGACGATGATGATGACAAAGAACGCTGTTCGCTCGTTCGCAGTCCGATGCACCCGCATGACCTCCTTCGACGAACGGCCTGGAGTGTAGAGGCACCGTTTAGTGACAGACCGCACAGCATGGGCTACGAACCGTATACACTGAGAGCCGCGCACCTGGTTCGTGCTGATTCCAGCTGCAGCGTTCATAAGCTCTGCCAGGCACTACATTGAGGCAGAAGTCCCGCCCCCACATGTCCTCCCATGTCTGACATTGTGGCTTCGCTCCACTGATCGCAAAGCAGTCACGCCGCCTTTCGGCTTCCTAATGATGATCATGACGATGGGATGGACGGATGGGTGGGTGCGTGGGTGGATGGAAAACTTTATTACGCAAGCGAGTCTGGACCATTCAAGGGTTCAGGGCAACCGCACAGCTCTCACGCGCATGTGTCCAGGCCACGTATAGGGCCATGGCACTGGCACCCCGGTTCACACAGCGAAGTTGGGTGTGCGGGTCCTGCGACGCAAGGAGGGCCTACCACTCCTCCCATGTCCCGATCGCGGACTGTCCCTGCGGGGGAGGATCGGCAGGGCAGCCGAAGAGGATGCGGTCCAGGGTGACGTGCGATTCTCCGCAGAGAGTGCACACTGGGGAAACGGGGCGGAAGTAGGATATAAGCTAAGGGGTGGGAACAACTCGGGTCTGGAGTCGCCTCCAGAGGATTTGTTGGGAGTGTGATAGGTGGGGGTGGCGAGGGGGAGGGGGTAGAGTCGACGAGCAAGGTGTGCTTGTTGTGTGAGTTCTCAGAACGTCAGTGCCCGCTCCCTAAAGAAATCCCGCCTTGGGTAGCTATTTGGCCTGCAAATAAGTCATCAGGCTATATTATCGGCGGCCGCATTTCCGGGATTGCGAGAGTGAGCCAGCACCCAGACGAGCTCGATACGCCTATCGGAATTTAGGGTGCACATTCTCAATATCTGCCGCGCGGGGGGATGAATGCGTCTGCAGGTGAAGTTAAGAAGACTGGCTGTTTTGGAATCACTAACTATATAAGCCGCATTGATTTGGGCAATGGCTAGTGCTGCAGAGCTTCCTCTGCTTTTTCCGGAGTACAGGGGGGGTGTCTATGAAGTGGATGAGGGGGGGACAGCTGAATGTTAAGCCACAGCTACCGAACGGCCTGGATCACATGCGGCGTCCACTCCGCGCGCATCATCTGAAGTGCCATATTCTCTACGTAGACCTATGGCTCGCGCGACTCGGCGGGATTGATGGTATTCAGGGTGGACATTCTTAGGAAGGGGTTTGAGGATAAGCGCGGCGTGCATGCTGCGAGAGAGAGAGGTTAAGTCTGCATCGTGTGCGGGTATGCGAATTCCCAGAGAGTCCCGTATATGTCGTCCTGTTTCCGTGCCAGCCAGACGAAGGTACTGTGTGTGAAGCACTTGTATATTTCTAATTTTAAGAGCCTGTCCGTGCTAGTGCTATTTGGTGGGTTTAGCGCTGCTTTGGTATCCATGCGGATTAGGGCACTGATTTTATCCTTACCCGCACCGGAGAGGTTCAGGTAAGGAGAGGCGCAGAGCATGCGACTGAGCACAATGGCATGCAGCACCTCGGGATTGCTTCGTTTGGTGCTTTCAAGGTGAGGTTGTTTTTCCCCGTGTATTGTAAGTACAGGCTAAGAATGCGCAGGGTAGGTGTTTGCGGTATGGAAGTGTAATGCAGATAAATCGTGATGGGGACCGCTCAACTCAAGGATGACTCTGTTGGATCATCCAGGAGTGCCACACAAAATGCGCTTTATAGTCAGCGCCAAGCTTGAAGTTACGGAGGTACTCAGAGTGGTTCTCATTCAGAAGTGCGAAGGTTCTCGTTCAAGTGGCAAACTTCGCGTCGAGGATCTTTCACATGCTGACGTCGGACGAAAGGTCGTACACTTACTTCTGAAAAAAAAAAAAGCGCCCCATAACAACAATTCACAGCTGAAAGATTTGCCTTACAGAATAGACTGGAATTTTCGCTCTCAGCGACGTTTTGTTAGAAGCCGGCGCAACTGACATTGAAGCAGTATCCTGAGAAGCTACCAACCAGCAGCGGCCGCGACGCACTTAATGGAACATCTTGAAATAAAAACAGCGCATGGACACAGGACGAGAACGAAGAGAAGACACTCACGGCGCTTGTCCTGTGTCCACGCGCTGTTTTTATTTCAAGATGCATTTTCAACTCGCCCAAACTGCCATTTTACTACAGTTAATGGAGCAGTTAGAGCGTACACATGTCGACAGGAGTGAGAAACTGCTGAACGCCCACCGTGTTTACAGGCCGACGCCCAATGCAGGTTCGGCACCGATGATGTCCGGCAAGAAGAGCGAAGAATCGAAGCTGCCTGTGGTCGGCAGAAGACCGAGTCGTTCCAGAGGCGGTTGGCAAAAGACGCACGGCCAACCACAACATTCCCGTAATGGTGGGCAACCGGCAGGGGTTGGCAGAGATAAGCGCGCGGCGGGGCGCAGCCCTTTCGTGGTGCCGGGACCCGATCCAGCGGACGTGCGCTGGGTCACATCACGGCGCTCCTTCCGGTGCGGGCCGAGCCGCGAATTAGCAGACGAAAACGGCGTGACGGAAGGCGGCGGGGTGAAATATTTCGGCTCGGACGGACACCGAGCGCGTGTATATGCGTAGAGGCCCTTATCGAACTGCGTCGTAATACGAAGGCGCTATCAACACATGGCTCAGGGGAGAGGAGCGAGAACTGAGTAAGAAAAAAAACATGGGCAAAAAACAGAGCCGATTACGCAACTCAAGAAGGAAAAAAAAAAGGTGGCGATAGGGGAGGAAGGAAAAGGTCTGGGGGAACCGGAAATTGCCGGTCGGGACGAGCGCGAGGCCGGAGAGCGAAGAAAACAGAGAAAAACCGAAGCCGCCTGCGTCGGCGCCGGAGATAAACATCGCGAAGCGGCCAACGCAGAATCAGCGACACCTGCCCCGCTGCTCAGCAGCGGAATACAGAGAGAACGCCACGGCGCACAGGACCCCTGGCGTATACACGTAAAAGCGCAAAAAAAAAGAACCGGGGGGAAGAAAAACAAGAACGTGGGGGCACCCCTCCGGAACAGCAAGCAGGCCGGAGTGGGCGAAGAAGGCACGCACCCCGGGGCTACGGGCGTCGCGTCCGGAAGCTGCTTCCGCATAACAAGGATGTGAGCGCGGCACATTCAGCTTCCGCTAAGTGCGCAGAATTCTGCCGCTATTTCCCTCCCTCCCCTTTTGCTTTTCTTGAGAGCGTGACCATTCCCAGCCAACGCTGGTCTCACTCTCCTTGCTTTTTCGGCGCACGGTATTTGACTGCCCGACCTCGGCTTCATGAACTCAAAGCACACAAAGAAGATGGCTGCCCTCCTCCCTGACTGTGTACAAAGAGGAGTGAGGTTAGGTGAGCTGCACGCTTCTGACGGAGCAGATTCCTGGCGTCGCAGAGTTCAAAAGGCGCTGACCTGCGCGATGCGCGCACGACGGACAGCCAGGAATCCGGCGGCCGCTTTCTTGCGTCGCCGTCTAGGGGCGACCCCTCGGCAGATGTCCGCGTGGAGACCCAGAATGCCGCTGGACAGCGAAGTGCACATAAATTAAGCGCACAGCGGTCACTTTCAAGTGCAGGATAAAAGCTAGGTGTAGACAACCGCGCTCACTACATAATATGCCACTGTACTTTATATCAGGCGCGTGGCTTAAACTGACATCGGAGCCGCTGGCTCCAAAACCATGCTGTAGGGCATGTTTGTGGTGGCTGTTGATAGCGCCTGCCCAGCTGCAGCCATAGCATGGCACCCCCCTATTCCCCTACGTCCCTATATAATCAGTAGGGTACCCTATTCTAAAACTCCCAGAAGTTAGTGCAAGCCAAGCCCTCGAGCGTTTGTGTCAAGTTTTCCGACATCCGTACATGGACTCATTGGTGTCGGAGATACCTGGACTCGGCGCTGCGGTGCACGTCATCTACAGCCCATCTATCATCCCGCCAAAATTCGAAAACTCCTTCAGCTGCCACCGCGGAAATTCCTCTCATTGCTCCGCTCCTCTCAACGTCTCATTTATTCGCTCGAATAAATCCATATTCAGCACAGACAGCATGCATACACGGATCGTGGGCACGATATTCGCTGTCTTCATAACCACATACGGCCTGCAGACATCCACGACAACCTCCGTACACTCTCCCCTCCCGTAGCCATGCTGAGATTGCAGACAATGAGCCGGACCACCAGTTCGCCCGCGAAACTCTCATTCGGGCGCCTGAAACTCATGGTCAAGCACTCCGACCTGTGGCTAAACTCTTAGGTACGAACACATTATCGAGGCACTCAGTTCCGTCAACTCCTTTCACACACCCCAGACCCCATTCTCAACTCAAGCGTCGGCCAGACTCACATTCTCTGTAGCACCCTTCTCACAAAAGCCCGCCTGCATCTCGTTCGCGGGCGGTCTGAGCCCTCCCGTCTTTCACGTTATGCCAACCTGGAGCACTGCACCTTTCACCGCTCTCTTCTCCTGCTCCCAACTGGCGGGCGTCGAACCAACTGGACGACCAGCGCTATGAGAGGGATGCAGGGAAAGGCACCTATAGGCCTGGATCTAACAATGACCGTCTATGCACTTCTGCTTATGCTGTCGCAGGGTCATCGTTGGCCGGCATCTCCTCCTACGTCGGATAGAGCACAGCGGCTGGCAAGCTCCTCTGGAGCCTTGGAAAGGGGCCCAGCCATTGAGGATTTACATTTCACCAGACACAAACACACTTCTCTCTACCTCCGTAGTGGCGGTTCGTTCACTTATACCTGCTATGCTGCTGCGAAAAAATCTACATTCCCGCTCTGTATTCATTCTCTACAATGAAAGGTACCCTAGAGTCGCGGCTACAGTGTTAACTGGGCCCTATTCTCCGTCCATGCTCACAAGCGGGAGCGACCCCTCAGATCGCCCGTCGGCTGCACCAAAAGCTCGCGCGCCGTGGATGACAACGAAGAAATGAAACTGAAAGTAAAAGGGATCCCTGTTCTACGCCGTCCCTGGTCACTAACAGTGGAAACAGGAGGCAGCGAAATTCCGCGAAATATCACCTGGTGGTCGCGGGCGGTTGATGCCTAGAATTACTCCGAATTTTCGAGGAATCGGCGTTTTCTTGATATTAACGAGGCAGAAAGTGGTAAGATAGAAAGAGAGAGAGAGACAGGAAAGAAGAAGAAAGCTTCCGCGAAAGCTGATACACGATTTCCCCCTGCTCATTTTTTTTTTTTAGTTTTTGGAAGAAGTGGGACGCTTGCCGCCTCATCTGGCATGACTCGATTTTAATGTTCTTCAGCGGCGGACAGTAATGGCGTTTGCGCCATAATCCGTAATATATGGAGGCCACAACCACGGCGGCGCGCGATCGGAGCGACAAATTTTGAGAGGAGGGCGCCACCAGAGGATCAGACCCGGGAAACCACTGCGATCCCGTGCTCATAGACCCACACAGCGCCCTACGGCAGCCGTTTGAGTGGCCGGCGGCGAACTCTTCTCGCGTCATTTGCGCCCAGCCATTTGGCGTCCCCGGCCTGTTTGGAAAACGGCCCAAAGTCTGCGTTCGGTCAGCGCGCGAATAACGCGGAGGAACTCGCTTCCACTCTGCGCAGCCGCTGTGCGGACACCCTTCGAGAGCACAAGCGCGGATTCTGGGCGTGCGCAGTAAAGATAAGTTCACCAGGTTGCCTGGAGAAGTTGCCCAAGGTTACTTGTGCCTTGTTTTTCGTTTCGTTTTACAGCGAAAGCCATAACACCTTAGAGCCAAGCATAGGGGTACGGCAGCGAAGTGAACGCCACATGACGCAGCATCACGCGTTGTAGAAGGGAGGAAATCCTGGCGCGGCGACAGCGGAGAGAGACTTTTCACTACGCCCGGGACAAAGTAAGTTAGTTATCCGTCTTCCATTTCATCAAAACCGGCAGGAGGAGGAACCATTAAGTTTACTGAGTCAACGATGTCGAAGGCTCCCTCATGGGCCGGCACAGCTTCAATGGAGTGGTCCAGCCATTGGCACCGGACGACCTGAAGCTGCCAGGTAGGGACTCCCATTTCTCTTAGGCAGAGAGCCTTAGCAAACCTTCGGTTGGTGCCAGTTGGCGCACGATGTTCTTAGGATCAGCGATGAGCACAAACACTAGACAGACAATCCACGAAGAATAATTAATTAAGGCTGCGATTTGGGCTAGTTGGTAATGATTCATGGTGAAAACAGCGCGGGAAAAACGAACGGACGACGAAAGGCACAACACAAGCGCTGGAAGAAGAGACAAGCACAAGGGTAGGCGCTACACTAACAACTGATTTATTCTTCTTGAAACAGCGCGCACATGTTGTGTGTGTGTGTGTGTGTGTGCGTGCGCGTGTGTGCGTGTGTGTGCGTGCGTGCGTGCGTGCGTGTGTGTGTGTGTGTGTGTGTGTGTGTGTGTGTGTGTGTGTGTGTGTGTGTGTGTGTGTGTGTGTGTGTGTGTGTGGCGCGCGCGCGTTATTGTGCGCACTTGCGTGCGTGCGTGCGTGCGCTGGTGAACACGAAAGGTTAGGTCACACGCAAAAATAAGTACCCCCAAAAGCTGACGATTTGACGGCCGTCGCTGCATCACAGTTGGTAGAGCACAGGAAGCGTAATTCGGAGGTCGTGCGTTCGGATTCCATTGGCGGCAAGTGCCCGTTTCCTTCTTCTTCTATTAATCTCCCATTGATGAAAACCACAAATAAGAAAAAGACGTCCCCTATGTTCCTTGGTTTCAGCGGCTGTTGATTATTTCACACACACACACACACACACACACACACACACACACACACACACACACACACACACACACACACACACACACACACACACACACACACACACACACACACACACACACACACACACACACAAACACACACACACACACACACACACACGCACACACGCACACGCACTCAGACACACACACACGCACTCGCACGCACGCACGCACGCACTCACACACACGCGCTCAGACACACACACACACACACACACACACACGCACATATTTATATACGCACACAGAGTTGTGCGCCCTTGCGATGTCATCCGAGACAAGTTATCAACGACGCGAACTTATACTCGGGTGTGCAAAGAGATAGAAAAGTATTGTTAATGCAATCAGTCTTCTGCTTTTTTTTTAATTTGATAAGCTTCTATGGTGAGCCTAAGAAAAAAGGACTAGACTTCATTAGCGATACTTCCTTCTCTCTTTACCCACCAAAGTACAAGTTCCTATGCTCGCATCGTCGATAACTTGCCTCGGATCATATGTCTATTTTTGTTTTGCTTGTGTAAGGGTGGCGCAATGCATATACGTTGTTTTGAGAAGAATAAAGCAGTTAGTATAGCGCCTGTCCGTCTGCTTGTCTCTTCATCATGGATTGTCCAGTGTTTGCGGTCATGGTTCACCTCCATTCAAGTATAAAGCCTCAGGCTCCTCGTAGAAGGATCGGAGGGGCATTTGTAGAGGATGTGGGATCGTGTGGCTCCTCGGCGGTGCTGGTGTAGCTGACCCACGGGGCTGTGCTCGCTGGAGTGGATTATGGAGAGGGCATGGGGTAAGGGTTAGGTCTGGAATTGGAAGAGATTGTTTAGGCCGCGAATGAGATTGGACAGTCTAGCTCCCAGTCTACACTCTTAGAAAAAAGGTAGTAGTACTTACTTAGGGGTTAGTAACTGGTTGTTACATATATTACTACCCTGTTAGTAACTGCAGTTAGTAACGGAAAGGTTGGTAGCAGTTACTAACCCATTGAGGTAGTAACGGCTGCTACCTGCAGTTGGTTACGGGAGGCTAGTAGTGTTTACTAAGAAAATGAACAGAAACTCGCGTATGTTGATAAATTCACCGTGGAGTGTACTGGCGTGGCTTGTAAAATTTATACGTACTCGAAAAATAAAAAAAAGCTTCATAGTCAACTTGACTAATTTCGGAATCCAGACAGCTATCACAGCGTGCTGGCCGTAAATCACGCACTTAGGTTCAAGCTTATCGCGCATTACATGTAGAAATTATGCGAAGTGATGGCATCGACAACCTTACCGTGCGCACACAAAGCTTCAGAATGCAGCACAAATCAGAACGAGTAACACTCGCGCACTGCGCGTGCACAGGTAAAGGTCTTATGCACCCCGGAAATCAGACTCTCATTTACAAGCTAGTGTCTAGTACCGGTTGAGCTAAGGTACCAGCGTTAATTATGAAGTTGAGATTGTAGAAACAGCTTAGTCTACCTAACCATATGCCCCTGCAGAAATGTTTAATGACAAAACCAATTTATTGCCACGACAGTCTGTGGCATTCATATTCGTTGACTTTATTTTAGGGTCAAAGGAACGGTTACTAACTAGGTAGGAACCAGCGACCATAGTTTGTAAAAAGATAGCAAGGGCTACTTTTACTAACTATACCTTGAAGATGGTAGTAAATAGCTGATAAAAAGTAGTAAAACGCAGTCAGAGTTAGAAATTCCTGCACTTCCTACGTTTTCACTAACCTTTTTTAAAGTCTAGCCCTGTTTGCAGTCTAGACCTACGCCCTCCGCTGGATTTCAAGAAAAGAAATACACATCCCTTAGAGAAAAACAGGATGTGCTTAATTAAAATGCATTTCAAACATATTGTATTCATTTCATATTTATTTCGCATTTTTTTGTCCCTATGCCTAAACTGCAATACGAATGCTTTCTAAGTATAATAGGAATAATATTTTAAACGTTCTTTAAAATATGCGAAAAGTGCATTTTTGCCCGCTTAGCATATTTATATTACATTAAAAATGTACTAATTATATACATTAGATTATATTTGAAATACACTAAAAATATACATTTATTACATATTCACTTCGGCTTAAAAAAGTATGTTTGTCGGCTTCACAGAATGAGACGGGTTAATGCTTCAACTGCAGAACAAATTATACAAGCACAGTTATCATCAATCACGATGCCCATGAGATTATAAGGTCACGAGACGGAACGGCAAAGACACCAACACGCAAGCAAACAAGCAAACAAGCAGTTGGCAAACAAGAAGTGCTCCGACAAGCGCCATAATTGGCTTGCCTTATACAGGGTGTTTTTTTTTAGGTCCAAAATTTTTAAAGAAAGGTAAATTCCTTTAGATTTATTTTAACCCTGGGGCTATACTGAGGGCTACGGCGGACACCAGGTAAGAGGCAAACTACTTTAATTAGTTCGCTAATTAACTGATTACGTTAATTAACTTTTATAATTGTTATTATAGGGGATATGTTGTATTAGCAGAATTGGAGATCGTCTTCCAAACAGTCCAGCCAAGAAAAAAGATTTTCATGAAAAAAATTTTTGCGCGCGTAACGAAGCGAGAAAAAGTCTCCCTGGTAGGCGGGTTCACACTGTAACACAGCGTCTGTAGGCGCTCGCTCCGCCCTGCACTTTGTTTCAATGCGTTTTTGTTCCAGCGCGGCATTCCGTGAGGCCGCGGAGCGAAGCGAGATGAGCAGCGATAGCGCAGGCCGCCAGTCCGGGACGCTTGACGCAAAGCGCAGGGCGGAGTGAACTACGTCAGAGGCGCTCCCGCCGCTGCATTACGGTGTGAAGATGCCTTCCAGGGTGACTTTTTCGCGCCTCGTAAAGTGCGTGAAAAATTTTTAAATAAAATTGTTTTTTCTTGGTCGGACTGTTTAGAGGACGATCTACAATTCTGCGAATACAACATATGCCCTAAAACAAAAATTATAAAAGTTAATTAACATATTTAGTTAATCAGCGAACTAATTAAAACAGTTTTCCTCTTGCCTGGTGCCAGCCGTAGCCTCCAGTATAGCCCCAGTGCTAAAATAAAGCTAAAGCAATCCATCTTTTTTTAAAAATTTTGGACCTTCTAAAAAAAAAAACACCCGGTATATACCCACCGAGAGCGACGCACTATCATTCCCGGTGAGGCCTTTTTCTGCGCAACGACTGTGGGCCCACAAATTATCCTAGAAGTGCACTACTGGTCGCGTTTGAATGTGGGGGCGATTTAGAAGCGAAGTGCTAGTCGAAACTGGCGTCACGATTAGGTCAGGAGTCGAACTGTCAACCGACAGATACACGGGTGTCTAAGGGAGCCGGTCGGACTTGTCGGTCGTGGTCCTTTTCGCCGGCATATTCGGGCCCGGAAGTATCTAAGGCGCCTCTGCTGGTATCATGCTGTCATGTTATCCGTACGTAGTGTAAATAAGTGGTGATTACCTTCCTGCTGGAAGTTACCATAAACGAAAGGATTTCAGAACAGAAAAGGCTCGGACAGGTTGGTAGTGCATTGCAACACAGTAATCATAGAGCGGGAACAACGCAGGCGTTCTCGTCCCGTCTCGTCTTTGTCCTGCGTTGTTCCCGCACTATGATTACTGTGTTGCAACGAAAGGACGACAGGAAAGAGAGTTTTCACTGTTCCCTGAAACGTCATTTCGAGCTCTAGATTGTTCCACGGTAGCTTGAAGTGTAATGCAAATATGTTTACGCGGACTGCCCATTTGTTGGAATTTAAATATACTTGGACGGATTAATTGCGTATATATTAAAGTGCACTTTAAAACATTGCAAACCCCAAAATGCGATTTCCCGAAACTCGATTTAGAGCATTAGGTTGTTCAACGGCAGCTTGAAGTGTGCTGCAAATATGCTAAGGCGAATTGCCAATTTGCTAGAATTTAAATATTATTTGGACGAATTAATTGCGTATTTACGGTAATACACTTTAAATACGTTGACAACACACAAATGCCATTTCCCGAAACGCGATTTCGAGCACTCGACTGTTCAACGGCAGCTAGAAGTGTGCTGCAAATACGTTTAAAAGGACTGCCCGTTTGTTAGAATTGAAGTAGACTTTGGATGAATTAATTTCAAATTTCCGAAAATACACTTTTAATACACTGACAAGATGCTAAAACTGCATACATATTTTTTCACATATTTGAACAGTGCTCGAAGTACGCTTTAATTGAGGTATTTTTGGCACATTTTAAGAATATATTTCGAATACCAAGCATGAAATTTCAGGAACGTATTTCCTAAATATCTTTAGTGCAATCATGAATACAAAATATGTTTAAAATATAATTTAAATAGCCCACTGTATATTCCAAACGTATTAGTTTCTGCTTAGGGATAACATGCTCATTTTGCCGGCGGACACCCCAAGAGCGCCGCGAGAGAAAAACACAAACCCTGACTAAAAGCGTGTTCCCGACCAGGATTCGTTTCTTTATATCACGGCGTTGTTGGAGTGTCCGCCGAAAAAATGAGCCAGTTATGCGCCTCGCCTTTCCTCTAATCCAGCGGAGGGTCCACCACTGCGAATAAGGCTAGGCTAAGAACTAGACTGTCTAATTTAAAGGTTTCGTTCAAGAGGGCCCTGGATTGTTCCGGGAGGAAGGACTGAAAGGAACAGTCCATATGAATCAGGCGTGCGTCCGTCGTGCACACAGCCCGCTTTCTAGTCGCGTCCTGCAGTCCACTAGCAGCCGACACTAGGTCAGTCCCGGCCGCATTTGGAAGCGAAACCTTACCAAACTGCCCTGTTTCAGTTAGCGTTGCCAGCCGTGCTTTCGCTGTGCAAGCCAGCTTCTGATGCCACGTGTGTGCTGTGCAGGGGAGGCACGAGGCTACAACGTCAGATATGCGAGGCCTTCTACATTGGAAAGGAAGGTGATAACTGCCTCAGCGTACCGTCTCTTGCCTTGCACCAAAAAGGAGTTTCATATCTTGAAAACAGTCTGCCATGCGGGCAACAATGTTTTGGTTTCTTGAGGGTCTGTGCGGTGTTGCGCGCGCATCTCCCACCCCGAAGGAATTATAATTTGGTTTGGTTTGGTTTGGTTTATGGGTGTTTAACGTCCCAAAGCGACTCAGGCTTTGAGGGACGCAGTAGTGATGGGCTCCGAAAATTTCGACCGCCTGGGGTTCTTTAACGTGCACTGACATCGCACAGTACGCGGGCCTCTACAATTTCGCCTCCATCGAAATTCGACCGCCGCGGCCGGGATCGAACCCGCGTCTTTCGGGTCAGCAGCCGAGCGCCATAACCACTGCGCCACCGCGGCGGCCCCAAAGGTATTATGTATGTTCTGTCGCATAAAAAAATTCAGTTGATGTTTAGCCCTAGCCTTGTCAGTTTCTTTTCTACGTATTGAGCTATAGTCTTACGCTGAAAGACTATATTTTGTGAGAATAACTCGTTGTTTACAAGTCAGCATGGATCTCGAACAGCTCGAAGTACGACTATGCAGCTGGATGATTTTAGTGACCTGGTGTGCTCAAAAAGACGAAAATGAAATTATATTCAGCTCATTTCTTGATCCGAGGAGCCAGAGCATTAGGTACAATCGACCACAATGTATTACAATATAAGTTACAGAATCTGGGTTCCGAGGACAGTTCGCAGCATGGTTGCAGAATTACTTCACGAACCGCAAACAGGCGGGGAGAATTGGCAATGCATATAGCGAACTAACAGTCACTATTATTGGGGTACCTCAATGTTCTTCTCTAGGGCCGCTACTATTCAACTATACGTGAACGACCTCGGATTCATGAATTTAAACTCCACGATGTATCATTTCGCTGACGACACGGCGGTGGTAATAGCACATCCCACCTTGGAAGAAGCTTCATTCGGTCTTCAATGGGATATATATAAAATTATCCGGTGGTACAAGGCCAATTACATATTTCTAAATAGCTTAAAAACACAGCCCATGTGCCTTCACAATCCCCATAAAAAACTGGACGTGGTACGTTCAATATTTCTGCATTCGGAAAAATGTCACAAGTGTATATGTCCTCCACTGGATAATAGCAATCCTTTGCGGTACTTAGGCATTAAATTTGATTCACTTTGTCTCGGAATAACCATGTGACTATTATTTGTAAAAAGCTATGAACTGTTGCAGCGAAAATGTATCATATAAAAAGCTGCACAACAGTCAATTTAAGGAGAATCTACAGTCCATTAGGCAGTCACTGTTATGTTATCGTATTCTGTTATTTGGGTTTACAGTAAAAAGAAAAATTAACCGCATAAATTAAAAATGTGTAAAAAGTGTAATGTATGGTGTACTAAGAGAAGGAAAAGATGAAATAAGACTATTTAGAACAGCTGACCTATTACCTGTTGAAGAATTCCGTAACCTATATACCAGATTCTATTACGATAGTAAGGCAGAGAAGCCTAAAAGCAATTTCTGCGCGCCTGTCATCCACGAAATGGGTCGAACATATCTGAGAGTTCACAACTGGTACTTGCGACCTTCCCTTTTACGCATGACGACTAATGGCACTTTAATTTCCGATCGGCGGCAAAGCGGCGTAGCAGAAACATGTCGCAACCGCACTGAGACTGTCTTTGTATCGCAGCTTGCTGCGGTGATTCGGGGTGCCGACGTCATGAACAAACACCAAGTGAACGTTTCGACGTAGACTGGGACCATGCCGTGGTCCAGGGACCCAAGGGGGGTCTAACACACTTGCCTCAATAAAGTTTTTCTCTCTCTCTCTCGCCCGCACGCGCTCTCGGCGATCCACTTGCGATTTCTTTGAGGATTTGCGCAGTCCGCGGTCAAGCAGTGCTGTTTCGACCCCCTTGCAACCAAGAGAGGCATTGATAAAGCCGCACAAATCTTTTAAACCGCCAAAGTCTGACAATAAACGCCGCTCTGCTATGCATAAGGAACGCTACTGCGCAGCCCACTCGACACTGGCAAGAATGGACCGGCGGAAACGGCGATGTTTTTTGACATGCAGTGCAAGGGGTTAGAGCGCTACAGCGTATTTCAGTTCTCCCCAGATTGCTTTCAGTAAAATGATATATAGATGGTATAAATGACTATAGATTGACGATATTTACAGCGGGTGCAAAGCTACTGCACAGCTGATCAACCAGTCAACCAAATGATTAGGCAGGCTTTCGTAAAGGATACTCGACAATAGACCACATTCACACTATCAATCAGCTGATAGAGAAATGCGCAGAATATAACCAACCCCTATATATAGCCTTCATTGATTACGAGAAAGCATTTGACTCAGTGGAAACCTCAGCTGTCATGCAGGCATTGCGGAATCAGGGTGCGGAAGAGTATTATGTGAAGATATTGGAACATATTTATAACGATTGCACAGCTACTATAGTTATCCATAAAGTCAGCAGTAAAATTCCAATAAGGAAGGGTGTCAAGCAAGGAGACAATATCTCGCCAATGCTGTTCTCTGCCTGTTTACAGGGCGTATTCAGATGCTCGGATTGGGAACAGCTGGGGATAAGAGTTAAAGAAGAATACCTAAGTAATTTGCGATTCGCTGATGACATTGTCTTGCTAAGCCATTCAGGTCATGAACTGCAAAGCATGAGCAATGAGTTAGGCAGGCAGAGCAGAAAAGTGGTGCTAAAAATTAACACTCAGAAAACCAGAGTAATGTTCAACGGTCAACAAAAGGGAACAGCAGTTCGCAATGGGTACAGTGGAGCTGGAAATAGTAAGAGAATATGTCTACTTAGGGCAGGTAGTGATCCGAATCATGAGAGGAAAGTGATTAGAAGAATAAGAATGGGGTGGAGCGCATATGGCAGGTTCTCTCGGGCCATGGATAGCAGTTTCCCAAAATTCGTCAAGAGGAAAGTGTGTAAACTGTAAACCAAACCAAGCATTAGTTAGAGTGCAGTTATCTTTCGCCTTTTTACGAATCGTTCTAGGCCGATACTATTTTTGACGTTAGTTACACTAGCATTGCTTGAGTATTGTTTGCATGAAAACCTGGGTTTTGTCCACGTTCTCAATCCACTATTCGATAGTATCGGTAGCCCATAAGGGGCACCGCTGATCACGACATAGAGCCGAAACCTGCATACTTCATAACTTCTTCGGCCGATCCAAACACACCAGTTCATTCTGAAACTCGGTCACACGAAGAGAAACTGAGTGTGAGCAGTGATGGCAAATTACTCGCAGTGGATGGGACTGCTACCAACGGGTTGAGATCGCAGTGCGTTTTTAGTAAGAGTTGTGGCGCCCACAGAGGTGGAAGTGATTTCTTTCAAGAGCGGAGGCAAGTCTGGGAGAATTGAAATCGTCTCCAATTTTTACATAACATTATGAATGGAAAAATCGCCCTTCAGCGGCCTCACTGCGTAAAGCCACTAGGTTCACGCCAAACAACACACGGACATAACCTCTCACTTACGCCAATATTTTCTAAAACAAAGTCCCATATGAATAGTTTTTCTCCGCGTACTCTACACGAATGGAATTCCATACCTGTCGAGGTATTGCAATCACAAAACTTTGCAGAAGAGCTGGAAAAACATTTTTCTTCTATAAACTAACTGAAACAAAAGCAGTGTTCGCAGTCTACTATGTTTTCCTTATTTACTCACTCTGTGGTGTCTTTTTTTTTCTCAAAGACATTTCTGTGGTTCTGAGTAAAAATTGTCCGCCTGTTTGTAATTCTACATGTGAGGCTCTTCATGTTTTGTTAGTTATTGTGCTGGTGCCAGAATGTACTTGATTGAGGAACACTGCTACACGCAGCATTATTTTTCGTTACCGTTTATATTTGTTTTGCATTGTCACACCTTTTACTGTATTGCCCCTCCTGCTAGGGCCAGTTTTTGGCCTTCAGTCTCTATCAATAAATAAATAAATAAATAAATAAATAAATAAACATATTTTACTTAGTAACGGGGCACCTCTGCTTCTAACATGGTGAACCCCTTAAACAATGCCAGTTTTAAGTACCAACACGAGCTTCAGCGTAAGAAGACGTAAAATTGCGATCAGTGCCACTGCCATGCGCATTATAGGTATGCACCAACTGCAGAGCTAAAGCACCGAGTGAGTAGAGGAAAATCTTTCGGTAGACTGCGCAGTAGTCACTGAAGAAGCAATACGTATCATTAAAAATGCCAACTTTAACACCCACACAAAACCAATCTTTGATGAATTGCAGCTTCTGCCCGTCACCGCATTGCAAAATTCAGTGCGTAGTTCACGCTACCACCGCGGCATATCCAAAAAATGACACATACCTCAAAGATCTTGCTTCATTAAAATTGTGCACAACACACGTAGCACTGACCGCTGGGCAGTTCCTCGCACCCGAACAAATTACGGGCGTCAAATGTTAAAATACTGTTTGCCAACTACTCTTAACTCGGAATGTATCTCCTCACTCTGAAAGAAGATTGCATGTCATTCGTTTCCTCCTTTGTTTCTTCTGTGTTCTTCCTAATTTTTTCCATTGTTTTGTGCTCATTCCTAACATAGTGACCAAAATATCTGATTCTGTCAAGTGTTGGTTAGTGGGGTGTAGGTCTCGTCAAGCCTCCCGAGGTCTTTTTGCCTGCACCCGCAGCATTGCAATGTACGTTGTGATGTCGAAATCAATTTGATTTTATTTGATCTGATTTGACCGCGAGTTGGCCGTGTTGGCACGGATTCGCGTGCCCCGTTGATTACGAATGCAACGCCAGTAGCATGCACGTAAACGTCAGTGCAAATAAAACGCTACTGCCGAAGACTCACATGCGTCGGGCTGACGTTGGACGAAGAAGGCTCGGCGCCGCCCGAGGCCCCGCCGTCTCCCTGCACAAAATAGGGAAGCAGTTAGGCATACAGAGTGTTCGGAGTGAACTGCACTCATTAGCGCCAATCCTTTGAAGTCGTAACACAAGGTTTACGTGCACACATTTGGCGCTAAAATACACGTGGCGTTGCGGACACGCGACTTCTTAGGAAATCAGCCACATCGCAGGACCGTTGCGTAGCAAAGTCATGACACAGATCTAACCAAACATCGTCGCCAATGCCACTGGTTTAAAAACCGGAGGGAGCACGGGAGGGAAAAGAAAAAGAAACTGGCGGGGACAACCCTATGTGAATTAATGCGTATATATATGGAATAGGTCATTCTATAGTTTGCATTGATAGATCGCTAGAATTCCTCATACCATTCCCGGCGCAGTGGTGCAGCGGTTAAGCGATGCGCCACTACACTGGCAGGTGGATGCTTCTGTTAAAAAAATGTTCTGTTAAAAAAAAAGTGTGCTGTTATTGGGTAACCTCTCACGACCAATGAATTCTTCAACTGACGCCCACCAACAGTGGGAAGTTTCCTCACAACCTGTTGGGCAGGTCACCACCTGTTTCGGTGGGCAAGTCGCAAGAACGTCACAAGGTCGCGTGAGCTATTTGGAAGATTCCAAATCCCATGCATGCCATCTGCGAGCTCCGGCTGCAAGGCCTCAAGCGGTCGGCAACGCCTACGCCGGACAATGTTTTCCGTCGTGGGGGTACTGTTCCGTTGAAACAGTCTGGCGTGTACTTTCTGCAAGGACAAGTTCCTCTAAATTATATTAATGTTATTTAGTGCGCCTTCACACAGGAACTGTAATACATGAAAACAAAAAGGCTGTAACGAAATGTGCTGTTTACTCCGCCTAAACTAGCCGTGCAGTTAAATGCTCCGTGCACTGCCGCTCCAGAAAGGTGTAGGCCTGCGCCCTCCGTCGACGGCAGGACGGAGTCGAACTAAGGTTACCCTCCCTCAGCAAGGGTAGCAAGGAGGTGTTTCGATACTCCGCAATTTGCATCTGTCGAAAAATCTTCCGTCAGGCACTCAAGCTAGGGAAGGTAAAAATCGGGCCTCGTTATTAACGTCTCGATAGCAACGATGAGTACCTGAAAAACTGGTCCAAGCAGTGCCGTTCACTCATTTACACGTTCGTATATTTGCTTCAAGAGCGCTACTTCATGACACACACACACACACACACACACACACACACACACACACACACACACACACACACACACACACACACACACACACACACACACACACACACACACACACACACACGCACGCACGCGCGCACACACACACACACACACACACACACACACACACACAAGAAAGTGTGTGCGGAGTGTGTGCATGTGTTTTTTTTTGTTTTTTTTTCTTATCTCAAGTTGTTCTTGAGCTGCTGTGTCTTTCTCATGTTAATATTTTGATAATGTTAATGTTGACCATGTACCCTGTACTTTGTATTTCTTGTTGATTTTACTGACCACTGATTATGTAACGACCTTTCCCCCCCCCTTATGTAATGCCCTAAGCCAAGGGCCTTTAAGGGTAAATAAATGATGATGATGATGATGATGAAATGCGTCGGTGAACGGCCGATGCTCTCGCTTAACAAAGGCGCTTTCGCTAAGGGTTAAATTGGTTTTGATGAAAGGAAATGGTGGAGTATCTGTCTCACATATCTGTCTCACATATAAAAAGAGGTGCCGCAGTGGAGGTCACCGGAATAATTTCCACCACCTGGGGACCTTTAACGTGCACTGACATCGTACAGCACATGGGCGCCTTTTGCGGCCCGCCTCCATCGAAACGCGGCCACCGCGGTCAGGTTTGAACCCGGGTACTCCGGCTCAGTAGACGAGCGCCTTAACCGCTGAGCCACCGCGGCGGATTTCGCTAAGAGGCCGTAAGCCTTTAGCGCACAGTCAGAAGTGGAACTTTATATTGCAACGCCATTCGAGGGGAATGTGTGCGGTCGCAATAAGCGAAGCTACACTGGTTTTCTTCATGCTATGAATTGCGCAAGGAACCGCCAGCGCTTTCCGTTCACGCAGGAGCCACCTTTCATTATACCTGACAAACCTGCTCCTGAACCGGCTGCTTCCGCGGTACAATACTTCTGTCGAAGTTGTCTGGTTCTGCTTCTTCCTGTGTGCGAGTTCCGATGCGCTATATGGGGAACCTGCGCTGAAGTTTGCCGTGTCGATTGCAGCGCCGTAACACACAGCATAGCGAGATGAGCAAACAGTTTTTGGTGCACTCGTAGCGATATTCCACGCCACCTTCCTGAGCTTATTGGCGTGAGCTTCTGCGCTCTGTCGAAGCCACACGTGGTGCGTGTCAGCTATCTGGGTTATGTCTACAGAAGCGAGGCAAATAGTGCTATCAACCAAAGGCGGGCTTCTGATCGTTCAGAATGTGCACTCGCGTTTGTAGCGGCCAAAGCGACTGACGGCAGCAGTTTTTGGTCGAATAGTGGAATAACTGCAGTGCCACCTGGGCAGCGCAGGCTCCCCATATCGACCTCTCAATTACTCCCAAGTCTCGTCATCGCTTATCTCGAAGCGAATTCAGCAACGGTCAAATCAGCCACGCATGCCGGTGGACTTCCCACGCATAAAATTCCCAGTTCCTTGAAATATGCACACGCATAACTGTGCCATTACTGCACTTTACAGTTTTTGTGCAGGCTGCACGTGCCATTTCTGCATGCAGCACGCTGATGGCGGGTTTATTCGGTCAATCGCGCACCCGTAAAAGTCGGTTCAACTCTGTATGTGCCCAACTTCAACCACGAAAAAATTCGACACATGCACTTAAGACTGCTTACGTGTGAGAATGGGAAACCATTATATGTAGAACTGCAGAAAGTACATGAACAGATTAGTGTTTCGCATCCTTCCGATGCTGCCGTGACCATGTGACTGCAAAGCCAGCGCGAGGCCCATTCATAGCATGATTGCACTGTGTCGCCACCTGGAGTCCCGGTGCGCAATACTCTGCGTACGATGACGTAGAATGGCTAGTTGGTTTTCAACGTCCGAAAGCGACTCAGGCTACGAGAGACGCCGTAGAATGATGATGCAGGCACTGACAAGGGTCGGACGCTGGCTGGCGAAAATCTTGATCCACAAGCTCAAAGCAATGCATGTTGGTCATGAGCAGATGCGTTTACCACGATGACGCGGCACCCGAAATGAAGTTCGGTGCCCCGACAAAAAGTATGCTGATAATCTCCGAATTTCGAGCAAAGGACGGCAGACGGTGACCGGCTTTCGTGCCCTATGGGACCCAGAATGCTTTCGCACCAAAACTCCGCCCCCGGCCCTCTATCGGGAATTGGTGGAACTGCGTTACTTCTGAAAGGAAGAAAATTATGCGCGCACTCACACAGGCTCACTCTTCTCGCGCAGATTTCTGCCAGTCACTTTGCTATACCATTCTACGACTGCAATCATCGCGAAGCTGCAGATCGGCGACAGAATTAGTTCTACGCTGGCTTGGTTGTCTCTTCCACCGCCGGACCCGTTATTTACGCTGTTGTCCGACTTCGACGGGTGATCAGCAAAGCGCGAAACGAAAAAATCTCAACAGGAGCTGGAGAAGTGCACATGCAGTTGGGAGAGTCCGTGAGGCTTCGTATTGGAGAGAACACGGCTACAAAGTGGACAGAGACGTATTTCGCTTCACTGCTTCACTGCGCGCGAAAAGCAAGAGCTACGCTCCAAGGTGGCACGTATGTGTCCCATACTAATAATGAAAATAACGCGCTGCAATTTCCCGTTCCGCGTGTTGGAACATCGAAGGTCTGTCCTCGCGGGCGTAGAAGCGACCAATGGGAGATGACCACCGGGTCGCTCTTCCAGAAACGAATCCGGCCCAAGAAGTATAGGAGTCTGCGCTGACAAGACGAACGGCCGCATTTCGTAATCACCTCCTGCCCCCCCCCCCCCCCCCCCCCCCCCTTCAAATCAACCTCCGGGGTGGAGGGAGGCGCATCCAGGCAGGTGCCAAACCCCCCAGAAACGACCGTAAGCGGGTCCCCTGATGTTTTCCATCTATGCCTCCACGGTGCCCAGAGTAGTCAGTCTGCTGGCGGCGGTGTAGGACTCCCGCCGGGGCCCGATAACAGGTACTCGACGTCGCTCCCGGGGCTGGGGGGGAACAGTTTCAACCGACCGTGCAGTAGCACCGTAATTCGCGCGCACTCGCAGAGAAAGCCGAGACCAAGACTAAGGGGCCCCCGAGAAACGGAGGGAGTGCGCACAAAGTGATACGTAAGAAAAGATACCGCATACGCGACAAAAGGTGGGGAGGCGGATGGGTCCCTGATCGAACGCGGCCCTAATGACGTCCCCAAAGGCCGTCCGATAACAATGGCAGGACGATCAATCAGCGAAGGCCCCCGATCACCGCTCGCAGTCGATCGCGCGGCCCTCGTCAACGCGGTGTGCGTTTCCGAAGCCGCGGGCCGATCATCGCCGCCACTCGAAGGAAGAGCGGCGCAGTGCGCGAAGATCGACGCGCGGCCGCAGCCCATCGCCAAAAACGGCCATCGCACACCCGCACCGCAAACGAGACGCGCACGGTTGACGCGCTTGTCTTCACGGGTGCACCAGCGCCCGTCGGACGGCAGACGCGAAGGCCGAAGAGCGCCTACGCCGCGTACAGTCCATCATTCGGACAGACGCGTTTCCTTAAAACTGCGACGCAGCGCTCGCAACAGAGGTTGGGCTACAAGAAAACACCTATCAGCAAGTTCGAGCTGAAAAAGCAAGGTCTCAATTCCTTCACATACGTGGAAAAAAAAAAAAAAGAGCAATGAGGCGTGCAATCTTGCTTTGACAATGGGAAGTATATGACCCTCTTCGCTTAGGACGGTTCTCGCGCACTCTCTAATTTTACTTCCGTTCATCCTGATAATGTTCTTAACCCTTGTGCTGCCGACCCTTAGAAATTTTCTGAGTGGAATCCGGTGCAGACTACAAGGTAGGGTGCGCAGATATCGCACTGTACCTATGTGGGGTTCGTTCCCTGCAGAGCGTGCATTACCGACTGCTGCACGAGTCGCTGCAAGTCCTTATACACCGCCTAACTACGATAACTATCACAGTGACAGCCTGTCGCGTTCCCTCAAAGGGGCCAGACATAGTTCTTCGACATACTATTGCTGTTTCCAATTGCCAGTAATAATGTAAGAGCCTGTTTTTCTATATATTTACAAAGTTTCAGAGCAGTGGCCGCGATTCAGGATAGTAAAAGGGGAAAAAAACACTTAAAATTGAGATAGCTAAGCTTCAATGTGAGCGGACATATGACTCCTGCCCCTTCGTCGGCGCTGTCGGAGTAGTACTGCTTCCACATGCTTAAGGGACTGTTGGGCACAGCAACAGTGAAAACAGTAACGTCGATTTTCGCCGGTAACGCCAACGATTTAGAGGTACCAAGTCATTAGGATGAAGACCGAAATACGTACGACTCGGTTCTCGGCGGCCTATAAAGCGAAAAAGCCGCGAGCATAAGTGCTCAATCTCAGCATGGACGACGGGGCTAAAGGAATGAAACAGAGAGAAATGAGTTACTAACAGCTAAGGAGTGAGAAAACAGCACAGGACTCGCATTACTTGTCGCGCACACCTACCCATCCTTGGCCATGCATCTTCAAAAGTGTGCTTGCATTAATGAAATGCCTCGTCGGAGGTGAATAGCATGTGCCTCTGCCTCGCTGGCCAATTGGGAAGCTGCCTGCCTTATCAAGCTAGGCGTAGGAAGCTGGGCTAATTGATTGCTAGCACTATTGTGAGACATTCCAGCGGCTAAAAAGACAGGGACGAAGGTAGACGAGACAGGACGAACGATGAGGCGCCGATGTGGCAAACATGAGTGCCATGGCACTGGCGCCTTCTGCATTTGTTGGATAATGGGTTTTTATCTTGTCAGGGATTATTTCCCTTTGCGCCCCCCTTTGTATATAATATCTGTTTGTGGAATAAACCTCAGTTGAAGTCCGGCGTTCGTCCTGTCTTGTCTACATTCGCCCGTGTGTTTTGGCCGCTGGAATGTCTCACAATAGTATTATCAAGCTAGGATTTTTTGCGACAGAGAAATGTACGCACAGGAAGAATTACGGGCGCTATATACAGTGAGCAGGACCAGCAACCGGCGCTAGCCCAACAGTAACATACCTGGAAACTTGACTGTGCACCAAGTGTAGATAGAGTATCCGTGGTACCCATAGGGAGGCTATAGGCTGACCGCAGACGGTAAGCTACAGCGACATTCCCTTCAAAATGGTGGAAGTCATTCCTGCTCGGTGTAGACATCGCCGGTTTGAGTCGAGTGGCGGAACAAAAAATTAACTCAACTTTCTGAGCCATAAATGAGCCTTCCGGTGCCGGGCACCCACCCAATCCACATCCAAAAACAGCTACAAATTCAATTTTTACCGACAAAGGCCCGCTCATTTGGCGGCTTCGCATTCCGCTGTGCAGTTGAATGGTTCCGCCGCTCTCGACCGCACTGTCGCAACAGGACTGGAAACGCGAAACTACATGCAGTCTACAAGCGCTCCTGGCAAGTTCACTTAATTTAACGCCGCAGGCAAGCGGCAGCAGCGTCGGCGAAGAACTGCGGCGAACGGTGGCAGTCACACTGCGATCAGCTCCGTGCCGCAGCAGGCCACAAGGGCAGACTTATACTCCTGAACTCACGGAGACGCTGAAGCTGACACCAGGCGAGAGCACAAATAAGAAAACGAAAAAGCGATAGAACGGCATCGTCATCACCAACACTGTGACTACGTCCGTTCCAAGACAAAGGCCTCCCTCACTGACCTCCAAATCACGTCCTGATCTCACCTGAATCTCTGACGCCCCCTGCTTCGTTTGACTTCGTGTTACGCGCCCTTCCCGTGTCAATGTCGATTACTTCTTTTTGGTTTGGTTTATTGGGGTTTAACGTTCCAAAGCGACTCAGGCTATGGGGGACGCCGTAGGGAAGGGCTCCGGAAGTTTCCACCACCCGGGGTTCTTTGATTATAGCTGACACATCATTAACTCATGGGAGAGGCCTTTGCTCTGCAGTGGGCGTAGTCAGGCTGATAATGATGATGATGTTCCCTGACTCAACGAAGAGCACCGTACTGGAGCGCAGCAGTGGATTCTTCCTCATCGCAAGACGCTTGCCCAAGGCGTTTTCCTCGCAGGTCGGCTCCCGCGTCCCGTTTTCTCGGACCGGTCGATTGGTTGAGCGTGTTCGGATCCCGTTTGCCGGCACGGTGTTCGCAAGAGCCCGCGACAGTGATCGCGTGACGTGCGTCGCTCCTGCGCTTCCGATATTCAATCGCGTAGCTCCACTTGCCCGCAGTGTGTGCACGGCCCAAGCAACTGGCTGCAGTAACGCCCTCATCCGTCACGCATTTGCGTGCGCCGCATAGCTGAGCTGCGAAAACTAAAAAAAATAGCAGGAAGCGTTGGCGACGGTTGTGGCTGGGCAAAATAAAGTTTCCTTGGAAACAGTTTTACTTCGAAGTTTGTTCATCACTTGCAAAGAGCTTAACTCCAAGGAATTCGCACGAACAAAACCGATCTCGGCTATTTAACGAGCCAGCTAGTTTGGAAATCGCGCACAAAGGCAGAACTCTTCCGGGACCGAGCGAGACGACGACTGCACGGCTGCTCTGTAGACAGCGATTACGGCCTTAAGACTCGAACTCAGGGTGTGGGGGGGGGGGGGGGGGGGGGGGGGGGGGGGGGGGGGGGGGCATCTCCAACTGAGTGGAAATCACAAGGGCCGAACAGAGGGCCGCGCCAAACTCGGGACACGAGGCCGTTCTCCGAGTTCGGGAAGAGTTGAGCGCACGTCCCTTGCAGCTTCTTGCTCGCACCCGCCGCTTCGACGTGGACGTGATCCCCTAAAAGTCGAGTCATGCCTCTCCGTTCGACTCGCGCCGGGCCGGCCGCCGACCACGTAGGGAAGCCCTACGTGCCGACATGCTACGGCGCCCCGAAGAAGCGGCAAGATGGGTCCGGCTCCCGCGGAACCGCCGGGCAGACAACTTTCCCTAAAGTACGATTGTTCCCCGATCCCCGATTCCTCCTCACGCTAGGAACATCTCGTCGTAGACAGAACCAGGCACGGAGCACTTTTGTCTGCCACAGAAAGCGGTGCCTAATAACAACGAAGAGACAGAAGAGAAGAAACAAAAAACAAACAAAGATGCGCCGCTGTAGCCAAACACGAAACGGTCTCCCATCGCGGCCCAGCTTCAACGCTAGCTCCCTGCCAGGTCTACTGAGCGCCCTGTTTCTTCATTCAGTTTCCTCCAGAATCCCCCCCCCCCCCCACCCTTTCTCCATACGCTGCCCGATGCCAGCAGTTGTTGCTTGGTAGTGTCGGTGCAACTGCGAGTTCCCGTCTGAAAACTATTTACGTACCCTAGCAGACGGATGGACGTACAGACGGCGACAGAAAGATAGTGACACGCATTAGCTTACACTTAAAGAAGGCACGAAAATAAAAAAAAAACCTAAAGTCCTAATTAAAACGAGTCTGTAGCATGTGAACGTTGGAGCTTAGATGCCGCGATTCCGGAGCATTTGGGAGTGATCCCCCCCTCCCCTCTCTTTGTGGTAGGTCGTCAGCATACGAACGGGTACGCAGCATGTGAGTGTCGTTTGTGTCCCAGTGTGAATCCGCCTATTATCTTTTTTTTTTGTCGGCTGGCCCGGCCGGCCTGCAAGGGAGGCGTGGCGTCCTTCCCGACGGACACCGCCGGCGCACTGATGGCTGCCGACAGACGTCATTCCGGTACGAGCCGCGAGAGTGATGTAAGGCGCGCACTATACGGCTTGCAGCTGTCCCCCCGCACCAGATCACCGCGCCCGCGCTTATTCGCTGGTAGCACTGCGGCGAAAAAGAATGAAAACCACGTCGTCCCCTAAGCGGCCCAAAGACGAAAGACCCAATATCTCCGGCCGTGCCGCGCTAAACAGCGATACAGCGACGCCGCTTGCCCGGCTGTTTTCAGATCACGTTCCGCGGCGAGCGACGACGCGCAAGCCCCGGCCGACCCGGCGACATGTCACGGCGCCTTATTAGTCGCCCCCTCGGCCATCAGCCACCACCACCGCGAGCAGACCACGGATGCAGCAGCCACGACAGCTCCTGGCGGGGGAAGGAACGATGGCGCCGAAAGTGCGAGGACAGCGGAGGACGGAAAAGGGCTGCGCACTACGAGCTTGTCCCGCTCTCGTACTCGTGTCGTCTTCCCAGATCACGTACGTAGTTTGACGTCCCTGACTCACGCAATAACTGGCATGACATCACGACGAATCGATTTCGCACTACTCCTGCACGTCGTGGACGAGTTTATGATAACTGTGGTTATACTGCAGTGAAGATACCTCAACGACAAGGACAACAAAGGTGGGTGGTTTCCGCAGCTGCCGGCTCATGCGTGATGCCGGGCTGTTGTTTTGAGGCCAAGTCTAAGGAAAGCTCCTGTGAATCGGCCTGCTTGAGTCTCCCTTCTCGCCTCCAGGGCTTCGAGTGTTTCAATAAAGCGTCCTTAACAAGTGCATGCAGCCCATCTAGACTCTAGGGGGGTGCATTGCCCCGGTAACAGCCAAAACGAACTCTGTTGCTGGAATCGTAGCCGCGAGACTCGTTTCCGCACGACCATCGTTACGCTGGGCGCTCGGGACCTCCGTGAATTCAAATCAGATGTAATGCTTCCAGGGCTTCTTTCTATCCGCAGGCGCCCATTCCAGCTTATGGCCAACGTACATACAACCACCAGTTTTACAAAACCGGCAGCCAACAAACCCGGCTATACACGGAGCCCTTCTCGAGCGGAAAGAGACGGCGCAAACGAACCTGCGCAAGGAAAATGATCAGTGTTTCATCTTCTCCAGATCCTCCGGAGCATACCAGTGAACGTCGCGGAGGCTTCTTGCGACGAGCATAACAGGGACGCACCGTGTCTCGTAATCCTTCGTCATGCTCCAGTTGAGAACCCAATCAGCTCGGCGATCACCATCCGCCGCGCTGATCGAAGCGGGCAACGCATGCGCGGGTCGTTATAACGGGAACAGCAGCAACGGGGCTGGTGAAGCGCGATGAAAAAAAAAAAAGACAGGAAACGGCCATGCCGAGAAAAAAAAAGCAAAAACAAAACACGGCGAGATATTTCACGGCCGGCAATCGAGGCACATGTAGTGCAATTTGCGGAGCTCGTTGTGCAAGACAAATTTGAGGTGCTTTGCGCTGCAGGTGAGTTTCCTGCCCCGCCGCCAGACGCCGCAGATACGCGCTCGCAAGGAAGCAGCACTGTTGGTGCGGAATATGTAAAAATGCACGCCAGCGAGAAACCGGAGTGGTATTAACAATCAGAGACTGGGCGGTATTTTTTTATGCGAAGCATATTACTAGAGGTACACTACAGCCCTTCGCCGTGGTTACGCGCCGTGCACACCACGTGGTACAGTGACGTCACACCACGTGACATACCACGTGACACATGACGTCACGACAGAGGAAGACGGGGGTCCACCTCGCGCCGTCGCTGTGGTTGCACGCCTTGCAGACCACGTGGTACAGTGACGTCACACCACGTGACACATGACGTCACGACAGATCGCCGTCACGCGCTGGGAGAGGGAGAACGATGCCATCGCACAGACGCTGGAATGTCCTCGAGCGGCATTCCCGCGCATTTCGAACGCGCGTTCACACTCGGTGTAGGTGAAACGCTCGCTCCACCGGGCAGGCAGACGCGGCTTCCGTGGCAATCCAGGCGCTCACCCAACGCGCGTCTCGGGGTTAGTCGGCGTTCCGCTGTAGCCATGCCGTTGTCTTCCCCCACGACGAAGGCTTCTAGTGGTTGTATTAAAATGACCAAGTATTCAACCAAGGAAAGCCATGTATTACCAAGCCTAGCCACAAATATGCTTCGCATCTGAGTAGGCTTAACCTTAGCTAAGCCTCATCCATTTTTTGTATTTGCTTTCAAACTAGAGACTACGACGACCCTGGCTGGCCTCAACAGTTCTCACACTGTTTTTCCTGTAGAACATGTCAAACAAAAATGGCGCACGAAGAGAACGGGGACAAGCAAGGACATACACGAGCGCTAGGCCCCGCCGCGGTGGCTAGGTTGTTACGGCGCTCGGCTGCTGACCCCAAAAGACGCGGGTTCGATCCCGGCCGTGGCGGTCGAATTTCTTTGGAGGAGAAATTCTAGAGGCCCGTGTACTGTGCGATGTCAGTGCACGTTAAAGAACCCCAGGTGGTCGAAATTTCCGGAGCCCTCCACTACGGCGTCTCTCACAGCCTCAGTCGCTTCGGGACGTTAAACCCCAATAAACCAACACACGAGCGCTAACTTCCAACGGTTTGCTGTGCACCGCAGGGCGGTAATTATATACGACGTGGCGATACATTGCGCAGGCGCAGGAGGACACACAGTTTCAATAGTTTCTCCGATAATCTAGTTTCTTTCGAGATAGTTCAAGAGACGGTTTCGCGATGCAAAACCCACCTAGGCTATCTATGGCTTCTGCTTCAACGATTTCACGGGTAAGTTTGCTCGGGTTCTTGGTGATGACACTGCATGATTCATAGATAGGTACACAATCTTCACAGTTTCTGCACTGTATATTATCTGTATTTCACTGTATTTCTGCACTGTATATCAAGAAAGCCACCTATTTTTTCTTTTACATTGTAACGATGCTCGCGAAGGCGTTCGTTCAGGCACCTTCCACTTTGACCTATATATTTCATTCCGCTTGACAATGGTATGCTGTACACAATTGATTCCATATATTCAACGAACTTTGTTACATAACAAAGTTCGTTGAATGCAATGCGGCGCGCTCAGCGAATTTCATTGCTGCTGCTTCTGGGGCAGTTCCATTGCCGCAGTGAGGCGAGCGCGCAGAAGCGGACGAGCGAAAACGAAACTATACAGCGATAGAAAGCGCGACGATCCGTTGCGGTGGATCACTCCTTAGGGCGCTCGGCTACTGCGCCGGAGTTCCCGGGTTCGAACCCTGCAACGCCAGCCGCGTTTTGGAGGAGGCGAAACGAAAAAAGGTGCCTGTGTGCTGCGCGATGTCAGTGCACGTTAAAGATCCCCAGGTGGTCAAAATTACTCCGGAGACCTCCCTACAGCATCTCTTCCTTCCTTTCTTCTCTCACTCCCTCCTTTATCCCTCCCCTTACGGCGCGGTTCAGGTGTCCACCGGGATAAGTGAGACAGATACTGCGCCATTGCTTTTTCCAGAAAACCAATTCACTACACTTATCTTCAGAGAATGAGGCAATAGCTTGGACAAAATTCATCATTCATGCGGACACTTTTAGCGCGACAGCGTCTAGGGCCCCGTGTCGCAGAAAAGCCGGTGTCGTCGTCGGCGGCTTTGGCCGTGGGCGGAAAATCCCAGAAGCAGTAATAAATAAAACCTAGTAGACAACTAGTCGAGTTGGGGAATCGAACCAGGGCCTACGGAGTGCGAGACCAGCACGTTAACCACTCCGCCACGCCAGCTCGATTCGATGGTTAGGAATGAACAAAGGCGCGCCTAGTGAATACGGTGTTGTCTTAGAAGGATTCTTTAGAGACATGTACTGCGGTGTATATTAGTAATTATATGAGCATGGAAATTACAGAAGTCGCAGTTAAGCGAGTAGCAACGTACATGAGCCCGCTTTCGCGACTCATCTCTAGCCAGCGCGGCTTCGTGACGCTCCCTGTCGTAGCTACAAGCCGCCCGGCGCCTCCAGTGCTCAGTCGAACAGCTCGTCCCGGTGACCGGTTCTGGCTCCATAAGTCTGCGGTTTGTTGCTGTTGCGACTGAAGGAAGGGTGTTTCTTCGGAATTTAACGTCCCAAAGCAACTCAGTCTATGAGGGACGCTGTACTGAAGGGCTCCGGAAATTTCGACCACCTGGGGTTCTTCAACGTGCACCGACATCGCACAGCACACGGGCCTATAGAATTGCGCCTCCATCGAAATTCGACCGCCGCGGCCGGGATCGAACCCGCGTCTTGCGGGTCAGCAGCCGAGTGCCGTAACCACTGAGCCACGTTGATCTGATGACCACTCTAAGCGTGTTGTGTTTTTTCACACACTTCGCCAATCCGAATATTCCATGTCCCATGTCTTTTTATTATGTTCATAACCTTTCTTGCGCTAGTAACCACGAATTTTGGATGTACAGTCACTTTTAGCTCGTTAGTTAATGTAAGCAGTTGGGCTTGTTGAGCTTGCAATTGAAGTTTAGTATATGTCCCATGTCTTTTTATTATGTCCATAAACTTTCTTGCGCTAGTAACCACGAATCTTGGATGCACAGTTCTAGCTGTATGGATTTTAAGAAATGCCAGAACTCAAGATGCGTGCAGTTTATATATGATCTTCGGTTAATGGTTTTATAGTACAGGCGCACTGCACAGTCCCATATGCCACTTCTTAACTACTACTAATCACCAATTAATGATTTAGTCATTAAGAATGATATAATCATGAAATCCCTTTAAAGCTTAATACCTTAACAACACATCAGTGATAGTAAAGGTACCGGCGCAGTGCACAGTCCCACATGCCACTTCTTAACTACTACTAATGACCAGTTCGTCATTTAGTCATTAAGTAGAATGATATAATCATGAAATCCCTTTATATTAAGGCTTTCCCCTCACCGCACTTTAGGTCAACAAAGTGCCCCCCTGAATTTTTTGCGTCAGCAAAAGAACCAGCGAGTATGGGCGGCACTAGAACTCGCCACTGAGCCCCGGCGCCAGCAGCGGCTGCTCACTGATGAAGGTGGGCACGAGAGGGGCGCACGCGATCGAACCCAGCTGCCGGTGTCGGCGGCCGCGCGGGCGAAACGTCAGCCGCCCGGGATCCCACGCAACCATGCCCCTAAGTATATGCACAGCGGAGCACAGCGTGTGTGGAGAATTACTCACTCGAAAGTTAACAACTCCAAGAAGGGGCTACTTTTCACAACCGCTGTGCTCCTTCGTTTCGCTCTTCGCTGGCTTTTTTGGTCTTTCTCAAACACACACGCCGAGAGACATCCTTCGCCGGTGAGTGTCCTTGAATCCGACGTTTGTCAGCGTCCGTTTCCTTTTCGTATTTTCTTCCCACGCTTCCCATATTCTTGAGCTATCTCTATACTTCTTTCCCCAATACTTCCTTATATTGTTTTAACGCGACAGCGTTGAGGGCCCCGTGTCGCAGAAAAGCCGGTGTCGTCGTCAGCGGCGTTGGCCGTGGGCGAAAAATCCCAGAAGCATTAACAAATAAAACGGATTAGGAAATTGGTCGAGTTGGGGAATCGAATCAATCATGGCCTCTGGAGTGCGAGACGAGCATGCTAACCACTCCGCCACGCCAGCTCTTTTTTATCTTTATTGCCTCCGCCACACTAGCTCGATGGTTTGGAATGAACAAAGGCGCGTCTAGTGAGTTCAGGTGTATTCGTAGAAGGGTGCTTAAGAGATATGTACCGTGGTTTATATGAGTAATTATGAGCATGGAAATTACAGAAGTCACACTTAACCGAGTAGCAAAGTACGTTTCCGCTACTTTTCCTCTTCGCTTGGCGCGCACGTAGCGCCATCAGGCGGCGGCCACTAAAACCACTTCCTCATCCTCCTCCGCCTCGCAATGTGCCCCAAAAGATAGCGCGCGACGGCAGCGCCTCCCGCTCGTCTCGTTCGGGCGCATTGGGGCCGTGCGGGGACGCAGGAATCACGCGGTGAGCGGCGAACAACGCAGCGCACATCCAAGGCGCGTTCCCCACGAAGCTTGCGGCTTGCTGCCCGTTAGTTCGGCCTGGAAGCTATGCTGGCGTTCGTGGCATCGGGTTTGTTGAGAGGTCTCCTAGATACTCCGAGCGATTAGTCCAACGGGCAAGGCGTCTCGCCGAACGGATGATGGCGCTCCGCGGACTCCCTGGCAGGGAGAGAGACGCTGTCGCCTTCCACTCTTAAGGGCGAAGCTTAAGCGTCCTCCAATTTTTGACATTGCAGTACTTAGCGAAAAAATAAACAAAAAAGGTGTTCTGCTGCGGAGAGAACCCAGGGAGGGTGCGGGTGCCGGAACGAGCAGTTTTTTGATGAGAAAGATACGGGCTGAAGAAGGCGGAAGAAGGTGTTGGAGCGCACGACTAGCAGCACGTAACTCTCGAGAGCGAAATACATGACCAAGAGACTAAACACAAAGCACGCTGCGACCGTTGAGGCAGGAGTGAGGTATGCAGAGTGAGCCTTCGCTAATCACGACTTCAACAGCAGAAAAGCAGAGAACATATGGGCGCGTTGCGGCGGCCACTCCATCCGCTGCGTCTCGGCAAAGAGAAATGGTGAAAACAACGAATAACGACGCCATCGTGGGTCGCCTCCCTTTGGAGAATGACACAGTGCATAAAAAAGGAAACAAAGAAAAACAAACAAACCGGGACGGACTTGGAGCCGGGCGCACAAAGCGTTCAGGAACCGAAAGCAGGGCGGACGGCGCCCGGGGCGCAGGCGACACCGCGGTCGAGAGCAAGGAGAGCACCACAGAAACCGCGGGTCTTGTTTAATTTCCGCCTTCCGCGGCCGTAAATCATTTGCGTCTGTTTAATTAATGCTACGCAGCAAAGTTACCGGCCTTGGCGCGCGTGTTTGCGTAGAAAAGGCAAAAGAAAAAGGAAGCCAGTCCAGAAGCTGACGGAGGGACACCGGGCCTTCATGTGAACAGCGACGCGAGTAAACCGTAAAACAGAGCAGGCGTGGATGAAAGAGAGCGTCGACAAGGGGCGTGTTTATCTGTTCGTCGTTCTCTTTTTCTGAGTCCGTATGGTTCTGCCTAGTGCGCTTCCTGGCGCCCAGCAGAGCGCATGAGCAGCCACGTCGTCCGCCTCCTCGAGGCCCCCGTTGTGTGAAAGGCCGTGCTTCCGGTTCTCCCGCAGCACACAGCAAAGTGCAGCGCCCCCTGGGGCAGCGCAGAGCAACGAGGCCCAATAATAAAAGCTCGCGAGACAAAGGCGCCCGCGGCCATCGAGTGACGCGCACGTCGGCAGCGGGCGGCCCCTGGCGTCGGTATACGCAGCAACTGGAGTGCTTTTGCCGCTGCGATGGCCGAGGCGGACGAGCAAGACAATATGAAGGTGGCCACTCTTGTTGCCATGTAGAAAACAGCCCGCACACGTCGACGTGTGCTGAGGCCGAAGTGAAACGAGAAATCCGTCAAGAAATGACGACAGCCAGCCTTCTTGCGCGAGGTAGCAAAGGAAAAACTAAGTCAGTATACACAGGGCGTACGCACTGTAAGCAAAAAAAAAATGCTTTTGGTGCCGCTTTAACCAGGAGCCGCGGGTCAAACAGGGCCGCCGATGTCGGGAGAATGAACATGGCAAAACACGTTGTTGGGCTAGTTGAGGAATAACGTCGATGGAAAAACACCAGCCAAGAAACAGACGAACACAGGAAGACTTCTAACTTCTCGTTTTCCTCTGTTCGTCTGTTTTTTTCGCTGGTGTTTTTCCAGCCAAGAAAGAAAGTGCCCACCCCGAAAGAGAAAGTGCCCACCCCGAATGCATTTGCATTCGGCAGTAGCAGCAGTAGCACATCGTCGACGCTTGTCTTGGAAGGTGCTTGACGCTTTTCTTCCACTTCGCAGGTTGCTGTCCGTACATATCAACGCAGCACATATCAACGAGTGGTGTGATCTTGGCAGCCGCTGGAAACGACGACCATCACCTGTAGCAGCGTGCTTCGCCAGCTTTCGTCGGCAGCGAGCACTGCGCCTGCGTGGATTCCTGGCTGAAGAACTTAAAAGCCCACGGAGACCCCATCGCTGCCTCACTTGGCAGCAGCAGTCACGGCGATCGCACTGTTTTTCTAAGCGCCTACGTATACTTTCACAGGTTAGTGAAATGTTTCACTACTAGTGGCATTGATTTCACTTTCGCTGTGACTGCTGCTGCTACACACTGTGATCTGTTGATTGCGCTTGTTTTCACTGGGGCTGTTCTTGCTGTAGCGCGATTTCAAACTGCATGTTTTTTTTCTTTCTTCTTCATAAGTGGCAATGTCGAAAGAACTTATTAAACTATTTGATGAGCTGAAACGAGAACTTAAACAAGAGTTCCGTGAACTACGCGAAAGTCTCGAACGGGACTTAAGAAAGGACATACGCGAGATAAAAGCTAGCCTAGCATTTATAAATGACAACTACGAAGAAATGAAAACGTCTGTGAACCGCGTTGAGACAGAGAATGAGGAACTGAAGGCATCCGTAAACGAACTACAGGAGGAACGCGACGCTTTACGAGCGGAGCTGAAAGCTCATGAAGTAAGACTTTTACAAAACGAGCAACACACGCGATGTCACAACGTTGAATTGAAGGGTGTACCAATGAAGCAGAATGAAGACATCACAGAGATTGCCGATAGGATAGCTAGAGCGGTTGAGTTTCCACTTGAAAGGGGAGACATTGAGGTTTGCCACCGCGTTCGAACTGCGGGAAATGCAGATGCTCCAAACATAGTGTTGCAATTTGCCCGCAGATCCGTTCGTGATGCCTTCCTTGAGAAAGCTCGAAAGCAGAGGATAACGTCAGAGGACATTGAACTTGAACCGAAGACACAAATCTTCATCAATGAGCACTTGAGTCCTTCAATGAAAAAACTGTTTGGTGCAGCAAATGCTAAAAAGAAAGAACTGAAGTGGAAGTATGCATGGACTCGGAATGGCAAAATATATGTGCGCAAAACTGACACGTCAAATGTCATTGCGATCACCCACCAGGATGATCTGTGCAAAATTGCGTAGTTGTACCTGCTGGCATCCAACCTAAGTACTAGTTTCGTGACATGGGTTATGAGCCACATGAGGTTACGCATTTGGTTAAACCTCAAACTACTGCTTTGTCTTTTTTCCACTTAAATATTAGATCCTTAATAAACAAAGAAGATGAATTAACTATTCTACTGGATACTCTCGAAGTTCCACTCACAGCAATAATGTTGACTGAAACATGGTACACTTCAGCATCGAATGTGTATCACCGTCCTGGATATCAGTGCTTTTATCAAAACCAAAACGATAAAAGAGGAGGCGGCGTTGCGCTTCTACTTAAAGATACAATATCGTGTGAAATGGTCGAGGAATACACGGCAACAACTGCTGATTACGAAGTGCTCACTCTGCGAAGCTCAAACCAACTTTTTTGTGTCATGTACAGGCCACCGTCTGGCGCCATAAGTCATTTCTTAGCATTTCTCGGAAATATCTTTAGCTATGCATCAGAGGAATCTATAGATATGGTTTTAGGTGGTGACATCAACATAAATATGCTTTCAACTTCACAATCACAAAAAGAACTCCATTCTTTAATTGCAGTGAATGGATTCTTTAGCTTAATAACAAAGCCCACACGAGTGACTTTAGAAAGTACGTCTTTATTAGATGTCTTCATTACAAATATTGACACTAACTTAATAACCGCAGACGTTGTTTACACAGATATTAGTGATCACCTTGGAATCTTTATGCTAGTTAACAAGCCCGTGCGTTTTAATAAAAGGAAAAAGCGAATAATTTATACACAGTCTATAACTAACAAAAACCTTGATTCCTTTTGTCATGCTATTAGCCAACAGACTTGGAATAATGTTTTTGAGGCGGATAGTAGCGATACTGCTTACTACAATTTCATCACATCATTTAAAACTGTATATGACGCGCACTTTCCACTAAAAAAAGTAAACGCGCCATCTAGGGCTAGGAAACCTTGGGTAACGTCTGAGTTGCTCCAAATGATAAAACATAAAAATAAGTTGTACGCACAGTTTGTAAAAACTAAAGATGCAAATTTCTTTAGCCAATTCAAGAAGTACAGAAATAATCTTACATCAAAACTGAAGATCGCTCGAGAAGCTTATTTTACAAATATATTTTGGAGCTCGACTGAACAAAGATCGGATCTTATGTGGAGGAAATTAAATTCCTTATTACGGCCATCTAACCCTGATCTTCCTGATAACTTTCAGCATGAGGGAAAGCGTATTTGTGACACTGGCTTAGCTGATACTTTTAACAACTTTTTTATCCAGCAAGCTTCTCAGAATCAAATGGGCAGCAGTCAAGATTACACTGCATTCTTGAAAGGATGCAACAGTTCATCATCACTTTTCTTTGCTCCGACAAACTGCGCAGAAGTTTTCTCGTGTATAAGCACAATTAAAAATAGCAAGTCAGTGGACACAAATGGCCTCCAAATAGCGCCCATTAAACATGTTCTTCACCTTATATGCCCAGCCATTACGCACATTTACAATTTAATATTATCTACTGCTGTATTTCCGAAAGAACTCCAAACTGCTCGAGTGATACCGGTTTTTAAAAGTGGCGACAAATCTTTGATCCAAAATTACCGCCCTATATCTATATTACCGGTATTCTCTAAAGGTATAGAGAAGTTACTACATGGCAGAGTCCTGTCATTTTTTAACAAGCATGATCTCCTCCTTGACTTTCAGCATGGTTTTCGAAAGAATCGATCCACAGAAACAGCGCTACTTACACAAAAAGAAATAATAATAGATAAATTTCAAAATAAGGAAATAGTTGCAGGTATCTACATAGATTTCACAAAAGCGTTTGATTTATTAAGTCACAAAATTCTCTTACATAAAATGGAAACCTACGGTATCCGTGGAAAAGCACTAGACTTAATGGAATCATACCTCTCCCATAGAACACAGTATGTAGACTTTAAAAGCTCCTTGTCCTCAGTACAGAATATCTGCACAGGAGTTCCCCAGGGAAGCATATTGGGTCCGCTTTTATTTTTAATTTATCTAAATGATATTGTGCATTGTGAACCTGATAGTACATTTGTATCTTACGCCGATGATACTTCAGTGTTCATTTCTGGGAAATCAGAAGATGATATTGAAGAAAAAGCAGGTAGAACAATTAATGCATTAAATACATGGGCACAAGCAAATTTTTTGAAGATTAATCCTAAAAAGACTAAAATAGTGTTGTACTTGCCGAAAGGGAAGGTATTGTTTAGGCCACTCAATGTATGTTTAAACCATGATCCTGTGGAGATAGTGGATTCTGTCAAAATCCTTGGTGTCGTGTTTTCAAAACACTTGACTTGGAATGATCATGTGGATTATATCAGATCCAAAATATCTTCAACTGTCGGAGTTTTGTCGCGCCTGCGCACCATTCTTCCTGTCAAAATTAGGCTGTTGCTGTATAACTCCTTAATTCTATCTCTCTTACAATACTGCATTATCGTTTGGGGTACCACTGGTATCACGAACATGACCAAGTTACATCTTCTCCAAAAAAGAGCTGTGAGATGCATTGCTGGTGTTCCGTATTGTTTCCCTACGAGTGACCTCTTTTTAAAATATGAAATCCTGCCAGTCTTAGCTTTACACGAACACAGACTTTTAATGAGTTTCAAAAGTGCTTCGCGGAGCAATGAAAATTATGTTGGTAATTTGGCAGAACTTGCAAAAAACACCCATATTCCACAAACCAGAAATAAAGAAATGTGGCTAGTTCCTACACCTAGAGCATATTACTCACAACAATCTATCTCGTATACGCTGCCAGTGCTATTAAATAACTTAAACAAAGAAATGTTTGACCCTTTCCAGCATTCAAATATCGTTATTAAGAAATTTTTTCTGAACAAGTTTGTGTCATGACGCTGCATGTATTTTTATGTTGGTACTTTTTGCTTTTTTTTTCAAGGTGTGTTATTTTCTTTTGTGCTATAATGTATAGCGCAGAATTTATTGCCGCTTGTCTGTTGCAATGCCAGCGTGGAAAAAGGGGGCAGGACCTCTGTCAAGCTTTCGAGCTTTTAGTCCTGTCTCCTTCTCTAATATAGAGAAAATAAAAGGCTGATTGATTGATTGATTGATTGATTGAAAAGTAACAGTGCACACCGAAAAATAAAATAACCCAGCAGCAATGTTAGTGTTACCACTTCTGTTTTCTCACATAAGCCAATTGGAGCAAATTTTCCAAATCGTAGAACCGTTCAAAACGCTCCTCGAACAAATGGCGACAAAAGGCACATACACTGCTTCCAGGTTTGACCTTCCCTCTTGGGAGGAGGATGTATCGGGTAATATCGCACGGACGTCATACAAATGCCTACCATAACGCACAAATGTGTGCACGCCTTTCATCTAGTCTACTGAGAGCACGCCGTTGTTGGCCTGAGCAGGCTCACACCATCGTTAACATCAGCCTGACTATGCCCACTGCAGGGCAAAGGCCTCTCCCATGTCCTCTCCCAGGCCTCTCCCACTAACCCTGTCCTTCGCCAGTTGCGGCCACTCTATCTCCGCAAACTTCTTAATCTCATCCGCCCACCTGACTTTCTGCCGCCCTCTCCTACGCTTGCCTTCTCTTGGAATCCACTCCGTTACGCTTAAGTACCAGCGGTTATCCTGCCTTTACATTGCATGCCCTGCCGAAGCCCACTTCTTCCTCTTGATTTCGACTAGGATGTCATTAACCTGCGTTTGTTCCCTCACCCACTCTGCCCGCTTGAGGAGGGAGAGGGGGGGGGGGGGCACCCGGTGGCCGGGGATGAGGGAGGCGGCAAGTTAGCACCAAAAAGGCACTATTTGTGGTCTAAACTACCCACAAGAAACAAAGATTATAAACAGCAAATTAGTGCTAGGCTTGGAGAACATGCATTGGATTTTATTACTGAGCAAAAAATTAAACTTCAGAAGCAAAATGCGAAAGGTTATTATCACCTAAGCGTGCTAATCAAGCTGTGTATTTGTTTTCTGCTAGTGCATAAAAAATATCCGAAATTCCAGAGGGATGGGGGGGGGGGGGGGGACAACCACTTCCTTAGCGCCCCCCCCCCCCCCTTTCCAGACGCCCATGCCTATCATTTTTCTTTCCATAGCTTTGTTTGTTTGATTTACTTTTGATCATCACGTCATACTTGATGATGCAGTGGGACCGAAGTAAAAGCTGCCTTTTAACAGCTTGACAGACCAGCAGCCTCCCGTTTCGGCAACAGCATCCAAAGTGACGCAAAAAATATTGCAGTATACAGAAAAAAGCAACACTACTCGTGGTGATCGCAGAGCACCACAGAACAATATATAAACACGTTACGCAAGAGCTAAAAATTGGCGCATATGTATAAAAACATATGTATAAATTTAGCTTGCTGCATTGTCCTTAGCTTAAGCTGAACCCGTTTCGTCATCCTCCACGATTCTGCCCCGTAGGTGAGTACCTGTATATGTATACAGCTGATGTGTACTTTTCTCTTGAGGGATATTGCTAAACTGCCACTCGTGATCTGAGAGAGCCTGCCATATGCGCGCCGCCGCGGTGGCTCAGTGGCTATGGTGCTCGGCGGCGTCACTCATAGCCTTAGTCGCTTTGGGACGTTAAACCCCATAAACCAAACCAAACCAGCCATATGCGCTCTAACCCAATCTTATCCTGCTAGTTACTTCCCTCTCATGATGCGTATCAGGCCCAAATATGCACTGCGTAATTGCACGGATAAAAAAATACGAACAATTAACGCTTTTTACCGGCCGACAATATATAACGCCAATCACAGTCAATGAACGTACTTGCATCGTGCAGCATCTGTGGATGCGATGGTTAATTGCTTATTGCAATTACTCTACCTGAGTTGGAGCCCCACTTGCCGCCAAAATTTGTGAAGTCCGGGAACCAGACGAGGCCGCCGGTCCTCAAAGCCGAGGATTTCCCGCCCCTGGTACCGCGCCAAAATCAGGTGAGCAGTTAGAGTGGGTTAGTCTCTGGGCCCCCCACCCCCCCTCTTTCCCCCACCGAATCCGCCCTACAGCGGCAGGTAGAGGAGCTCAGGCACCAAAATCAAATTCTCGCCCGTAAAATTCAAGAATTAGAAGCTAAGCAGGCCGGGAAGTACGAGCCCATGCAGAACGCTAAGCCCGAAGATAGCGATGACGGATCCTCAGTACCATCTTGCCTAACTAGCGTCTCGCGGCAAACCGCGGACACGGTGGTCGATTCGGCCCCCGCGGACGCCGCCCGCTTCGAGGCCTTGGAGCGTAAAGCCGAGCAGTTGGAGGAGCGGGTGGTAGCGCTTCCGAACCAAATTATGATTGCGGTCCGCGAGTCCTTTCAGGACATGTTCAGGTCCGCATTTGCTGCAATGCTTCCCGACATTGCGGCCCAGGTGACTGACTCTGTCCTTAAGGCGGTGCAGCCCTGGGTCAGCTCCCAAATAAAAAATACTCTCTCCTGCGACTCCCCGCAGCTAAAACGTAAAATAGCCCCTCGACAGGCAGCGGAAGAAAGCGGTTCCGGCCCGATAGCCGCGGCGTTGATGCAGCCCCTACCTGGGGCTGCGCCGGCCCCCGGACCGAGTGGCTACCCAGCACCGTAATAATCAAAACATTAATATGGCTGGCAAACCTTCTCAGAAAGCTAAAAAATTAGACCAATTCGAAATCATTCAATGGAACTGCAGGGGTTTCAGAGCCTGCAAAAAACGGTCACATCTCCAGCTCTGCCAGCAGTTTCTCAGTGACATGGCGGCGCTTCTTGCTTTGCAAGAGCCCGGCAATGATGCGAAATTCTCTGGGTAGAGCTCGTTTCAGGGGCGCCCCTCGACCTGCATCCTGGTGCATAAAGCATACACCGCGATTCAGGTCGATCTTGACCTGGAGCCTGAGCAGGAATACACAATGGTGAGGGTTCTGCCTCTCAGGCGCCGCGACCCGTCAATACATGTACTTAATGTGTATTGCCCCCCCGCATAAGCCGCGTGTTACTTTCAGCGAAATTTTCTATCGTGCTCTCAAATTAACTGACAATGAACCCCTGGTGATCATTGGAGATTTCAACGCACCCGGTCTACACTGGGCCTATCACTTAGAGAAAGACAGGGGACGCAAGCTGGTGGAGCTCATCTCCCCTTCGTCTTACGTTGCTCACAGATCCGTCTTGCCCCACACGTGTGGGCAACTCGGTCACCCCTGACACGTGTCCTGACTTATCTCTGGTTAGGAACACTACAAACGCCACATGGGAGAACCTGGGGGATGCCCTGGGCAGCGACCACTGCCTTCTCCGCATCACGCTTTTGGCGAAGGCAGCCCGTAAAAAATGGGGACAGGACAAAATAACCAACTGGCAGCAATTTTGAACTCAGGACATCCCTCCCGTACTATTCTCCGAAGGCTATGTGGAGTGGGTAACACAGGTCACCAACATACAGAAACAACACACGCAAACACTTCACACCACCGACAAGATCCCCGCAGTGGACAATCACCTCCTGCATCTGTGGGAGGCGCGCCGGAGCTTAACAAAACGATGGAAGAAACACAAGACGAATCGCAAGCTTAGAGCTCGCATTGCACAACTTACGGAGCAGGCTGCGGCATATGCCGCCCAGCTCACAGACACCAATTGGATAGAACGCTGCAACTCGGCAGCGCGTCAGGCGAGCTCGAAGGGGCCTTGCGTCTCTTACGCAGCCTCATCGACCCTTCTCAAACGAAAGGGGAGACGCAAAAAGAGCTCCGGCGGGCTCTGCACGGGTACCAAGGTACGATGGCGCAACTTGCGGACCCTTTTTGCGACAGGTATCTCTGCCGCACAAATGACCCGGTTGGGCCCGAGTACACGTACTCCGGCAAGCCAAATCAGGATTTAGACGCCCCTTTTGAGTTGCATGATCTTAAGGCGGCCCTGGCTAAAATGCGCCGAGGTGGGGTATCGGGTCGGGATCGCATAACAGTGAAACTGTTGGCGAACCTCTCCGACTCTGCATACCTCCATTTGCCACAATACATAAATCAGATCTGGGATGGGTGTCCGCTCCCACTCGAATGGACAACATCGCTTGTAACGTTCATCCCCAAAGCAGGTAAAGCCGTGACTACGGATACTTGAGACCCATCTTAATGCCCTCGTTTGTGGGAAAGCTCATGGAGACGATGGTTCGAGATCGCCTCTCTCCATACATGGAGGGTAAGGGCCTCTTTGCAGACACTATGTTCGGGTTCCGCCCGCACACGTCTGCACAGGATGTCCTGCTCCAACTACACTGGGACATAATACGACCCACAGCCATGCAACAAAACGACAAGGCCATTCTCGCCCTCGATCTTAAGGGGGCGTTTGACAATGTTAAACATGGCACCCTCTCTAACTTGAACACCACTAACTGCGGGGCGAAGGTCTTCGCCTGTGTCAGAGACTTCCTCTCTGCGCGTCAGGCACTCCTCCGGATCGAGGACGAGGAATACGGCCCGTACTCTATGGGTACACGAGGTACACCACAGGGGGCGGTGTTAGCACCGCTCCTTTTCAACATCGCCATGATGCACCTGCCCGGCCGACTGGCTCAGGTGGAGGGCATAAAACACGCACTCTACGCAGACGATATTAAAATCTGGACCACCGAGGGGAGCCTTGGGGAGATGGAGGACCGCCTTCAGCAGGCCGCCTCCATAGTCGATGCATATGCTGCCGACTGTGGTCTCCAATGTGCTCCCGCCAAATCAGAGCTTCTACACGTCAGGACAAACCACAAGGACAATACGTCCCTACACATATCTCTGTCGGGCAATCCCATCAGAGAAGTGGCAGAGCTCCGGATCCTGGGTCTTTCATCAATAACAAACTTAGGCCGGACTCTACTATAGCGAAACTCAAGAGCATACGTGAACACGTAGGGCGCATGATCCACCGTGTTTCCAACAAGCGGGGTGGTCTGCGGGGCAGGGACGCGCTACGGCTCGCCCATGCCTTCGTGACCAGCCGGATCCTCTACGCCGTGCCGTACCTACGCACCACCAAACAAGACGAGCGCATTGATGCCATCATCAGGAAGGCAACAAAGCGAGCACTGGACCTCCCGATGGCTACCTCCAACGCCGAACTGAAGGCGTTGGGAGTGGTAAACTCCTATCAGGAGTTGCGGGAGGCCCACCTCGTGAACCAATATACGCGGCTATCGCACACGGTTCCTGGGCGCCGCCTGCTAAACCGCTTACACATCCAACACACATGCATACCAGAGGGGACGTAGAACATTCCGGTGTTGTGGCGCCACATGCTCTGGGACGCTCCGCTCCCGCGTAACAGGGACATGGCTTCACATGAAGGCAGACGACAAGAGCTTTAAACTCACTTGCACGTCACCTTCATGCATTCTTCATGCAGTGAACTTCGTCAGCCCATTTGACGGACTATGCACTCCATCACTCCATAGGTTACATCAATTCTCGCCATTGCATCCTTAGTACCCATTTCATGGCCGCATTTTATCTTCGTTTTTTTATTACCTCTTCCACTCTGCTCTCCTTCTGTCTTTATCTCCCAAATTCCCCTCCCTACGCAGAGCATGCCAGCGATTTTTAAACGCCGGCTAAATTCTCTGCTCTTCATTAAAGAGTCTCTCTCTCTCTCTCGCGGGTTCGCACGCTTGAGAGGCAATATGGATATAAAGAGGGCGTGTACTACGTGGACATCATAAGGCCACCGCCCGCGGGATTCTTCACGGCTGCCGTAGTCCACCGGGGAATGAATGTCGATGGGCTATCTTTTCGGACCCCAAGTTCAACACGAGCGGAGGAAGTCGCAATAGCTCTCGCTGCCGCCGATCCAAAATCGAGAACTGTTATCACAGACTATCGCCGGGCCTGTGAACATTACCTTGCAGGCGAAATATCATCTCTTGCCTCCCAAATTCTAAGACGCGCTACCGCCGATCCAACTCGCACAAAAGTGATCTGGGCTCCTGGCCACCAGGGTCTACGAGGCAATTCCGCCCGAGCGCTCACACACCGGGCTCCTCATCATAGCTCTCCTGGCTCAGAAGCTCATAAACCGCTTCTGCGGTTCCGCGAAATCCTAATTTATTATTGCCACAGCCACCGTCTCTACCCGACACCTGCCAAGGGGCTGAGTAAGGCGGAGGAGCGAACTCTGCGGCGCCTGCAGACAGGAACCCTTCTCTGTCCTGCCATAGCAAAACACGTCGATCCGAACAGAGATGGGCGCTGCCCGCAATGTGGAGAGATCTGCGAGATCTTTCACATGGTGTGGGCATGTACTCAGAATCCTCAACTTCCCCCTTCCCCCACCCGAGAGGCATGGGAGACTGCCCTCCTCAACTGCTCCACACTGGAGTCCCAAAGGGCTCTAGTAAAGCGGGCGCGAGACGGGGCCTCGTAGTGCGGTGTCCGGGAATAAGGATACCGACCATGCAGCAGGGTTTTCTGACCCTCAAACTCTCTTTGAGTATTAAAGTTTTTCACCACCACTTGCGTTGTCATTTCGCGCCTTGTGCGTTGCTCGACAAATGTATCTGCCGCTGAGAACAATGTGCTACAGGCACCTTGTCACGGTCTATAGGTTACCACCGAACCCTACAGAAAAAGGTGCGCACCTTACGCCAGAAGTATGCATGTAGGCTGCGCCGGCTGTGGACTTGGCACAACCGTTGTCAAGATTGAAAATGGGTTTCTTTCTGGGGCGTTGCGCTTTTCGAAGGCGAGAGAAACTGTCCTCCGATCGCATCCACAAGTTCCATGGATGCCACGACGCCCAGAAGCGAATCTCTCTAAACTTTCGACGAAGGCTGCGTTCAATTCGACACAGCGCATCGAGATATGGAAAGGAAAATCATAGCTGTACAACACTGTATTACACTGGATTGCATTTCACATTATCAACTTTTGTTTGGTGAAACATTTTTGTTCACTGATAAACTTAATGCAGTAGGTAAGACATTGTTTTTGTATTCTTACAGTTTAAATAAGTTATTTTCCTTTTCTTTCTACAGAGAGATTAGAGTGTAACCTAAGACGGTGTGTATCTTCCTGTATTCTGTATTGATGTGTTATACTTGGGTCTGTGTATGATGTGTAATCATATGTACAGTTGTGCTGCCTCTGCTGTCAGGGGGGCATAGCCTAGTCAGGCCCCATCCGGGCCTTTTGCTACTGCCTGCTGAGCCAATTTGTAGTAAATTGCCTCAAATAAAAAATAAAGAAAGAAAAAGAAGAGCTGTGATGTTGACAGACAGGAAGGGGAGAGAGTGGGTGAGGGAACAAGCGCAGGTTAATGGCATCCAAGCCGAAATCGAGAAGAAGAAATGGGATAGGGCAGGACATGTAATGTGAAGGCAAGACAGCCGCTGGTCCTTAGGGGCATAATGGAGTGGATTCCAAGAGAAGGCAAGCGTAGCAGGGGGCGGGAGACAGTTACGTGGGCGAATGAGATTATGTAGCTAGCTGGGATAGGGGGGCCGCAGCTGGCAAAGAAGGACAGGGTGACTTGGAGGGATGTGGGAGAGCCCTTGTGCTGCACTGAGCGTTAAAATGATGATGGTGATGTACTGAAAGCCTGCCTTGGAGAACGATCGGACCAGACACACGTCTGGCGGTTAATTAGGAGGTTGTGACCACACTGAGACGGTTAAAAAAATTACCCCGAAAGGTGGCTGATTGCAGGCGCATTCAAGGCGCGTTCACATCGGCGAGTCGCGGAGGTCGCGAGAAATAATTAAGCCGATTCGTTACGGAGGCAGAGCTCAGAAAGAGTCGCCAGCGATCCTTTTGGGCCTGTAGCTTGTTAACCCATTTCTTGCGACGCGACCTCATGTTGCAGAACCTCTGAACCAATGAGCGGCGTCGCAGGTTACGGCGTTACGTCACGTGACGTTAATATCCAGGTTCTTACTCCGCTGGGAAACTCAAGCCACGGCGCGCTGGAGCCGCTTGCACACGCGCCGGTTCTAGGCGTCTGTATTCAAACGGACAAGCTTCCGGGGCCGCATTGCGCCTTCTCCTGCACACGCTTTTCTTTTCTTTTTTCTATATCTGAGAGGTGGTCATGTGTCTGTCACGAGAGTTTCAGCAGAGGCAATCAACGGCGTTGTAAAACATTTAATTTTTTCATTGTGATTAAGCAGCACCTCAATTTCATGTGGCGCTAAAAAGAAAGAAAAGAACTGAAAGATATCGGAGTTGTCTTGTTCACTTGAACATTTGAACAGACAACATGTCATGCGTGCGTATACAAGCATGCTGCTTTTGTGATACTGGGACGATTCGTGCGAGTACTTTTCCCTGATTGACGATTAACGATAGGCTTTTTTCGCAATTAGGTTGCTCTCACTATGCATCGTTAGCTGGGTTGGCGCGGATGTGTCCTCGGCTTTTTCTCCGCATGTGGTAGGAGAGGCGAGACGAACACCAGGAGGAGGATGCTGAGTAGCGCCATTCGTCGCGGGTGTGGAGACGCTCACGTGGCCGGCTACTTGCCGCCACCGCCGGCACGGACGCATACACAGGCACCGCTGGCTTTGTCGTTGCTGCGCTTCAGCTTTCTGGGTTCTCAAAGCGGCATTACGCTTGAGCGTGCTCACTACTCCTCTCGCTGAAGGGGGAGAAGGCAGGCGAGCGTCGCCCCTCCTCTAGTGATGCAAAACTATCGTAAAATTGACTATCGATATTATCGATAGTTTCTTTGAAACTATCGGTAGTGTGAAAAAAAATATCGATAGTGCTACTACCGATAGTATTATCGATAGCATATCGATAGTATTACTACCGATAGTGTTGCTATCGATAGTATTACTAGCGATAGAACCGCTATCGATAGCAAGACTATCTATACTGGAACTGTCGATGGTAACACTATTGATAGTAAAAACATTGATATTATGCATTTGTTGGCCAGCGCTATAACCAAAAAATTTGTGACACCTGATTGGTTTCACGGTCTCATGGGCTTAACGTCCCAAACAGACTCAAGCTATGAGGGATGCCGTAGTGGAGGTCTCCGGGTAAATTTCGACCAGCTGTGGTTCTTGAGCGTGCACTGGGACAGTTCGGAGAAATACCTGGAACTGCATCCGATGAAAGAACAAGCAGCACAAGCTGTGCTGGCTTACACGCTACTATCGTGCACTGCAGACGTCGTCTTGCTGACGTAACCGCTGCAGAAATGCTTTTCGAACACATGTTTCGCAACTAGGACATTCGCACGCCAACGTTTTATCCAGCAAATTTACGTAGGGGAACGTGTGCAGAGCTCAGTGATGCGTAGGCCGCGAGAACGGGCGACTCCTGTCGTTACTCAGACCACCTCCTCCATACCACACACTCGGGAAGCCAACTTTAGGATGCAGTGGGTGCGCGTGGTTGATTTTAGAGAATCGATAGTACTATATAAAACAAGAAGTATCGATACGGCTATCGATAGCACTATCGACAGTACTATCAATATAACTATGGAAAGTACTATCGATAGTACTATCGATACTACTATCGAAAGTAGTAACTATCGATAGTACCATCTGTGGTAAAAAAGACTATCGATAGTTCGATAGTGACTGAACTATCGATAGTAACGATAGTACTATCGATAGTTTTGCATTACTACCCTCCTCCCCCGCCAATTATCGTTCGGAGTCGCTGAAAGCCAGTCTCAAACTCGACTCGCCAGTGCCAACGCTCTCTCGGTGCCCGTCGCGAGTCGACTAGAGAAGGACGCCTCAGCATAGTGACAGCATAGCCGCTCCACATAGACACCCATAGTGCGACCCGTTCCTCCCATAGAGAGCTTTGCATGTCTTTTTTAGCGGTTCGACTCCCAACCGATGGCTGGCGCGAGTTGCGAATATCGGTTCTGTTCTGGATCTCACTCAGATGCTAACGCGATCAGTCCCGCATTAGTGCGACAACTTGGCGGACCACAATCCCGGCCGCGGCGGTTGAATTTCTATGGAGGAGAAATTCTAGAGGCCCGTGTACTGTGCGATGTCAGTGCACGTTAAAGAACCCCAGGTGGTCGAAATTTCCGGAGCCCTCCACTACGGCGTCTCTCATAGCCTTAGTCGCTTTGGGACGTTAAACCCCATAAACCAAACCAAACATCCTTTGCCCCCGAAACCACCGCCTCATCGAGTGACAGCGACACAACAAGGACGCCGGGAAAGCGTTTCAACGAGCTGTTTATGGTATCATATATAAGCGGCCAGAATGAGCTGCATAAGGCAGCTAGATAAGCAGGGAAAATCTGCCCCGACTTCTTCTATAAACGGCCTTTCATGCTAGACAGGGTAGAGCGTGTACAGGAAATTCCCCTAACGTTGGAACGTTAAGTGGGCCTTTCAGAAACTTGCCTGATCCCACAAACGTTTTGACTTCTCTGCAGCCGAATCTGGAGAGCAAAGACAACCTGTAAACATTAACCAGAACAAAACTCCGTCTGTTCCGGCCGCGCGTCGAGGAACGTTCTGGGCGCATGCACTTTGACAGCATTCACAGCTACTCTGACTCGTTCGGCGCTGTTCCCGCGCTGTAGCAATGCAAAATCACAAAGGGACGGAAATAAGAACGGATAGAGAGAGAAAAAGTGTTGCAGGGGGGGAGAGCTAAAGGAGGAACAGCGGGCAACGAGCGCGCGCCGTAAGCCCCTGGAACGCGGAGATACAAGACGCGGCTCGCGGAGCTCAACGATCCGCGTCGGCCGCGCCGACGAGGGCTGCTCTTTGGCGTTTTTTTCCTCCCTTTTCCAGTTGAGCGCGGGACGAGTCGTATAATCGGGCGGAAGCACGCGCCGCCCTGCGTCTGAGCCGCGCGCGAATGCGCCCAACACGCTCGCTGCCTTGTTGACACGGCGCCGAACGCGATTAGCGCAGACAGCGCCGCGCCACGGAGGATTCCGAAGGGAAACACGTGTCGGGATACGCTCAACAACCGGCCGACGCCGAAAGGAGCGCGCGAACGAAGGCGCCGCCGCTTTTCCAAGCGAGCGTAGAACAGAGCACAGCGCGACGAAAATATGAACCAGAGAGTTTATGCTTTCAAAAAAATTGGCGGGGGCTGAGCTTTGGTTAAGCCTGGTAGGTTGCGAAAGCGAGCGCAGCGCCTCTAACGGAAGGAACGCGGCGCGCTGTGTCTAAAGAAGGAACACAGTGCGCCGCGTCTACAGGTCACGCGTGGCTACCAGCCGCTGCTGCGCGACGGCTCAATTTGGTAGGCAATCTCTCACCCTGGTATGACGTCACGCTATGATGTCACTAGGCATGGCATGACGTCACAGGTCATTCTAAATGTCACGCGTGGCTACCGGCCGCCCCTGCGTGACGACTCGACTTGGTAGCCCATCTCTCACCCTGGTATGACGTCAGAAGTCATTCTAAAGGTCAAACGTGGCTACCAGCCGCCGCTACGCGAAAGGCCGCTCATGAGCGTAGTATAGTTCTCGCAATAAAAGCCTTCCCGTGGTTAGGTCCTCATTGCAGGACTGCCATGACCCTTGCTGCCAGCCTAACGAGCCAGAGCTGGTCTTCGGATTCCCGGCTGGACGAGATTTATCTTTGAATTCCGTGGTGCAAATGTTTTCCCGCGCGGTTTTAACGATGGCGACAAGGCCAGTAAGTACACTAGCAAATGGTCTCAGCACGTAATAAAGTAAGGAGAGTAATAGAGTAATTTTTTCAAGTACGCCCACCCCTGTAAAAACCCCGGTTGGGGTTGACAGTGTATCGAATTAAAAAAATACTAAAGAAGAGGTCATCGCATCCACAATTAAGTTTGCACGTGGATTTTTAACGTGGGGCGTTGGTTCTCCGCCAGCCTGGTCTTAAAGACTTGTAAGGTAATCGGCTTTTATAATGGCTTGAACGGCACGGAAGATGACCATTTCTCGGGGAGCGCTGATGAGGTAAAATCGTCGGAGTTAAAAAGAAAAATGGCCCCCAATGGCCTCCAAGCAAAATGCGACTTAGGTGCGCTAGCACGTTTGCCGTTGTTAAACTTTTGTAACGAAACCTAGTCAGCGGCGCATTTCAGGCACTCGTCACCGGCGAGTACTGCCGAGTATGCTACGCTCGAACGTACCTTTCGCATTGTACATCCTTGCCTAGCTGCCTAAGCCAAAGCAATTTTCTTTTCTACCTTTGGTAGCTTTTTATGAGGCTGAAAATTCCGGTTGCACACAAATCTCCCAGTCGTTTATCTGCTTTTCTCTTGCGATAAGCCGCCTCAGTTGCGATTCGGGTCGTCGTTTCCTCTGTTCGGCGGTCTCTGAAGCCATTTGTGCACGCATCTTGACGGAACTTTCCTCCAGCGACACCATCCATCGCCTATTCTTTCTCGCTCTTCATCTGTTTCCGCATCCAATTTAGCAAAATAATACTGCCTTCGTCGCTCTGCATCGGCCTGCCGCCTCGCCATATCCACGGCATCGGTTGACTCACGTTAGCGCCCTCTTCTTTTGCATTGTTGGGCAGCTATGGGCGTGCACGTTAGTCGGCTTCGGAATCTGTCTTATGCCCGGCTTCATCCATGATTTACCTTTTGCACCAGTGCACGTTCTTGCGGCGATGCATCCTTCGCCTCTTCTTTCCGGCATCTGCATGTGCACGCATCCACGTTCTTCTCTCTTCACCTTCTACTCGGCTACAGCCATGCCCCTCCAAGCTTCTCCGCGCTTACCCGTGTTACTCCCGCGGCCGGTGACCCTTCGATGGATCCCTGGTCACGTGGGCATCCCCGGCAATGAGCTGGCTCACCAGCTTGCCTGCGAAACTATACACCGGGCGCCGGGGTTGCCATGGACGAGCCCACCGACGGAGCAGGCGGTCAGGGCTTACAGACGCACTGTCGACGAATACTACACGCCGAAAAAATTGGACTTAGCTGATTTACCACCACCACATCTATCCTTATCGATCCGTGAAGCTCGCATTCTTCGCCGAATACAGTTTAATCTACAACGTACACCAGCCAAACTTTATCTGTACCGGTACACTTCCACACCTCAGTGCCCAAACTGTCCGTACCCATATGCAGACATAGAACACTGCCTTATACAGTGCCACGTATCCTTCCAGTCCCCCGCCCATCCCCCCCCGTGGCCCATCTGGCTCGCCTCCCTAGATCTGAAGCTGCAACGTGCCCTCGTCACCTTGGCCCGGGACCTATTGAACGCCTAACACAAAGGTTGTTTTAATAATAGTGTTGCACCACCACCACAACCCTAGCTTGCCTTGGACATAAGAGCTTTTTGAAGTGAAAATGAAAAAAAAAATGGCAGGACGGTTACTAATGGTTCACGTGAGATTCAGCGAGAGCTGCTAAGGCATTTATACTTTACGATATGACGTTGTAGAGAATATCAGAGCCACCTCACATCTAGGGCGCTCCTTTCTAGGGCGCTCCTTTTAGTTTTCGCACACAGACATTTTTTGTCTAGGTCTCCTGTCCAGTCCGCCGCTCTAGAAGCACAGTGCCACCGATGATACTCTCCTCGGGCGGTGCATTTCGCAGCAGCTGCCGCAAATGCACCGTGCTACAAGAAAAAAAAAACGGCCCAGAGGGACTAAAGACACTTTAGTCCTCAAAACCCCTCGTTAGACCCTAAGTATGCACACGGCACTTACCCTGCCACAAACTCACGCCGCCCGCAAACTTAACGGACTAATTGAGAAACAGGCAAACAGGGGGGCGAATCGCAGCAGTGAAGTCCAGAATATTGTCTAAGGCCAGTGAGAGCACCGCCGCTGGCCGTGACGAGGCTGATAAGACTTTTCTGCGTGAGAAAAAGGCTTCGTCTAACCGAAACGGCGCTGGCAGCTGTCCAACTGCATAAACAGGTACTACGAGCTTCAATACGTGTCGAATGTTAGTTGTAACGAGAGAAGACAAAGATGAACGGAAAGGCAGGGAGGTTGACTATAGCGACGCCGAGTATGCTACCCGACACGTGGGAAGGGGTTAGGGTTAAGCAAGTACACGTGGTTTCATTGCGTTGTCGTTTGTTTACGAGCTTATGTGATGCTGTGTAAGTACTGGCGACACTCAGCGAAACGGTGAGTGGCATGCAGTCAATTCCCGGTAGCTGCTGTCCGCCAGTAACAAAAAAAGGAAGTTGACCACAGCGTTCTTGTTTATTTGTTTTGAACAGGCTGTAATGCGCAGCTGCGAGTTGTCAGAAATAAGAGACAAAAAGAAAACATCTGTTGTTGTTGTGAAGTACAGGTCGCAAGTTGAGCTGTTCTTGTTTGGCCAAAAACGCGATTTAGACCGTTGTGCGTAGGCATCAAGGCTTACCGCAGCTTGTTGCAAAAACATATGACAGCAGAATCACCACACTCTGCTGTGCTCTGAACAGCAGTACGTTCGATAAAAACGTGAGCGGCAAACCCAGGCAACGTATGAGCTTCGCATATATAAGGCTTTTATTTTCTCCTTCACATCGTCTGCGCTGTGGCGTCCCTTCTGCATCTACCTAAGGGCCACCACAGCAGACGGTGTGAAGGAGAAAATATGTTGTGACTTTCTAGTGTATGGTGAATCGTGGAGCTTCATTAACGTATTCGGTTCCAATAATGGCGTTAACGCGCACTTTTCTTTCAAGGTATGGCAACTCTCCTTTTCGGTTCGTTTTCGTTTTTCCCGAGTTGCATTCCTATTTGCTCAATATGCATACATAATTTTTGTATAATACTTCTTAAATTTATTGTTTTGTGGATAATTTTTTGTACACACTCGGTGATTCACCGTACTGCCTGAACAACCAACAAGCACGCTGTGCTTAGGTTGGACGGGAAAACTCATGTACTAAATGAAGATGAATAAATTTGATTTGATTTGATTCTAGACAGTGATCGGCACGTGGCACTCACGGGCGAGTTGAACTGCATGTGCGATCCATCTGACCGTACAGGGCCTAGGTTCATTGCAGCGACCACAGAATGGTAAGCTCTCGAATTATCTCAAGCTTGAAGAGGGAACAGAAGAAAGTAGTCAAGCTCCATGGAGGCCGCCCTCGTGTCTCGGTTGCCACAGTGGTGGACAAATACGCCGTCACTGTCGTACACCTCGGTGCAATGACTGTCGGCGTTTCGGCCATACTCGTGTCTTACGCTTCGCAGTGGCACCCAGGCCGTGGACGACACACTGCAGGGGCTTTCGGTGGATGCCACAGAGGTGTTGGATGCTGCTGGTGGCATGTCAGCCGTTGCACCTATTGAACCGCGACTACTGGCCCTGTGTTTGGTGCCATTCCTGAGCTGCAGCGTCAGCCTTCACAGACGTGTCAGCTGTGTGCGGAACAAACATCGAAAACACACAGCGTCAGTGATGACACTCTTGCTGCGCGGGCCTGCGTTGTACGTAAGCCGGAGCAAGTAAAGGGTGGTGGTGCGGCGGCGGCGGCGGCGTCGAGTCCACGCACTGCGGGTACTGCCGCCACTCCTAGCACGGCATGGCGGCAATATGCGCAGGGGCGGTCGCTGGCGGCGGAGTGGCTCTGGGGCATCGTTTTGATGCACGTGCAAAACAAACCGTCGAACCAAGTTCTCCACATGCATCTCCGAGGTTATTTATCAGATACATATCTCGCGGACGCTGTACTTCGGCCAAACCGGCCGTTGCTGCACTGAGCGGGCCTTTGAGCACATAAGGTCGATGCACACCGGTACGGGTAGCAATCTACAGCCGCGATTACACGAATACGACAAAAGTCGACTCCAATCGACTTTTAGGGGGAAAGTGCAAAAACGTCGAGGAAGAGAGTAGAGGACGAGACACGCCTTTCCTTCTCAAAACCTGCTCTTTCCCTCAAAAAGGGCACTGTAGTCTACTTCTGTCGCATTCATGTAAACACGGCTTGTCTCTGCAGTGTAACCGAGTTGTGACAGCCGCTGCTGCGTACCTCATCCGGACAAGATCACGTTCCTAAGGCAAGCAGCAAAACTGAAAGGGACGTCATCGAAGCTTTCCCTATAGGGGTGACGAATGCGTTAGCTGACTTCTCATTATGGCTATCCAGACAAGAAATCGAGTTTTTAGAAGGACACGCTCAGATTTAACAGAAGCTCTGATGCACCTGTGTCATTTGTTCTCAGTACGTTGAGCCCCTTCCACTCTGTATTTCTTGCTGCGTTCACCGGCCTTATAAGCCACCTGTTTTGATACATAATATCAGTTTGAATTCTGCGCCTTGTCTGTGCTTATGTGCGCCTTTCGTCCCGTTCTGTTTGCGCAGTTTTAATCGTTCGCTTCAAATCAACTAACTAGCCCACCAGAGCATCTACACTCTTTGTCAAAAGTAACCAGGCTGAATGGTTTGCTTGTCATTCGTATAGTAGAGCCCTCATGGCTTCCCTAAAGATAAAAAAAGTTCTTCAAAGGTGAGAAAAGGGGTTCTCCTTACGATACAGAGATTTAGAACTTGAGGGCTGGCATAATATCTTTACTATACAACTGAGAAGCAAACCATGCAACCCGGTTATTTTTGACAAAGACTACATCATTTCGATGTTCTTGAGCTAAGTTATGCACAAGCTTCGTACCAACGAAGTTCATCAGTATGTGCTCGTGTCCCGGAACGTTTCTTCGCTGTGCGTATGTAGATAACCGCGCTAACGCTTATGACTGAGCCAGCGGCGTTTGCAAGTATGAAAGAGGCTTAGCGCGAGGCGCCTCCTGCGGTGTCTTTACGCCAGCATTCCTGACATCTTGCGGGTTCATTATTGCTACTGTAAATGCAGTAGCGGAGTTCATTAGAGGGTATACAGTGCAAAAAATGCACATGTGGACCGTGAAAAGTGCAACGTTTCTGTGGCTTACAGTAGCAGCGCCAGCTGGCGAATTGATCCGGATGACGGCCCCGACCCAGCTCGAAAGTCATGCGCCGGCGGCGATGAAACAGTTTTGTCAGCGAACGGTTTGAAGATGGAAAAAAAGGTGTGCCTTGACTGAGTGCAGGATACGGAATAAACAAAACGGGCCAAATGTTGCTGCCATTTGGCACCAAGAGAAAAGCGTACACGCCTTGCTGCCGTCACGTGACCGCTTTCAAACAGCGTCGCATATCCGGCTTGACGGCACCTCCTCCTACTGGGATTCAGAGCTGACCCCGATCTGCGCGCTCTGAGCCACGGATCAAGGCGACCAGTCAGAGGTGCCATTAAGGTCGTCACAGAAACACAGGTAGAGCTAAACGAATGATGCGAATCATTAAATTAAATTAAATTGGTTTTGAGGAAAGAAAATGGCGCAGTATCTGTCTCACATAACTCGGTGGACACCTGAACCGCGCCATAAGGGAAGGGAGGAAGGTAAGAGTGAAAGAAGAAAGAGAGAAAGAGGTGCCGTAGCGGAAGTCTCCGGAATAATTTCGACCATCTGGGGATCTTTAACGTGCACTGACATCGCACAGCGCACCGGCGCCTTTTGAGTTTCGCCTCCATCGAAACGCGGCCGCCGCGGTGGGGTTCGAACCCGGGTGCTCCGGCTCGGTAGACGAGCGCCTCACCACTGAGCCACCGTGGCGAGTGCGCATCATCCCCAACAGTCAACAGCACAATTGATGCAGACTGCAGATCTGGGCTGTACCGGTGACGTATGATAACCAAAAGACATTGCACTACTCAATGATGGCATAACAGCAGATTTCGTTGTAAATTGAGTGTTCCCTTAAGGCGATGACTGTCCCTCCGCGGAGTAAGGTGCTCCTGTGTATCCCACCCGTCGTCCCTAGTTGCTGCACCCCAAGTAACGCCAGCGCCGCCGGAATGCCCGGCGCGGCGCTGCTGCTGCCGCGCCTAGCAGGGGAAAAAAAGGATGCGCCGAATTCCTACGGGAATGCTGGTGCGAGCGCGGAAAACGCACCGTGGACGGCCATTTTGCGCTTTGCAGCGGAGGCGGCGGCGCTTAACTAATTGCCCCGTCGCGCACAGCCGCACGACGACGGCCGGTCGGGCGCGTTGCTCCGTAGCGGTGCAGCAGAGGCGACAAGAAAAAGAGAGGGAGAACCACAAGAGTAACAAACCGGGCGCCCAGCGGGGCCTTCTGCGAGTAAGTGCCCGCGCAGCCATGTGACAGACCCCGGAGCGCCGGCTAGGAGGCGCGAGCCGCCGCCGAGACACCGTGGTGCCGGGAGGGTTCTCGTGCCGTGGAAACGCATGTCCTCAACAGAACCGCCGTCGTTTGTCTGGGGAGAATGCACTAGGTTTCTTCTTTTCTCTCTTCAAACGACGTGAAAACGGAGAACTGAGACGCGCGCCTGAGGCTTCCGAACGACACCTCCGCACGCGTCGTGAGTCCACGCAACGCGACACGAAAAGAGCTAGGGCAGCACCCGTGGCTTGGGACTCGTGAAGCTTGAAAACTACCGCCAATTGGTGCTCGACTGTAATGGACGTCATTGCACCGTAGACCTTCACGCAACGTGCGAATGCGATGACGCACATGCGTGGGGAGTCGTTTTGTCAGTACCAGCATGCGCGATGCGAAGATCCATCAGACTGTTCATCTTAACCCGAAACGGTTCACCCTCTGTCATAAGTTTAGAGCCGGGGGGGGGGGGGGGGGGGCGGGGGGGGGGCGGGTCCTTCTAGACCGCGACGTGCGGCTCGTCGTTCATCCTCAGCATTACATCGCTTAACCACAGCGAAGACTAAGCGTAGTCATGGTCTGTAGCTCGCTATTTAATGACGTAGTAATTCTTTGTCATCTCGGTGATTTTGTGACGAAACTCTTGCCATCAACCATTAACTGCCACTTGCCAGGGTGTCAGGATGGCCGCGCTGCCTATCCAGTCGAATTTCGATGAAGGCGAAATTCTAGAGGCCCGTGTACTGTGCGATGTCACTGCACGTTAAAGAACCCCAGGCGGTCGAAATTTCCGGAGCCCTTCACAACGCCGTCGCTCATAGCCTCAATTGCTTCGGCACGTTAAAACCCTGTAGACCATAAGCCAAACTGTCCAGTGTCCGGAACGCACTCAACATTACAGACGACAAGCTGCGTATAGTTTCCCGATACGCCATAGCTTTTGCCCCCTAACAAGGTTCAAGGGTACTTGAACCGTAGCTAATTTTTTAACCAAGGCTGCACTTACGCCAGCTACTTCGACCTTTCCACCGGGCGAAAAGAATGTCAAGATGCCCCTTCTCCGACCTGTAGCTAACCGGCTCTGCCGCCGCTTCCAACGCTCTAGCGCCGGTTCCATACAACAGCGCAGCGAGCAATGAGATGGCGCCCAGGGAGCCCTCAGTGGAAAGGTCTATACGCACGAATTATGTGCAGTCAAAGCTAGAGTCCAAAGCCACGAACCTCCGTCGGCAATGCACGTACCAGCTAGGGACGACAAACTGTAACGCGGCTTTCTTCAGTCCTCCAGAAGAGGCTGCAGGGTGGCCTAAGCTCTCGAAATGAAAAAAAAAAAGGAGTACGCTTAAGCTTCGCCTTTAAGACTGGAACACGACAGCGTGTCTCAGCCTGCCAGGGAGTCCACGGAACACCATCGCCCGTTCGGCGCGACGCCTTGCCCGTTGGACCAATGGAAAATTTCTGTTTTGAGGAAAGGAAATGAAGCAGTAACAGTATCACTTGTCTCGGTGAACACCCGAACCGTGTATGGTACGCCTCCACCGATTATAGGCCATCGCACCGCTAGCAGCTAAAATGCTGCAAGATAGCTACATCCGTGGCTACTAACCCGCACACAAACACATAATATGGGTACCAGGTCACCAGGGCATCCAAGGGAACGAGAGCGCACATGCCTCAGCCCGAGAATTTCTCCCCCGGGACCCAGTACGGATGCCGTGGAACCTCCTAACCCACTACTAACTTACAACGACATACTTCAACCCTTAAGTTTATCCCGTCGAGTCTACCCTACGCCGGCTAAGACATCGGGCAAAGAGGAGCAACTACACTCCGAAAGCTACAGACCGACACTTACAACAACCCACGAAGACCACGAATAGACCCGGAGTCATTTGACTCACACTGCAAATTCTGCGGGGAGAAGGCGGACCTGTACCACACGGTATGGGCCTCCCAACGAAATCCGGCGGTCAATGTCAATAACCAGCCAATGAGAGGTGGGAGGCAGCTCTGACCAGATCGGACGAAACGAGTCAAAATGATCTCATCGAAAGAGCCCGGACAGCAGCTTACGCCAATGGAGTCCCGGACTGAGAGCTCCATCCGCCGCTACAGCCTCCTAAACAATTTCATTAAAATATTTTCACCCCCACCACAGCCGTTTCGAATCCCTACCGCGAGCTGGGCTCTAACTTAACTAGTAAGTTTATGCTACACGAAAGGCTGAATAGTATGACATCATCCCGAGCATTCTGCAGCAAATCGTTGAGATGCTACCATTTTTTCCGACGCGCGGTGCCGACAACTACGACGCCGACGGCTTTTCGATTGAAGGAGCTGTATACGCTGCCGCGTAGAACGGGCACAAAACGGCACAGCCCACGCAGCCAGACCCCGATAGTAGCAGTGACAGACTGTAGGTGAGCTCTCTCGAGCTGGTCTTTCGTATTCGAAACTATTCTTTGCCTTCCTACTTAAAGCGTGCCCCGATTCCTTTCAGGCCTTTAAGACCACGTACCCCGTGTGCCGGAGCCCCGCGCAAGCAGAAGCCCGGACCCCGAGGATCGAATGACAGCGTCTGAAGAAAACCCAGCCGCCTTTCGACACAGTGCACACTGAGATAGTGCTGACGCTTCAGGCGGGAGCTCAGGCTTAATGACTTCGGCAAAGCCAGTGGAACTTGGAACGCGCGGCCACGTGGGTACACAGCCGAGATGAAAGGAACCCGCTGATGTAGGCTTGATTGAGGGGACATCGGAGGAGGAGGACCTGGAAGGCGGGCAAACTCTCGACAGCTCGCCCCGACAGTCAAGCAGCACAGCGTAGCGAGAACAAAACTGCTACACAAATTACGCGTAGGCGTTGGTGAGCACGAAAACTTCTGTGCAGCCAATGAAGGAAGAAAAGCGTGCCGCAAGTGCGTGACGCACGAAGCCCTTCCTATGAAAACTCGGAGCAAACGAACCTTCCTCTAGCAGACACAAGAGGGTGAATGTCAAGGGCTAGAACCAAGAAAAAGACCACGAAAGATACGATACAGAATCCGGATTATCGAAGTTGGTCCCACGCTAAGCTGCACACGGATACATGCACACACTAGCGAGACAATTACATGTGCGGAGGGCCTGTGTCCCGCGATGAAAGGACACAAGCATAAGGTCCGACATTATTGCGGCTCTTCACCTTTCCAGTCACCCTGCGCTCTGCTTTCTCAACGCCGAAGTGTGCTCCTTAAAAGGAATGTGCCGAACTCGCTGGACCTCAGGTGACTGTCTCCCTCGCCAGCATTATATCACTATGCTTATAAACAAGTGAACTGTCCTATAGCAAGAGAACGGCTAGGCAACTATAAGACAGAATGAGAAAGAGAACAACGTGTGTTGTTCCCCTTGTTGTGCTGTTATAGCTGCTCCGCCCTTCTCTTGCATCACGCACCAACTCCTCTAACAATGTGTTAGTCGTCCTATAGGTTTGCTCTTCGTGGCTGCCAGAGTCTGATCCACGCTGGCTTGAAGTGAGCTCAGCGTTTAACCACCAGAATGTAACGGCAAGTAATCGATCAGAGCATGGCATCACAGCGATACACGTACGATACACATCATCGTCATCATCAGCCTGACTACGCCCACTGCAGGGCAAAGGCCTCTCCCATGTCTCCGCAGTTAACCCTGTCCTTCGCCAGTTGCGGCCACCGTATTTCCGCAAGCTTCTTAATCTGATCTGCCCACCTAACTTTCTGCCGCCCCCTGCTACGCTTGCCTTCTCTTGGAATCCACTCCGTTACCCTTAAGGACCAGCGGTTATGTTGCCTTCGCATTACATGCCCTGCCCAAGCCCACTTCTTCCTCTTGATTTCCACTAGGATGCCATTAACGCGCGTTTGTTCCCTCACCCACACACTCAGCTGCTGCTCTTGACTAACATGTCAACCATAGCGACAGAGCGATGTCGGGCGCATGCCCATGTTCCAGTCTTCCAGCGTGCTTTTTCCAATCAAATACGACTCACCGACCACTTCACCAAAAAAGTCTCATTAAAGGGGCTGCGAAACACTGCCTGGGGGAATACCGGCTATACTTCAGGTGGGTTCTTTATGTCACACAGATGCTGACTCAAAAAGAATTACAGGAATCGGTGCACAGGAACGGGAGTTATTCAATGAAGAAATTTGAAAATACAAGCAAAAAAAACGCTGCCCTCAACTCGATTTTGGCGGGGCTTCCCACTCCTATTTCGCTCTCCCAATGACGGCACGTGGCGCAACCAATCAAAACAGCCAGCCAGAGCACGTCGCGGAAGTTTGTACTCCATGGTTGCCTGCTCTCTGTGAGACTGGCAGCGTTGTTTCCATGCCAGAGCGCCCCTGGTGGTGTATTTTTATTTTACTTGCCTTGCAGGGCTTTTATCTAAGACAAACAAATTGTCTTTGTTGATATAATATAAAACGCAGACAGGTGACAAAATGTTTCTCTATTTATTCACACAATTTGCAGTATATTTACTGTTTGTCCGGTCATCAAGCTCGCGCCAGGTGATGTCATATCCGCTGCTAAAAACCCGCCACTGTGTGGCGACGCCATCAGAGCCATGAAGTTGTTTTTGGGGGGACATTAAAATATTAAAAAACGGAATATACGCGGTGTTACCGACGCTAATAGCACCATTATAACTCACTGTATGCAATCAACAGGCAAAACAGTTAACTAAAATTGTGTTTCTGGGCCCCTTTAAGCTTATGCAAACAACCAGACACGCCACTCTGGACTACTGAAACTAATAAGCGGGGCTACTGCAGCGAAATGCTGCTATAGGCAGTGTCTAATAACGCGAAAGAAAATTGCGTTGCGTCGGGTTCACTGGCTCGAAATTGAAATAAGGCTATCATGCGCCACACGTAGGGTAAACTCAATTGATGTTCTTGAGCCATTTTGAGCTTTTAAAGATGTTCTCTCTTGACTAATAATGATAGAAGGCCTACACAGCGACTCCTCATCCATGAGCAACTAGGTCTGAAAAGCAACGTTTATTTTTCGAACAAAAAAACGATAAATGCTTTTCGTAACAAGTGAAGGCGGGCTAGTTGGTGGTTGACAATGGAGTGCATATTCCAACCGCTCAAAACGACGCAGGACGAAGAGAGGAAAGCACAGGACAAGACGCGAAACTTCAACTAAAGTTTACTACAGGAAAACTACATTTATACAGGAATCGTAATCACACCTGATAAACAGCCGACACCATAAAATAACACAGGCACGTGGGCGTGCGTGGGACAACTTAGCATCTAGATAGTTAAATTCTTTCTTGGATAAAGATACTGACATGATGAACATGATGAAAACAAAATGACCGTTGCATTAGCTCCACTTAAGTATCTTTATCCAAGAAAGAATTTAACTATCTAGATGCTAACTTGTCCCACGCGCGCCCATGTGCCTGTGTTATTTGATGGTGTCGGCTGTTTATAAGGTGTGGTGACGATTCCTGTATAAATGTGGTTTTCCTGTAGTAAACTTTAGTTGAGGTTCCGCGTCCTGTCCTGTGCTTTCCTCACTTCGTTTTGCGTGGTTGTAATATGCACACCATTGCTTTTAGTAAGGCGTTGCAGATTACTGCATCATGTTAAGATATATGTCTTGCCTTCAAATGCTCGAAAATGGACTTGTAGGTTCTCAACGGTATGAAGCCAGCCCATAAGTAGCATAAGACTGTCAATCGAATGTTCTTCGCGTATGCATGACCTCCAAACTCCCAGTACGACTTTGGCGCAAAAATTTGCTTTTACCACTTCAGGGGTACATGCTCAAAAAACGCTTTCGCTTCCAACGTCATGAGCTCGTCCCGCCCATGCATCTGCTACATTGTTACCCTCGATTTCTGCATGGCTGAGTTACTGGGCTGAATTTCAGCAAAGTGCTCGCACTGTCATCGTAAATGCGCTCTTTATACAGCATCCCCTCGGCCGGGCCTACCCTTAATATATATTGTCATAATGCTCTACCGAACTGCTTCCTCTACATCGATGATACTACTACATAAGAAACTAATAAATTAATTCACTCATTAACGAAGCTCACTACTGTTCTTATTAATACTTTGCTCTGGTGTCCTCGAAACTGCTTACAGATTATACCTTCTAAGGGTGGGGGATATCTGTCACAGCCGGCGTCGTCGCTTCGACGGACGCGGTGTTGCGACTTACGTCTGTTCTTTCGCTCTTTCCTCTCTCATCTTTCTACTCTCCTCTGTCTGCACGTGGCAGCGATTGTGGCTGACTAAGCCAGTGGGAAGGCCCGTGCACTTTCCTTTTCATTCTTCCGTCATCATCAACAACAACTATACCTTCTAAGGCTTCAGCACACATTACATCCTTCACTTTTGACTCCCAATGCACTGAAGCAGTTGGTCATTGCACTTTTCTTGGTCTCACTGCAGACGCAAAAGCTAAAATACGATAAGCATAACTTAAAATATGCTGTTATCACTGTTTGTGTTCACACACCAACTGTTACCCTTAATATCATATTAGTGTTATATTTCTACCAAACGGCTTCAGTAACTACGTGTATTGGCTTGCTCATACGCATTACTTGAATTATTGCATACGGGGGACACATTATCAAGTTGTGCAAGTTTAATTTAATTCATTCTCACTGCAAAAGCCTCGTACGACTGCTTCAAGTAGCATCATCTTCATTTGCCTAATTTCTAAGAACCCCAGGTGGTCGAAATTTCAAGAGCCCTACATTACGGCGTCCCTCATGGCCTGAGTCGCTTTGGGACGTTAAACCCCCATAAACCCATACGCTCATTTGCCTAATTGTATTCGCCAATTTTGTTTCCTTTTTTGCTGTCTACTGTTTCACCAACATTATTGTGCGAAAGTTTATCCATTCACTCATAGGTGGTACCGTTACATCCCTGAACTCTGGGACCCCCTTCTGTACGGCTATATGTAATACTCGTTCTTTTGTAAATAAACAATCCTCTTTGTCTTCTTCATTGGTTGAACTGTATTTCTGGGATGCACTCGTAGTACACACATGCTGGACGACACAAGCGCCTTTTGTAGCGAAAGCTGCACTAGGCTAGCAGAAGCGCATTTCAAGGTGCATGCCAAAGGCCACTACTGCGCATGCGCCGTTACCAAGGCAACCAGTACCATGGCAACCATGGCGCCGCAGCCGCTGGAAGAAGGAGAGCGCCGTGCTCGTCACGACGGCAGTGCAGGCTGCGTGAAATTGAGTCTTCCGATCCAGAAGTCGTCACATGGTACAGGGCTGGCCGACCGCGTGAAAACAAGACAAGGCTAGAAAGGCTAGGCGGGCGGCCCAGACGCCCGAAGAACGAGAGGAACGTCTCGCGAAGAGACGCCGCCAAGCTGCTGAACGACAACGACGGCGTGTCGCTACCGACATGTAATTAGACGAAACTGCATTCGCTACGTATATCCTGGCCTAGCTGAGCTAAGCCACAGCCAACTTTTTCCCCTTCCACCCCTCTGCGTAACAATAGAGTTTTCACCACCCATACCTTTGCTCTCTCAGCGGGTATAACCTCTGATTTCGAAGCACATCCGTTCGCTAGCCGGCAACAAGTGGTAACTTTCCATTCACCATTATCACTGCGACTAAGAAAACACATCCTAAAGGTCGCCTGATGAAACACCTAACAGAGCCCAGTTACAAGAACCAGACGCACTTAACACATTTACGGGACGACTAAACGTCTGGTGCGAAAATTCCGCGAAAGCAGTGAGGTTTACCCTCGATGTTTGCTTCGATGCTTCTACTATGATCAATGCGTTTACTCAACAACAAGGCTTCAAACAAGGGACAGAAGTTTTCTGGAGCGTGAAGGCGGGCGGAGGTGCATAGAGGCGTGGTGAGGAGGCGGGTGAATTACAGCCCCCTAGTTAGGGCAGCGGAGGAGGCTGGTGCTTCAAGAGAGCAGCTGGCTTCTCCCATGCATCCATGAATCCGATTTCCCTCTCGCTTTTTCGTTCCGCTGCTGCACGAGCTTCTAGAGGGTGGAGGTAGGTGGCTTAGTGGTACATGGCCAGTTCTGGCTGGTTTTCGCGTTATAAAACTGGTACCGATTTCGCAGCAAAAAAAAAAAAAAAAGAAGAAAGCTCGTCGCCACATCACTGCAATATTGAAAGCATGCACCTCGCCTCGAGAATCTCACATTACTGAAAAGGCTAAAAGCATTTCAGGCACCTGCGGACTATATTTCAATGTTTTCCGGACGCTGCGTACCCACGCCTCGACTAAAATAAGACGAAGCAGCTCCTAAAGTCACTGAGATTTGGAAATTCTCGGGGCTCGGTAGTCATGGCTGACAGTGAACAGACAGTGACGAGTGGGTGTTCCCGTTCGCTTTTTTGCACTTTTGTAAAGATATGTTTTTTTTTTGTTTTTCTTTCATATTAGGAGCGTAATTAATCACAAACTGCGCCCTGCCACACCACACTGGAACGCGGGGAAAAGATGGAAGGCTTCGAACAGAGGTATCGAGAAGCAGCGCATTTCCGAGCGAGCACGTCGTATTAGGGACCAATCGGGGCGACCGCGAAAAGTGGACGGTAAGGAGGAAGAAGCATCTGAAGAAAGCGAGAACGATTTTCCGTACATTTAGTAACCAGAACTGCAGAAATATTTACACAGCTGGGTGCGTGAAAACCCAATTACACGACGCTGCTTCCGCATGGCAGTAGCGTTTGATTTCAGGGAACGCTGCGAAGGTTCGCCAGCCGTTCCTTCCATAGCGCGGCCCAGGTTTCCTGGCGCCATGCGGAGGGCCTGTGGCTGTGGCTGGAACCGCGCTTCGGGCGACAAGCGCACGGCGGCCCTCGGGAGAAGAGGGCCGACTGCTCGACTAATTAAACGCATCCGCCTCAATGGCCGCACTCCGAGACCCTGGGAGACGGCGGTGCACACGCGCCACTCGACTCGCCGCCGGGCTCAGAGTTTTCGTGCACGCAGCCAGGGCCACCAACGTGCGTCGCAGTCGAGACGCCGCGAGCCCAGGCTGCGTAATTAGAGCGCGCGCCAGGGGGCTCAAGAGCGCAGGTCGGAGGAAACCACAGAAAGAGGGCACTCCTCCTAACCCGCTCGCCAGGTGGCAGGAAGCCAGCACGACGCGTAACCGCTGAGCACTTATGGGCCAAAGGGAGCACAAGTGCCGAGAACACCGAGAGCCCGTGCACAATCCTCCGGCTCAGCCTCGGGCCGCTCCCGAGAGACGCACACTTGGCCAAGGACGCTTTCGAGCTTCTCCGGGCAGCGCAGCGTCGGGCATGTTTTCCTGTGCGCATGTATACGCAAGCTAGTACCGATGTGTGAGCCTCTTGTAAGACGGGGGTTTACTGACAGGGACGGGGAAGACGGAAGCAGCGGCGAAAGAAGTCTGCGGTCAGCCTGGTGGTTGAGCACGGACATACGTGGCAATAGCAATACGCCTGAAGATGATGACGATGATGCCCTCAGGCTTAATGGCACATACCCACGGCGGGGGATTGGCCGGTGTGCATAGCGGATACAAACGCACTCATGTACAAGGAATGGAGAATTTTGATAATTCTGGGACGCAGAGCTAGAATTTGTACAAAGGGCCAGCTTCGTCTTTGCCTGAGTGTTCGTCTTCTTTACACTCTACTTGAAATCAAGAACTAACGAGCATGGCAAAGGCATGCAAAGCGAAGGCAAAATAATCGATGGTCCTTTAGGGTAACGAAACGGATAGGAAGCCAAGCGCAGCCGGTGGCGGCAAGGAACTTATGATGAAGTTTGTGAGGAGAACGTGACCGCCGTTGGCACAGAAAGAGACTTAATTGAAGGTTATCTTAAGCTCGGGACGCATGCGACGTTTTTCCGACGAAATTCGCTCGGCAGAAAGACGGAAATCGGCGCGGTTACAACTGCCCGCAGGAATGTGGAGAGGAGGGTTGCCGGCTGCGACGCGGGCAACACCCGGCTGCGAGAAAAGGTCCATACGGTGGCGAGGAGGCGAGCGCGCAGTAGTAGCGGCGGTGAGGAGGCGGCGCACATGCGCAGTAGCGCGCGGCTGCGCCGAAAGGTCAGGCGAAGGAGTCGGCGACGGCGACGGCTGCGGCAGCGGTGAGGAGCGACCACCTGCGCGGCACGTGGCGTCACTCGGTTTCGCGCATGCGCATAACTCACCAATTGGCTCTGACCAGCGTAGTGAAGCTTTTCGCTTCAAAGCTCCGTGTACTCCGGCCATGGAGGAAAAAAAACTGAGGAGGGAGCGTCCGGCGACAACCTTGAAACCTAGTCTTAAAAAGTAAAGATATAGCAAAAAAAAAAGAGACTGTGTCCCCCCGTGATCGCACCACGTGATAGCGTGCGGTAAAGTCTAGCCCCGCTGCGCGCGCGCATGCGCCGATGAGCGCGGCAGACTAACTGTAGATCAACTTCCTTGCTGTAGACGCCCGCGCCGCAGGTCGCGCATGCGCGCGCACTAAAACATACCGGAATCAAAACATAAAGGACCGGCTCGGAGAGCGAAAAACTGAGGGAGAAAACGACTTCAAAACACTCGGCTTGCGAACGCTGGCCGCGTGACGTCATGCTCCCTCCTTAGTTTTTTTTCCTCCATGACTCCGGCCTTTATACTCCGAAGTAGCGAGAGAGAGCGCGCACGCGCGGCACAACGACGTCACGTTAGCAAATGCGTGGCCCTCCACACTCCAGCGGCGCGCTCCGACGGCGCCCACGCGGAATCATCACCATCATCAGCCTACGCCCACTGCAGGGCAAAAGCCTCTCCCAAGTCTCTCCACTTAACCCTGTCCTTCGCCAATTGCGGCCCCCGTATCCCCATAAACTTCTTAATCTCATCTGCCCACCTAACTTTCTGCCGCCCCCTGCTACGTTTGCCCTCTCTTGGAATCCACTCCGTTACCCTTATTAAGGACCAGCGGTTATCTTGCCTTCGCATTACATGCCCTGCCCAAGCCCATGCATTTCTTCGTCTTTGATTTCGACTAGGACGTCATTAACCCGCGCCAGTTCTCTCATCCACTCTGCCAGCTTCCTGTCTCTTAACGTTACACCTATCATTGTTCTTTTCATAACTTCAAAATTACACACCGATCAGCTTAATGTCCATTACCTGCAATGAATTTACCATGGTAATCGTTAATAGAGTCAAGACAACCTTAAGCTTCAACCAACCAAATGATAAAGCGCGGAATCTACAGTGCGGTTCTCCAGGCATTCAGCCGCTGCACCGCGTGGGAGCGGTTGGACTGTAGGGCGGCCGAATTTTGCGCCTGGAGCGGTGTCGCCAGCCCGGCGCTGATGATGATGATGATGCTATTTGCTAGCGTCATCTCTCAAAAGCAGGGCTCTACGGATTAATTTCGGTCAGCGGACGTGTCATGTGCTGCCATTTTTGTATTTCACCGCTACAACGGTGGCGGCGTGTGCTTGTGTCGTCTTGCTTGTGGCCTGTGTCTGTTCGCGCTCAAACTTTTTGCAAGATTGAATCGCAGAAATTGAAACCGTTACTAGTGCTCGACGTTAAATGAATTTTAAATTATCTAAGGCGGTGACAAATACGTCGCGCTCTCATGGTTAGCGACCACGTATACGCAATGCGTACGACGACGAATTTAGTGTCCTGAAACGTCGAACTCCGGGCGTCCAAGGCCGATTTATGGACCCGAAATATGCCATTTGTACTCCTTCAGTATAGATGTAAGGCACCCAATAGCAGACACTACATTACGGCTTAGATACCGCTCAAACGACATGTATTTGGCTTTACTTGCCTTCTTTGATTATTTAATCCACGGCAGACGGGAGCGCATAACGGAGCGGTGCACAAAAAACGGCGTAGACTTCCCACCCAGTTATGCACCACGACTGGGGTTGATTTTTTAACGGTGCGACGAGCGTCTCCAGGCAAACAAAAGCCAACAAAAGCTGAAGAGCACGGATGCACAAGCAGCCCGCAGGGATAAGCGCCGTGACTATGGCAGCGAGGAGGGAGGCGATGGAGCACATGGGACTCCCGGCCGCAGAGGATCGATTCTATACGTTCTGCGCCGCTACAGGCAGGTTGCAAGGAAAAAGAGTAATAATAAAAAATAGAGAAGGGAGAAAGGAATGAAGGCACGGAACGTGCAAAAGCAGAACAGGGGAAAAGAGGGCGCTTCGCGAACGAAGAATGCACAGTCGAGGAGGGGAAAGCGATCACCGACCGATTCTGTATTTCTATGCAGATCGAAAGATGGGACGAGACTCGGCGATTTGTCAAGTGTAGCTACTGCGTCGTCATCGGTCCTTTCTTTGTGCATTCGCTCTGCCACTGAAGCTGCTTTCTCGGCTGTGCCTTTGCTCGTATTCTCCTCAGTCGTCGCGTCCGCGACGGCGTCGTGCCGCTGGAGACGTAAGATGCCGCCGCGAAACACGTATGCACGCGGATAAAGGCTTGGTTTGCGGATGAATCAGTGGTTAGAGCATTCGGCTACGGAGCCGCAGTGTCAGGGTTCGAACCCAGGCGCGGCGGTCGCGTTTCGGTGGAGGAGGAACGCAAAAGGCGTCCGTGTGCTGTGGGATGTCAGTGCACGTTAAAGATAACCAGGTGGTAGAAATTATTCAGGAGCTACGACGCCGCTTCCTTCTTTCACTCGCACCTTCTTCCCTTCCTTTGCGGCGCGGTTCTGGTTTCCACCGAGACAGTCACAGCCCTATTTAATTTCCTTAAAACCTATTTTCTGGCGGCTGAGGAGAGAAAAGCTACTAAGAATGGGAAGGCGCGGAAACAGCCTCACTTAACTGGAAATTGAAAATTGGTGCCCGAGGAAGAGAAAGACGCCGTAACTCCCTTACTGGACACCTGAACCAAGGCAATAACAACAACAACAACAACCCTGGCCTATCCCCCGTCGTGTGTATGTGCCATAGCACTACGGCAACAACAACAAAAACATCTCAAGCGCGCAGGCAGGCAGGGAGAAAGGGAGGGAGAGAGGAAGGAAGGAAGGAAGGAAGGAAGGAAGGAAGGAAGGAAGGAAGGAAGGAAGGAAGGAAGGAAGGAAGGAAAGAAGGAAGGAAGGAAGGAAGGAAGGAAGGAAGGAAGGAAGGAAGGAAGGAAGGAGGCGCTGCATGGATTAATTTCCACTACATGGATTTTTGTAATGCGTACTGACATCGTACAGCAAACACACGCATTTTGTGTAAATCCTACCCCCATTGAAACGCGGAGGTAAAATGAAACTCCACACCCGTGATTTTCGCTACATTGGTGTTGCCGTAACGACACAAAATCCAAGCCGGAATCCATGCCGTGATGGGCTGCTTCCTTGGTATGGCCAGAAAAACGCTAGGGCAAAGCCTAAAGCAAAAACAATGGATAGAAGCTTTCTTTAACGAAAAAGGAACTCAAGACTCAAGATTTGGGCTTAGGCAGTGGACCAGTCTGAAATTAGGACTCCTAATTTGTGTACACTGGGCGACCGTATCTTCCCCGTCTGGCTGCTCACGGGGCGCTGATTGCGTAGCCCAAATGTTATGACTTCCAAAAACCATTCTTCACATAAACGTGATGTTGGTCCACCCGACTTGCTTTCTGCAACCCGTTGAAGTCTGCCCTCACAGGGACGGCGTAAAGATAACACGAAGGCAACAAAAAGTAATAAAAGCCCCATCACGCGGCCCAACAGTTAACTTGGAAAACGTTTTCAGCAGTTGCAGACAGCCATCCGACAAGTCTGCTGCATCCGGCGGCTATAATATGAAGTTAAAATATATACATACCCATTTCCTTAAAAATATCAACTACTTTTTGGGTACCCCTTCGTATGTATATATAAAACCACACCGAGTTAGCCCCATGTTTACTGACGGATGCATAAGAAATAAAGCACTCAGTCCCATCTCCTCCCCACTCCACACCACTGACCACATCCTCTTCGGCTGCCCTGCCGATCCTCCCCCGCAGGGACAGCCCGCCATCGGAACATGGGAGGAATGGGAGGCGGCCCTCCTGGCGTCGCAGGACCCGGACACGCAACTTCGCTGTGTGAACCGCGGTGCCAGTGCCATGACCCTACGTGGCCTGGACACATGCACGTAATGTGAGGGCTGTGCGGTGGACCTGAGACCTTGCACGGTCCAAACTCGCTTGCGTAATAAAGTTTTCCATCCATGTCTTGTAAACAGGTAACCCTTACAAAAAAAAGTGTTACACAGTTTATAGAATGTCTATAGACTTATGTCTATAAAGTCAATTGACTCTCTATAGACAAATCCTAAAGAACAGTCTATAGGCAATACAAATGCCATAGACAGTCTACAGACAATCTATAGATATATGGCCATACACTTTTAGTAGACTTTTGTCTATAGAAAGTCTGTAGAGAATGAATAGACAAAAAGCAATTCTATAGGAAGTCAATACAGTCAATAAGAAGTCTATAGACTGTCTACAGACAATTTTTTATAAGGGAACCAACACGCCTCCATGGAAATGAGGCCGCCGGGGCAGCGATTCTAACCCGCGACCTTGGAATCACCAGCCGGACGTCAAAGCCACTGAGCAAGCGTGGCGGCTGGCTTCAAAATGGGGCCACAAGTGGATACAGTCAGCTGCAGTGACGTAAATAAATTCATGCCGGCGAATGTCAAGCCGCATGAATGGTAGATAAGCACAGGTCAGGTTTACAACCTCGAAATTACTATCGCCGATGCATGGACCTTTCACGGAAGTCGAAGCTACTACCAATTATTTCGGCGTATTATCCACAGCATGGCATGAAATTCAGAGCGAAAATACCGTACAAGGAAAATTCAGAACCTCACGAGATGGAAGTGCCTTGTTTCGCACCATTTCAAACTTCATGGTTTCATTTAAGAAAGCGCTATGTGCCTAGACTGACCAACCGACTGATTTGTATGATGAAACTCGGAAAAAACCATCTAGGCGCAAATAATTTCACAAGGACACAAAAAGAGACGAGGAGAACACGGACAGGTGCCAACATAAAGCTGTTTATTGCACGAAAAACACATACATTTATAGCCTCAGGCAACGCCCACATTTTCACACCACGTGCCTTATCGCAGCCGTGACTTATGGCGCGATAAGGCACGTGGTGTGTAAATGTGGGCGTTGCCTGAGGCTATAAATGTATGTGTTTTTCGAGCAATAAACATTTGGAAATTGGCGCCTGTCCGTTGTCTTCTCGTCACTTTTTTTTTGTCCTTGTGAAATTATTTTCGCCTAGGTGGTTTTCTCCATGTTTCAAGATGCAAAACCAACTAGCCCGTCAACATGTCTTACTGCACTTAGTTGCATGAAAAACTGGCGATTAAACTATTGCATTGCAAACAGTATTTCCACCAAAAAAGCCTGGCGTGATGGGCGCTTCCTCCCTAACCAAAATGACGATGCAGGATAGGGGATCCAAGAGCCCAGCTAACCTCATGTATTTTAACACGATGGTGCAAGCTCGTCTCCCAGAAAATCCGCCGTCGTCGTCGTTAACCATGACCACCTTGGTCATGTGGCGTCATCACAACCTGCCCGCCGGATTGAGAGCAAGCAGCGCAGCGTGGCACGTGGTAGTTAAATTAACGATGGGTAGCAAGAGGATCAATAGCGCACAAAATTGAAGGGACACAACATGAGCGCTGAACTTCCACTGAACGATCTTTATTTGGCGCGGACAACCTTATAAAGATCACGTAAGGTACAGGTACTAACAACGATTATCTTGTAAAGTTCATGTTGTGTCAAGGAATGAGAAAAAACACTCTACAAACCACCAATCAGTCAGCACGTTTCACACTACCGCCCGCTGCCTTGAATCTAAGAAAGCTAAGTCTTTTCTTGATAATGACACCTGTAGAAACTGTAACTTCGGCGGATGTAATTTTGCCTACGGGCAACCATGGCCATTCCGAATCCATATCGGGCAATCGCAATGCAATAAACATCAGTCTTCTGTTCACTTCCAACGGTGGTGCGTGTCGTTATTTTCGCTCCCCTAAGTTTCTGTATTTTGGTGCCGAAACCCGGGATGAGTCGATCCAGTTTATCAGCAATGGACTTGTGAACCGCAAAGAAACGCGACCCACTAGCATAAACAACGAGGCAGCCACCGCAGACGTGAGAAACAGCGCACGCCCAGCAACTGCGCAGCGAGGCCCAGCGGCGCTTCTCCGCCACGAAACCTGAGACGCAGTTATGAAGCGGCTCAGCCCGAAGAGGGCAGCGCTGAGAACGCAGGTGACGACGCTGCTCGCTGCCATAGACTCGTCGCTCGAGAGCGAGGCAGACGAGAAGAGCTTCACTGTTTTGTTGGCAAGGTTAAACGCCTTGCAGAAAAAACTAACGGAAGTGGATGCAGCCATAGAGAAGGTCGTACCAGACAGCGACGCGGAAGACAACTACATGCGCACCGTCGAGTTAAACGACCCGATCGTCACATACATGGCGAAGCTGGACCAGGTAGTGAAGGAGGCACAACAAAAGAGATCGGTGGCCGAAAGATCGACATGCCCCCAAAAGGAAGAAGGAATAGGCGTTGCATCAAAAGTTAAACTACCGAAATTGGAGTTACAACGATATGGTGGTGCCACAACAGAATGGCAGCCGTTCTGGCAACAGTTTCGGCACGCCGTTCACGACAACGCTGCACTCACCAACTCCGAGAAGTTTCTCTACCTGCGATCAACGCTTACAGGCAAGGCATTGTCAGCTGTGGCAGGCATTCAGGCGACAGGAGAAAACTACGACGCCGCCATCGACCTCAAAGAACGCTTCGGTCGGCCTGATGTCCTGATTCAAGAACATCTGACGCAGCTACTCGACTTACCACCGGTACGAAATGCAAACGAGGTGAGCACTTTACGACGACTACGATCACCTACAGCGTAATATGGCCGCACTAACGACTCTAGGCGTGCAGAGTAGCAGTTACGAAGCTATGTTGTGCTCTGCACTGCTTAGGATGCTACCAGTTGCCTTCGTCGTGGAGTATCACAAGTGCCGCTCTTCAGATAAAGCGAATGACAATCTGAAGATAGAGAAATTGCTAGAGTTCCTGAAGTTGGAAGTTGAGAGTAGAGAGAAAGCACTTCAAGTTGGCCAATGGGAAAACAATGACGCCAGTCACAAAACCAGAATAGAGAAGGAAAGGGCCAGAACTCCCAAATGGTCAGCCACTCTCAGGGGCTCAGCAGCATCTCTCTTAACTAGCCAACCCAAACAGACTGAGGCCTGTGCATTTTGTGCTTCGAAGGGTCACGTTGCACGGGAGTGCCAGGCATCACTGTCTTTGGAAGAAAAGAGAAACAAGTTGCGTAAAGCAGGTCGGTGTTATCGGTGCGCAATCAGAGGACATACTTCTAGGGAGTGTCGCAACAAAAGAGTGAAATGTGAAAATTGTGGAAGAAGACACATCACTCCGATGTGCGACCCAAGCTGGAAGAGATCAGATAACACGGCGACTGAGTTGCACTCTGCGACGCGCAATAAGGCACAAATGACGTCCGCCGTGCTGCTCCAGACAGCTCAGGTCTGGGCGGAGGGTAGCCAACGAAGAGTCCTCAGCCGTGCACTTTTTGATGGCGGAAGTCAAAGAACCTTTGTAACGGAGGAACTTTCACGCCAGCTACATCTAGAGGTACTGGGTGAGGAAGATATTACCATCTATCCTTTCGGTGGAACAGGCAATATTATCAAAGAAAAGCGCAGACGAGTGCGAATTTGGTTAAGGAGCCAGTACGACCGAAGGGACCATTGTGTGGAAGCCTTGGAGATACCTGAAATCTGTACTGACGAGCTTCTGATCCCTGAGGATGTGGTACAAGAAGTCAGAAAAAAAGTGACTGAGCTTGCTGATGTTACCTTGCCACCTGCACAGTTAACAAGCAATGGCATTGGTATTCTGATCGGTGCTGACTATTATTGGACTCTAGTGACCGGCGAAGTACAGAAGATGCAGGGTGGTCTGGTGGCTATTAGGACACACTTCGGGTGGATACTTCAGGGAGTCATTCCCCACAGCAACGGCAGTGCAACCGTAGCTGTCCTTCGAGCCAGTGTAAGGGAAAACATCAGTGCACTGGCCACCGAGCTCAGGTCATTCTGGGAGCTGGAAAGCATGGGTATTTCCGAACCCCCTCCACATAAGCAAGAACATGAAGAAGTTCATAAGGCTTTTGAATCCTCCATTAAACATATCGATGGGAGGTACGAAGTGGCTCTTCCATGGAAGCCAGTGAATTTTCATCTTGCCGACAACGAAGCAGTCGCGAGGAAACGCTTGGCTAGTCTCACGAAGAAACTACTGAAAGATGAGACAATGCTGAATAAGTACGATGAGGCCATACGTCAGTACCTCGAACACGGATTCGCTGAGAAGCTTCCAAAGAACGAAGTCAGCCAGACGGAGAATAGAGTGTATTATATGCCTCACCGGGCGGTGCTACGACCTGATAGCCTGTCAACTAAGGTCAGAGTCGTGTTCGATGCGTCATCGAGTGATGCGGGTTGTGTGGCACTCAACGAAGCACTAGATTCGGGACAGAGCTTAAACCCGGACCTCTTGAAAATGGTGCTGAATTTGAGAACGCACCGCATCGGACACAGTGCAGATATCGAATAGGCATTTCTGCAAATCTCACTGAGAAAAGACGATCGTGACGCTGTACGCTTCTTCTGGTATGAGCAGGTACCCACAAAGAAAAGCCCGAACGCCCCGCTAGAAGTCTGGAGAATGACAAGGGTCCCGTTCGGAGTAACCAGCAGTCCATTCCTACTTGCCGCGACAATACGCCACCATCTACATACGATTAACGACTGTTCTGGCACAGCAACCACGCTTGAAGAGAGCTTCTACGTCGACGACCTCATCACAGGCACAGACACAGAAGAAGAAGCTGAAGAATTCTATCGACAGGCAGTGCGCATAATGAAAGAGGCAAGCATGACTCTTCGAAAGTGGAATTCAAATTCGAAAAGACTACAGGAGATTTTTGAGAAGGAAAAATCTGGGTGTGCGTCATGCCAAGTTGAATGTCCCACAGCCAACACCGCGCGCGTGTTAGGACTTGTATGGGATAAAGAAGAAGATCTCTTGGCCTTTTCAATGTGCCATTCAGCCCGAGGACATCACCATCATCAATGGAACCTGTCTTGGAATTTCTAGACCGGAACTGCAACACAAAAAGATTTATCCTTCAGGCATCGGCGCGCATTTACGATCCCCTCGGGTTGATCTCCCCGGTCACTGTAACAGCTAAGTTGATGTTTCAGACGCTCTGGGAACTAGGCGTTGACTGGGATGCACCGTTGCCTGAAGAGGTACAAACAGCGTGGACGCAGTGGCACACAGCGCTGCATAACTTAACAGCAATAACTGTTCCAAGATGGTGCCTCAGTGCTGCCGATGACGAATTGCAGATCCATATCTTTACGGATGCAAGCCCCAAGGCATACGGAGCCGTTGCCTACTTGCGCGCTTGTCGACAAGGCAGGCCGACAGTAACCTTGCTCTTGGCGAAATAGAGAGTGGCCCCGCTGAAGAAGCTTTCTCTCCCAAGACTTGAACTGATGGGAATGCTAATGGGCGCCAAGCTAAAAGACTACCTGACTCGATCGCTAAGTCTCCAAGTGGAAGAGTGGTTTCAGTGGACAGATTCGACAATCGCGCTTCACTGGGTGAGGGGTTCTGCTCAACAGTGGAAACCATTCGTCGCCAACCGCGTGCTGGAAATACAGCAACTGACTGATCCAGACATCTGGAACTACTGCCCAGGAAAGGAAAACTCGGCTGACCTCCTTACCCGAGGAGTTTCCCCTGAGGTGCTCACGTCAACCAGATTTGGTGGCAAGGACCTTCTTGGCTAACCGAACCCCGCGCCGACTGGCCACGCAGCGAGATCGTCTCTGGAGATACAACTGGCGATGAAGAAAGGAAGCCTGTCCATGTTGACAGTGTGACACAAGGAGTGGAAGAATCTGTTCTACCTTTTAAACGCTACAGTTCAGTGTTTAAGCTGGTGAGAGTTGTCGCCTGGATGCAACGATATCTGTATAACTCAAGACATCCCACCGAGAGACGGAACGGATATCTGACAGCAGAAGAGATGAACAACGCTCAAATTTGCCTGATCAAAGATGTACAACGCGAGGCTTTTCCCGAAGAGCTCCAGTGCATTCGTCGCTCAGCGCGAATACCGAACGCGTCTCCAATACGTGACCTCAATGTCTTCTTAGACGATCACGGAATATTAAGAGTTGGGGGACGCCTGAAGTATGCCGAGCTTTCCTACAATGCCAAGCATCCTATTGTTCTCCCAGCGAGCCATCGCTTCATCGAGCTGTTAGTTGACGGAACGCACAGGCGCCTTTTACATGCTGGACCACTTGAAACGCTCACAGAACTAAGAGAGCAGTTCTGGATAATGAAGGGAAGACAAGTGGTAAAAAGGGTGCTGAAGAAATGCGTGACCTGCGACCGCCTCAACAGCCGAGCAGCCACTGAAGCAGTGGCTCCCTTACCTCCTGAAAGGGTAACACACAAGCGTTGCCTTTTGAGGTGACAGGCATAGATTTTGCCGGTCCGCTCAACACCAAAGATCAAGGCAAAAACAAGAAGTCTTACATTCTCCTTTTCACATGTGCTGTCACACGAGCGATACATCTTGAATTGGTGAGAGACATGTCTGCCTCCAGCTTCTTCAAGGCGTTCAGAAGATTTGTGGCAAGAAGAGGAGTTTGTCGAGTTATTTTCTCGGACAACGCAAAAACATTTCAACGTGCGTCACGGGATCTAAGAAAGATGTGGAAAACCATTCGTAGAGAAGAGCTGCGAAAATATTTTGCGGACCATCGGATCCAATGGAACTTCATCGCCGAAAGAGCTCCTTGGTGGGGCGGCTTTTGGGAGAGATTGGTACGATCTGTGAAGTCTTCACTCAAAAAAGTGTTGGGGAACAGCTACTGCAATTTTGAGGAGCTTGCAACAGTCCTCACAGAAATTGAGGCAGTCGTCAACTCCAGACCCCTCACATACGTGTACGCAGAAGCAACTGAACCGGAACCTCTCACTCCGTCGCATTTTCTGGTGGGAAAGCGTCTGACCTCCCTACCCACCGTTTCTAGTTCCGCATCTGAGCCGCCTCGGTCAGACAACATTGACAGCAGTTGGAGATATCGTCAAAGGATGGCTGACCACTTCTGGCGTAGGTGGCAGAAGGAGTACTTGAACTGTCTGCGCACTGCACATTTCAACATACCGACAGCATCGAACGCCATCAAGAAAGGAACCTTGGTACTAGTATACGAGCATCTTCTGCCACGGCAACTCTGGAAGATGGGAGAAGTCATCGAGGTGTTAGTCGGACGTGATGGACGGACCCGGGCCTGCATGGTGCGCCTACCGAGTGGAACTGTGGTTCGAACCCTTAGCGAAAAGAGGATGTGCTAAAAATGCATTTCAAACGTATTGTATTAATTTCATATTTATTTCGCATTTTTTTGTCCCTATGCTTAAACTGCAATACGAATGCTTTCTAAGTATACTAGGAATAATATTTTAAACGTTCTCAAAAATACGTGAAAAGTACATTTTTGCTCGCTTAGCATACTTATAATGCATTAAAAATATAATAAAAATATACATTAGAAATATACTAAAAATATACATTTAATACATTAAAAATGTGTTTACTCGGGCTTAAAAAAAAGTCTACTGGGCGGCTCCATGGAATGACCCGTGTTAATTCATCAACTGGAGAACAAATCGTACACGGGCATTTATCATTAATCAACAGGAGTCTGATATTATAAGGTCACGTGATTGAATGGGAACGGCAGATACCTACATACAGCATACCAAGACGACAGCGACACAGCAAACAACAAATCCTACGACAAGCGCTATACTTGGCTTGCCGTATATATACCCAGCGAAAGCGACGCACTATTTTGCACGGTGATACCTTTTTTTGCGCAAATACTGTGGGCTTCAAAATTATCGCAGAAGTACCCTACTGGTCGCGTTCGAATCTGGGATTAATTGAGAACGGAATTGCTAGTTGAAACTTGCGTCAGGCACAGGTCAGGAGTCGAACTGTCAACCAACAGATACATGGGCGTGTAAGGGAGCCGGTCTGCCCTGCCGCACGGGGTCCTTTCCGCTGGCTTATTCGGACCCAGAAGTACCCAAGGCGCTTTTACTGGTATAATTCTATCACGTTCTCACACGGAAATGTTCGAGTGACATTGAGTGGAATGGCATTCGAGAATAGGAATGACATTCGGACTCGATGGACTGCCGCGGTGCTGCACGACACTTTCGAAACGCATTCGAAAGCCTCAGCTCGTTTTCAGTGTACAGCGACGACGACGACGGCGGTCACACTAGTCCGACAACGACAGTATATATCACGCTGAACACTAGCATGTAATTATAGTGAAATATCTAGTTTACTATAATATGATTCTAGAGGGACACGTTTTTCAGGCCAACGACACCGACGAATCCGGTCGGCGGACGGTCAGCCTTGTCGGCGGCTGAGCGAGAGCACGGTGATGAGGCGGCGGTGTGTGCATGCTCGCGCTTCTAAATGAGCGAAACGAACGGCTATATTTCACGTGTGCATACCTGAACACTCACCAGCGATAAGCGCTTGCCAAATCAGTTTCAATCGACGACGGCTCTGTTCCCTTCCGCGACGACTAGGCCCAGCGAGTTCACAGGGTTGGATCTGTGATTTCGGCGGTTGTGAAGAGCGAATCACAAGCTTTAGCGAATGCAAATGGTCACCAGGTGTAGTTTTGGCAACAGTGACCTGAAATCAACTATTGCTTACATCGCAGGGCACGCGTACGATGAACGGGAATCGCCGGTGTGACCCAGACTGCCGAGCCGTGCTTTACGGCCAGCAGCAGTCGTCGCCGTCGCTAGCTTGTGGATAACAAGTTAGGCCGTTTCAGTTAAAGCGAACAGTCGCCATACATACTTCTGGATAAAGTAGTTTAAAAAAAAAGTACTGGTCACGTCGGAGAAAGCCGGGACAAGAAGCGAGAAGCGCCAGTCCTGCGCGATGCCAACAACCCGGCTTTCTCAGGCGTGCGATCGCATCATCGCTTCCCACACATTGTAGCACTGCGTAAACAATCACGAGTACAACCAGTAAAAAAGAAAACAGATTGTTTATTAGAACTAAAGCGCAGATTGCGTTTTATGTTATGTAAACAAGCGATGTAAACAACAGTATGAGTGCAGTCGTCCTCATCGGCGCACTCCCGGGGAAATTTCATGCTGACGCGGTTAATACTCATTGGCGTAATATTATCTTCAAGCACTCCCTTAGACAGAACACATGTAGCATCGCTAGATGACATTCGGCTGGAAGGCATTCGAAGCGCCCGTGTAGCAGGGGTATAAGTGGTGATCACCTTCCTGCTAGAAGTTACCATAAACGAAAGGATGACAAGAAAGGGAAAGTTTTCACTCTTCGCTGAAACGACATTTCGAGCCCTAGATTGTTCCACGGTAGCTTGAAGTGTAATGCAAATATGTTTACGCGGACAACCCATTTGTTAGAATTTAAATATACTTCAGACGGATTAATTGCGTATTTACGAAAGTACACTTTAAATAGATGGCCAGCACCAAAATGCGATGTCCCGAAACTCGATTTTGAGCATTAGATTGTTCAACGACAGCTTGTAGTGCGCTGCAAATATGCTAATGCGGACTGCCAATTTGCTAGAATTTCAGTGTTCTTTGGACGAATTAATTACGTATTTACGGAAGTACACTTCAAATACATTGACGACACGCAAATGCCATTTCCCGGAACACGATTTCAAGCACTCGACTGTTCATGGCAGCTAGAAGTGTGCAAAGACGTTTAAAAGGACTGCCCGTTTGTTAGGATTGAAATATATTTCGGATGAATTAATTTCATATTTACGAAAGTGCACTTTTAATACATTGACAAGATGCTAAAACTGCAGACATATACCTTTACAAGGGCTGCCCATTTTCTAGAATTGAAGTATACTTTCGATGAATTAATTTCATATTTCCGAAAATACACTTTTAATACACTGACAAGATGCTAAAACTGCATGCATATTTTTTCATGTATTTGAAAAGTGCTCGAAGTATGCTTTAAGTGAGGTATTTTTGGCACATTTTAAAAATATATTTCGAATACCAAGCATGAAATTTCAGAAACGTATTTCCTACATATTTTTAGTGCACTCATGAATACAAAATATGTTTAAAATACATTTTAAATAGACCTCCGTATATTCCAAACGTATTAGTTTTTGCTAAGGGAAGACCAGTGCAACTGTTGTACCCCCTCGAATCCCTCTACGAATGAGCTAAGGCTCATTGGGGGGGAGTATGTAGAAACTCTAACTTCGACGGATGTAATTTTGCCTACGGGCAACCATGGACATTCCGAATCCATATCGGGCAATCGCAATGCAATAAACATCAGTCTTCTGTTCACTTCCAACGGTGGTGGGTGTCGTTATTTTCGCTCCCCTAAGTTTCTATAACACCCAAGGATCACTGACACAATTTTCCAATCCCTCTATTTCCATCGCTTCAGCTTCAATTATCTCCCTCGTTTTTTTACCACTTTTTTTTCCTGACACTGAACACTCCTCGAACTTAGGCGCGCACTTGTGACCGCGGCAGTGACGAGCCAAATTACCTGGCCCCTCATCTCTAACGTTTCTGTAGAGCTCGCGTGATCTTTATAAGGTTTTCCGCGCCAAATAAAGATTGTTCAGTGGAAGTTTAGCGCTCGTGTTGTGTCCCTTCAATTTTGTGCGCTATGGATCCTCATGTTGACTACCCGCTAACCCGAACCCTGACCTTCTAAGGTAGCAAGAGGTTACTCGGGAAGAGAAACATTGGTCGCAGAAGGGCCACTGCTTGGAGCACCTGCCATCGCAGGGCAGCGGCGCATGGCTTAACCGCTGCACCCCTAAGCCAGGAGGGGTATGAGGACTTTCAGGGATATATGAATGCAAAGCACAGAATGACCGATTCTGCATATATGGGCATTAACCCATCAACTCCATGAACTCTATGGAGTCATACCGTACAGGCGGAGCTTAGGTGTCCTTTCCAATTTTCTGTTCAGCCGTATTAAAAGAATAAGTCAAGACATATGGCCTTAATCTGAGAAGGCTACGCATAAAGTGATCACCTTTAAATCGCGAGGAAATTACGTGGACACTCCCCTCTGCAGTGGAAGCACAAATTTGGCCCCCAAAAAACATGCACCTCAACAGCGAAGCGAGCCAGTACCGCCTATGCCGGACTGCTCAGTTTGTCGCATCCATTGCGGTCCTCCTGAAACCTGTCCGTTGTAGAAAAAAAATGGTTGGGGCTTAGCTAAGATTAAGCCTGGATAATTCGGAGTGAAAAGCTGCGGTGATCCGCGATAAACACGTGCTTGCGGCGAACGTCCAACGATGACGCATAGCGCGCGGCAGCGTGCGCCTGTTCTATGGGCAAGCGCGCACTGCGCACGGCTGCGGCGAAAGGTCAAACGGTGGCGAGGGGGAGAAGCGGCGGCGCACATGCGCAGTAGCCTGCGCCATGCGTGACGTCACTCGTGCTCCGACATACGCCGGCTCACGCGAAGCGCGGTGTTGACTAGCGTATTGAAGCTTTTCGCTTCAAAACACGACTGGGCTTGTCGGAAGAGAACAAATTCATCTACGCCTGACAACCGTGGTAAGAACCTGTACGCCGTGCGAGCACGTACAAGAGCGTCAGTACATCTGTCGCAAAAAAGACTCTAGCCACTGGCGCATCTTGGCTGACACCCGCACTCCGTTCCGTAACGTGCGCGCAAACGTCGTTGCGCGCCTCCTCCTTTCCCCTTCGCGCTCAGCCCGTGCCGCGAAAGTCCCGGCGCACTGCGCTCTCGGAGCCCGTCTCCGCCAATGATTCTCAATCAGGCCGGAGGAGCAGACGGGACACTCGAGCAGCAATCTCTTTCTCGCGGCGCGCGCCCAACAAAGGGACACCGGCAACAGCGCCGATGAAAGAGCGGGGCCGTGTGTGTGCGTAATAGAGTCGCGTATCGACGCCCGATCGAGATTCCCGGCAACCCGCGTTGGAACACACTGCGCTCAACGCCGGCTGCTTCGGGAAAAGGTGGAAAAAGGAGGCGGGCGCCGGGTACCGTCTTTGCCGGCGCACAGCCCGCGCGAACACGGTCTCGTGCGCGCCACTATAGTTTCATTTTTGTAGGCGCGGCGAGCCTTTGTGCGTATGTCGCAAGAACTGAAAGCGGCGTGTACAAGTCGGAACAGATTCGTGTCGATGGCCATCGGAGAAAAAACGATGCAGCGCAACTCCCGGGCCACAAACGTTATAATACGTGTGACTGGCTAATTGGCTGCGCATACTTACGACTACAGCGCAGTAGCAGTATACGAACGAGAAAAGAAAACGATGCAAACACAGACGCTGTGTTTGCGTCCTTTTCTTGTCTTGCCCGCGTTGCGCCTGCGTTGTAGTCTAAGGTGAGAACAAACGCTGCGTTCGCTTCTCCCTTCTTTTAAGTACTTGTTGCAAGCCTGAGTCCCATGCACACACTTCAGTGACACCGGAGGCCGCAAAGCCGGCTCGCGTGATAGGCGCTGCAGGAATCCAGCAAGCACTAGCATTGGCGGGAGCTTGTACCCGCGGTCAGCGATAATCCGGGACTGCGTCGCTACGGGCGCGAGCGCTGATTTGGTACGCAAAGCCTCGCACCCTGAGCGAGGGCTTTGATCCTCGCGCGGGCGACCTGACGCGTAATGAGCGAAAAGGGAGGCGCGCTGCTGCGATTGTGGGGAGGGGGGGACCGGCAGCCGAATGGCAGTAGTGAGTCGGCGGCGCGCTTTGTAAGCCGCTTTTCGTGATTTTTGACAATCCACTGATTCCACGACTAAGCGGAGAGCGAATGCTCGCAACGTCCACGAAGGCTACATGCGCCACACGTGGCCATACCACACCATTTCTTAAGCAGCACTAAAGTGACTGATGCGGCAAAGTGGGCACATATCACCCTCTGAAAGAATGGCGTCGCTGATTTCCAGCCCTGCTTTGCATGGTTCCCGGCACGAAGTGCTTATTTTATAATTAGATGTTCTTAATCGTCCTTTCTCAAAACGATCAAAAAGAGGTACAAGATGAGGAACCCACTTTATTTACAGCTTATAAGTGCAATGAAGGCTGGAATAAAGGCTCCAGAACTTTAGTGCAGCATCTCTTTCCCACGGAACTCAGAGACAACTAGCAGAAAAATCACGGAAAAATGGATTAAGTCATCCTTCGACGATTCCAGCGCTAATAAGTGGCTTTTACTATCGCATCTTTCTTCGTACTTGATGACCCTTTTTTCGGAGGTCGTCGAAGAGCGGCGACCCGATGTAGGCCGCATTGCGGGTTGCCTCACTGGCGCCTCGATGGAGAAAAGACTGCTGAAGTCCTTGCGAAGCGGTTACGATTGAGAAACTGCCGCTCACTATCGCACGATTTCTACCTATAGACAAAGGAGCATACATGTTACGCGTAGGGAACGTTCACTGAGCTCAATGCACCCGCGCTCCGCACTTAGCAAAGTGACAGGTGACATCGGCATTTGCGGACTCTTGTGGGGGCTTGTGTGCGCGGTGACAGAGGTCACAGAACTCTCCGACAATGTCTCATCTTTATTTTTTATGCAGCGCGTCGCTACGACGTAGCAGTTGCCGGTGTAGAGTAACCGAAATCCAATTCCACACGTAGCTGAGAACAACGTTCGCGTCGCCATCTGCGCGGGGATTCCCGTGGCGCGCGTGCTACGCCAGCGAAACGCGGTACACCGACCGGGGATCCCCGTCCGCGATTGTTCACGCACAAGCCGGCCATCGCGCTAACGGCCCGCAATCCCCGCCGTTACTCTCCGCTATATACTGGGACCTGTCAATGGGCGCGGTCCATTGTGGGGCCAATGGAGAGCGACGGCCCTCCATCTGCGGGGGCGCGCCTGGCTCCGTCATTAGACACCGCCAATTACCGGCCGACTGCTGCCGCCAAAGTGGCCGCCGCGCTCACCGCACGCAACCGGTACAGGGCGAACTTTCGATCGTGGTGCCCAGAATTAAAGCAACTCCGTAACGTGCGGCCGCCGCTACACAGAGCTGCCACGAACATCTCCGGTGAGTGTTAAAGGGCAACTGCAGCACTTTTTTGAGAATTTCGCGATATTGAAGGATTCAAATCTATATAGGCTGTACGTAAAGCATGCCAAGTGCTTTTGCACTAGCATTTAGAATAGTGACGTAGTCGACGACTGAATTTTGCGCTTCTCTTCTATGCACGGGAGACGTGCAGGAAAATTCAGCGTGACGTCAGGAAGGTATGATTTCAAAATTACCGCTGTCGTCTGCTACGCCATGCCCTGACTCGTTAGACACCGCCAAACAGCTCTCGGCAGGGTTCGACTTCGATGGCGTTGGTTTTTTTCCTTCAAAGCAGGCGTTTGTGCATTGGAAATGTACCGATACCTTCGATGACGTCACCATGCGACCCCCACTTGGCGTTGTGCGCTGCGGAGAAGCTTGAAGGGTGTCCGGATTTTAATCGGCGATTACTTCCCTATTTCAAGCGCTAGGACGAAAAGACTTCGCATGCTTTACCTGCAAGTTTCACACATTCGACCTTCTTAAGCTCGTTGATTTCTAAAACCTATGCAGTTTCCCTTTAAGCGCTAACCGCCCATTTCACAAAGCCTAGTGCGCATGCGTGCGTTTACCGGAAGTAGCCAGCCGCCATCTTGGTTGTAGTCCTTCGTGGCGTCGTCTGCACGACAGCCCACATTACTATGCGCCTTGATTGGCATTATACCCGGCCACAGTAGCTTTCCGCCGTTTCGATTATTGTATTGAGCTCTATAAAAGAAACAGAGGCACCACGACGGAGTTTCGAGGGGTGCAATGCTAATCGCGGCAGGAGCAGCGCAGTGTGGGTGGTCAGTTGCCGCATGAAGTGGAGTGACCGCGGTGGCGACGCTGGGCTCGTTACTCGAACCTTGTTTTGGAAACTGCTGCAGGTGACGATGAAAACGCGCTTGACCGCCACTTTCGTTAATTTTGTCAGCAGAACGCTTCAACGCATAGCGATGAACGCGGGCGGTTTAACGTCTTCAGACACTGTTTACATTACTTTCCACCTCATTTTGCTGTTTCAGTATTCGCTGTATTCATCTAGGCATTCGCTATAGACGTGTCGCACAGCGTTTGTTGTCATTATTTTTTCATCATAGCCATCGTTCAAAACTGGCCATGCGATAGTTTAATGAGGGACGGTAACTGGTTCAGCTGCTTAAAAGAGCAGCTTCTTCTTTCTCGTTCCCCCCATGTCCATGGTAGGCATGAAAGCAGAGATTTGATTCGATCTAGCTTGATAGGTCGAATCATTGGCAGTAGTTTGCACTGTAAGGCTCACCGGGCGCATGAGAGACGAGCTCACGAAGAAAGCATATGAGGTTGTCACTCAAAAATCCCCCTTTTAACGCACGTTTACTTTGCTGAGACGCTCTGCATAAGCGCTGTTACGCAGGAATCAGGACACGCAAATGATGCCTCTGCGTGCGTCGGCCGAACGTGCGAACGCTCGCAGACTGGCCTCGTGCCCTCTGCTGTAAACCAAGTGTGGTTGCGAATTTGCACAATTAGCAACAGGTCCTTCAGGAATGCGAATTCGATGAAGTTGCAGTTTTGACGACGGCACACAAAGCACGTGGCAGCGCTTACACCGTACGCTTGGGGAAACGGTGGGCAACGCGGGAAGCGCAATGCTCCGATTCTGGCCGTGCGGGCTTGTCAGACACCACGCCGTGGCGTTAAGCGTGAGGGTTCTGGTGAATACCGTGTAGAACTCCATCTATGCAGTGACCGCCGAAATGATATGTTCCCTATTCTCACGATTGTTTATGGATTTCCCTTCATGTGCGTATATGATGCCAGAAAGTGTGATAGAGTGCACGAATGCAGGGTATACAAAGTCAAGCGTGGGTACAGGAAAAAAATTGCAAGCGTTTTCTTTTAAACCACATTTTTAAGGCAGAAATTCCGACGGTATTTAGAAATAGGCCCACCCCACAAAATTATGAAGGCCCCCTACAAATCTGGAAGTACGCCCACTCCAGAAAATGAATTAGGGTGGATAAGTTAGTGGGTGAGTTAAAGTGGGTGAGAGAGCGGATTAAGGAGATTAAAAAGCGGATTATTGTGGACTAGCGGAAATTATTGCGAGGGCTAATGTACATTAGTTGGGAAAACTGGTTGGATTAAGGTGGATTAGTTAAGATCAGTGGGTGCCTTAAGGCGGATTAGTAGATCGAATTAGTACAATCACATATGGTGATCCAATAGACGGTAATACTCGGAATATTCCAGTCCTCAGATGTTAGACAATTACTGCGCCATTTCCTTTCGTGAAAGGACAATTTCCTTACGCTCTCTTGGAATGCCGCTCCTACGGACGACGCGTGTTTCCGCAGCAGCGGGAACGCCTTCATCGAGTGCATCGAGCACTGCAGGGCAAAGTAAAATTAACGGACGCGAAAAACTTGTCCTGGGGCGAGACGAGGCTCGCCTGCTCCGGCAAAGCGTTCAGCGGGAAAGCAACGGTGCCCGGCGTTCCTCCGCGCAGCGCCCGGAGCGGGCGCATGCCCTTGGCGCGAACACGCGGATAAGGCTCCGGTAAACAGCGCCGCGTGTTCTTCCTCCGCAAATGGTCCGACGCGGAGCAAACACAGCGCGCGTCGCTCGGAGCCGCAGCCGCGCCCGGAATTAGGCGCATCGCGCTCTGCATCGCCGGTTCCGTGCAGGCTCGGGATGGCTGCAGGGGCGCTTACCCACAATCCCAGCCTGGCCCGGCTAATCGAAGACTAGTGCTGAACCCCTCCGAATACTTGCTGCTACTTTTTTTACCATTTTGTGATTTGCCTTACAAAAATTTTTCTAGACAGTCTATAGACTGTCCATAGACTTCTCTCTATAAAGTCTACAGACTATCTGTACACAATAAGTCTATAGACAATCTATACATTTATGGCCATACACTTTTCGTAGACTTTTGTCTATAGACAGTCTATAGACTGAATAGACAAAAATAAATATCTATAGGAGGCAATAGAGTCTAAGAAGCCTATAAACAGTCTATAGACCATTTTTATAAGGGTTGCCACTGCGCGAATTTTACGGAGAAAAAGGAAACATACTGCAAGGACGATAAGTTGTCGGACAGCCTGCGTACAGCGGGCATTACATGCACCGGCACGTACACAGCGCAAGCTTATGCACAGAAACACGGAACAGAGATAACCGGCGATTAATCTAGCACCCATCGTGCTCGCATCAAGGGTAACACTAGCCTTGGCTATGGGTCCAGTACTATTGTACATAGTTTGCTGTATTCATTTCTGTTTTCAAATAAATAAAAAAAATAAATAACTGCGTAGTTAGAAGAAAACTGCCATTCGCAGACGGCCGAAACCCGCGAGCTGCGAATCAATCCTGAAGAGGCGCACGGAGTGCCGTATAGAGAGGGGCACTGCGGCTGCCGACGCTGGCGAAGCCACTGCACGGAAGTACTACCCGCCGGGAGCAGCACACACGAGGTGCGGGTACACAGAACGCCGCGGAACGCGCGTAATCCAGATATCAACTGCGCGCAGGCGAGGGAGCGCGTCCATTTGGCCGTCGAGTGGCCTGCTCTTCCAACCGGGAGGCGCGTGCTCCGAAGCCCAGCGCGACAGACGCGGACAAACAAAAGCGAATCACCGCCGAGAGCAGCCACGGGAACGACGAGTATGCGACAAGACGTTGCTCGCGCACGGAACATGCTATGCCGAAAGCGGTGCTCCCATCGGCGTGATGAAATATCCCTTTGACATGCACCAGGGACGTGCACAGCTAGAAAGGAAAATAAAATGTGTAGAGCACGGACTGCGCGTGCATGCACACACACAATAACAATACAGGACAGTCAGTAGCTGCTGTAGTAGATGCAATCAGGGAAGTGATCGCTAATTAGCACCCACCTGTCACAGCTGAGAAGCGAAGCACAGTCAAAGTGCCCCCTGATTCCTTTCTCTTGGTTGTGCTCTGCTTAGCGCAGTCGAGTCCTTATGCAACGCACATCACACTTTCTTCCGCGGCTGCCCAGTCTGCAATGATGTGCACTCTCGCTAAAAACAACCACCGGCGCCTAACTAGGATGAGGATGACTAGCACCCTTGCTCAAAGTTCTCGCAAAGTACGGTGGCAGTGTGCAGTCGGAGGCGCGAACCACTTGTGGTTTGTCTCGGTTGCCAAGCTTCGCCTTTCTAGGTAACTTCTTGAAAGAAGCATTCCAAAGTCGCTCACGCAGTGCAGCCTGTGAAGTACTGTGGTGGCAGTGTGTCTGCGCAGGTGACGCAGATGCGGTCTAAGTAGGACCTCACTTGTCGAGATATCTTTTCGCGAAGAAGCTTGCAAAGCCTCCAGGATGGAATTCGTCTCAGAAGAGGCCATGAACCCGCACACAAAGGGCATTACAGTGCGCTAACACCTTTTGCTTTCCACCAGGCTCATCCAGGTCTAGCACTTACGCATGAAACACGCGCTGAAAATATCGTCCAGATTCTTGACATTGCCACTGAGATAGGATACCACGTGTTCTGGCATTACGAGACAAGGAGCCAAAAGGGGCTTCCTTCCCTGCGGCTCAGCTCGCTCCAAACTGATAAAGCCCAGTATTGCAGATGCATCCTTCAAGCATGCGCTAAAAAAGTCATGCCATCACCAGGAGCATGAAAGCGTCCATACGCAGGCCACCCCGCATAAGGGAGCTGGATTTCTAAACTAGGCGTTGGAATAGCGTGCCGAAAAGGTGCTTAAGACCGCCTGGAAGCTGAAATCCGCAAAGGGGAAAGAAAGGAACAAGAGGCCTGTAGTTCTGCCTACGTTCATGCTCTTTCGCACAGGCTTTTGAAAAAAAGTGACAGAAAAGCAAGTTCCGGTCGTATTTTCAGCGCCTATAAAGCTCAGAAGTTTGTGTGCACAAGTCAACGACCAAGAAAAATGGGTCAAACAATGATCTTGCGGTGTCAAGCTCCATAAGAAGTTTGTGGCCCACGTCGAAGGTGTTGACTAAACAATACCGCTCTCATGGGGTGCGGCGTATACGTGGGTCAAACAGGAAAGTGCGTGAGCGACAGGCTGCGACAACATGATCACATCTCGCAAGTCACCGCAAGTGGCAACCTAGCAAGGCACTGGTCCAGGCATAAGTGTGAATCCGTGTTTGACAAAGCATTGGTTCTTCTAAGATCAAAGAACCAGGTCGGACGGGAGCTATGAGAGGCCTTTTCAAAGACTTTGATCGCAGACGACGGTGGTTTTCTGAGCGCGCCTTCGGTAGAGTTGACAAAAAAGGAAAAGTTGCTTCTATCTGCAAATAAAGGCTGGGAAATGTCACGTCTGACAGATGCTTGGGAAGCTGTTTTTTCGCGTCCGTATTCTTCTTTTTTCTACATCTTCTTTGCCTTATGTGTTTGTGTCTAGATAAGTAGCTAGTGAAAGCACGCATTGTTGAAAATGAAATTTAGTTGCAAGTTTTCACTTGTCGTCTTGTGTCGTCCGATGTGTTATGTAGTCTGCGCACCCCTACGCTAAGAAAATGCGATGGGCAGCGCTCTAATTAATGGAGTGGATTCCGGTTGCTCTTTTGAGACGGATAAATGGTTGGGGGGAAACCTAGTTACCCCCAAAAGGCTGGTCCATGTCGCAATTTTAGTCATTTTGGAGTGAATGAAACCGGCACCGTAAAGCCACACCGATTGTCCCTGGAGCAACGTCGTTCGTGCAAAAGCGCTACTGGCTGGCGACAGGTGGGCGGGGCCCAGCAGAAGTGGAAAAGCCATAGGAATGAAATTAAACCGCGAGAACGCGACCGGACACGCTCGAGATCGCGGACGCAGAAACGTGAACGCCAGTGCTGCCCTATAATAAGTGAAAGGAAACACCTTGCTGGTGTCGAAGGAAATCAGCAGGTAGGATGCGTGGGGTGAAGTGTGTTTGCGTTTAAAAATGTGCTCCGTGTGTTACATCTGACACGGACTCACACACTATACGCACTTCAGTAAACGTGGGTTGAAAACACTGCAGCCCAAATGTCGCAGCTGACTCAAGAGTATGGCCGAAGAGCGGCCATAAAAGATTACTCGTAACCCATGGTTACTGCTTGAGAGACGAAACAAAATTCATCTTTCTCGGCCAAGTTGTTTTGTGGAATTGTAACCCTCAAATTTACATCACCGCGACAACTTGACAACTTGCGGCGACACTTTTGGAGAAGTAACGACAGGAACAAAACGCTTACACGAGGATTACGATGCTCAGTAAGGCGTTAGTGCAGAACAGCCGTTGAGAATGATTTTTACCATCGGATAAAGCTTTGTTGTTTTATAATGCTAATCCAAATATTAACGACACTGTGGACCTCTGCACTGTCTTTATTTCTTCCGTAGCGGGTAGCAGACAAAGACGGAGTACCGACACACTCACGACAACACACAAGCGCTTGTGTGTCGTCGTGTGTCTCGCTACTCCGCCCGTGTTTGCTACCCGCTGCTGAAAAAAATGATGCAACAGCGGGTAGCCCGACAGCTCACCTTAACCAATTTAAGTTCTTAGCAAAAACCGGCTGCACGGTTCTTTCTGGCTACATTCGTGTTTCTCCGGCAGCAAAATGCGCTTTTATTGCTAAGAATATCGCATTTAAGAGATTCCATTCAAACTCGTCACGCGTACAGCGAACAGGGACACGGTGAACAGCGTCTTGAAGTGAATGGCTGTGCAGCCTTGCCTGAGTGATCCGCACTGGAACACTTTGCACGCATCGCAGTTTACCAAATAGGCCGGTGACGACGAAGCCTGCATTTCGTTTTCTCACCTTTCTAGCTTACAAAAGATGCTTTCAACGCGCGCCAAGGGTCCCGTTCAGCGGAGAGCTCGGCGTAGCCGGGGCCGCCGGTGTGTGCGGAAAAGACGGATTGGCTGACAGGCTCATGACGTCACGCGTGGAGCCATGGAATGAAAAGTGATGTAAACATCAGAAAAAAAAACGGGGGGTGGGGGGGGGGGGGGGGGGGGGACAAGGTGTAGCTCCGGCTCTAAGGGCACGATGCGACAGTGGTTCCTGCCCACGCAGGCACGGACACTGTTTCCCGTTTCACAGACACAATCAGCATGTAAAAGAAAACACGACCACACGACGTACGTACATATAACGATCCGCTTTAACAAAGCGGTAAAAACATGCCTGCGTGGCGTGCTGGGGTGGGTGTTTCGAGGGATGGGTCTTACTAGGAGCTGTGTGTGTATGGGGCGGGGTACTGGCAGTAGTGTGGTGTCGGCTGCTGGTACGCGAATTTAGAGGGTGTCAAGTACGCGACGTCCTGTGAAAGACTGAGCTAGGCGAGTACATGTACTGTGCTTGTCTGTGGGCCTCTACGAGTTTTTGTGTGGTGTTGTGGAGGCCACGCTGGAGACTTTTAGTGGTTTGGGTGCTAGAGGGGAAAGCTGTAGAGCCACCTAGTAAGCTTTACGGAACATAGCATCAAGGGGGGCGCTTTCTTCTTGTCGGAGTCGGAGGTATGGGACTGCGTATAGGAGCGGCTAAGTACGAACGCATGAATTAGACGGCGCAAATCGTGCTCCTTCATGCCATAGTGTTTGCTGGAAACTCTGCGGATGAGGTGCGAGAGCGCTTCCGTCACCCGCTTGAGTTTCCTGATAGCGAAAGTGCTCCAGCCGTTGTTCTGGAGATGTGAAGGCCAAGGATCCGGAATGTGTCAACTTCCGGGACAGGGTGTCCGTGCCGAGTAGCGTTGATGGGGCTGTTGCAAGGGTACTTGGTGAGGGGCGTATGAGAAGGAGCTCAGACTTCTCCGGAGAACCGGTGCAAGAACAACTTTTAGCCACAGCTCGTGATTTTTTTTACTCCTCACGGAGAGGCTGAGGTGTCCGCCGATAATGTGAGCCGATTTCTGAACATTTCATTTCCTCAGAATCAGAGGAGAGATCAGTGTGAAAACGACTAGACTGGGAACTATACAGTCACAGTGCCTAATTTTGCGTCGCTCAAGCTGACCCTAGTGAATGAGGGCAGACTATGGCAGACAGCCGTAATATATAAGCGTTCTCTGACGGGGCATAAATAGAAGGGCAAAAATCCGTACGCCGACGTTCGCTCACTGATTGGAAAAATTGTGGCGCTGCTGCTATAAAATATTCGATAGCTTCCATAGCTTCCATATTCCGTAGCGCAACCGTTACGCACAAAAGACGCGGTTTGCTTGTAAAAAGGTGCTAATCTTACGATGCCGAAAAAGCGATTTTTTTGTGGTGCACAGTTTGGCCGTTGCTGACCCTTGTTCTCTTCGAGTATGAGAATCTTCCTGTGCCACGGAGCGCCGCTGACGTCGCACAAGCGCTACTATTTGTTCGTTGGATTTTTTGGGGCAAGGTTGGTGAGAACAGCGAAATTCATAACTGCGGTGATAAACATTTTATATTCCATTAGTTGTGCACAATTCTGGGTATTTTTAAACCTGTGTGTCCAGAAACGAAGTTTTCTCGTCAGTGATACTTAAAATCATGTCAGCTTGCCTTGTCCAAGCCTGAGTATTAGAAATATGACTCCACATATTTGATCTATTTGGCTTCAATTACCTTGGGACGCCATTTCAAGAGTACGTCAACAAAAATATTGTCTTTCTCTTTTGTGCGAGGCGTTTTATGTGCGTTTAAAGTCACCGACTGCTATTCGCATCAGTATGTGATTGCCGCTAAAGTAATGTCTACGCTCAGCTGGTCATCACGGGCTGCAATGTCCTTATCTGCCCGAAACAAAAAAAAATTCCCCGTTTTATTAGAAAAGAAAAGCTTACTTTGGCCGGCTTAGTTAAGCTCTTCATGCCTTCTGTTATGTTCAGTGACACCGACATTGTACTTTCATGTGTAATTCCGTGTAACAATGTTAACTCGCGAATCTACTTTTTGCAGCATTTTTTTAATTGTGTGCCTTAAGTGAACTTGTGCTGTTTTTCCTTTTTTTGATGTTTTCATGTATAATGTTATATGCAATGTCTCTTTGGCTATATAGTCTGTATTCTTTGGTTAAACCTGCCCACTCCTCGATGGTAGAGTGTAAAGGGGCCGGACGCTTCGTCAGGCAACTTTTGTTTGCCTTTCTGTTCGCCTCCTCGGCAACCAAGTGTTGTTCAAATAAATCTGAATATGAATCTTAACACACGACAGACGTGCTTAAAAAGATTGTAGTTGAGTCGAATTGAAATAGACTCCCCGCGCCACTAATGTATAGCGGGTAGATGTGCGTGAACATTCGGATGTTGACATATCGTTCGATAACAGTCGTTAGGGCATTTATGCACTTCACCACCAAAACTTCTTTATTCTTTTTACCTCGCCGGCTGTCCTCACGCGCAGTAACCATTCGTTCGCATTCCTTAGAGCGAAGCGGTGAAACTCCGGAACAGCGCGTATGCACCGCTCATCGATGGATTCCGTAGCGAGTGCCCAGGTATGCCCCCCGGGATGCGAGCAGACGACTCCTGCGTCATTCATCCCCGTCCACCAGCTGGGGCACAGTTAGCTAGTGATTCCCCAGACGACCAGCAGCGCCGGCCCCCGCAGCAGAAACAGGCTGTGGCCGAACACCCAGTTGGAAACGGCGTCACGTCGAGGCCCCCTCCCCCCGACGCAATCGAACCACTCGGAGGTACACGCTTTGTGGACTGCCCTCTGGTGAGTTACACGGAACAAGGACGAACGAAAACGAGCCAAGCTCTTTCAACGCATCGCTAATCTGATAGACTGACCCGGCCTCGTTTCCAGACCCGGTTCACTTCGATCTGTGAAGTTCAAAACTCGAGAAGCAGCGTGTTATACACTAGCCTTTGATTTTCCTCAACTCCCGGTTGACGCCAAGCGTTATGGCAACAAGTTTACGGTTTATTTGTTTATTGGGGTTAACGTCCCGAAGCAACACAGGCTATGAGAGACGCCGTAGTGAAGGGCTCCAGAAATTTCCACCACCTGGGGTTCTTTAACGTGCACTGACGTCGCACAGCACACTGGCAACTAGAATTTCGCCTTCATCGAAATTCGGCCGCCGCGGCCGGGATCGAACCCGCGTCTTTCGGGTCAGCAGCCGAGCGCCGTAACCACTGAGCCACCGCGGCGGGGGGCAACGGCATTTGTTCCACACCAATATAGTGGAACTCTTACGGCACCTCTAAAGACGAAAAGGTCTCGGAAGGTGAGGACAAGGGTTCTCCTTGCATTACACAGGTCTAAACCTTAAGGGGTGCCGTAAATTCGTAAACTAAAAGCAGTAAAAAGGGAATAAATTGTCGTCTAGCGCACTGCCCTTTTAGAAGAGGGAGTTCGCGAGAGGACAGCCTACTCCTTCATTTGCCCCAATATAGGCGAATTCGAGTGTAGAGTTTACAGGGCTAAGAGAACAAACTCCACTCCCCGGACACTTCTGCAAGGACGGTACATGTCGGATGCTCTGCAAGGTGTTCGAGACTTCAAGACACAGACGTGGACATGAGTACAGCGTCAAGGCCCGCACTCATTAAATATTTTAGGAATCTAACAGTATGAAGTAATAGATTAAGGATGGGCATTCCATATTGTAATTAAAGACGAATTGCTGTATAAATACATTTCTCTATGTTTCCGATTTCATTTGTGAAGTATGTACATGTATAAATTTTTGTGTATAGTGAATAGAGTTTATATATATATATATATATATATATATATATATATATATATATATATATATATATATATATATATATATATATATATATATATATATGTCTGCTGACTGCGTATAATGCTTTATGGTGTACGTGCATAAATTATTACTTGATCATATTTAGTGTGTGATCTGAACCGCTGTACGCTACCATCAAAGGGGGCAAGGGCCTTAGTCAAGATGAAAAAAACTGTAGCGCTCGGGACAAGGACACAACGAAGACGACAACACATGCGCTAACTTTCAACTTCAAGTTAGCGCATGTGTTGTCGTCTTCGTTGTGTCCTTGTCTCGAGCGCTACAGTTTTTTCATCATGAGCAACCAACTCGCCCAAACATCCACCCTGACCGAGGCTTAGTCAAGCTGCTTAACCAGCAGCTTTTAGTCCTTGCCCTCACATATCTTCTGTACCGGAAGAAATGTGGAATAAAGTGAATGTGAATAATATCCGCCCATTTCGCTGACTGCGTGCCTGCACTATGTTTCGGCAGTCGTTTCACTGAAAAGGAACGAAAATAACCCGCCGGCAAACCCAGCCGCAGACGTTGGCGTTCCTCTTCTAACAGGGGGCTGCTGTTTACGACAGCTACTCCTAAACTACTCTAACCACAGCTCGCTTTGGTGCCCAGCGTGACGCGAAAGTAGCAGCGCGCCGACGTCTACCCTTCCTTTATTCCCTCGTGCTTCAGCGTCTGCGCGGCACAAGCGCGACGCCAACGAGAGCCGACTGCAGCGCTGTCTGGGCGCATATACACACGGCTCAGATGTCTGAAATGGAGACACGTCGAGGGGCCACACGGAAGCATACGCACAGCGAAAAGCGCCGAAACACAGGGCGAGGAAAAAGAAATCGACAAGGCACCCAGCCAAGCATTCCTATCGCCGGCTCTCCGCCGTCGAACACATTGTATCCTCGATTCGCTGCAGAGGGGCAAATCCTACAAAAACCGCCTTTCACTGCTCTACCGCGAGTTGGTACGCGCGCACATCGGCGCCTCTTTTTCGGACACGGCGCTCGTATACACACGCGCTGACATTCTTACGTAGCCGCGCAGTTTTATTTGCGTAGAGAGAGAACGAACGAAAACAGTCAGCGAAACCGCCTTCCCGAAGCATCGGCGCCGCTCCGCGCGGCGCGCGCATAACTTACCAAAAGTCCCCGAAAGAAAAACAACACAACAAACAAACAGTATACGACGGGGAATCCGCAGAACCACGGGAGGTGTCTCAATTTCGATACCAGCGACAGATTCCTTCTCATTCCTCGCGCGCACACTCTCTCTCCCCGAGTTAACGGTCGTCTTTTTCTCGATTTCTGTTTCTCCGGTTCTGTCGAGCGCGTTCTCGACAATTTCTTCCCCCGAGCGAGCGCCTGGTCGGAACGCCTGCTCGGCTGCGCAGATGGTCAGCCGTCTCTTACCGCCACCGTACGCATTCAGAGCGCGGCGGAGACGCTCATGGAAACACCGGCGAAATGCGGAAGCAAGCGATTTCGCCATTGTATGCAGACAGCTGCATTTCTTTCTCAACCATGTATCATAATTTCACGTCTAATTACCCCCTTTCTCGATGAAATTTAGCGCCCAGAGCCGTGCGTCCGAGCTGGCCCGGTTACAGAGAAGATTAATCATAATTAGTGCCTTTCGTTTTCGGGTAACACCAGATTCTACCCGATTGTTTCACCTCGAACAAATTTTTTTTTAAAATCGGCTTAAACCCGAATTGTAACCGAAAATAAGATCTTATCGGGAACTTAGCCTTCAGGGCGGAAAGCTGAGCTAGTTGGTAAACATTCATTACAAAAAATCCAGGCGCTAACAAACAGCGACACAGATGGGACGCAGCGCTTACTCGCAACTGGAAGAATTTTTATTCAGAAGCTTCTATATATGCAACAAAAACCAAAACAAACCCAGAGAAATCGGACGCCACATGCCGACCGATGTGAAGGAAAAGATTAACTCGCGGTTTTAAATCGCTTTTTTAAAAAACTTATCTCTCTACTAGACAAGGCAACCGAAGGGTCAATAACACATGTATGCCCCGTTTCAGCGATATGAGAGGCTTCAACTATCTCCCGCGTTACACGATCTCGGTGACGAAAAGACGAAGCGCTGTGTGCCCTCTGTGTCGTTGTTTGTTAGCGCCTGGATTTTTCATAATGAACGCAGTCTTCCTCTGTACAAAGTTTAAGACCCCGCATGAAAAGCTCCGCCTGTCTTGTGCTTCACACAGAGGGTGTCTTCAGTCAAGTGATCAATCTAAACTTCTTCAACATTTTTTTTTTTATTTGTGCTGGTGCTTTATCCCAGACAAGGTTCAAGCAGTATGCTTTGGAAACGAGAAGCCAAAACATCAGTACTGACCAAGTGTATCGTTTGTACCGTTTATCAAGCGCAACCGACGCTACAACGCCCTGCTCCAAGGCTGTTTTGCGTCTAAATGCTCACAGTGACCATGAATGAATAATGTTTTCGCAGGGTACAAACAAAGCCAGGCAGACCTTGCGACGGAAGTCCTGCGCAGCAGCCTGTACTGTTCCCGGTGTAATAATTGTAATAAATTAAATAAAAATATCTGATTTGGTAAAAGTGTTGTACTACTACAACCTGCTCTTTCCGCACTGTTTGCAAACAACAATGTGCAAAAAAATGCAGCCTTGTATTCCCTGCGCAACAAAACGCGGATGTACTAAATTGTCTTCTGTTATGAAATATGACCGAAGAAGACCCCAATTACGGACATTTTGTTCAATAACCCGACGTGCAACCGAATTTGAAAGAAAAAAGGTAGCTTTTTATTTAATTTTATTTAGTTGTTATTTCATTTTAAAGATTTTTACCACCTGAATTCCAAAAAAAAGAAATCCCGGTAACGGCTGTTATCGAAACGCTGCCGGATTCGAACCCGGGCACCCGTGAAAGTGGACAGGAGTTCTTTTCCCGGTGCGGGGCAGTACTGCACCGGATTAAATGTGCTCTGAAACACCATCCGAGGGGAGGACATCGACTCTCTCAATCATTGCGCTGCGTTGAACACCAGCAGAGAACACACAATCACGTGCGAAAAGAACAGCCTTAAAAAAAAAAAAAATTCCCCGTGTCGATGGAAGTGCATAACCAGGCCTGATATGCTCCCTGATCTCAGTGACCAGAACCCACAACACAATGACTCCCCAGAACCGGAGTGGCCACTCTGTGTACGACTTGGAAACAACCTCCTGCATGATTACACCATTAACCCTCAGCCCTTATTCCCCAGCGGCTGCGGAGCAATTGACCAAAGCGGCGCTCACACCTGTGACGTGCTAAGCAAAATCCCTGGAAACCTAACAGACCGCGAACTGACCCTGGCAACGGTTAACGCTAGAACCTTGTCCACTGAGGCTAGCCTAGAAGCGCTGTTCGAGGAACTAGAGGGTAAAAAATGGAATGTCATAGGGTATAGTGAGGTGAGATAGACACGGATGTCGTAGGGCATAGTACACGACAGCGCTGTGTGGCGCTTCCTTACTTGTGCGTGTTTGTCTTTGCGCTGTATAATTGTAAGCATGATTTACGAACACTCCCCGCAAGTGGTGTTGAGGTTAGGAGGACAGATGAGGCGTAAGGGCGGGCACGTACTAAGCTATCGTGGATTAGCCGACAGATGAGAACTATAGTGAGGCATTCCTTAGAAGTAAGGATACAACGGACAACATACAGGACTTCAATAGCATTGTTACGAAGACGACGAAGCTGGCAGTGGCGCGGGACGGAGCGCTCGCGCTAGGCCAGCGGCCATTAAATCATCTCTTGTTCATGGTTCACCACGTCTCATTATTCGGCTGGCCACCACGTTACATTTGGTGCGAGGTGCTGGGGTCCCTTCATCGCCTTCCTGGTCCCGGAGCTTCGGTGTCCTGCGCCTGCCGTGGACGTCGGCCGTGAGTGCCTGGTCTCCGCCGCCCGGCCGTGCCCCAGCCCGCTTGACCTGAACCGACCTCGCCGCTCACCCCAGCCCCGTCCACCGCCCGGACCACAAGACACGACGACCCAAGACCCGACCGACCCGAGACCCGACCGACCCAAGACCCAAGACCCACACGTGAAGACATCGCCCCCCCCCCCCCGCCCCTGCCGTCCGGTGCGTCCACGGACCTCGGCCGTCAGCTCCTGGCACCTTCCAGCCCGGATGCTTCGTGGACCGGGACTCATCCTTCGATCATTTCATCCACTGTGGCGGCCAGCACTTCACCACATTGCAACTTCTCTCTAACCTGGACCTGGAAGCCCATCACCGTTTCGCCCATCCCTTCATCGACGTCTTCTATTTACGATCGGGACGATCACTCGGAGGCCCCGGGTAATGTTACGAAGACGACGAAGCTGGCAGTGGCGCGGGACGGAGCGCTCGCGCTAGGCCAGCGGCCATTAAAATCATCCCTTCTTCATGGTTCACCACGTCTCATTATTCGGCTCGCCGCCACGTTACAGTATTAACGAGGTAAAAGCTGCTATCGCATTTATAGGCTTAATAAGAGAACAGACTGAAGGTGGTACAGGTCTACGCATCTACAGCCACCCATGATGACCACATCGTCGAAAGCGTGCGTTTCACTGCAGGCTCAAATAAAGGTTTTACCAATCCAATCTAAGAATTCGCACCCAGCTACCTTTTGTTGATTGCAACCAGCAACCTATCGTTGATTACTGTACACGCCAATTTGTGCATTGCTCCCTGGTTAAAACTTGGGTTGCCTTCCTAATCACATTCTTAAAAATGCGATATCACTTGCCGGGCTCGAACCGGACCGCGGAAGGTGCATTTCGATGGAGGCGAAACGCAAAATGTGCCCGTGTGCAGTGCGATGTCAGTGCACGATAAAGGTCCCCAGGTGGTCGAAATTATGCCGGAGACCTCCACTATACGGCACCTCTTTCTCTGTTTCTTCTTTCACTCCCACCTTCCTCCCTTCCCTTAGGGCGCGGTTCAGGCGTCCGCCGACATAAGCGAGACAGATACTGCGCCATTTCCTTTCCTCAAAAGCCAATTTTCAAAAACCAGTTTTGTAGCACTGGACACTGATCCCCCACCAAATATTCCAAATGACCCCCAAATTTTCGAAGTAGGCGCACCCCAGAAAATTGGATGAAGATGGATTAGTTAAGATTAACTAATACATCTTTAAGTTAAGGTGGATCAAGGTGGACTAGTGGGCTCCACCACATTCTTATTCTTCTAGTTATTAGGGCAGGTAGTGACCGCAGATCCGGATCATGAGAGGGAATTAACTAGAAGAATAAGAATGGGGTGGAGCGCGTATGACAGGTTCTCTCAGGTCATGAATGGTAGCTTACCAATATCCCTGAAGAGAAAAGTATATAACAGCTGTATCCTACCGGTACTCACCTATGGGGCAGAAACGTGGAGGCTAACAAAGAGGGTTCTGCTTAAGTTAAGAACAACGCAGCGAGCTATGGAAAGGAAAATGATAGGTGTAACGTTAAGAGATCGGAAGAGGGCGGAGTGGGTGAGGGAACAAACGGGGGTTAATGACATCCTAGTTGAAATCAAGAGGAAGAAGTGGGCTTGGGCAGGACATGTAATGCGAAGGCAAGATAACCGCTGGTCCTTAAGGGTAACGGAGTGGATTCCAAGAGAAAGCAAACGTAGCAGGGGACGGCAGAAAGTTAAGTGGGCGGATGAGATTAAGAAGTTTGCGGGGATACAGTGGCGGCAACTAGCAAAGGACAGGGTTAATTGGAGAGACATGGGGGGAGAGGCCTTTGCCCTGCAGTGGGTGTAATCAGGCTGATGATGATGATGATGATGAGTGGGCCGGGCCAGTATACTCCGATATGATGAAGCTATAGAAGGTAATCGAACATTCTAGTCCTTACGCTTTCAAATTTGGCCGTACAGATGAAGTCATCACTGTTCAACCAATGCGAATTTGGTTACGGAGAAATCGGGTAGTTTTTGTAAGATGACAACCTAAATTCTTGCAAATTATTAACCTACTCGTGCCGACAAAAGCTCCAATATGGAATGTAAGTGACTTGTTCTGGAATACCGCATTATATCACTAAAAAAAAAACATCGCTAATACATGAGTAAGATATAGATTTCGCCGAAAAAGAACCACAAACCGAGTTCAGAAATAAATACCGAAAAACGTCCACCGAATTTGAGAACCGAGGAGTCCAACTACTAGATGTCATTAACTGGCGCTTGCCGCCTGAAACACGCTCCTGTCGTCCTCTCTTTAAGTTAAGCCCAACATTTCGCCTTCCATGGATCGCTGCGCGGTACACCCCAGTGGTGAGTAGACAAGGTAAAACTGCTATACACGTTATTCTTCACGGACACTGATAAACTGGTATAAAAATTGAACGCACAATCATTCATCTCTTTCCGCTTCCTCTGATTCCTCCACTTTCCTAGTACTTCTGCCCCTGGAAGCGTCGCCCCGCCAGCCAAGGCCCACCGGCGTACCCTGGCACTGACTCACCTCCCGTAACTATCGTGAAAGCTCAGTTGCTGAAGATGATCAGAACACGGGCCTGCTCACTAACCCGCTTCCCTATGTTGAAGAGAAAAACGCGTCGCCGGGTTTGTTGAAGCAGTGCTTAATATGACCGTTCCCCGACAAGTATCACTCGAAGATTGCGTTTAAAGTGTTTCGGACTTTCGAAAAAAAAATAAAAACTAAACGAACAGCAGATGGTCTGAAGCCGTTTGACAGCAGTCGATCTTCATGAAACGTTTTCTTTACTATATAGAGACCCACGTCAGCCGCAGAACGGCAGTGGTGTACACAACATCAGGCGCGCAGTTCAGTTCCACGAGCGAGCTCTCCCCCATTAGTGGTGGGGGGCTGGAAACGTGCCGTCGGCCCCGTCCCCGGCAGCCCCGCGCCATGGCCGGCGAACTGCACGCGCGCCACTAATGGGAGAACACCCGGCAGTGAGGCCTGTCGATGCGCTGTTTTTCTTTTCTTTTCGCTCCGGCGAAGCGTTGAATTCTCGAGCCAGGTTGAGAAAACAGTCTGAAACAGATTGGAAAACCTCCGTGCTCAGACTTCATCCCAGGAACCGATAAACACTACCGCGACGCACCTTCACCTTTCTTACCTTTGTGTTCTTTTTTTTTTTTCACTCAAAATTCGATAGGTGCGGTGGAGAAACGACGCGGCAGCAGCAGCGCCTGCAAGAGATGTGTCAGCAGAAGCAAGACTGGACTGTTTTCACAGCGGCGCACCTGTCCGAGTCCCTTTTCCCAAACGAAGCAGCTCGGCATACACGGAAGAAAACCTCGCGGAGTTGTGTTGGGCGACCACGCAACGAATCCCCGACAGCCGGGTGGGCGAAAACGCTGAAGCGAAGTGCGATGCATACGCAGCTCCGATGAGGTTCATCCCCCTGCGATCGAATTCGGCTACCTTGTTCGCGCCTGAGAAAAGGCCCGAACGCCTTTGAACTCGGCGTTTATGACGCAGTTTTTTCTTTCTCTCTACACGCCAGAAGGCGGTTTTCTCGAGCGCCGACAGCCAAACGTTGACACATACAGAAGCCAATAAGTGGAGCAAAGCGTACACTAGCGAGAGCGCGAATGTTGGACGTGAAGATAGGACCAGAATTTTCCAGCCCCACTGAAATGAGTTCCTTTCCATTCTTTCCATTTTCTTGCGGCTCCGGTCACAACAGCAAAAGTAAAATAGTTTGGTAAATTCACTGCCATTTACCACCTATGGCGACAGGCGAGCAGCGATACCTTTATGTTGTCTCCGTTCGAAAGTCGATGTGGGCGAAATGCAAGTGTGTGCAGGTGTCTTGGAAATTAATCCAAACCAATTATATCCGGCCTACTAAATTAAGCAGCCGAAGTGTAGCTCTGACCCATCAAAAGTTTGGTTTGGTTTATTAGGATTTAACGTCCCAAAGCGACTCAGGCTATGAGGGACGCCGTAGTGGAGGGCTCTGGAAATTTCAACCACCTGGGGTTCCTTAACGTGCACTGACATCGCACAGTACACGAGACTCTAGAATTTCGCCTCCATTGAAATTCAGCCGCGGCCCGGATCGAACCCGCGTCTTTCGGGACAGCAGCCAAGCGCCATTACCGCTGAGCCACCGCGGCCACTACTGCCACCTGATGATACCCGGCAGCAACAAAAGACAAAGACAGGGGCACCCCGGCAGCTTATCTGGGAACGTGACCGGGGAACATTGTCTCGGCTTTTTGTTCCGTGACATATTTTGGTGGAGGCGCTGGGTTCTTGCCCTGGCCTATGCCGCACTCCCATCCTCGCACCGCGGATCTCAGTCTCCGAAACCTAGGACTGCCCCCTGAGCACGGGTCATTGGAGCCTATAGGGTGGCGCCTGCCCCCCGACCAGCCATGCAAGGTGCAACTTATTACTTTAAGCGTAGAAAGTTGGGCTAGTTGGTTGGTAGTACTATTATGATACATTCCAGCGGCTAAAAAGACACGGACGAAGGTAGACGAGACAGGACGAACGCCGGACTTCAACTGAGTTGAAGTCCGGTATGAGTTGAAGTCCGGCGTTCGTCCTGTCTCGTCTACCTTCGTCCGTGTCTTTTTAGCCGCTGGAATGTATCATAATAGCAACTTATTACACCCTCCAGAACCTACGAGTACCCAAGTCCTTCCACGGCACCCATCCTGAGGCCGTGGAGGACTGGCTCGTTCACATTAACGCGTCGCCTTGTTCAATCTCAGTGGTATGAGGCCGCGAAGCTGAGGAACGGCTTTTTTAGCCAGGAAGGGGGCGCTCGTACGTGGCACAAAAACCGTGAAGAACCACAGCCTTAGTGAACCGCCGAAAAATTTCCAGACTGTGTCTGTTTCATAAGTTCTATTAGCATCGATAGCTTAACTCCATTATCAGCCCCGCACATCGCCTCTCCAATCGCACAAACCACGGGAAGGCCGTCTATCCTCCCCCTGCCCGTACTTCTGCGCATCTGTCATCATTTTTCGTTCATACAGCAAGGGACTGGAATGACCTGCCAAACGCCATCGTGAATCAGACCGAGTCGTCGTCATTCAAATCGTCCATCGAAGAAATGTACAGCTGAATATTCCACCCCATCATGTAACTCCCCTTCAATGGGGCCCTTTGAGGTACTAATAAATCAATTGTAAGAAAGAGAGTTGGGGTTTGATGTCCCAGCGCCAAGCGCCGACGAAGGAGGAAACAAAAACATTGAGAAGACGCCGGCAGCAGTTATTTTTTGTGACTCGTTTGGAGAGCAACCGGCGCTTGTATGCCGGTCCCGTAGGAGGGCTTAGAGAGTCTCGTTGAATCTCGTTAAGTCTCGTACGGTGCCCGGATGTTCTCGTTTCAGAGCCCGGATGAGTGGAATTCAGTGCCCGGATGAGTGGGTTTCAGTTCCCGGATGTTGGCTCTCGGTCTCGGCGTGACGTCACCACACTGCCGACAACGGGAGCTAAAAGCATTTCATGCTTAATAACAACTTATAACTTCACACTCAAATTTGAGTTGGTCAGTTTGCATCTATACGCTTTTCTGCCTGAGCATTGCATCTTAGTATTTTTTCCTGCTCCGGTCCGGCTGCATACAGCGCTTTATTTTATAATTTATAGCACCGGCAAGTCCCATAACCAACAGTGCTGATGACCGAACCCTCCCCCACAGGGGGAAAAGCGCCGTCGAGCTAGCGCATGAACATCGGTTTCGCCGAGCGATGCATCATTCGGTGGATACATGCACAGCGAAGAGAAGGCACAGGCCCACGGTGCTAGAAAGCGTTCCTCCTGAACACTGCGGTGCAAAGCTGCGTCAGAATGGGGCAGAGGCTTTTTAATTATTAAGCACTATTGACGAATGGAATAAATTACCAAAAGCGGTTGTTCAGTGTTCGGATTTAAAAGCTATTGAAAACGCCCTCGAGAAGTATTTGTGACTGTTTTGAACTAGTATGTTTTTGACCCATATAACTTGTCATTCGGTCTCAATCCTTCTTACTATTTTTTGTCTGCTGTTTGCGCCTGCTTGGGGCGCTGTATAGATTCAAATTGCTTGCGTATTCCTATTCGTATCCCTCATATATGTATTCCTCCTGAGGTGGTGACCTGTTCATGTATTGCATCTTGCTTTTGATTATTGATTTACGCTACATTCGTGGCTTTCGTTTGTGAATGGTTTGAAGGAATGCAGTTTTGATCAGTTTCTGTTATGCTGTGCTTTTTACCCTAAATGCTATGCATTTAGGGTCCCATGTCTGATTGTACATTGTAGCCTTGTATTGTGTTTTATATTGTTCAACATTCGCAACTACTGTCTTGGCATAAGTTGACAGTATCAATAAATAAATAAATAAGGAAATAAATAAAACATTATGTGACAGGCCTGCAAAGGTGGAAAACACAAGCTTTTCCCACAGCTGATGGCAAGCGTTTGCTTCAGTGGCCAGCCACGTCATATGCTTTCCGCCTCCTCATCGCGTAACTTTCCTGTCGTTTTGAAATTTCAGGAGATGAAAACAAGAGAGGGAAACAGAGCGCGCTACGCCATCGCAAACAGGAAGACAGAAAGCCACGCAAGAACGAAAGACCCCCTTGCCAGACACAGGGGTTCGTGTATAATGCATGGGCTCCATTAATTTCTTGAGAAGAGAGGAACGCCCGTTTTCACTCTCCAAGTTCCCTCAAAACGGGTCCCCGCCGTGAACGCAAACGGCCACGAGGAGCGCGCGGGGTATACGCCCGACACGATAAGCAGCTGCTGACTGGCGCACTCCCCGCTTAAACGGCGTCCCGTTTCGAATCCCTTCTCCTGCGTTCGGCAATTCAGACCTTATTATTCACCCCCCGGACGACTGAACCAATCCAGGCCGCTGCCAAAGTCAAATCGCCGGAAGAACTGAACACAAACAGCGAACAGCGACTGAATGGGGCGCGGGAGTAACGAAGAACAGGGACTCAACCAGGAACGGTGCAGAAAGCCCGATAAAGAACAGCGCCCACGTGAAGCAGCAAGCGCGGAGCTGAAAAAAAAAAACAAAAAGACGAGAAGTTGGAAAACAAGAGCAAAATGGCGCGTCCGCCCGTACAAAATGGAAACACGAAATGATCGCAGAACCAAAGCCACGGCAGAAACCAATGAGGCCGCAGGGGAACGGATCAGTTAAACAAACGCCGTCTCACGTAAAACAGCCGGCGAAACAAAGTAGAGATACCATCGCCCCTTCGGGTGTTCGTTTTCTTGCTTTCCCCCCTGCCTCTTCCGCGAGGGGGCGGCACCCGCTCCCTAATCACGCGGAATGAAAACACGGCGAGGCTCCATCAAAAATTGATTGTCTCCGGCCGGCGAGAGCAGCACGCGCGGTCCGAGTTCACATGCGAAGCAGCCCGGCCTGATCGGGAAGACAAAGAAGGACAGAGCGGGGGAGAAGGAGAGAGGGGGGGGGGGGAACGAGAGAAGGTGGGGGGAGGAGGAAAGAGGGAGAATGTCCTTCATGAAAAATGAGCGGGACTCGATTCGCAAAGGCGGCAGACACCCGGCCGCGCAGCCGCTCGAGCGGCGCAGCGTAAGAAATCACCGGGAAAAAGAAAAAAGGCAGGGCGGCGGAATCGACGGCGAACTGCGGCCAGTGTCTGCACATTGCGCGAACAACAGGAAATTGGGGAATGGGAAGACAGCCTGCGAAAGAGGTGCGCCCACGGCCGAGCGGGTCTGAATAAGCGGACCTGATGAAAAAGTGCTCGTGGAAGGGCGACGCTGTGCTGGAGAGAGGAGCGGGGAGGGCGTGACTGAACTTAATGTCGAATAAAGGCAATGAACTTCACAGGTGACAGACAATGCTGGCCTTTCCAACACTGCGAACACGAAAGGAGGCATCCACAAGACATCATACTGCTTTTTGCGGTGGGTGATGACGTGTAGGGCATAGGTGCCATGAAAATATGCCGAAGATATACCAACGGAGGACACGCTGAGCAAGAGGGCCGCATTCACACCTCTGACAGACCATAGAGATCTCTTCCCCGCCTCAGAAGACAGAGACCGTTCACCAGAAGCGGAGCAAATAAAATATGTGCCCTTAAGCTGCGGGACTCTTCCAAAACCCTCAAGGCGTCATCATCATCATCAGCCTGTCTGCGCCATCTGCAGGACAAAGGCCTCTTCCATACATCTCCAATTAAACCTGTTCTACGCCAGCTACTGCCACCCTATCCCAGCAAACTTCCTAATCTCATCCGCGCACCTAACTTTCTGCCGCCTCCAGCTACGCTTCCCTTCCCTTGGAATCCGCTGCGTTGCCAATCGGTTACCTTGCCTTCGCACTGCCTTGCCCTCGGGGGGGAAATCTGACTGTGCAGCCTGCTCGTGGCCCCCCCCGCCACCGAATACGGGCCGGTGTGGTTTCGGCTACTAGGCTTTGTTTCGGTGCAATGCCAGCAGTGGGGATGGGATGGCCGGGACCCATCCTCTGGGGATGCAAACCCCCAATGGGAGTGGCAGCGACTCCCAGACGACTGTGAGGGCCAGTCGTGCACGTGAGGTCCGATGCCTGAGCGGAGGCAGGCCTGGGTTTATACTCAGGTTGGACCCACGAAATCCGGCCCGGAAGGCATGTCAAAACGCCAAAAGGTTTTCAAATACATGCTACCTTCCTTCCTCTGCGCGCGGGGGCGTGCAAGTGGGCATGTCAGCAGCAGACACGGCAACATGCTAAGCAATCCCTTTTGCTTTGCACTTCAGGTCTTTCTCGGAGCCCTGCTAGCGCCGCGTGAGTGGTATCAAGCGACACGTGCGAACCATGTTCAAGGATTCGATGCCGTATCAGCCGTACTGCTTTCCGACGGAGTCATCACTGAACCAGACCAACCTTGGCTATCAGCTTCCACACCTTTGACGACATCGGGGACGTCATGTCACGTGGCTCATCCATCGACTATAAATCTACCACCGGAGCTTTTCTTCGCCAGTGGGCATGTCAGCAGCAGACACGGCAACATGCTAAGCAATCCCTTTTGCTTTGCACTTCAGGTCTTTCTCGGAGCCCTGCTAGCGCCGCGTGAGTGGTATCAAGCGACACGTGCGAACCATGTTCAAGGATTCGATGCCGTATCAGCCGTACTGCTTTCCGACGGAGTCATCACTGAACCAGACCAACCTTGGCTATCAGCTTCCACACCTTTGACGACATCGGGGACGTCATGTCACGTGGCTCATCCATCGACTATAAATCTACCACCGGAGCTTTTCTTCGCCAGTGGGCATGTCAGCAGCAGACACGGCAACATGCTAAGCAATCCCTTTTGCTTTGCACTTCAGGTCTTTCTCGGAGCCCTGCTAGCGCCGCGTGAGTGGTATCAAGCGACACGTGCGAACCATGTTCAAGGATTCGATGCCGTATCAGCAGTACTGCTTTCCGACGGAGTCATCACTGAACCAGACCAACCTTGGCTATCAGCTTCCACACCTTTGACGACATCGGGGACGTCATGTCACGTGGCTCATCCATCGACTATAAATCTACCACCGGAGCTTTTCTTCGCCAGTGGGCATGTCAGCAGCAGACACGGCAACATGCTAAGCAATCCCTTTTGCTTTGCACTTCAGGTTGGTAATCTCAAATATGAACATTGTTATCGAAGTGACGATCGTTTTTTAGTGCTGCTGCCCTGCCCACTGAGCGTTGAGTGCTTTCTGTCTTGTGTTATTACATTATCGAAAGATCTGTTGTCTTGTGGCGATATTGAAGCAAATCCTGGTCCAACTGAAAAAGAGATGCTATCGGAGTTACTAGCAGGCCAGGGTAAGATTACTTCAACAATGGAGGGCCTACAGGCATCACAGAACAAGATAGAAGACAAGCTTTCTTCTTTAACTGAGCGGATTGACGGTATTGAGAGACAGTTATCCGGCCTAAATGTCTTAGCCACGAAGGTGAAGGATATGGAATCTACCATATCAGAACTTCAGGGGCAGCTTACTTTAGTTAGAAACCAGATGGATGACCTAGAAAACAGAGGTAGAAGAAATAACCTTATCATTTACGGTATAGAGGAGGACAGCATTGAGTCTAACCAGGACCTGGAAGAGAAAGTAACAAACGGCGTTTTTCAGGAAAAGCTGGGTTTAACGGTAAGTGGCGTCGAAAGATGCCATAGAATGGGTAAAAAGGAAGCAAGCAAGGTGCGACCTGTCATTTTAAAACTCCTCGATTTCCGTGAAAAAATGTCCATATTACAATCATGTCATAAGCTCAAAGACTCCGGCATATCAATAGCTGAGGATTATTCAAAACGAGTTCGAGAAATACGTAAACAATTATGGAAAAGCTGTAAAGAAGAGAGAGACGAAGGAGCCAAAGCAAAGTTATTATTCGATAAACTAAGCGTTGATAACGTCCTATTTGGTTGGGACGAAGCGAAAGGTTCTCGCTTCAGGTTAAAAAAGAAATCAAACTGACTTCTCACCAATAAACCTCGGACCCTGAAAATATTAAATGTTAATTGCAGGAGTGTTCTAAACAAGACTGCTGAGTTGGAGGCTCTTTTGCTTTTGCACGATCCAGAAATTGCGGTTTTGACTGAGACTTGGCTTAACGACACAGTATTTGACAGTGAGTTTGTACCCATTGGCTACAGTTCGTACAGAAAAGACCGTGATGGTAGAGGTGGAGGCGTTAGCATACTCTTTAAGTCAACCTTGCGAATTTTCCCAATGTCTGATATACCCAATGTAGAGTGTATTTTTTGTAAAGCATACTATGGAAATGTTAGATACGTTATTGCAGCAATGTATAGGCCCCCTAGTTCTACCGTTTCCGTTCTAGACGATCTCAAACAATATTTGTACACGAATGTCAAACTTGGTGATCGTATTATATTGTCAGGTGATTTTAATTTACCTAATATAGACTGGTCGACGTTCTCACTTGAAAAACATGACGCTTTAGGTGAAGCAATGTTGGACATTGCTTTTTCCTTTGATTTATTGCAAATTGTGGAACAAAGCACAAGAATTCAGGGCAGTTCTCAGTCAGTCCTTGACCTATTTTTTGTCAGCGGATCAATAGGCGCAGATACAAATTACGAAATAGTACCTGGAATTTCGGACCACGAAGCTGTCCTACTCACCATTGCTGATGCCGTCTTGGATAGCAAGCCTAAATATCCATCTTACCCAAACTTTTCTCGAGCCGATGATGTATCAGTCATTGACATACTTTCGCTTAACTTCGATGCCTTTTCAGATAGCACGGATGATGTGCATTCGCTTTGGTGCAGGTTTAAAAAATTAGTAAAAGAGTGCATTGACCGTTTTGTCCCGCTGATAACTAAAAAGAAAAACGGTAGGAACCCCTGGATCTCCCGTGAGACGTTACGACTCCAAAGGCAATTGAAGCGTCTTAAGAAAAGATTAAAAATCCATGCTGCACAGGCGGTCAAAAAAAAGATTGACGAAATTTCCTCCCGCCTTAAAAATCAGTATATGCCGATAAACAACGCTACTATGGTGAATCACTGCCCAGTTTCATAACTACAGCTCCAGAAAAGTTTTGGCGTTCTATTTCTCCGACTTCCAAGGAATGTGATGTATTTCATGTTGATGGTAAAGATGTGTGCGATGACAAGGTAATAGCAAATGCATTTAATAAACATTTTAAGTCCGTCTTTACTAAAGATAATGGCGTAATGCCGTCTTTCGAATTACCTACGTCACCTATACCCGATGTTAAAATAAGTGAAACAGGAATACTAAACATGCTTTTAAATTTGGACATTAAAAAGTCTTGCGGTCCGGACAACATTCCAAACACATTTTTAAAGCGGTATGCTGAATGGGCCTCAAAATACCTGCACGTTCTGTTCACGAGATCATTGTGCGAGGGACAAGTGCCGAGCGACTGGAGGACTGCCAGAGTGAAGCCACTACATAAGGCAGGAAAAAAGCAGTGCATTCAAAATTACCGCCCAATTTCTTTAACATCTACGGTATGTAAACTTTTGGAACACATAATTCATAATCATATCTCAGAATTCTTGGAGAAATATAATATACTTACGAAGCATCAACATGGTTTCCGAAAAGGCTACTCTACAAATACCCAATTGGTTCTAACAGTGCATGACTTTGCTAAAGCAATTAACAATGGGAAACAAATAGACGCTGTTTTTATGGATTTTTCAAAGGCTTTCGACAAGGTGTCTCATAAAAAGTTACTTCACAAATTAGGTGCAATACTGAAAAATTCTCAACTAATTAACTGGCTTGCGGCTTATCTTGAGAACAGAGAACAATTTGTTGTTTTTAATGACCACCATTCGGAACGACTTTCAGTTGGCTCTGGCGTCCCGCAGGACTCGGTGCTTGGGCCTCTTTTGTTTCTTTTGTTCATTAATGATGTACTGCATGGCATTCCCGTTAAGGTTAAACTTTATGCTGACGACTGTGTATTGTACTCAGAAATAGAGAACGCCGCTGACCAGGAACTGCTGAACAATGCCTTAGGACAAGTTGTTGCCGGTGCAAAGCTTGGCAAATGTCAATTAATTTTCAAAAAAACTTTTTATGACCATTACACGCAAAAAGCACAAGCTTAAATATCCATATGCTACTAACGACATATTTCTCTCCGAAGTAACACACTACAAGTATCTAGGACTCTGGATCACTAATGATCTCACTTGGACTAAGCACCTTGAATATGTAGTAGCTAATGCTAACCGCAAATTATTCTTCTTAAGGAGGGCTTTGAGACTTTCCACCCCTTCTGTCCGTCTGCTCGCATACAAAAGTGTAATTCTGCCGATACTAGACTATGCATGTGTAATTTGGGACCCTTTCACCAAGACTAACATCACCAAGATGGAAATGGTGCAAAGAAAAGCAGTTCGCTTCATATATAATAGCTTTGGACGTACATCAGTAACCGAACTACTAATGAAAGCAAACCTGCCACCATTAACGCAAAGAAACCGTGTATCACGACTAAAATTCCTCTTTCAACTTATTAACGGTCATTATAAAACCGACCTCACGGGAATAGTTAGTTTTTCATCTGGGTATTCTACAAGGCAGAGACACAGTCGCACAATAACCGCCTTTAGCACCCATAATAACTATTTTAAGTATTCTTTCTTTCCCCGAACAGTAACTGAATGGAATCTACTAACCAATGATCAAATTTCAAAATCATCACTGTCGGCATTTGTTTTAGGTATTGTTTAGAAACATGTTGTCTTTAACTGTTTATACGCTCCATGGATCTAATTTGTATTATATGTTTTGTCTGTGTTATTGTTTTCATTATGTATTTATTGTATCCCACCCTGCTAAAATCCCCAGAGGGGATTGCAGTATTGATAAATAAATATAAAATAGTCTGGCTACCGACGCGTCGGTTTCTGGTTATGGAGAAACCAGGTCCGCGCGGGGGTTCATAGTGGCCAGGCTCTGAGGACCGCCGCCTCGGGGAAGCGGCCTTACGGCCGGCCGCAGGCTTAACCGCCTGCGGGATGCCGGGGGATGAGGGCTTAGTACTGCCTCGTAAGAGTCTGGCGAAAACCGAAGATGTGTGGAGTACCGGTGGAGTAGGCCCGGGTCATCTCATCCTAAGCCACGTTCTTGGTTAGTGGCCCGGTCGCCCAGCCTTGAACACTCTCTCCTCTGTAGGAGAAGAGTAAGCTAGGGGAGGAAATAAGTGCATGGATGGTTGGAGGAAGCACAGATGGACCCCCCGGAGCGACCAGTTCTGAGGCCGCGAGGCCGTTGACGTTCTGGACCTCCACTGGCGATCGGGACTATCACACATACTTCCGGTGTCCGAAAAACCGCGAAAAACCTTCGACGGCTAGTAGCCGGCAGGTGGGAAAGGCCTTCTAGTGTGCGAGAGGAGCCCCAGGTAGCTACTGACCCCGTGTTAGGTTTTCCTGTCTCCGACGGTCGGAGCCCGTTGCGTATGGTGGGTGGTCGGGCATCCCGTGAGTGGGGCCGCACCATTGGGCAATCTCGATGCTCTCCCTGTCCTGGCCAGGCGGGCCAGTAATGGAGTCGAGATAATTGAAGGATCAGAGCAAAAAACTCGCTGTCCCCATTCCCTTCCCACGTCCCATTTCCCTTTCCGCTACTTCCCCGGGCCCGCTCTCTCGGCTGTGGGTCGCTAATGTAGCATTTTCCCTAATATTTTATTTTTCCACCCACGGGTGGTCAAATTACAACTTGCCTACGGGCCTCCTCTTTTATTTTTCAATTGGGTTAAGCCTGTTGTGTGTAAACGGTGCAGGCAGGGGCCTATTATTTTTATTTCCTTTTCGGTTGCCCCAACCTATTCAATGCCTTGCCCTCGCATCGGTGACATAGCGCCACTTTGTCTACTAAACTAAAGTGGCTGTTTCATAAGTTTCGCAGGATATACAAACGACATACACTCTCATGCTGCCGCTGTGGCAGCACGACAGTACAAAGGGGAACTCCGATAACAAGAACCAAGGGGACACTGCGCTTTACGAGCCCCCACCCTTGTCAACAAAAAAAAATGGCAGTGGTTTAGCTCTGGTTAAACGTGGAGGATTGCGAAAGCAACGAGGAGAGAGAGAGAGTCGATGGGGAGTGCGCGGCGGCGGCCCCGGCACGCTAGCTATGTGTCGCTACTGCTCATGCGCAACTGGTGAGCGCGGCGGCGGCACCTCTGAGTCAAGCCCGCAGCGATGGCGGCGGCGCGCCAGCTGTGCGCCGTGTGACGTCACTGCTGCTCGCGCATGCGCCGTATGGCCTTGCCTCAGCCCCGCGAAATGGCTCGGCGACTCGCGTAGTACTGCTTTCGCAACAAAAGGCGACCAGAGACCGTTGCACAATTTTCTCTACCTTCCTTGAACTGGTTAGTGACAAGGCCTGCGAGCACACACCGCAGCGGCTATCTAGTTAACAGCGGTCAGGAACTCGAGACAAGTCGGAAACCCAAAAGTTTCTGAAAACACGAAACTCGAGCCTGAAGCTTATGCACAGCAACTTGCAATCAGATATAAAAAATAGTCGAATTAGCGGGAATAGTGGTCAAGGCGGACTTTTACGCGGATTGGAGATCATTAAGTAACAATCTAAAACAAGCCAAAAGTGACGCCATTCTTCGAAAAAACCGTCTCCTCACCTCCCCCCTTAGTCATACAACGGAACCTTTTTCATTTAAATGAGCCTTTTTTTCCCTCCCCACCACGTTCACATTCCACGTTCAGTATACGTCATATCCCGCTCGTTCACGCAGCTCGGCTGTTGTCACCGATCGAGTGGATGCCGTCATGCGGTGTCGGTGCTCACTTCAGGGGTGCCAAAACCGCTGTAGTCTTGCCAGGCACTTTCTACGATAGCAGCAAGAAGGAACACATTAATTTTATCTCCACGAAATTTGTCAGAGGCATCGAAGGTGGGAAGGTGAGTGACCACCGCTTTCCCCTTCAGTGAGCGTGCTGCCATCCCCGAAGCGCCGGGCCCGATCACCCAATTGGCATAGGCACGAGTGAGAGAATGAAAGGGTGAGGAGAAGAGATGGCTCCCCGAGGGGCTCAATCAGTACACGGCAGGTGCGCTACAGGCAGCACATCGGGGCACCGGATTGGTGGTGGAAATAGAGCTCGCTGCCTGTACAGTCACTGCCAAAAGTGAGCAGGCTGAGCAGTGAGCAGTTCCCTGCTGGGAACTTTTTTTTTCCCCCTTTTCTTTCGTTCGCACCTGAGGTTGAGGCAGGTGGCTAATATCAAAGCTACGTGAATTATAACTGCAGTATAGCGCGAGAGATAACTTCCCTGGTCTCAGAATTCTGGCTTCAAGGAGGAAACTGAACAGGCTTGGAATTTTCTCCCCGCTTAGAACTAACTGTACTGGATCCACAACTGAAGGTGGACGCCCATGTGACTCGATCCACTTTCTGCCCCCACACAGTATTTTATACCTACTCATATTCTGGATGTAATTTGCTCTGTTTAGAAGTTCTTAGGTGCCCGGGTATGCTCTTGCTGAAGTAAGACAATATTGCGCTCTGCTCGGAGGTGCCGCAGAGGTAGTCAGCAAAAGTATACAAAGTCCTGTCATTCGAAATTCCATCACTGTCCCGAGCATAAGCGACAGATAACGAAGACTATGAGCGCGGCCTACTGCACATGATGGCTTCATTATAAAGGCTTTCGCATCATTCTCCGCAACATCTTTTTAAAGATGTCACAAGCGATGCGGCACAGGCAGCAATATATTACCGCTGTAAACATCCCCTGCAGCTCTTTATCGCGGTACTTCCAGCGCTGAATTATGTCCGTGCGTGATGTTTATGTTATTTTGTGTCATTTTTTTCGGTGCAGGAACTTGGAGAGGTGCTATCCTCCCACAAGGTAGAAAAACGATTGACAAATTCCTCATAGGCAGGCAGCTTCGCCGAATTTTCTGCCGATCCGACAAGAGGAACAGTGAGGCCTACTTCACTGCGCTTATCTCTAAAAAGAGGTTTGGCACAAGCAGCGGTAAAAAAAATTCACAGGCAGCAATCAGCTGAACCTGAACATTACAGCGGCAGTCATTATGGCTACTCATTGTGATGATTAGGAGATATGCGCTATTAATTAACGTCGACGCAAAAACAGCCGTTTATGACTGGAGTTTTCATGATCCCAAGTCTTTCTGAAATGCAGTAGCCAAGCGGTTTGCGTTCTAACTGCCACTAAAACGCACGCGTAGGCGCCATTAGGAGACCTTTGACGCCTTTGCCTGGGAGCTTCTGCGTCTCGATCTGGAAACTCAGCATCATGCCGCTGCTTTCGTTTCGCCTAGGTTTACCAGGCAGGGTGAAGGTTTTGTTTTTGCTGAGTTTCATTCAGGTTCGTGCCGCGTACCTCGGGAAATTGGCGAAGTCGGCGCTTCAGTTTTAGGTCGTGTTCACAAAGACACTGTTGATCATCGCATGAACACGTTAATGCTCTAAAGCTCAAGTTTAACGCAGCAACTAGCGGATTTTCGTACACCCGACAAGATCACGAGTCCCTGCCACACGGCGAGGTAGGCGATATTTTTCGTTTCTGTGTATTTTTTTTTATACCATGAACCAATGCCCGCCCACCGAGGGGCTCTTTCTTGTTCTCCTTTTTCTATCCCATGACTACGATCCTCGGACACGCGCAGGGCAAGACACTATTTTTCTCTGAATCTCCTTCGCCAACCAGGCGCCGGGTAAAACTGCCTCGAAAACCACGCAATACATGCGACACAACAGTGTACCGCGGCTCAGGAGGCCTATAATGGCAGCAGGGGCAGTATCTGGTCGGCCCACTCTAAGATAGTTAAGCGCGGGATAGCGAGAACATGCATGAAAGCCGCTCTGTTTAGATCATGTGCGCATAAAACCCAAGCCAGCTTTGACGCGCAGGTTACTAGGCTTACCGCTGCAGGCTACCCGACGAAGGTCTTATCTGGCATAGCAGAGTCGATATTAAATGAATGCAGAATTCAGAAGGAGAAGCGCAAACTGGACAACAAGAACATAACATGTATTCCGTATGTTCATCAAGTATCGCACAACCTGAAAAAGATTGTGAACAAAGCCGGCGTGAAGCTCCTTTTCTCTGCCAGGAACAAGTTGGGAAGTCTGTGCAAGAGAGTGAATCAGGAAAATGGAAAGAAGGCATGTCAGAAGAAACACAGAAACAAATTTGTCAACTGTTGCTGTGGTGTGATCTACAAGGTTCCACTGTCATGCGGCCGATTTTACATCGGGGAGACCGGACCGTGCGTCAATGATCGGCTACGCGAACACGCGAAAGACATAGAAAACAAGTCACGCCGAAATAACATGGTCATTCATTTCGCAGATTGCGACAAATGTGAGGCGTTTTTAGACCAAACCACTATCATCGCCAAGTATAGAGATCACACCTCACGCCTGATATCGGAGGCCTTTCACATTCACACATTAGGCAACTCATGTGTAAGCCAACCATCGGTGGCTCTATTCCCACAGGAGATCGCTTTTCTTAATCATTGATGATATCCCGAATGTATGCCTTGTGATGTTTACACCGCAGTTTTCCCTTCTATGCTTTATATTGCACCCCTCTTTCGCAATAAACCATTTGGTTGTTAGTTCAGCGCATGTGTTTGTCTCATCTTCTTCCGTCCCGTCCGTCAGCGCTGTTTTGCCGTACCATTCAGCGATGATGAATTAATGTCCATGTATGCGGAATTGTTGATTCTATACTTTATATTCATTGATCCGTGGCAGTCTTCGTACCAGTCCTGGAGCGGTGGTGCAGCGGTTAAGCGGTGGTGCAGCGGTTCCACCGCACAATCCCCGCGAAACACGGAACGAACAGGCTCTAACAAGGGGAAGCTTTGGGCCAGTTGGTCTGACATGTTGGAGAGGAGGAAAAACCGCGATCTTGGACGAGACTTACGAACGAGAAGAAGACAGGACGAGCGGTAACTAGCAACTGAAGTTTATTGGAAAAAAAAAAAACATGTTGCAGCAAAGTGAGCCTTCTGCGGCGCTTTTAGATAAAGAGACCCGGTTTCTGTTAAACTTGTGACAGGCATCTCCTTCGTTTTTTGTGTTTATTTCGATTTGTTTCCTTAGCCATTAGCCATCTAGCGAGTTCCATGTGTCCTTATCTTAGTTCTCGCAATGTAACGGTGTTACGTACGCTATGCGCAGATGCAACCTTTGCTGCAACGTGTCTTTTTCCCCAATAAACTGGTTACCGCTCGTCCTGTCTTCTTCTCGTTCTTAAGTCTCGTCCAAGTTTGCGGTTATTCCTCCTCTCCAACAGGCTCTACTGTGGCCCTTAATTTCGATCATGCCATGCAGCTACCTACAGGCAGCATGTCATGCCTCACCTTTCAAGTCCTTTTCATCCTTAGAAAAGCTGTAAGGGCTTCAGGAAAAGACGGTACGTATTTAGTTCCCAAGAATTTGGAGTTGAAAATAAAAATTTTTCGCTAATTGATTAGAAGCTCCTTTAAAAAATTTGATGTCGTCGTGAGAATGCAGGACTCCGTGATGACTGCAAGAAGTCATAGGTGCGGAGTATAGCCCCAGGAATCCGCGTTTAGAAGTACTTGAGTTCCCTGAACGGGTATCGCCGCCACGGGTCGTTTTCACGAGCGAAGTGCAGTTTTTCTCGTGAAAACGACCTGTGGCGGCGACACAGGTGTTTCCTTTTTGGCCAAGACTTTTTGTCATTAAAGCGCGGAAGCCAATCGATAAAGGTCAATTTCACTTTGTTTTAAGCGCCTGCTTAAACTGCACACTTAAGTTCGGAGGTCGTTGGTTCGGGTCCCACCAGCTGCATGTGGTTTTTTTTCTTCTGCTTTTATTTATGCCATAACGGGCACCTCTTTTCCCTTCACTCGTATGCTTAACACTTAAGTTCGCCCTGTTGAAAGTTGGACTCAGGAGAAAGAAATCAGCCGCCGCGGTGGCTCAGTGGCTATGGTGCTCGGCTGCTGGCCCGAAAGACGCGGGTTCGATCCCGGCCGCGGCGGCTGGAATTTCTTTGGAGGAGAAATTCTAGAGGCCCGTGTACTGTGCGATGTCAGTGCACGTTAAAGAACCCCAGGTGGTCGAAATTTCCGGAGCCCTCCACTGCGGCGTCTCTCATAGCCTTAGTCGCTTTGGGACGTTAAACCCCATAAACCAACCAACCAGAAAGAAATCATTGTTCTGTTACCTGCATTCTGTGTTTCGAACCGAAACCACCACGCACTGTGTTACCCTCGAACATGCAATAGATGCTCTAAAAAAATCAGTACCATCAGACAAGCGCCGCGATAACTACACTGTATCCGCCATTATTTGATCATACGCTAGCCGAACTGAGAGTCTGTAGTGCACGCTGTTCGATCGCAGCGCCTTGGACGAAATTTTCGCACGGGCGCGTGCTGGCTTGATCCCTTGTCAATTCCAGGTCAGGGCACAGTCGTGATGCTGATATGCTCCGATATGCCTTTCCGCAACAAGCGATGCGTAAAAAAACGCCCACGATAACAAGGTGCTTATGCAAACTGCTCTAAAGCCGCTGCGTTCGGAGGGCGTGCAATCGCAGTCTGTTTTTCAACATATCTGCTGCGCCGTTACACAACGAGCAAACCAGATTCGAATGCGCTCCCTGTTTTGGACGCGAGGCTCACTGTTCGCACACGCAGCGGGCTGCACAAACGCACCGGGAAACTGCCGAGGAACGCGACATATCTTGTTAACGGATAGAAGCAGCGATGCCATGCACTCGAAACTACTGCCCCGAGCAATTTATTTTCATTTATTTATTTCAAAATACTGCAGGCCAGCTTCGGCCCAAGAGGAGGAGCATGAAAAAACACAATTCACACCACACAATGATGAGGCAGCGCGGGCTGTGGGCGGACTTCAGTGAGACTCCGCGAACTTGCGCATAGAGAAGTGCGTCCTGACGGGGTGTGCACACCTTGGGGATGGCAGTGAGCTCGCAGCCGCCTTTGCGGAAACCCGTCGCGAACCACAGCTAAGACGTTGTTTGCTGCTGTTGTCCCTCGACCATAGTAGACGCTTCTTTGCCATCTCCTTCACGCATGCAGAGAAGACAGAGAAGCAGGCCCCGCCCATTCCACTCTGGCGCGTGCCCGAAGAGTGGCGTACGACACCGGCCGGAGCCGCTTTAAATGCGATAATAGCATTAGAGCTGCCGTCACACTAAAACCCGCCGGATGTCAAGGAACTCCCTAATTATTTAGACTGCGATGAAGCGTCACATGATCGCCTAGGACCAATCAGAGCGAGCCGCGAAATTTCAAAATCCACCACCAGAGGAGCTGGGAGGCTGCGACAGTATCGAAATCGCTACCGGAGAGGGCAAGCGTATAGCAAGGGGATTATAGATATCAGGTGAGCTGATGACGTAATAAATAAATAAAACACATTATGAACGCCAGCGGGATTCGAACTCGCAGCGGTGCCAACAGATCAGCTTCGTTGGCCGCTGCATTACACCCCTATGCCATCGCCGCTTTTCTTTTTATTGCCAACAAAATCATACAATACGTAAACTTATTCGCTAACTTCGGAGATTACGTGAACGGGCACTAAGAATGAACAGGAAACAATGCTTTTTCGTAAGTCATTGAGAAAACATCTTGCGAACGTATATGGGTCCTAGAGGAAAGCCCAGAGAATCTGCAAGCCTCGATACGAAGCCCCTGACAATGATGGTGTTTGCTGTTTTCGCAACACTGGACAGCGGCAGCCATATTTCTTCCAAGCTTGGCGGCGCGGGGAAAAAAAAAAAAAAACTCCAGAACGCACTGCTATCGCATTGCCCTCTCAGGTGACTTAAGCGGCTCAATAATTTCTGATGAAGACGATGCCGCCTCTTAAGTATTTCGATACCTGCGGGAAACCGGAAATTTCCAGGTGGTATGCGTAAAAAAAAAATTATTCGCAAATAATGAAAAAGTTTGCTTTACTATAACTCATCAAAGCGTAGCTAACAGAACCCCCATTTTTATACCCTAACAAAGGAGGAAACAAGGTAAAATATTTGAGTGCAGGAATTCTCCAGATCCATGGCACAAAATTCATAAAAATGTTACATATTCTCAGTAAGAAAAAGAGGAAAATAAAAACTCTAGCGTATCTGTTTTATGACTGAACACATCAGAAAATAGTATTGGAAACTAGAGACCTCTTCAGGCCTAAATTTCCGATCAGTAAAAAAATAATAAGTCCCTCGCTTGCAGCGCTTTGGGCTACAGCGCAGTGTGAAGGACGACCCAGGGCCATATTGGATAAAACTTGATCCGCTAGCTGCCGATGCCATAGAATCGTTCAGGACATACCAAGTACACACAGTAAGGCTGGGAAAGCAGCGAATCTCGTAAATTGTATGCTTTTTTTTCATTAAAGGGTTTATCTCTATTGCTCCTCGGCAACAGCGAAAACAAAAATTACAGACGGGCACCTGTCGACATTCCTGGCGCGCTGTAAAAAATGTGGTTAATACAGAAAATTTCAGTTGCCACCGAGAAAATATCTGTTAGCGGCCCAAGACGGAAACCTGTTCAAGAATAAAAGAGACACTTTCTGTTCTTACAGCAGTTGCACTCGAAGTACCAGTCACGTGGCCCTGCGATATAGAAAAAAAATGCTTTAAAAAGCATGGAGATCATCATAATTCAGTTTCTATATTTGTACACTAAAACAGCGAGCGTAGGAAATTTTCCGCGTGGATTAATGTGCATTGTGCATTGTGCGGTCTTTTGTTTTGCTGCGGTCCTAGTCTCTTCAATGTGGTTGCCGTCGTATAGACGATAGAGTTTCTTACTAATACCTAGAGGGAAAGCTGGCGGCGCTGCACTTCAGCCACCATGGACGCTCAAAGCATCATGGGGCGGTGAGCTACTTGTTGCGAGACAGTCGTAATTTTTCGGGAACACGGAGTGGCATTACTGAGATGTTCGGAAAACGCTGTTCGTGTGTGCGTAGACGACTTTGGCGCGAACGCAGTGTGCAAAAGCCATGGTAGCGAAACCGCTACAACACACAACGCCAATAAGTTTTTTTTCCCTCCAAATTGCCATTAAAAAACTTCGTAAAGTGTTTAAGCGGCATCATTTTTTTGTAGACATATTTCCTTTTAAAAATGCGCCTGTTAATCATGAAATATTAGTTTTTGCACCGTTCACTACTTGGCCAATAGGAGAGCTAGGTAAACATTGCATTTGCATGCTTTCCTGCTCGTTTGTTGTTATTTATGGACAGGTATTGAATGTTAGGACATTTTTGATTATCGAACAGCGTTTATTTTCGCATTATTTTTCGGCCAAAAGTTGTAGTTCTGCAGTCAGTAGCTCACCGGCCCGTGATGCTCTGGGCGCCCGTGGTGGCTGCAGTGGTCTTGAGGGGGCTCCATGCAAATTCCCATAGACGGGACGCCAGCTTTACCTCTGGTAATAGTAAGAAACTCTGTGGTATAGACGCACACCATATGCGTTTTGTGCATGTTTTTGCCGAGTGGAGTATTTGCGAAACAAGGTAAGCAACGTCAATTCCTCATGTTTGACTTCAGCAATGTGCTATACGTAGCCAGCGCTTAGTGCACGTGTGCACGCTAATCACTGTGGCCGAGAACTTTATAAAATGTTTCTTTCGGTGCGCATGCATACACTGGATCACGACGCTATTTAGAAAGGCTCCAGTCTGCGAGAGGCTGCACTACGGTTGATCAAACTACGTACGCGCTGTTGTAATGGGACTAGAGATGCGTGCAGTGTGTAAGGTAACATAAAAGTGCGCGGCGCTGCTAGCCGCCCGCGTGCCTTGGGTCGATCGAAGGACGGAGGCGAGTGCCGTCGCAGGCGTGTGTTGTCTACTGGACAATGCAGAGCGGCAATCATGATCATCATCAGCATGACTACGCCCACCGCGGGGCAAAGACCTCTCCCATGTCTCTCCAATTAGCCCTGTCCTGTGCCAGCTGCGGCCACCGTATCCCCGCAAACTTCTTAATCTCATCCGCCCACCTAACTTTCTGCCGTCCCCTGCTACGTTTGCCTTCTCGTGCAATCCACTCCGTTACCCTTAAGGACCAGCGGTTATCTTGCAGTTAATTTTGCAATGATCGATGGAGTTGATCTTGAGGTCTTCCAATGGTTCGGTGATCCGGCGACACGTTGCGGAACAGACTGGACAACTTCTTCGGGACTAAGTAGTTTATTCACGAGCGCTCACCAGCGACTTCTATCCGAACTCTCCCAGACCTCGCCCGGTCTCCCCTCCGGTGCCGGCCGGTCTCTCTGGACTCTCCCGAGCTCCGATCTCCCCCCAGCCGGCCTCTCTGCGTCTCTGTCCCGTCTGATCTCCAATCCCCCCTTTTCGCGCAAAAAACTCGCCCTTAAATACACTCTCCCAGCATTCTGGGGACCATTTTTGTAACCAATAGGAAATGCGCTTGTCAGAGCCAATCAGGAGAATTTTGTTCAAACTGAAGGAGCCAATAGCGCGCCAGTGCTCACGGGGTTGTTGTTTACGCGAGCACCGCGCGAATTCCACGAAGACGTTACGCATTTCCCTTTGGTTACAGCACCGACACACACAAACACACCACCGGCGGCACAGGTAAAGCGAACACTCAGCTCGAACCGCGCGCACTGTACCGGCCGCGCTCTCCCCCTTCGTCGCTCGTCTTTGGGGCATCCCGTCCGTCACGCGCCCTGCAGTCAAAAGCAATAAATTTGCACGCGACCCCCTCTCGAAGCCCCAGGGGTTAGCGCATCGGCCGCGTCTTGCGGCCAGAACGCTTCCTTGCAGGGCCGGGCCTCCTCCTTGCGGTTAACCGTCGTTGCCGCCATCTGCCGCGTTTGCCTCAAAACAAACCCATTTCAACGGCGCCAGGATGGCGGCTGCTCAAGGAGCCCCGACAAACAGCCAACACACACACAAAACCAAGGGGGGCCAGGCGGCTTCGGGGTGCGTGCGCCAAGGGTCCCTGAGCCGCAACCCGGCAACTCAACTCTTGCCTTCACATTACATGCCCTGCCTAAGCCCATTTCTTCCTCTTGATTTCGACTGGGATGTCATTAACCCGCGTTTCTTCCTTCACCCACTCCACCCTCTTCCGATCTCTTAGCGTTACACCTATCATTTTCCTTTCCATAGCTTAAGCTGAACCCTTTTTGTTATCCTCCACGTTTCTGCCCCATAGGTGAGTACCGGTAAGATAAAGCTGTTGTATACTTTTCTCTTGAGGGATATTGGCAAATATCCCTCCTTGAGGGCGGCAATACACACGCCAAAGGCGCAGAACGAAGTCTACTGTCGTTTGTGGAACGGTAACCAGTTCTAGAAATTTGAGTTAACTCCGTCGTGCTTATGACCAGCGCACGGCCGACCAGCAGTGCCATGCTTTCGCTAGTAGACTTTTATATTCCCCACACTTGACGCCTGCCGACCCGTGCACAACATAGTGCTTAATCTGGGTTGCTCTAGTAAGCGAGATGGGCGTTAATAAATGGTTTCTTTATGTAAATTTATAAACGTGTCTATTTGATGCCTAATATTGGTACCTCCAAGAGCGGTTACACACTACTACAGCGTTAGATTCGTACATTATTAAAAGAGCCGCCTACGATTTAACTGTGACTTTGCGCCTTTCGACCACTTCCAGTCATCTGTTGCGGATTTATTATCTGACGTAAATTATCTAGATAGCTTTAGTATGTCAATCTTACGCCAGTTCTTTCCATCCAGCAGAGCATTGGATTTTGGGCACCCGAACAAAGGAGAAGCCCGCAAGGACCAGCACAGCCTGGCTACAGGAGCTCCTGTGCTACTAATCCCCACTTGAGAGCTTCATGTTTTCAAAGTTCCTTGGGCTGTTTTCTTTAAATAAACATGACTGTGCACAAATCGCCTGGTGTCAAATACACCTTTAACGGTCATGAACAGATTACGACAAAAAGCATGAAGCAAAATATAAGCGCCCCAAAAACAGAAAGTCTGGAAAAACAGAGAAAAAAGAAAGAGAAAAGAGACTTTCACGAACATTTTCTGTAAGTAAAAAAACAGAAAACGTATGTTAAAAAAAAAAGGAAATGCTCGAAACAGAAAACACGACAATATATATTTTCTGGCAACGCGGCTGCCAGAAAATTTCCGTATTTTTGAAGAAAAAGTTTTTACAGCCAGCTGCAGGGCGGAGCACGCACCTCTGTCCGAGCTGAAATCGGACGAATGGACGTCACCGTTTCACACAAGGCTGTTGCTTGCGTCTACAAGGCCAAGTATCGATTGTGCTGTGTCGCGTGAACACTGCCGTTGCCGAGCAGGTTCCGTGCGAGACGAGGGGACCATCTTGTTGAAATGTATGGCGGGAACTTTAAGAAATACTCACTCATAAGGCTTGCACAGAAACCGGATCGGAAAGTGAAGTGCATTTAACGTGGTGGACAGAGGCAGTTGACCAACAGCGGTCCGGACCGCGCAAAAGGGGACATTTCGCGCTATCGTTAAAATTCAACGATTTTATTAGACGCAATAAAGGAAAAAATTTAAGCTGGAAGAGTTAACTCCTTAGACGGCATATTTTTTTTTTTTTCGGAACAACGTCTACAGGGCGCTAAGGAAATTCCCACACCATGCGCTATCTGAGGGGGTCCTAGGTAAACCCGAATACTATCTTCAGCGATACGGGTATACAGAAAGTGCGGAGAGTTGGCAACCGTGAGAAAAGTGACGCGGAGGGGATGACCACGGATGTCAGAAACGCTAGAAGAAGCGCTAAAAGGTTATCACAGGTGATCCCCGTTATAACGAAGTACAATGAACCCTGTGATCTCTTCGTTATAGCCGCTGCTTCGTTACAGACCTAGGCTACCTAGGCCGCAACTGTCGCATGCCAATAAGCGAGGACAACCAAGAAGAGTTTAGCATACCGCAGACGTGTGCTGAGGGAGCCTTCAGCACGCGCACCACACGCCCCCTAGGCCAGCCGAACGCAGGTATTCTAAAACCAGCTCGCGCCCGTTTTTTTGCGGCCCCAAGAGGCTTCACTTGAGCGGCCGGGGATCGACGGCCAAGTGTGCGAGCGTCGATGCCCCGCGCGATGTTCTGGAGGCCAACACATCGGTGGCGGCGTGAAAGACATCGCATGGGCAGCGACCGGCGTCCCCCCCCGCCCCCCCCCCCCCCCCCAAGCAACTTGTACGCCCGCCCACCGAGTGCTGTTGACAACCATGCGCCGTGCAGCACCATTACATATATTTCCATTTCCTGCATTTGTACATGTATAGCGCATGTTGCAGCCCTACCCTTATCCATTCTTACTGTCGCTCCCCCTTTCTTTCTCTCTCACTTTCCTTTGATTCCCACAAGCCACTGATCAGGTGCTTCAGGTTTCGATGGCAGATGCCCCGGCTAGCAACATCTTTTCCTTCCATTTTTATTTTTTATTAATAAATAGCCACTAACAACAACCACGTGGGCTTCAGTGTCTATTCAACCGGCATTGGAAGAATACTGTCGTAGATGACACCAAGTACAGTAGGGGACCAATGTCTCTCTGGACCACGTGTTCGTCTAACGAAGCCGGCAGCTCTGCTATTAGTCGGCGGCTGGAGACTACACTTCTGGAGATGAAAGAAAATTTTGACTTGCACCTCAATAATCGTGGTCACCAGCCGCCGTCTAATAGTAGAGCTATAAGCTTCGTTTCAGGAACACGCGGTCCAGAGACTTTCGTCCCCGACTGTACACCTATTTATCCTATATAGCGCCGCTTTCTAGGCGCTCGGGGCTACGTCGTTCTTCGTTACCTGCAGCTCGTTCGCAACCGACGCAACAGGTTTGATTACGGCCAACTACTGGTCACCGTAAACTGCCTTGTGCTTTCGTTTGCTGCCGCTGTCATTATTCTGGACATCGCCTTTTAAATATCAGTTAGCGTTTAGTAAAAACAGAGTCAGCTGGTCTCTAGCGCACTCTTTCCTAGGGAGAGGTTGCGCTGTACGAGCCCCGGGGTAGATTTTCATCAATAAAATACCGAATGTTTACCGGTGGCAACGGAAACAAACTCCCTCTTCAAAGCATGGCAAGTTTTAGCGTTATAAAGATTTTAACAATAAACCTTTGCTCGTTAAATAAATCTAAATAAATAAATCTAAAAGCCGTTGAATTTTTATCTGAGTGTATGGTTAGAAATGATGATTATTTATTAACAGTGCACAGTGTGCTTCTTTGTCAACGTGCCTGTCTATGCGGCCTGCACTCTCACATAGAGTATTTGCTCTGTAGCCTTGTTTAGTTTTGCTATTATATTTTCTTGTTGTAGTTTCGAACTTCACCATTGTTGCTGATCCTAAGGCACAGTACTTAGTAACAAATGTATGTGCCCTCTCGTGCTTGGACCGATTCGGTCTGCAGTATTCTGTAAATAAATAAATAAATTAGCCGATGTTTTAGGCTACTCTAATTGCTAACCTCAAGACCAGCCTTGTCGTGTTTAAAAACATCCTCCTATTGACAACACTATCAGGTTATTACACTTTGCAGTGGGAATATGCACCCATTGCCAAGTATAAACATTCTTATTATTTTTCGGTCGAATTTACTTAGGGACTTTGAGCGGCATAAGCTGCACCTGAAAGGGAATGCGAGTGAGGACAGCTGCCCCATTTTTAACCCCCATACAGGCATATTCGTGTCTTGAGACCCGCCGCGGTGGCTCAGTGGTAAGGCGCCCGTCCACCGAGCCAGGGTACTCGGGTTCGAACCCGACCGTGGCGGCCGCGTTTCGATGGGGGCGAAACGCAAGAGGCGCCCGTGTGCTGTGCAATGTCAGTGCACGTTAAAGATCCCCAGGTGGTCGAAATCATTCCGGAGATCTCCACTACGGCACCTCTTTCTCTCTTTCACTCCCACCTTCCTCCCCTCCCTTACGGCGCGGTTCAGGTGTCCGCCGAGATATGTGGGACAGATACTGCACCATTTCCGTTCTTCAAAAAGTAATTTACTATCGTGTCTAGAGTGTGGCAACCTTGCACGACATTGTTCAGCGGGCCGGCTGCCAAAGTTTCGGCGAGGATGGGTGCGCCGGTGTCAGAACATTTTCGCACCGAAGCCGACGCATCGTCCGGAGAAACGCAGCATGCAGGAGCCGCTAGAAGCGGGAATTATATTCCTGCATGTTTTCAGGGGTGCTCTACACAGTTGGTTATGCGCGGTAATTTCGGTTTACCGCCTCGGTACGGAAGAGTTGAGCACCGTTACAAATTGATACACTGTGTGCACAAATGGCGAGTGGGATTCCATTGAGGTTCGCTGAATTCCCTTGGAAAATTTTACATGGAAAAACGAGGCATCAAATACATGGGCTCTTATAGAAGTTTCCAAGGGGAATAGACATACTTTATCTACATCAATTATTTCGTTATAAACCGTTTCTTTAAAGCGAGGCTTCACTGCACATAAATAAGAGCCCGCCGTACTAGAAATCCCCATTAATCAAAAGAAAAATTTGAGCAAGCTGATTCAAGAGCCCGTTTTTGTCCGTCGTTTTCCCTTCGTGCTACGTTTCATCAAGGTACGGCGACCGTGCCTCTAACACACTTTACCGCTTCTCCCAACTCTGGATGGTCCTTTTGTTCACCAGGCTCTGAACCTGGACCGCTCCAATCTTATTCCCCGTTGCCTTCGAACTATATGCAGTTTCGTATACCCGGCTCCTGGAGCGTCACTAAAAAAAATTCAGGGGCCACTTTGGCTCACTAAAGTGCTGCAAGGCGAAACCCTTTCCTGACGCACTGTTTGGCATTGACTGCGAGACTGTTTGTGCTGTACTAGTGCTTCATTTGACTACACACTTTGACTACACGCTACAACTACATACACACTTTGACTGCCGACTTTGACTCCTTCTTTAGCACGACTCTGTCTCTGCTTTGATGAGTTCGGTTTATCATTGCCTCTCTTCGCAGTAATGAGGTAAGTAATGAGGTCACCCACGGACGCCTTACGCCTCCTGTCGGAGCGGACGACGACAACTATTTTATTAGTTGTCGTGTGCTCCCAAAGGGGGCCTCAGGCATCCGTGGGCGACCTCATTACTTCGAATCCCCGCACTCTGACGTCATAACCATTTCGACCAACCGAGAAAGCGTGACACCTCTGCTGACAACATTCCGTCGACAACGATGAGGCATTAAAAGCTTTCGCCTTAAAAGCGGACCTAATTTGAGAACAGCGATAGACCGGACGCGACTTATAGGGCACCACCGTTCACAGCTCGCCGTGAGCACAGAAGAGCTCACTAGATGGGTGTGCAGTGATTATGCGAGGGGATGGGAGTGGTTGGGGGATGATGAAGAGCGCTGTAACTGTCTCCATTGAGAGCCCAATGGATTAGCGAAGCTTGCAGGGCACATGCCCTACACCGGCAGCAGACGGGAGCGTGGAGTGAAAGCCGGTACTCACATTGTGACGGCGCATGGCTGAGTCTTAGAAAGACGGGAGGCGCACTGCGACCAGCCTCTCGCGCGGCCCCCTGGTGCAGAGGTGATGCAGGTTTCCTCGCGTCCAGCCGAGGATGATTCACCGGACGGCCGCTGTTCGCAACACGAGTGAACTCACACAACTTGCACCACGTCGTCCTTTGACGCTCGGCACGGTCCACTATTCCCGACCGTCACGTGAGGGCGGCGGAGCAAATTCTTGGTCCCCGAGTGTTCCCTCCCGGCTGTTCTGCAGAGGTGGCAACCGTGAGGTGCTCCCGCAGAAACGGCACCGGATGCTCTGGCAGTGGCCGCAACTCTCCGCGTGGAACGAGGCGCGAACAAAAAGGGCTTCAACTTTTCACGGCCGTTCTGTCACAATCGCAGGATCGCGCTGCAGCTCAGCGCTACAACACTGGATAGCGGCACGGTTCAGTAACCACCGCCAAGACCGAAACCTTGGGCGCCAAAGAGGTACTCACCCCTGGGGCGAAGAAACAGCCTTCTTCTCGTACGTTTTCAAGAAACCATGCAAGGAATGGAATAGGAGACCAATTGAATGCTGCACTGAATCGAAGCAAAGCTAAGCAACGTGCCCACTCGATCAGAGGTAGCGCCGGATGAAGATCGCCTCGCCGATCATCCCGACAAAGTAGCAACCAAAGTGCGGTGGTTTGTTAATAAACACGGTGTCTACAACTGCGTTATTTACTGACCAGCGAATGCAGGCAAGCATAGCTGACACCATGAATGCAACGGGAAAAGATGTCAAGAAGCCCCTTCCGATTTTACATTTCAGGGCAATTAACATCCCACGTCTGTCAGCATAGGTAGCTTCGAACTATTCACACACCGTCCAGTTTATCTGGCAAATGATCCACTACAAACACTAGCGACGTTCCAAGCAGTTATTGCATCGAGCGCAGCAAAGTACTCAAAACCTTGCCAGGAATAATACACGCAGCTGGATCGAAACAGTGACAAAAGAGTGTGTAATAAAAACTGCGCACAAGTTAGGAAACAGTACGCATTAAATGCACAACTTTTATATGCTTCGCAAATTGACCAGAAGTCCAGGGACTGCAAGTCAAATGCAGAAACCTGAGAAAACGGACCTCGCTAAATATCTTCGAGGAGACGTCACCCTGACATCTGTAGTGGGGCAGTCGATACGGACTTGGGTTGGCCGCTTCAAGCGTCAGTGTGTTGTTTCACACTGCAAGATACACTCACTGTGGATACAACTGAGTGTACTTCAAGCAAACCAAGAAGAACTGCACAGGCGAAACACCAAAGATTCAACGCCTTCCACTCTGTGCATAAAATGCAAAACAAAGGTTACTAAACAACCCAGAGATGTGCGCCGTAGGAGACTGAAGAAAGAAAAAACGTCACTGAACAAAGTGGAAGTGAAATAAGAATTGTCAGAGGTTCCTCAATAGCACTCTGCGCGTAGAATCCCCCGGCTTCAGTGGAGCCTACACCCCGAAATTGTGCACAGTGCAGGAACGGTGCGAAGGACTGACACTGCTATCTTGACAATAGCCTCTAAGGAAAACACTCAGTCAGAACGCGAGCATACTGCCTCTGTGGCACTAATCACCGCATGCCGCAGCACAGTGCGCGTTCTGGCAAACGAGCGTTCGTACAAGGAACACGGTACACTACAAGAACATCCCGAGCCCTACACTGGAGACATATAAAAGGTTGGGCAAACCGAGCTCATAGAGGAAGAAATGCATTGCGCGCCGCGGGCATACACGCTCAACGTCGACACGTGTGAAACACACACTGTCGTTTCACGCACGCATCCGAAAGTCGCGGTGCACACAGGGGGGAAAGCACTGTCCGAGGAACTATGCAGGCACGCCGGCGTGCGAATGCTCACACAAGCCGGGCAGCAGTCGCAATCTAAACACTAAACGAACTATGCGAAGATTCGATGGCGACGGAAGAGAGGCAGCGCCGGTTGAGATGGCGATGTAGAAACGGCCCAGGACGCTGGTCCTGAGAACGTAAAAGCAGCGGCATTTCGTGCTGCGAGCATTACTGCGGCTGGACAAATTATGGAACGAAATTTCGAAAGGGCACTGCCAAATCAACCGTCTGGGAATGCGGCACGTTTACCGAGCCGAATTATGTGCGGAGTGGGGAAAGCAGGCACATGGATAAGCCTGCCATCAGCATGAGGTGCAGCGAAGGAACATACGCAGAAGCGTTCACGAGCCTCTGTTGCGTCAAAAACGAAATGCCCCGTGACAAAATGAAGGAATCTATTTACAGAACACACGCAAGAGCGCTCACAAGAGAAATGAACCCGCCGACTGACATCACCGGAAGCAGGCCTTTCGAAGCAGGTGAGGACTCCGAGGTTTGGATACGATATATCCCGAAACCGCAGACGCTTCAAGAGACGCAGCCAGCGGCGGCTGACGACGACAGCTCAGCCGTGCAAGGTGCAACGCCGCTCTGATGCATGCCGCACAAGCGCTCGAGCACTGCGAAGTCCAGCGCGAAGAGTTCGGCGTGCAGCCCACGTGACGCGCGGCGGCTTCGGAGTGCCGCGCCAATCGGAGCCCCGAGAGCTCGGTCGGTCCGACAAGACTCGCGCGCCCAGTTTGGGCCGCACGACCGGGACGGCCCGTGCGACTCGAAAATCGGGCGACTGGCGCGCCCCTGGCGGCACCGGCGGCAAGCGCGCGCAGAGGCTCGCGGAAAGGAAGAGTCCTCCCCAGAACCCCCTCCGCGTGTTTCGTCCCGGGAGGGCCGTCGAACCGATCAACGCGGAGGAGGGGAGCACCTCCCCATTTCTTCCCACCCTTGTTCGCGCTCAGCCGGCGTGCGCAGCCAACGATCGCTGGCACGTTTGCGGCGGCGTACTCGGCAGTTTGTATCTTTCTTTACGCCGAGAAAAGAACGCTGCCCCGTCCGACGGCGTAGGCAACGAGCGGAGTGCGCAAACGACCATCCGAGAGCACTTAACCTCAATCAATTAGGCGCCCCGTTCGGTTTGTTTGTTGGCACGCTCAACACGCTTCACCAGAGCCTGTCGGCAGCCGCGGGCACGCATGGATAAGTAATCGCTCGCCGAGAGTTCGAGACGTGGCAGAAGCGAAGAATGCACGATGGCTAGTAAGCCTTTGGGAGCTTGCGAGAGAGAACATCATCCGCGGCTGCGGCAAAGACGAGAAGCGCACACTGGCCCCCGGAGCACGACTGGCGCAAGACCGCACTTGTGATCTGCAGTGCGTTGCCACAGTGCGCGCTATATTTCTGAACTATTTGCCAACAACTGGTGTCGAGAACAAAGCTATCAAACAGCAACCTGTCACCCGAATGCTAAGCTGAACTGCGCCTGCAATACGCCCTTCCCGGATTTAGTCAGGGTGATGGTGTTGCAAAGAAAGATGAGAGCCTCGGTATGCAGTGAGTGAGAGTGGGTGAGAGAACAAACGCGGGTTAATGACATCCTAGTCGAAAACAAGAAGAAGTGGGCTTGGGCAGGGCATGTATTGCGAAGGCGAGATAACCGCTGGTCCTTAAGGGTAACGGAGTGGATTCCGAGAGAAGGCAAGCGTAGCAGGGGGCGGCAGAAGGTTAGGTGGGCGGGTGAGATTAAGAAATTTGCGGGAATACGGTTGCCGCAAGTGGCGAAGGACAGGGTTAATTGGAGAGACATGGGGGGAGAGGCCTTTGCCTTGCAGTGGGCGTAGCCAGGCTGATGACGATGATGAAGTAGACACAAAACGAACAGCAACAGCACAGACAACGTGCCGCTACACCACAAGCGCTGTCTGTGAAGCGACTTCGTAGGGCAGCCAGTCAGCCTAAGACACGACTGCCGACGCAGTCGGACACGTATCCCATCACCTCATCGTGCTCAGAGAGCGGGGAAAAGATGTGTTGTTGCTTCATCCGTCAACTTACGCCGACAGTTCTGCGCAGAATGTTGAAACACAACACGATATAAGGGCATTATTTTTCGCCCCGGCTACGCACGGAGCCCAACACCGCTTCGAGGGGATATCACACGATCGTGAACGGGACGAGACTGTGACGAAGGCCCCAAAAAAGCCCATAGCTATTATGCGGAACACAGCAGCTTTGGCGTCGACAGCTACGGCGATTTCCGCACGTCACGGAATTTCGGCAATTTAGCCTTCCCTTTACGAGTAGCCCTAAACACGCGCTACATTCGACACCGTCTGCACGATTTACACCACGGTCGACTCGTAAAACTCCGCTTCAAAGTTAATGGCACAGATGGTGACACTTGCGCAAGGCGGCATGAACTCTGGGCGACTTTGAACTTAATCGTCGGTGCTTCCGTCGGGTTTCGCCACGCGGTTGCAGCGTGGGGCCCGACAGCGGTGCATCCATCCTCCTCCTCCTCCCCCCACATCGGTGCCGCCAACGACCCAGAGAAAGCTGAATGCGCGTTTCACATCCGAAGAATATAATCGCTTTATCTGAATAAGTGCAACGGCGACACTGGAAGCACACAGGCACGGAACAGCAAAGAAAGCACACAGGCTCTTTTTATTGCAGGATTACCGCAAATATGGAGTGGCGGCAAGAAAGAAAAACGCAGGTATAATTCTAGTTAGAAAGAAAGGTGCAGGTTACTCAAAAACAGCAAAGGTTAACTAGCGGGGAGGATGCACACAGACAGGAGCGTGTTTATTTTTGTTCCCTACTATACAAAGCTCCATAACGCCACGTCTGACTCCCTCTGGGAAGCGCAGTCGCAGCGATAACAGCAGCACAGAAGGGAAAACAAGAGGCTGTACTAACAACTGGAAGGCGAAGGCATGCTTAAAGGCATTGAACAGAAGAATCCATGCTTGTTCTTTCCCCTTGAATACCTTGATATTTAATAACGTTTCCAGTAATTTAGCATCGTTTCCAGTTGTTAGTACAACCACGTGTCTCGGGTTTTCTTTCTTTTTTTTTCCTGCGTTCTCGTGTCGTTCCGGCTGCTTCAAAGATTATGCGAGTGAACCAAATAGATCAGTTTCAGCCCCCTGTCAAGGCCGCAGTCAGAACACCCCAGGCATGTGCTCGTCGATCGCTTGCCATGGGTTTCTTCGACGGCCCCCGATGAGCCACCAGCAATTCATCCCACACGTGATTCACCCCTTTCGCGGCAGCCCTGCGAACGGTCGCGCGAGAAGCACTGACCTGCGTCTGCCGACCAGACAGTGCCACACAAGTCCCGGCTGCAAGCCAACACCACTCGCTCCTGTCTTGCGCCGTTTTTTGGCGTTTCGTGTGCGAGCCCCACTTCGGATCACTGGCTGCATTTAAAATCTATCCTCGGCTAAACTCGCTTTCATCGTGTCTTTAAAAATCAAAACTATTTGCAAGGTCACAAAAACAGCTGCTCACGGTGAACTTCTTGTGTGTGCATGATCTGCCTATAGGTGTCCGCGTAGTGAAAGTGATTGCGATCGGACTGAGTGCATTTACGTCGAGGCAGCGAAATGCACACCTGCGAGAGCTCACTACGCACGCCGTGCTTTCCGAATGCTGAAATGAACGTGGCGCTGTGCAGCTATTGGGATGCTTGCAGTGATCGCGACCGAAGTGTTCACACGACGTTGTTTCTGCTGCGTATGCATTACCATTTTGTTCGCGATTCGTGTGGGCAGTGTGCTTGAGAATTGCCGGGTGTGCGACGTGACACGATATTGGCTGCACGGCTGTCGGACTGTTTTCTGCAGCGGCAACAACATCGCCATCCTTGTGCGCCTTAGTGCTCCATTAAATGCATTTTGTGATGATGGGCGCTCGGGTTATGAATGGCCGGCGGCATTGTGCAACCTGTGCGAAAACACAGAACTGCAGTACAAATTTATTTTCGGAATCATCATTTCTTTTGATCTGCTGCCGGCTGCGTGATGAATCGCTGACTGAATATTTCCTCGAGCCATTCCAGCATTCGGAAAGCATGGCTTGCGCAGTGAGCTTCGGCAGGTGCACATTTCGCTGCCTTGACGTAAAAGCACTCGCTCCGATAACAACTACTTTCACTAAGCGGACACATACGCAGCTCATGCATGCACAAGAAGTTCAGCTGTTTCTCGCCGCTGTGCGTGATGATCCTCGCAGGAATTAGGAACTCTTGCAGCAATCACAAACAGCTCCATATGAACAGTTCGTGAAGCCACCAACGCGTAGGTCTAGCGTCGGTTTGAAGAGGCACTCTGTCAACTCCATCAGAGTCGATGATAACAGAATTCAACTCGGGGAACTGTCGCTCGCCGCTGCTGCAAGCGGAGAGGTTCGCAGTCGCTCTGAACACTCGTGATATCAGCATGTGGCCAATATAGTATGCTTCACGGCACACCTGCCACCGCCTAGGCCCCGCTCGCCGGTTCAGTCGACGGACGGCCATTTTGCCCCGGCAGAAGCGGAGGCGGAGTCGGGCCTGAGACGTCACGTAACATGCGGCCAACAGGTGCAATCCGGTCGGCGGCCGGATCGGCACATCCGCACAAAAGTTGAAGATGACCAACTTTCCCTCCAGTCGCCAATTGTCTGGACTGTGCGCTGCGTGGTCCGAATGCCATGCGGAAAGAGCGATAAAACGATTGTAGAACGGCCCTTGTTCCAGTCTTGTGCCGTTTGCCGAAAAAAATTAAGAGTGAAGATGCGATGATGTGCGCGTGTGCGAGAGTACACAGACATGGTCTGCGATGAATCGCGGTGAATGAGATATAACGCTGTCCCCAATCGGAAAATGTTAGAACTTATGAAAGAGAACGGGCCTGGCTATTTTACATCGTGTTTCTAGACTGGCATGATTTGTCTTAGTTTTTTCGTGCTGGGACCCTTGTATAGGAAGAATAGCCAAGGAAGATAAATCGAGCTGCGCAGTTTCGGATAAATTCAGGGGAACTAGAACTATTCGTCTGAAGAGTGTCCCAAATTGAGCATGCAAATTTTAGCTTGGGCTTTACACGAGATTTGCAAGCAAGGATTTTCGCGGAAGCAGAGGCGGTGAAAGCCGGCAGTGCGCAGTTAGCCTTGTTAGATATTTTCGCTATGTGAGAGGACCACGAAAGATTGTTTCCAAGATATTTATTACATGTGGGTAAATATGCGGGTACTATGAAAGAATGGCGGCCGCGGAAATGGGTTAATGACGTTTTGCTGATATTTGAAGACGTTGAGCATGGTTTACACATTGCCGCGCTATCGCTTGCAGTAGAGCGAACCGCACTTATCACAAGTTGCTGACGCCTACAGCGAAGTATGCATCGCATACGCGGCGCATCCGTCTGCTATTGGCGGAACTAACTCTGGGAACATCCGGATTTCGCAGTAGGGATTTCTTAATATATTCAATTAAAATGCTGGCTGGGCGCAAGCGGGGTTGCACGTAACGCGTTAGAAGTGACGGATTACTTATAACCAATTACATTGGTAATTTTGTAATTTACCGATTGCTTTTTCCAAATGGTAACGTTCCGCGTATCTAAACTACTTTTTAGTTATTTCGTAGCTCGTAATAAGTTTCTTTTGCTCCAAAACGATGTAACCAACAGCAGCGTTTTCGGAACCTCTACCTGGCGGCAGATATTGGCCCTAGCGGGAATTTCTTCCGTGACAGTGTGACAAAGCACCGCGCACGATCATGTGCACAGCACAGCCCGGTCATCGCCGTCTTCTATACGGCACTTCTCGTTCCTAGCTATATCACGTGACCACTTCACAGGAACCCCCTGTCCTGTCAGAACGCGCTGCAACTTCCACTAAACGCAACTACGAGGCTTCGAAACATAAAAAAGGAGGGGGCGCTTATGCTCCGCCTTAAGGCCATGAAGCAATAACGTAATGGGTTACTTCGTACACAAGCAGAGGACCACTCTCTACTTTACATTCATAAATCCCTGGGAGTCCCTATACCCCTCCTGGCCCTGGGATGGCAAGTGCTCCCAGCGGTGGTTCCTCCCTTATAAAAATGGTCTATAGACTTCTTATTGACTCTATTGACTTCATAAGATATTGCTTTTTGTCTATTCATTATCTACAGATTTTCTATAGACAAAAGTGTACTAAAAGTGTATGGCCATAAACCTATAGATTGTCTACGACTGTCTACGGCAATTGTATTGCCTATAGACTGTTCCCTGGGACTTGTCTAAAGACAGTCTATAGACTTTATAGACAGAAGTCTACAGACACGCTATAGACTGTCTAAAACTTTTTGTATGGGCTTTGCGGCCCAGGTTGCTCTTCCCGACCGACCAACCACTAATTTAACTGGCACGGTGGGCAGTTTGCTCACTCTCGAGAGGGCAGGTTGTGATGACTTCGGATAGTCACGTGACCTAGGTGGGCCACCTGCCTTATAGGTCACTCTCTGGGCACCACCTGCCAAGGGTCATGCTCGTCATCTTCCGCTAACAACGCGACGCCGACGACGCCGGCACCAGATTTTCTGAACGAGGGGCCTCTGACGCTACCGCGTTAAAACATGGAGCAACAACGGAGCACGGCGACTCACGGACGACTTGGGCTCTACCCTTCTAAAAATGGTCTATAGACAGCCTATAGACTTCTTATAGACTCTATTGCCTTCCTATCGACATTGCTTTTTGTCTATTCATAGTCCATAAACTTTCTATAGACAAAAGTCTACTGAAAGTGTATGGCCATAAATCTATAGATTGTCTATAGCCTGTCTACGGCATTTGTATTGCCTATAGACTGTTCTCGAGGATTTGTCTATGGGCAGTGTATAGACTTTATAGACAAAAGTCTATAGACTGTCTAAATCTTTTTTTGTAAGGGTATCGAAGCATTGCGCAACTGAGAGCTGGTGCGCAAGGCGTACATAAGAGGACTTTAATGCCGCCTTCCCTCCAGCGCATACACTGAGAGTGTTCAGTGGGGCGCTGATCTTTCCACGAAGAACTGTGGCAAAATTAGCTCGTCCTGAAAATTAGCAGCGTGCAACAAAATATAAAGCAAGCCGCAGCAGTTCTTTGTGGTCTGAATAAATCTGTATTACGATATTAAAGTAGGAAGGAAAATAACGTAATTGCAGTCGATTAATTTTCTGTAATTGTTCAGTTGCCCTTCGGGGCTGCAACTGAACACTGTAATCTGTTCCACTTCAGACAGAGTAATTCCAATTGTAACAGTTACCCTTTTTCTGTAACGCGTACAAGACAGGGCGCAAGTCCCTAAGCGCACTGCATCTCAGCTTAGACAAGGGATACGAGCATCCACACAAGGGGCATGAAATGAAACTGAAAGAGAGGCGGAGCCCAGCACCCCTGAACAGTATTAGTTCGACGAAGTTTGACCCAGCGTGAAAAGAAGGCAAGTTAGGGCTTGTGCAAGCTTGGCGGGAAGCACGGTCAAGCTTTCACACATGGCTGAAGCTATTGTCTTGAGAGAAACAACGAGAAAAGACAGTTCAAATAAAAAGGCAGCACGCGCTCTTGGTGCACGTACTTTCATTTTAATGCGGGAATTTATAAACTTACGAAAATTACCTGCGGTAGCCATAAACAGTGTCCCATTAGATGCCTCACGGATCAGGAAAAATTCAGATTTGCAATAAAGACCTTCGCACAGGCCTTCTCTCTGAGGTAACTCGCAGAGAGTGCAAAGCGGTAAACGCGCGTCACACGCCGGCCTGCTTTTGAGCCGTGCAGTGGGCGACTTACGACAGCTCCTCCTCAGCTCAGTATCTGCGGGCGGTGAGGAGGAGCCTCGCCCACACCCCGAAAGATTTTCTTTATAGGCGTCGCCCGAGCCAGCTCCTCGAAAGCAGAATCTGCTGCGACCTGGAAACTTCTCACCCGCCCCGTGTAGAGAAACACACGGCGGGTACTCCGGCAGTGTTTACCAATCGCTTCACCGGCGAAAGTACGGGACACCAGGAAAAGAAGAACACAGGGCAACGCTGGACTGACAACTGAAGTTTAATCGGTAAACGGCCAACCTAGGTCACCAGAAGACGCATGCGTATCAGACACACTAAAAAAACAAATACATAAATGGTAAGTCACCAACGCGTGGATACACGAGTGGATACCATATTAGGCTGCAAGGCAGTGACACATGCGTCAGTGCACCGTCCTTGCATCTCACTAGCAAGGAAGTTAATTTCCGAAGCAAAAGTGTGCGCGTGCAAGTTTGATAGGCAAAATATCTGTCTTTTGTTGTTTGCCAGTGTTGGAGCCTTTATCCGCTCCTTTGTGATTTGCCACTTATGTATTTGTTTTTTTAGTGTGTCTGATACGCATGCGTCTTATGGTGACCTAGGATGGCGGTTTCCCGATTAAACTTCAACTGTTAGTCCAGCGTTGTCCTGTGTTTTTCTTCCTCGTGTCTCGTACTTTCGCTGGTGAAGCTGTGTCTGATGTACACCAACTAGCCCACATGGGTACCTCGTTACACCAGTCGCTGTTCGCGGAGTGAGAAAAGGAATGCAGTGAAGCGCGGCAAGCACCGCTCCCAAGGCCCGTTAAGAGTTAGCCAAGCGTGGCACCCGAAAGAGAGGCATGCGAAGAGGATAGCGAGAGGGGTTAATAGACACCGTACCCAGGAAGAGAGTGAGGAGCAGCCCAGCGTCCCCGCAGAAAGGAGGCGGCAGCAGCAACAGCCGTGGTCCGAGCAGTCAGTCAGAGGCAGGGAACCGCATGCGTCCGCAGCAGGGGAAGAAGAAGGCCGAGACTCTTCCTCCACACACTCGGGGCAGCTCTCCCAGGGGTCGGAGGAGCAGGAGCTGGTCTCGGAGCAGCCACCACCGCCGACCGAGGAGTCCACGGCCCCGCTCGGGTGGACACTCACCTGCAACGACACGAGCGACCGGACCATGAGGGAAGGCACCGCGAGGGCAGAACACAACGCGGCCACGCCAGTTCAGCGCTAGTCGCCGATCTTTTAGTTTCCTCCCACAGGCGCGTCACAGGCGAAGAAACGTTATGTCAGCAGCGACAGCTGAGACTGACGAGGGATCGGATGCCATTCCCGAAGGAAACATGATGTCAGGACCAGTGGCAGCCACTGGAGTGCATATTGCAACCGCGCAAAACGACGAGGGACGAAGAGAGGAAAGCACAGGACAAGACGCGGAACCTCAACACTCTTTTTTACACGAAGTTTTTGTTTCTGTTGCGACCGCTTCGTAACAAGGGAGCTTACACGTTCCGAAATACACCAGCCTTTTTCCTCCTCTGGGGCACGCCTAGCGATATTTTTGACAAGCGACAAAAGCTCTACCGGGGAATCCTCAGGTTCTGTGCAGAACTTAGGACCTTTGGACAACACCGAAACAACATATGTAGGTACACCACAGTCACCAATGTATGAAACTTTACCTGGCTGCGGATTTATCTTTTTCCAACTTTTAACCCAATCGAGGAGCCCCGCAAGGCATAGGAACCACAGCCACCACTTGGAGCGCATGACTACCAGGCGGTCAGTCGTTGACAGAGGTTAAAAGAGCTGCTCGTGAAGCTGGCGCGAGCCACGCAAGGTTCTCAAGTTTGGGACGCGCTGTCCCGCTGATTCTCAGCTCTACCTCTGCATACTTTTGTTTATACTTATGAGATCAGGCCACGGAAGACATTACAAAGAAAAGAGTGCAGCAGATAATGCATCGCTACAATAATATTTAAATACAACAAAGTTCGAGCAGGATTCCAAAGTGTTCTCAAATATATTTGAAAACGTCATCAACCAAGAAGCACCGAGTGATAACAGGAGCTCAATGCGTTTTGAAGCAAATAAATCATCAGAGCTTGCACTCACTGGCATTACGGATAAGGTAATCAAAAATATTGAAACAAAATCCGCATAAGCTTAGCTTATTTCTAGATTTAAGCAAATCCTTTCATGCTGTTCCACAAAATATTTTGTTAAGAAAATTGGAAATACATGGCATCAGAGGAGTGGCATTAAACTGATTAGAAGTTGCCTTGGAAAACGTTATCAATATGTATGTGTTAATCATTGGTCCTCCACCAAACTGCACTGCGAACGATGTACCGTACTTTTGTTCTCGGCTATTTAAACCTAATGTGTTCCGCGGGTTTGGTAGCGTCGGAAAACTCCCCAGGCTATATTTTGTTTCTTTTTTGCTCTCATTATTCCTGTGCGTACAAGAGCATTGTTATTTTTCCTTACTACTCCTGAAGATTGCGGAATGGTGAGAAGTGCAGCTGCAATGACAGATGTCGCGAAAATTTCGCTTAGTTCGTCGACACTTAGCTCATCGGAAAATACAGCAACCCCGCTGGCCTCTTCTCGAAACAGTGGCCACTCGGCTAGGTGCAGTTTCCAACGAGGGAAGATTAGGGTTGACGATGATAAGGTGATTACCACGGTAAGGTGACCGCTTCTGTAGGGGTGGTCGAGAGCATCCCACTTACAAGTAAAAAGAAAAGGTGAACTAAAGGAAAGATCTAAGCAGTTCATTTGCCTGAGTTCGGGATAGAGTAAGTATGCTTGCTTGTATTGAGCAGGCAGATATTTTTGGAGAAAATAAAGTCTAGTACAGTACGGCCACTAGCATGCGTCTGTTCACTTTCCCAAAACGAGGAGTGCGCATTAAAATTCTCTACTACGAGATATGGCTCTGGTAACTGATTAAAAAATGCTTCTAGATCATGGAGTGTTACAGTGTGGTGCGGTTGAAGATGTATTGAGCATATTGTGATTGTTTTAAAATGAAGAACGATGAGAGAAACTGCTTCATATTTCGGCTTATGAGGGTTTAACGTCCGCAAGCGACTCAGGCTATGAGGGACGCCGTAGCGCAGAGCTCTGGAAATTTCGACCACCTGGGATTCTTTACCGTCACTGACATCGCACAGTACACGCGCCTCTAGAATTTCACCTTCATCGAAAATCGACAGCCGCGGCCGGGATCGAACCCGCACATTTATGGTCAGCCCCCGAGTAACCATAACCACTGAGCCACAACGGCGGCTGTTTCACTTTTAGTTTTGAGCTTGATTTCGCGGGTTGCAACACCGCTCTGAACTATAATAGCAACACCTCCAGCGAGCCTACTCGCCTGTTCAAGGTAACATTAAAAGGCTTTATGCCTTTTAAAAATATTTTTATGGAGAGGTTCCGAGTTGGTCTCCTGTAGACACAAAGATACAGGCGAGAAAGGTTTAAGAGGTCTGTTGCACAGCAATACATTTTTAGTATTGCACGGCAGTTCCAGTGGATAAGGAATACCATGATAATTTTGGGGTACGTACTCCGAACCTTAGCCCTCTTTGTTAGGGGCCCCTTATTGGGATTCCTTCTTTTTTTCGCTCAAGAGAGCCCCGGCCCAGCTGCGGCGGAGGCGAGCTCTGATTTATGAAGGGAAGAAGCCTCGCGGTCGGCCAACTTGGTGGCCGGAGGGCCCTTTTTCAGGGGCGGCATAACAGCTCTCGTTGCGTCTGCTAGAGGCACGGGTGGCCCTGCCTCGGTCTCACTGCGTGTGAGCAGGGCAAGTGCCGGAGACCGGAAAGCTATGTGACAAACAGGTCATTATTATTTATTATGTGCAAAGATGGCCCGACACTTGTGGATTACACGTACGGGGGCAGTGTGAGAACACCGCCCCAGGGTGGTGTTCTCAACCCTACTCTGTTTCAACCCACACTTATAGCGCTAGAAAACAGCCTACCTAATACCGTGAACATCTCTATGTATGCCGACAATATCTGCATTTGGGCCGTCTCAGTGACACGCCTCCAGGTGCGAGCAAGACTTCAGGGGGCAGCCACCATAACTTCCTCCTATCTCCAAGACCAAGGTCCGAGCATTTCAGCCGAGAAGTGAGCGTTAGTGGAATTTACGCGCAAATATATGACACCATATCCGGTAACTATCGACAGCCATACCATTTTTAATGCATGTCTCATCGTTTTTTATGGATTATCATAGACCGGAATCTATCATGGAGCCGGCATTGCACCTTTTTAAAGAAAAAGCTAACCTCTATGGCTCACCTACTCACATTTCTGGGCGGAAAATCATGGGGCTCGTCAGTTCAGTCAGTGCTGCGGCTGTACAGAGCACTCTGTGGGATTTTTGCGATACAGTACACCCCTGTTATCGAACACATTCAAGACAAATTTGCGTGCCCTCCAGGCTGTACAAGGTCAGGCTCTTCGCACATGCCTGGGTCTCCCTCGCAGCGCATCAACAGTTGCAATCATTGCCATCGCCAAGGATTACCCACTTTCGACGCAAACAGTCTTTGACACATTGCGGATTCACATTCGTCATCTAGCACGGGCTCTCCAGCATCACCTTATGTCACTGCCGGTACGGAGACCGCACGCTGCGTATTCAAAGGTAATAGCAGCCCACCAGTCGTCCATCCAATCACAGTTCACCCCCGCGGCGCGGCCTTGCTCTGCGCTGTGGTGGCTGCGGGAGCAATATGTGCGCCTTACCATTCCGGGGATATCGAAGAAATCGGCCCTATCGACGCCGGTCCTTCAACCGTTGACACTCTCCTTACTCCATGCCGAGTATAGCGACCGCAAGCATGTATTCACAGATGGCTCGGTCTCAGGTACTAGTTCAGCTTCCACCATGGTCATTCCTTCCAGACAAGCCAGTATCAGCCAACTAACTTCGCATCTCACAACCTTCACCGGGCCAGAATTGGCGGCTCTTCGTGCGGCTGTGCAGTACAACGGTGCAGACACCCCGTAAATAGGCTGTGTTTTGTGGTTGAAAAGCTGCCCTCCAATGTCTGAATTGTGCTTTACGCCATGGCGACCCCGAGCAAATCGTAGCGGAGATGACATCTACTACACGAGGCACTTAGAGAGCGTCCTGACATCATCTTCCTGTGGCCACCTGGACGCAGTGGCACTGTTGGAAATGCCGAAGCTAAGACTGCAGCTTGATGAGCTCACGGCAGAGCCAACATTGTCCGGATACCACTGAGAAGAGCCGACGCAGCAAGACATCTGCTAGTGCTTGGCCGAAACCAGAGTTTAGCGTATTGGCCTACCCCTGGAAACTCGGCATGCCGTTTACACCACCACGACCCTTTACTTCAACTCAATCAACCACCCGGCCCTTCCCGCAGCGATGTAACGCTCTTGTGTCGCCTGTGGCTGGGAGTGGCGTTTACAAATGCCTGCTCCAACCTAGTCGCAGGGCCAAACTGTCCTGCATCTGACAACTGAGGGCGCGAAGAGACAATTCAGCAGTTACTTTGTGAGTGCCCTCGGTTTGATCGTGAGCGCGTCCTCCTGGCTACAACGCTCCGCCTCTTAGATCCTCGTCCCCTTACAGAGGCCAAGATTCTGGGTATTTCAACTAAGCCTTCATCGCAGAGGACAGCTATGAAGGCGCTTTTGAAATTCTAGAAAGACTGCATTGAATTAAAGGCTGTAAACTTCCAGAGCGTGCCCAGCGTACCCTATTACGGGCTACGGACACGCGAAAGAGTCACCTACCTTCCTCTCTCCCCTTTCTATCCCTCCATCTGTTCTCCTTCCCACGTGTAGGGTAGCATACTAAGCGTCGCCTAGTTAACCTACCTGCCTTCCTACTCATCACTGCCTCTCTCTTGGGGGCAACGGACAGTAAGCTGATCAGTCTGTAAATTCTTCAAGTCCTTGACGGCTCCTTTCTTATGAATCTAGATAATGTAAGCGTTCTGTCAAGCTTCTGGTAAGGTCGAGGTCACAAGGAATTGCGTATACGGCGTGGTTGTTTTTCTAGCGTAATCTCCCCTCCGTCCTTCAAGAAATCTGCTCTTACCAGTTCCTCACCAGCTGCTTTCCCACTTTGCACTGCTCCTAAGTTTTTCTTTACTGCGTCGTTACTAGCGGGATGTCCCATTGCTGTGCGCTACCGTCTCTCTCATTAACGTTCTGATTGTATTGGCTACTGTATAGATTTGTGTACAACTCTTCGGCCATTTCAACTACCTTATCCATATTGCTAAGGACAGTGCCCTCTTTGTCTCTTAGCGCGAACTATGCCTTTTACCTATGCTTAGATTCCTCTTCAGTAATTTTAGTCTACCTCTTTTCTTTAGAGCATGCTCCGGTCTCTTCATATTAAACTTTCTTATGTCGGCTACTTTGCGCTTAATTATTAACTTTGATAGCTCTGCCAGTTCTATTGTTTTTTTTTTTGGTATCGAGGTCTAATATTCCGATCCTGACCGCGAGCTAAGAGGAACGTAACGTCCATTATCAAGTATGACTACACTTCCAAGAATGACGCCACATTTTTCGCAGAAAAACGGCTATAAAAATTGATAGGGACAGGCCGCAGTTCAGTTCCTGCTAACAAGTTTGGTCCAGGCAGTGCTTTAAGGAAACTTACGTGTCAGTTTCCTACGAATGGGCGGTCTGGGGAAAAAAGAAAAGAAATATAGCTAGCGAACTGTAAAAGCAGCCTCAAGGTTCGATGAGTGCGCAAATTCGTTTCGACAGCTTCAAGAGTTACTTAAGAGGAAGGTTTCAAGCAAAATGACTTTCCCAAACCTTCAAAATTTCGCACGTTAAAAATTCGCTTTTGCGTACCTCGCCTTGAATTTTCTTCAGGACTGCAATGAACGAAAAATAGCTCTTCGACCAAACGCATTTCATCAGCCCGATCCATCCGTGCCCTGCGCCCCAAGCATGCCTTGAACGCGCCCACATCAGCCGCGGTGGCTGTGTGCATGGTGTTCTGCTGATGACCAAGAGGTAACAACGTCGAACCCCGGACGCGGTCGCCACATAATCATGGAGGCAAAATGCAAAATGGCCGCGTACTGTCGCATCGGCATCATCATCATCCTCAACCTAACTGCGTCAACTGCAGGACACAGGGCTCTCTCAAAGGTCTCCAATTAGCCCTGCCCTGTGCCAGCTGCGCCCACCATAACCACGCAAACGTCCTCATCTCATCCACCCGCCTGACTTCCTGCTGCACCCTGCTGTGAGTGCCGTCTCTTGGAAGTGCGCTCAGTTAGTCTAGGGGACCATTTTTTACCTCGCTTTCGCATTAGACGACCTGCTCATGGTATTTCTGCTTTGTTTTAACTAGGATATCGCAGACGCTAAAAAATAGCTGAGGTTTAGCTCTGGTTAAACCGGGCAAGTTGCGTAAGCAGCGTGGAGCCTGGTGGAGCGCGGCTGAAACGGTTGCTATGGCAACAACGGCGCTCCATCTGTTTGACCTCGCAGCGGCTAAAGGTCGGCCATGACCACCGCCGGGAGCCACGGTCGCAGTATTGCCAGTATTGCTTATGCAATAGAAACCTCCAGGTGACCTGACCTGATCCCGAGCCCACCACTACGGCTGCTCTCATGGCCCGGAGTGCAACTCCGAGACATGAAAACCCATTACTAGAAATGAGTTCGCGGGATTTGCGTCCAGACACATGCGCTGCGGGTGCCACCACCACTATCGCTAGAATTTCTCGTTGACTACAGGCACGAATGAAATCTGAAACACGAGTTATTTATTAGCTGACGAATCAATTGCCACAAATCCAGAAAAAGATGTTTTACCGGTATGAAATTGCCACTTCTGCTCCACATATTTCATGACTGAATAGGAACCAAATGCGAAAGCCATTTGTGACGAGCGGCAATAATGAAAGAAAAAAAAACGTAATTCTTTCGTCTCATCATCGAGCATAGCGCCGAATGGGCTTGTTCAAGCCTAGGCAACAGGCAAGCATTATTGTACTTTGCTCGTTAACTTGCCGATCCGTTCACCAGATGCAGTGGGGGGGGGGGGGGGGGGGGGGGGGGGGTCATATTTTGAGCTGCACCTGTTCTGACACCTCACAGAGGTGTACTGCGATGGCTGGAATATAAATACCCCGCACTTCAGAAAATTCCACTGCGGGCGTTAAATGAAACTGAAACACAAAGGTGTAAAAGAGGGAGAAAAGGCGGCCGACAAACTGCAACAGAAATCACACATCGACGGACGCCCTTTAGAGCAACGCATGCAGTGCTTAAAACTATGAGGCTAATGGCCTGTGCATACACGGGCTCTAGCCGGCCCCTCCGTCTTCACATCCTCCTAGAAACATACTGCCGCGATCATTCCTCGCAAAAACGCAGACCAGCCTGCACACTTCTGTGGCGAACAAACGGAGCCGAAAATTTATTTACACCCATAAAACTAAAGTAACATTTCATTGCAGCGATATGCGTACAACCTCCCCCCTTCCCCCCCCCCCCCCCCCCCCCCCGCCCCGAATCACCGTAGTAGGCGCGCTGCCTGCTACAAGGACTTTAGTAATTAGGTAACCGCTAAGCGTATCGGCAACCTTTCCGTTTTCACTAAGCAGCACTGACTCATCTCGCAAACAGCATTCTTGAGCAGTAAAGCATGTTCCATCCCTGGGCCCCGGCGAAGTTCCACAGGTACAAAGATGAGTACCCGTCACAGGCAACTTCGATTCGGCCGGCGTGATTTCTGAGCCCGCAGCAAAGCACCGCACACACAGTGCTGCCACCCGGGACAAGGGGCGCACTGGCAGTGGCAGATAAAAGACGCCCAGTGTTTCCCGCAAACAACGTGCTCGAGGGACAAAAAGCGCCGCTCTCCCCGGGGAACAAGGAGCGACTGGACGCGGCCGATGAGGAACGCGCACTGGAAGAGGAGGAGGGAGAGGGAAGAAGGAGGCAGAAAATGAAGTCGTACGACGGGGCCGCAATTATTACACGGCGAACAAAGCGTGCTGCCTACACGCCCGCCTCACAAAGAGCACCCCTGATCCCGAGGCCCATTTTTCCCACCGCCTCACTTCCTAATCTGGAGGCGGGCACGTCACCTGCAGGCGCCGATAAAAACGACCTCTCCCGCAGTTTGGGGCCCACCGCGGCGGAAAATTTCTCGCGGCGCAAAATTTTTCACCGGTGGCTCGCGCCTGCTCCCGAGCCCGGCGAGTACATTCGCGTGCCGATTTTCGCTCGCGCCAGCGGGCGTTCAAACTTCAACATTAATTGCGGCGGCGGCCAACAATAGTCGAGGGACGTGAACACGAAGCGAATTAGCGCCCCGCGACAGGATTGCGGGAAGCCGCTTGTCGAAAACCAAGCAGGATGACCGCGTTGAGTCGAGAAGGCTTGATTGCGGCATAAAGAACAGCATGAGATGGAATAACCCTTATGAAAATGGACTATAGACAGTCTAAAGACTTCTAATTGACTCTATTGACTTCCTATAGATATTGCTTTCTGTCTATTCATACTCTATAGACTGTCTATAGACAAATGTCTACTAAAAGTGTATGGCCATAAATCTATAGATAAGTCTATAGTTGCCATTTGTACTGCCTACAGATTGTTCTCTAGGATATGTCTATAGATAGTCTATAGACTTTATAGATAGAAGTCTATAGACACTCTATAGACTGTCTAAAAATTTTTTGTAAGGGAACGAGGAGCAGGTATAGAGTCAGTCACCTGAAGTTGCTTTGACCAGGCCTTTAACAGTTCTGGCAGCCGCGCATTCCACCTCTGCTAGCCGGCGTTACTTGCGTGCGTGTGGATTAAACAATTTATCACTTCGCATTGCATTATTTACATTACGGCTGCTGAACCGATCTGAAGCTGTGACTTTTCTTGCTCAGGTTGATCATACGCGTACAATAATTAATTTGGGCACACTTTGGTTGTCTTGATAGCTGCTCAAGAAAGCGACGCCGTATACAGCTTTTCTGCCACTCTGAGTGAGAAGGCACCTGGTAGCATTAAAGAGGTCGCTACGGTTCTCGTAGAAATGACTTCAAAGCTTATAGAAGCGCAGAAGCGCAGTCTGCGCTCAGAATGAAGTCAGAAACACTGATACGTCCACCCCCAAATCTGAAATCACTTCGGTTAGTTCCCTTGTGGTCTCAAACAACGAAAGCTTTGAGGATTTTCGGTCTCAAATGAAAAAGCCGCGAGAGGAGCTGACAGAAGTGAACATTCGGAGCAGGGAATGCCAAAAGGAAAACCTCGAGCTAACTGAAGGACTTGAAACTACAGCTCGTGGAACAGAAACAGCTTAGCTGGAAAAACAGCAACTGAACTAAAAGATATTCCAAAACTTCGAATGAGGAGGACCGTAGCGAGGTCATTAGGAAAGCTGCAACATAACTTCAAGTAGATCTTTCAGACAGCGATGTCGATGTTTGCAATCCGGTTCCAACGAAGACCGAGGGGCCTGCCAACATCATAGTGAGGCTTTTTTCAAAAGCCACTGGCGATACGGTCTTGCAGGCAGACAAAATCACAGACTGAACCCAACCAACGTGGGCTTTGAGAAAGGAGACCCAGTGTTCGTCAGTCAACATCTAGGTGCCGAAAAGAAGATACTCCTTGGCAAGGCAAAAAGAGAGAAGCATTGGTTTGGTTTGGTTTATTGGGGTTTAACGTCCCAACGCAACTCAGGCTATGAGGGACGCCGCAGTGAAGGGCTCCGGAAATTTCGACCACCTGGGGTTCTTTAACGTGCACTGACATCGCACAGTACACGGGCCTCTTGAATTTCGCCTTCATCGAAATTTGGCCGAGCTTCGCATCCATGGGTTTCCGAGAGAGAAATATTACTAGAGAAAAAAATTCCCGGGTCATTCACGTGACACGCGAAGACGGCCTCTATAAAGTAGTATAGCTGCATATTTTCATATTCCCTCGCCACTCAGGTCCCTTATGGTGTCGCTAAACGATGGCAACAAATCCATTTCCATTTCTCACAGCACTATTCTAAGCATTTGAAAAAAATTAGACATCCTTATCTCCTTTCTATTGCTCCAAAAAAAGAAAATTTCACTTAATCACAACAATTGAAACAGGGTTTAAAAAATGAGAGAGTGTAGTCATATCGGGTTACTCGATGATATCACATTCACGTCTGCCTTGCGCTCGTTGTGTTTTTGTGAAAGAAAGACAAAACTTCTCTGTCTTGCTTGATGTCACATGTAGCTTATTGATGTCACATGCATTTATGAAGCCCTTTTTTCTCATTTACAACCCTCGCTCATAGTTGGTGCCATTTACGGGCCTCCCAATTCTTACCAAGCTTCTTTTGATAAATTCGATGCAATGTTATAGTTCTCTGCACAAAAGCCAAAACAACGAATTGTTATCGCGGGAGATATGAACAATATGTACAGGCGTGAGCAAAAGTGCTCTCGCGGCAATAGCTGCTACGGGGCCACACTCGCAGCGCCGCGCGCTCGCTGCGAGAGTGCCCCGAGTGACGACAGACTTCGAACTCACGAGAGTGCACATCGCGCTTGATAAATTTATAGTGCAGCGCGTTCGGCTACTCTGCTGTTTAAGGAATAAGAGAAACGAACGAGCAAAAATTACGTCGTGACTTTGCGGTAGCCAATCAGTACTGACGTTGTGCATCAAAATAACCCTTTGAAACGCGTTTTCTGGTTCGTGGAGCAAGAAAGCTTGTTCTTGATGGCCGATCGAAATAAGCTATTAGACGCGTGGAGACGAGTTCGCCACTCCAGGTAAAAAGAATCTTCAGTATGGAAAAGTACGAAACATCCATGCAACGTAAAGCAAACTGTCCTTTACCACTACAGAGCAGCCGTGGTGGCTCGTGGCTATGGCACTCGGCTGCTGACTCGAAAGACGCAGGTTCGCTCCCGGCCGCGGAGGTCGCAACTCGATTGGGGTGAAATGCTAGAGGCCCGTATACTATGCGACGTCAGTGCACGTTAAAGAACCCCACGTGGTCAAAATTATCCGGAGCCCTCCATTACGGCGTCCCTCATAGCCTGAGTTGCTTTGGGACGTTAAACCCCATAAACCAGCTCGGAACGCAGTGGTTTGACGCCCCGTTGCCGTCCGCTCGCACCGTTACTGCGCGACAGCAACATGTCCTGCGATGTTTGGTTTGGTCTGGTTTATTGGGTTTAACGTCCCAAAGCAACTCAGGCTATGAGGGACGCCGTAGTGAAGGGCTCCGGAAATTTCGACCACCTGGGGTTCTTTAACGTGCACCGACATCGCACGGTACACGGGCCTCTAGAATTTCGCCTCCATCGAAATTCAGCCGCCGCGGCCGGAATCGAACCCGCGTCCCTCGGGTCAGCAGCCGAACGCCGTAACCACTGAGCCACCGAGGCGGGGATGTCCTGCGATGTGCACTCCCCCTTCGTCGTCAGGAGCAGAGTAGTTGAGCGCCCCGCTAGAATTTTATCAAGCACGATAAGCACCCGCGCGAGGGCAAAGTTTGTCATCACTGGGGTCGCAGCGAGCACGCGACGCTAGATTCCCTGGTCCAAACTCTACGCTGCGCGAGGCAGCAGTTCCGCGGTGCGGCCCCACTGCCGCTGCTGCCGCCGGAGCAGTGGTTTCTGCAGTTTTACTCACGCCTGTACAATGCAGCACACAGCGAATACATATGTCTTCAATTTAATTTATTTCCAATTTATTTTTTTATTGATATAGTGCACGTTAAAGAACCCCACGTGGTCGAAATTTCCGGAGCCCTTCACTACGGCGTCCCTCATAGCCTGAGTCGCTTTGGGACGTTAAACCCCCATAAACCAAACCAACCAACTTTTTGGACCCATAGCCAACGGTTAGTTCGGGTCCAAGTACACAAAATAGGTAAAAGTAAATTAAAAAACGGCGGACTTATATAGAATAGCGTAAGCGTAGCACAAGATTAAAAACAAAGCAGTCTAAGTAACACTGGTAGATAACATTCGGCGAAACAAAAAAAAAAAAAGAAAGAGAATAGCTTTGAAAACACGACATGCAAACAGAACTTTCAGACGTCGAGTGTTAGTACAAATTATCGTGTTACATGCAAAGTACATAATAACAGAAAACAATAAAGAAAAAAGAATTTCAGGTTGAATAAATTATTTCAATTAAGTGTTTTTTAAACATACCAGCAAAACTGTGAGTTTTTGAGAAAAATGGGTATCGCATTCCAGATTTTGACCCCAGCAGAGTGCACTAAACGTTTGCTGAAGTCCCGTTGCTTTCAGAGTCTTATCAACAAACGTACTCGTGTTGCGAGTTCATCAGCAACACTTACTGATCACGCGCTCGTTAATTTGAACACAGGCATAAGCGCTGATGTTCTTGATGAACCTTTATCTGACCATCTTGCCATATTTATTACCACAGATAATTTGCCAAAAGCAGGAAACTATTTTCCGCATCGCCCAGCCAAAATAAACTACCTACAATTACGAACCAATGCTTTATCAGTTAATTTTGAGGAGGATCATCACGAGGACGTTAACACACAAGCTCCCCGAACTCTATTAATGTTCTCACAAGTGCGATATTAAATAGTACTCAAACGATCAAAGCTCGCTCTTGGAAAATACCAATGTGCCCCTGAATGAATAAGCCCATTCTTGAAGGTTTAAAAACCAATGACAGTATAACAAAGCAAGGACAGTAAAGTGAGTATAACATGTGGAAGCAAAAGAAAGAGAATGATTTTTACCTGCGTCAATTTAAGGCCATGCGTAATAAGTCTGTAACCGTGATGAGGGCTCGAAAAGGGAATTTTACAGAGAGCGAATACAGCGGGCAAACGGAATCACCAAAACACTCTGGGACGTTGACAGAGACATTGCCGGGTAGCCAACAGAAATCACGTATACTCCCTGGATCAGTAGACAGAAGTGAAGCGGAAACTTTCAGCTCAACTTCTGCCTCTACGGGTCCACTTCTAGCTCAGAGCCCATCGGATTTAAATGCAATCGATCTTGAGTTTAGGATCCTTAATAGTTTTTGTCTCGAATTGAACACGAAGAAATTCACCCATCGTTTCAACGATGCCTACGAAAAAAGCGACCGGTTTGGACGGTATAAGCACAAGGGCGGTGATAGAAAAATTTGATATTCTCGGCACCGCATTGTGCTCTTTTAATTTGTGCTATTAATTCTTCCAAATATGCGTTTGTGTTGAATATGGCGAAGGTAATACCAGTATATAACGACGCTGACCGAAATGACGCAAACTGGTAGAGGCCACCATAGCACACTAAATAACATCTTTTAAAAAATTCTCGCAAGCAGATTGAGCAAGTTTTTAGATAAATACCGTATCCTCAGTACACAACAAGTACAATAAGTTAAACAGCAGTTCTATCAACTACGCATAAAATTAACGCGGCTCTACACAACAATTAGTTAGTGGGAGTTATATTTCCAGATTTATAAAAGGCATTTGACAGAACTGATCATTCCATTATAATAAGAAAAATAAAACACTACGGCTTTCATCATACCATTCTGATTATACTCGCTAGTTATATCAATGACCGCCAACAAGCTGCGGTGACATACCATTTCATCCTCTGCACACGCTATATAATGGGGTTCAGCAGGGATCCACACTCGGCCCACTCTGGTTATCTTTATATGCTAATTATTAATGACTTGCCTTAATTTATCGGCTGCTCAAATATTTTGATGTTCGCTGATGACGCATGTCATGTAATAACGGCCGACACAATAAAGGAACTAGAAGAAAAAGCGAACAAAGAAGTAAGTAAAATAGCTCAATGGTTCTCAGCAAATAAGTTAAAAATAAATACGAAATAAACCAAGTACATGATACTCCGTTCGAGAAGGAAAACAACTGACGCAATCGATGTCCGAATCCTAGTAAACGACGCATTGCTAGAACTCACGTTTTAAAATAAATATCTCCCTGTCAGCTTTTACAGCCACTTACACTGGCCAGACTGTATTGAGACAGTCTGCAGGAAGTTGGCGGCAGGATGCCCTTCATCAGGTTAAAGGATAGTTTGACATATCTACATTACGTAAGCTTTATTTTGCTTCTATTGAAAACCATCTATCATACTGCGTCGAAGCTTGGGATGGAATTACCATACCTATTTAGATCCCACCATCCGCTTACAAAAGCGCGCACTAAAAATAATACACAAGTGTCTGACTTCAATGTGCGCAGGAAATCGTTGAGAAGTCAATGATTCTTTCATTTTATTTATTGCATCGCTTAAATATATACATGTGTGTGTGTTGTGTGTGTGTGTGTGTGTGTGTGTGTGTGTGTGTGTGTGTGTGTGTGTGTGTGCGTGCGTGCGTGCGTGTGTGTGTGTGTGTGTGTGTGCGCGTGCGTGCGTGCGTGTGTGTGTGAGTGTGAGTGTGAGTGTGTGTGTGTGTGTGTGTGTGTGTGTGTGTGTGTGTGTGTGTGTGTGTGTGCGTGCGTGTGTGTGTGTGTGTGTGAGTGTGAGAGTGAGAGTGTGTGTGTGTGTGTGCGTGCGTGCGTGCGTGTGAGTGTGTGTGTGAGTGTGTGAGTGAGTGTGTGTGTGTGTGTGCGTGCGTGCGTGCGTGTGTGTGTGTGTGTGTGCGCGTGTGTGTGTGTGTGTGTGTGTGTGTGTGTGTGTGTGTGTGTGTGTGTGTTCCCGGGTTCGAACCCCGGAACAGGTCGAATTTTTCTTTAACTGCGAAGTTTTTTCAGAAAGCTCTACAGCTTTCCTCTGTAGCAGTATGCTTGGGTGGACGTCAATGAGTAATTACTCGCTTATTACAAATCTACTCCAGCTTGGGGGATTCCCCTAAAAATCTGACCAAGGAAATCGGTTATCGGTGGCATTCCATTATCAGTGACGCAACAAAAGTCGCCCGGGCACCACCACGAAGGGCAGCGATCGATTGAATGGGATCACCAATGGGGCGGCAGCTGCAGTCTCTCGAAATACTCCCACTCAGGGAGGAGGTCTTCTCGCTTCTTAAGTTTTAAGGAAGCCGCGATTTGCCTCTGCATCGCAGCAACAGCGGGCAGTGGCTCGATGGCCAAGCATGTATTGACTCGTAGCACGCTTTTTCAGAGTATAAACCACGCCTGCCAGCAAGCACTCTCTGGTATCGATCCTGATTACCATCCTTCGGCGCACCGAGGCCGGTCTGATCTCCGCCAGCTGGCATTTAGTAAATGGCAACTCCCGAGTTTTTTTCCGACCATAATGATCGCATTAAACTTCGACCCCCTCGTTCTTCTGCTGTAATTATAATCAAAATACTGAGCAAAAAAAAAACTCAAAACAGCAGTATGACCGATGAAAGCCGTAGCTGGAATGCCCGGACGAAGAAGGTGTTTAGCACGATTACAGCTGACTTCAGAAAGAGTATCGACAAGGCGCTGGCCCGTCTTGCCGATCGCTCTTGCTTTTAGAGCCGCTTCCAATGTTACATATTGTCACGGTGTTGGTGAGCGCCACCTGGAAATATGTTTTGGACGCATGCCACTTTGCAAATTTAATTTTTCCATCAACGATTTCACCTGTCTGATCATCCGGGGTGACAGAATCTTGGGAAAAAACACAGCGCAAGGACGAAGAAAGACAAGACAATACAGCGCTGTATCGTCTTGTCTTTCTTCGTCCTTTTCTTAGGAGTGCGCTGTGTTTTTTCCCCAAGATGAACTACCAACTAGCCCGCTCTTCCACCCTTGCAAGTGACAGAATCCACGGGTCTTAACGTACAGCGATAGCATGCCGACAAAAATACTCCTTTTCCTCCTGCTTCGGGATTGAAAGGTCACATAAAAATGTGGTGAGATACTTTGCACATTATCTGACATTCAGGCAAGGCAAGACAAAGCGAACTTGACACGGCATTCAATGGAAATAAAACACGAAAGCTCCCAGATACGGCGTTTCCACTGGCAACTAACTACTCCTTATAGTCGAGCAAACGATGCGAACAAAAAACTTGCCAGATTACGCTCGAAACGCAGACGCATACCTAAGGCCTTGGAATTGAATAATGCGGAGGACGTGGGCACAGTGGGTCATGTGGCCTTTAACGGGCGGTTCATCTGCGTCTCCTAATGCACAATACTGCCTATTGCAGGCTCTTGTTAGAACCAGACGCATTTCTCACATGGGAGATGCTTATAAGGCCCAGTCACAGCTTCCAGAAAAAAAAATCTGAACAGAAATCTAAATTGCAGAGCGGCTCTCACACCGGGAAGATATTTATTTAAATTACTTAGTAACGGGCCCGTATAGAGCTGAAGATAGGTGCTGTCGTGCACGTCAGTCGGGCCACCCCTCTTATGGACGCGCGCGCGCGCGCGTGTGCGTGCGTGCGTGCGTGTGTGTGTGTGTGTGTGTGTGCGTGTGTGTGTGCGTGCGTGCGTGGGTGCGTGGGTGCGTGCGTGTGTGTGTGTGCGTGCGTGCGTGCGTGCGTGCGTGCGTGCGTGTGTGTGTGCGTGCGTGCGTGTGTGTGTGTGTGTGTGCGTGTGTGTGTGTGTGTGCGTGCGTGCGTGGGTGTGTGTGTGCGTGTGTGTACGTGCGTGCGTGTGCGTGCGTGCGTTTGTGTGTGTGTGTGTGTGTGTGTGAGAGAGAGAGAGCGTGTGTGTGTGCGTGCGTGCGTACACGCGCGTGCGCGCGCGTGTGAGTGTGTGTGAGTATGCGTGCGTGCGTGTGCGCCTGCGCTTCATTCCAAGATGTTATGTCGCACACTTGAAAGGGAGTGCTGAATGCGCGGCTAGATCACCCCCCCCCCCTCGAGCCCAGAGTACGGACGGACGGAGCGCCACCAGTTTGTGCGCTGCGTGTTTGTATTTTTGTCTTTTGGACTCAGCAACTGAACTGAGCTGTCAGTTTAACAGCAGAACCAGGTCAACGAGAGGCAGCCGCTACTGAGGACAATGACGTCAGTGTGCTTGACGCTGTATGGAGACGTCGTCGAGAAGTGGAGCATTCTACGAAAGCGGAAGGTGTGATGCACGTTAAAGATCCCCAAATGGTAGAAATTATTCCGGAGACCTCCACTACGGCATCCCTTTCTCTCTTTATTCTTTCATTCCCACCTTCCTCCCTTCCCTTATGGTGCGGTTCAGGTGTCCACCGAGATATGTGAAACAGTTACTGCGTCATATCCTTTCCTCAAAAACCAATTTTCAATCCTTTCTTAATGTCCTCACTGTGAGCGCTGCCGCACGCGGGGAGCAACGAGTGCTCCGCCTTGCGCTTCTCCCGACAGCGCCGCCGCCATGCGGATATTGTCTTTCGCGGCGTTCCAGCATGGTGTATCGTCAACAAGTCGGCTCGTACGAGAGCTTCGCGGCTATAGCATATCGTTACCGTGTTTACGCTACCGTTTACCGGGGTCGGCTAACTTCACCTGCGCATTCGCGGCCAATGCCGGGCGCGAGCACTTTAGGGGATCTGATTCAGCGTTGCGGAGAGTTAGCGTTTGCTCGTAAACGAACATGAAGGCGCGCTGCACGCCCGCTTCGGACTAAACGCTGCATCGTCGCCGCAGTCTTCGGCGCGATACGCGCTCTAAGTGATGGCATTCGCTATTTCGCACACTCTCACTCATACGTCGAGGTATAAGTGCCAACTAGCCCATGTGTTTAAGACAATTTGGCAATTTTTAAGCAGTTAAGCCTAACTATACGCCGTGTACATAGCCAAAATAGCAATGACAACGGTGTACTTCTTGAGCTTCGTCCCAGCTTTAACATTTTCCTGCTTTTGCAGTTTTTCCCCTTGAAAAAACATATCCTAGTAATGCACTCACGATATTCATGAACAAGAATGAACAGGACATGAACAAGATATTCACGCGCTTTCTTATGCTAGTGTTGTTTTATGTACATTGTGCAATTGGGCCGGGCCCTTGTCAGGCGCTCCGTCGCCTTTGGTCTCGCCCCCTATTGGACTGCGTCTGAGGAAACAAGAAAGAAAGAAAGAAAGAAAGAAAGAAAGAAGGAAAGAAAGGAAGGAAGAAAGGGAGAAGGAAGGAAAGAAAGAAAGAAAGAAAGAAAGGAAGAGAGAAAGAAAGAAAGAAAGAAGGAAGGAAGGAAGGAAGGAAGGAAGGAAGGAAGGAAAGAAAGAAAGAAGGAAAGAAAGAAATGAAGAAAGAAAGAAAGAAAGAAAGAAAGAGAGAAAGAAAGAAAGAAAGAAAGAAAGGAAGAAGGAAGGAAGAAAGGAAGAGAGCAAGGAAGAAAGAAAGATAGAAAAAAGGAAGGAAAGAAAGAAAGAAAGAAAGAGAGAAAGAAAGAAGGAAAGGAAGAAATGAAGAAAGAAAGAAAGAAAGAAAGAAGGAAAGAAAGAAAGAAAGAAAGAAAGAAAGAAAGAGAGAGAGAAAGAAAGAAAGAAAGAAAGAAAGAAAGAAAGAAAGAAAGAAAGAAAGAAAGGAAGGAAGAAAGAAAGAAAGAAAGAAGTGCGGAAAAAAATATTTCTTCAGCCCAGTGTTGAAGGCCTTTGACTTACTGTCACTAGATGGCGCGACCGTGTCTACATCTAAACCATGCATCCAGACAAGCGACGCTGCGGCACGGAAAACTAAAGTGCCAACTCCAAGGACCCTTCCTGGGCGAACGCGCCTAGCGTCGGCGCTCTTGGCGTACGCCGGACCGGGCGTCCAAAAGAGTCATGCATCTCCATGTCCTTGGTGCTGGCTCGCGCCCCTCTCAAGACGGCGGAAAGAATTTCAAGCCACAAGGAAAAGGGGTCGAGGGGGGCTGAGAGGGCAAATTAAAGCGCGAAGAAAGTTGGGGAGAACCTGAAAGAGCTTCAAACCACGAAGAAAAGATTCACAGAGAGCTCCGCGGTCGTCCGATTGTTGTAAACCCGGCCCCGCTTCCGACGCGTGCGCCAGTGCCCGTGCGCTTTCGCCGATAGCTACCTCGCCGCGGTTCGCTGGCGTCTCCCTCAGTGCGAATGCGCAGACCGTTGGAATTGGCGCTACAGCGTTATCAACGGAATACGCTCTGCGTACTAAAATTATCAACTGGCCACGGTGGGCAACGCGGCTGGCTTCACGGGCGCCTTTGTTAAGCCGCTGAGCCAGCTGTTAGCACAAAAGTAATATGGACGTCTTTATAATGAGAGAAAACGGTTATCAAAGTGCATGTAGCACCTCACTGCACAGACATGCTTGCAATGTGTGCGTGTTTATGTCTGCAATAAATAGTGGCACATCTGCCATCGCCATCACTCGTTTTTGCCTTCCGGTAACGTGTTACGGTGGACGGTATGCTAAAACGTCTCCTGGCGTTTTGCAGCGCTAACCGGCAAATCCGGCGTCCGGTAACACGGTAAATGGTAGCCTAAACACGGTAACGGACCGGTTGCGCTGGCTTTAGAGGAGGTCGGCGGGGATCCCTTGGGATGTCGCGGCCTCCACCGTGCGCTGGATAAGCCGGCGTTGGATGAGCTGGCTCGTAAGTATGCAGGAGAGACTCCCACGTCTCTGGGGTGTTTGAGTTGTTTGTGTTGTAGTGTGTACAAGTCCACGCCATGTGTATGAGAGTGGCCAGAGTTGAGCAGTGTTTCCACATAGGGTCTATCCGTTGCGGAAAGATCCTGCTGTATAAGAGGGGGTTTAGAAAACTGCCAGTTTGTATAGTTTGCGCCATTGGACGCTTTTAGGGACAGGCCAGGTTCGGCCGCTGACGTGCATGCTATGGTCCCTGAGGTTTTTCAGTGATGACGAAGTGATGATGCAGTCTGCCCCGGAGACGGGTTTTCGACCACCTTGTGTATTTACAATATTTGTCTTTTATGAGTTCGTAAGTATGCCGAAGCGTTATGAGCTTATGAGTTTGCTTGTGTAGCATTGGAAGGGGAAGACATATCTCCTTTCCCAATGCTTTGGTTCGGTGCATCATCCTTTCCCCAAGCCCTGACAGACCGAGCGTTTGAGAATTTACCCAGCTGGCTGTTACCGCCACTAAGGGCGGTACAGACGGTTTAAAGAGGCTGCTCTGGGGGAATCGGAGGTTTCGTCATGTTTATCCCCGAGACAGTCATATATATATACAGGGTGTCGAGCGTAACTTTAGCCAAGGGTTAAAAAATAAGATATTTGAGGTAGGCGATGGAAACCACTTACATACAGCTACCGGCCGGCTTGCGCATCATGACATTTTTTTTGTATTGCTATGAATTGAGGAGTAATTAAGATAATTTTTATAAATATGTAAATGTTCACTTTAGACATCAAATGTGAATAGCAAAGTTGGAGAGCACCTTCAGAAACCCCCATTCTATTTATTTGTGATAAAGAAAGACTCACGTGTATCTTTTTTCCGAGCTGCAAAGAAAGCCCGCGAAATGCAAAAAAAAAAAATCACGCGACTAGCGCATTCGCGCGCCTCGATTGTGCTGCTCTCAGTCCTGACTTGCCTGTACGAAATCAGCTGCTGGTGTTGCGCGACGACCCCACTGCTCCGTCAGGCCGATATGCCCACGGTGGTTGCGACGCCCGCGCGAGCCAGTCTGCAAACACCGTCGACACATCGCCCTGCCGGAGCCATGAGGTCGTCGCGCCACACCAGCAGCTGATTTCGTACAGGCAAGTCAGGACTGAGAGCAGCACAATCGCGGCGCGCGAATGCGCTAGTCGCGTGATTTTTTTTTTTTTTGCATTTCGCGAGCTTTCTTTGCAGCTCGGAAAAAAGATACACGTGAGTCTTTCTTTATCGCAAATAAATAGAATGGGGGTTTCTGAAAGTGCTCTCCAACTTTGCCATTCACAGTTGCTGTCTAAAGTCAATATTTACGCGTTTCGAAAAATTATTTTAATTGCTAATTAATTAATTACAATACAAAAAAATCCTATAATGCGCAAGCCGGTTGGTAGGTGTATGTAAATGGTTTCCCTGGCCTACCTCAAATATTTTATCTTTTAACCCTTGTCCAAAATTAGCCTCGACACCCTGCATATAGTTTTCTTCTGGTTGTTCTTCTGTTCTGTTTCATTTCTTTATGTTTTATAGCGCAAACGAACAGTTAACTCTCCCGAAGTTGACTTTGACTAATATAACCGAGCATATATATATATATATATATATATATATAAATGCACACACACTCGCCACAATGATACGCGTGACAAGCAACGAGCGCGTTCAGTAACGTTCTCACACCGCCCATGGTGCTCGCTTGCAGCATTCGGAAATGATGGGGGTTGTTCAATATTCTTTCCAGCCACCCCCTGCGAATCACTCCTGAGAGGGAAGCAGATGTGCTACCAGGCGCATTGGAAGGAATGATAAAGCTGCAAAACATAGCGAAATGTACAGGCAGTGAGAGAAAAAAAAAAAGACAAGGAAAACGACGTTACGGCGAAAGTACTTCCGGGGGAGCTGCCGTTCGGAAAGTGAAGGGACGAAACGAACCAATGTAATGCAACAGAAAGAAAAGCAGAATAAAACTAGCATAAAACGGTATTCCGAGCCACGTGTTCTTCGTCTCGCTTTTTTTTGTGTTCATTTTTCTCGCATAAAGTGCATCCTTTTCTTGAAAATCATTTAGCAGCTGGCGGGGCTCGCACCGGGCGACGACGAGGCAGGGACATTGGCGCGGGTTCGCACTTTTCCGTCCCCGTATACCAGGTCACTTTTTTGTTCTGTTTTATCCTTCCATACTCGCCCGCCGACCCGAAACGGTCACATTGTGTCGGCAAACGTCGGCTGTCTGAACGCTTTATTCCTATCTGGAGCCATTAAGGGCTAAATGCGCACACGGCGAGGACGTTGCTGACGCTGCAAGTCGTTGAAAGTTTTCCGCCGCAGTGCTGCGCCGCGCAGGGTTTCCACCACGTGCCTTTGAGAGATATTCGTTTCGTGAGTGTACATTTGATTTCCGCCGCCCGCATTACGGGTCGACCTTTGCGAAACTCTCCTCGCGTGCTGCTGCTGACGCCTCTGTACACGGCCTTTTGATGTGCCCTGAGGGCCATATCCTGGCCTTTCTCCGCATCGGGTCATTCCCTCTGTGTCGCATGCTCGCGGCGAATATATGAACGAAACTTCCGGCGATAAATATGCTAGTGCCACGCCTGCATAGAAGATAACGCGCTGTCTGGAATTTCCGGTAATCACAGCTGCAATGGCGCAGCGTTCCTGTGGTTGTAGTGGTTACCACTTCTTTGGCCCGATGAAGGCGGGAATGGTGGAATTTTGTCACAAGAGAATTTTACGACAGTATTGCGACACTGGCGACGTCGTGGTGAAGTTTCAAAGGTGGAAAGAGAAAGTCACGAAAACAATCCTCACCAGGTTTCCGTGCTACGTGCACACAGTCGGACTTAAAAGGAAAGGTACGCGGTAAGCTGCTGTTACTAAAGCTTCGTAAACGAGCGCACCATAATAACGACCACCCGCCGCGGTGGCTCAGTGGCTACGGCGCTCGGCTGCTGACCCGAAAGACGAGGGTTCGATCCCAGCAGCGGCGGCCGAATTTCGATGAAGGCGAAATTCTAGAGGCCCGTGTACTGTGCGATGTCAGTGCACGTTAAAGAACCCCATGTGGTCGAAATTTCCGAAGCCCTTCACTATGGCGTCCCTCATAGCCTGAGTTGCTTTGGGACGTTAAACCCTAAGAAACCAATAAACCATAATAACGACTCATGCTAAACGCAAGATAAATCCGGCTTATCACTCCTCTGAGTTCGTCGCCGCATCGCCAGCCTTTGCTTATTCTACAAATTTTAGCACAGTTCACTTTCCTACGCACCCTACATCGTCCCGCCAACCCGCATATCTCATCGCACTTCTCATCCTTTCCAAGTTTCTTGACCACGTGCCCGCACGGTTACTTTTGCAGCCTCATTTTTCCCCCGTGCCATTGTGGACTGGAACGACCTTGCCATCAGGGCGTTAGAGGTAATGAGGCTGCGGACGCGGCTGCCCGAGCGCTTACCTACCGGGCACTTCACCCAGGCTCTTCCGGCTCGGAGATTGTGCAACCGCTTCTGCGGTTCAGAGAAATTCTGGACGACTATTGCGAACGCCATCGGCTTTTCCAGGTCCCTGCTAAGGGCCTGAGTAAAGCTGATGACCGAACTCTGAGGCGCTTGCAGACCAACACTCTGTTGTGTCCTGCAATAGTGAAACATTTCGACCCCAAAATTGATGGGCGCTGCCCTCACTGTGGGGAAGTTTCCGATACCTTCCACATGGTTTGGGCCTGTCAAAGAATCCTTCCCTTCCACCCAATCCTTCCCCTTCCCGAGAGGCATGGGAGGCAGCCCTGCTCAACTGCTCAGGGCTGGAGTCTCAAAGGGCTCTAGTCCAAAGGGCGCGAGTAGCGGCCTCGTCCAGCGGGGTCCCGGACTAAGGACTCCACCTATGTAAAGGGCCATTATTGGTCTGCAAACTCTCCTGTTGTTTATTAAAAAGTTTTCACCACCACCATCCCAGCGACATTGCAGCCATCATGTGCTCCGCGAATTTCGCTGATAATCTTCATGCTCATTTGTCATCGTGTTAACACTTGCCGCCAACGATTATTGTACCCACCCCTTATGTAATGCCCCTCACCGGGCCTTTAAGGAAAATAAGTGAAATGAAATGAAATCTCTTCTTGCTAAGCGTCAACGCTTAGTAACAGAGTAAACGCGGCGCGGCGCTTCCGTATATGTCTGTGCAGTGGCTGAATGTCGTATCGCTGACTCGAGACAATACCACGCTTCACCCTATAGCAAAGTTCTTTACCGCTACTCCCTACAGCCTTGCGTCAGAAGAGTCTGGCTCAGCGTGGTGCAGCTGGCATCGCAGCGCGACCCGCACTGCATAGAGAGCATTCGATCTGCTTGCATCTCGGAAGGCATTCTTTGGTGCTCGCGCGGAATGCGCCGAAGAATGCCTCCTGAGAGGCGGCAGCCTAGCGCGTCGCTCCAGGCCCGGTACGCATTCCGCCGAGCACCGCGCGCAGCGATCCGATGATTGCGGGCTCTCAGCATCTCGAGCAGCACGCGCCGTCGTCGCGCCATTCCTCAACTTGCGCGTTCATCTCTGGTGCCCCACGAGCGTTGGCGGCGTTTGCGAATCGTTCACTGCTTTAGCGAAACAGCAGGCCTGAGTTGGCTCGCGAGCGATTCGGAAAAGCCTCGACGTCCCCTTTTCCTTTAGCCGCTGCGGTTGCCAGCGTTTCTCGGCCACCAGCTGCTTCTGTGGGGCGGTACTGCAAGGGCGCCTCCTGGTCGAGGAAGAAATGCGGGACGGCGGGAGACCCTCTTCTTCACTGTGCTACGGAATCACGTGCTACAGGAAGTCACGAGACGACGATCGCAACACAAAACAGTTGGCTGTGGTTTATCTCCGCTTAACCCTAGTTGAATGTAAAAGCAACTCGCTCGTCGTCTACGCAGCGTCTCGTTCCGGCGCTCTCGAGAACTCAAACCAGTCTCTTCCGCAGTTGCAGAGTCACTCCGGGACGTGGCACGACTTCTTCTAGCCGCATCTTCGTTACGACGCTTCAGGAGTCGTGCGGCGCGTTGTCTTTCCTCACTTCGTTCTTTCGTTGTTGCCTCTCTTGACTAGAATCGACTGTTGTGTTGTTGTTGTTGTGACTGAGAGAAGGATGAAAAGGAAATTGCACGGGCCTGCCAACTGGCTCCAGCCGAGCCACCACCGCTGCCACGTGCAGGTACAGGAGAGTTAAAAGAGCAGAGAAAAGAGAAAAAATGAAAGAAAAGAGGTGCGTCGCAGCAACAACCGCGTCCGCCGAAGCAGACGCTGCCTGAAAAAAACAGATAAGCGGCCGAAGCCGCGCTCGCTCCCGTTGCTTTCACACTAGAATCCACTGAGGCGAAGCGCATATATATACACATCCCCGCGAGGCGACACCTCCTCTCCCTCTACCCCAGCGGAGCACACCTGGTGGAGCGAGCGGCGGATCTCCCGGTCGCCACGTCCAACCAGAGGCTTCTGGCCTTGGGCGTGGTGAACACATTCCGGGAGCTCCGAGAAGCCCACTTAGTCAACCAATACACGCGTCTTGCACAGACCACGTCCGGTCGCCACCTCTTGGACCGGCTACACATCAAACATGACTACCACATTGAGGAAAGGGAGAGAGTGCCAGAACCCTGGAGACGCGCCCTCCGGGTCCGACCCCTTCCCCGCAACATGTCCAGAGGAGACCATAGCGGTCGTTGCCAGGCGCGCGCGGAAGCGTTGGCGCGATACTATGGTAACCAAGAACACGTGTATTACGTGGACGTTCCCGGCTAACACCACGGGGGGTGGTACACGGCCGCAGTCGTACACAACACAAACACAGTTAACGGGCTCACTTTCAAAGCCTACAGCTCAACACACGCGGAGGAGATTGCCATTGCTCTGGCTCTCACGAATCCGAAGTCAAAACACATCATCACCGACTCGCGAGGGGCCTGTCGGAACTACGAGTTGGGCTGGGCTCCCCCGCTTGCCTGGCGCATACTGGAATACAGCTGTCGATGCGAAGATCCAACTCCACGCAACCTGATTTGGGCCCCCGGTCACCGGGGACTCCAGGGAAACGAACAGGCCGATCAGGCCGCCCGCGCACTCTCTCCCCGGGCTATCTCCCTGTCTTTGGAAGGGTAATCCCAATCAGACAATCTGGACCTTACACTCAAACAAATCACCGATTACTACAAGAAGCAGCACCGGCGCTACCCGGCCCCTTGTAAGGGTCTGGATCGCGCTGACGAGCGCCTCCTCATCAAAATTCTTACTAACACTGTACTGTGCCCGGCGGTGCTTAAACATTTCAATACATCCTTTGATGGCGCGTGCCAGTTCTGTGGGGAGGTGGCTGACACCTTACACCTCGTTTGGGCGTGTCAATCAAACCAATCTATCCCCCCCAACCCAAACCCCACCAGAGAGGACTGGGAGGCGGCCCTGCTCGGCTGCCAAGACCTGAAGAGCCAAAAGGCTTTGGTTCAACGGACGCGGGCGGCGTTGCTTGCCAATGGGGCACCGGAATAGGGGCTCCACCTAGTATTCTCACCGTAAAACAGTGCGCTTACACGGGACGAAGAAAGAAGACATGCACAAACACAGCGCTGAACTTACAACTGCGTGGTTTATTGTATTGCTCGCAATAAATACCAGAAAGGAATACAATCTTTTGTTTTTTTGTTTTTTGTATTCCTTTCTGGCAGTTGTAAGTTCAGCGCTGTCTTCGTCCCGTGTAAGCGCGCTGTTTTACGGTAAGATCATGTACCAACTGGCCCGGCAACTATCCTTAATGCACCTAGTATTGTAAGGGGTAAGGGCCAATAGGGTCCTACCCCAATCACCTTTCTGTAAAAAATTTAATTGCCCATAAATGTTTTTCACCACCACCACCGACGGCAGCGGCGTCGACGGCGGCGCCATCTGTTGGAGCGTGGCTGCGGCGTTGCTAGGCAACGGCGGCTCAAGGTCGTTCGTGGGCCACGGCATACGGCTGAAGTGCGACCACGCGACGAGGCGAGCCGGCTGGCGTAGTGTTGCTTTCGCAACAAAATCTTACTAGCAACGACGTCCTATTCTCTAGGTCTCGGCCTTCCAGACACCGACCGTCAGTTCGATCGGCCTTACGGGCGCCCGTTCGCACTCGCTCTTTCGGCCGTTTTAGAGCGCAGCTCCCAGGCGCCCGGCCGTCTCTGGCTTCGCCGTCGTCGTCGTTGCCGGTGTAACTGGCAGCGAAGTGTACGGCGAACCGGCATGAGCATACCAAAGCGAAGTGCACGGCGGAGGATGAAAGTAGGGCCATAAAGAAGTGGGGAGAATGAAATGGCGGTGTAGAGATGGGGTAGTGATGGAAGAGAGAAATGCGGAAGCGTAAGGAGTAAAGTGGAGGAGGAGAGTCCAAATCTGCACTCTCCTCCTCCACTTTACAACTTACGCTTCCGCGAGTCCAAATCTGGGCAACGCGAAAAAGGTGCGTGTTATTCGGTTCTCTCAAGACGGCAGGACTCCCTCACGGCTCCCTTCAGGACATTGTTTTCACGCGCGGGAACCAATTCTTTAGAGAGGAGGCTTCACGTCTTCTTTTAAAGTACTTAATGAACACGGACCTAGTCTCCACATGGTGGCAGCAGGAGTGACTATTATTTGTGTTTGTGACTTCGGTTACGGAGTATGTGATTTAGTTATTGTAGGTATCGCTACGGTGGAACGACTGCCTGCAGAAACCGCAAGGCTAACCCCACCTGTAGCTTACAGCGCCTCAACTCAACTCCAAATCTGGTCCAGTTGGCAGATATTTTTCAGGTAAACCAGTCAGAAAAACGAAGGCCGACGATAAGGGGGGTGCGGCGGGGATGAGCGAGAAGGATAGGTTTTACGTTGCATGTGTGTGTGTGTGTATGTGTGTGTGTGTGTGTGTATGTGTGTGTGTGTGTGTGTGTATGTGTGTGTGTGTGTGTGTGTGTGTGCGCGTGCGTGCGTGCGTGTGTGCGTGCGTGTGTGTGTGTGTGTATGTGCTTGCGTGCGTGTGTGTGTGTGTGTGTGTGTGTGTGTGTGTGCGTGCGTGTGTGTGTGTGTGTGCGTGCGTGTGTGCGTGTGTGCGTGTGTGTGTGTGTATGTGCTTGCGTGCGTGTGTGTGTGTGTGTGTGTGTGTGTGTGTGTGTGTGTGTGTGTGTGTGTGTGTGTGTGTGTGTGTGTGTGTGTGTGTGTGTGTGTGTGTGTGTGTGTGTGTGTGTGTGTGTGTGTGTGCGTGCGCTGAGCTGAGCTGAGCTGTCTGTGCACGCGCGCAGTGTCGCATGTGTGAGTATGCGTTCGTATATGCTTGGCGTCACCTTCTTTTCTGCAGCCGTCCTGGCGCAGCGGTTTTTTCCTTTTGTTTCGTTAGCTCGATAAGATGAGATATGAGCGGTGTTCCTCCTTGCTTGGCTGTGTTTTTTTTTGCTGGTTGAGTGCGCAGTGTTTTACCTGTCATGATTGTGATAATTGATTTCACACTTGGTATGTAAGCAGCTGGTGTCACAGAAATAAAAACTAGTTGGAAGTTTGCGCTCTGTCCTGTCCTCACGTCTCTTGCGTTTTCTTCCTCAATCCCTTTGCGCAATTTTATTCCTTTAATTGCTGCTATGAACCAACTCGCCCAGACGAAAGTGCTTATTGATCTTGCAAACAAGCGCTCCCCGCAAATCGTTACTGAGCTGTATGGAGTGCAATGATTACCATGCCTGTAAAAAGCGGGTAAAAAGCTGAAAAAGGGTGGCCGAGGGAACCCTAGGATAAGCAGAGATTTCCTCCAGATAAAACGTAGGTTGAAGCGCCGTAGGAAATTAAAGCGAGCTGACGACGAGGTGGTTACGGAACTAAAAACTATACTCACAGTTAAGTTGCGAGAGTCTCGGGAACGTTATTTCACTGACACTCTCAGCCGTTTTGCTTCAGACAGCCCACGAAAATTCTGGCAGTTCCTAGGGAAGAAAAGTCTTCGACGAATCGAGCAGATAGTGGCAGGCAACAATGTCGTTACAGACTCCAGGCAAATAGCGGAAATATTGAACTTTTTCGAAGCCAGGCAATAGTAGTGATCTCACAGCAGCAATGGATGGATCAGACACCCTGTCCATGACTTTGGAGGGTGTAGTTGAACTGCTCTTACGGCTAGACGCAAATAAATCGACAGGTCCGGATAAAATTCCAGCCATTTTTCTTAAAAGATACGCACAGCTGAAAGCTAAATTTCTTCAAATAATATTTGATAAGTCTTTAAAATCTGGTAAAGTACCGACTGATTGGCTCCTGGCTCGTGTTGTTCCGGTTTTCAAGAAAGGTAGCCCAGCGGAAATTTGTAGGTACCGACCTATTTCACTTATATGTATTTCTTGTAAGGTGCTCGAGCATATTATTGTGAAATATCTTAATACCTTCTTAGATACTAACCAGATCCTAAATAAAGCGCAACATGGGTTCAGGCACGGCTTTTCCCCCAACACGCAATGAATAGCAACCATCAACGAAATCGCTAAAGTCCTAGACATCAATGGCCAGGTAGATATAATATTTTTGGACTTCTCCAAAGCATTTGATAGGGTGCCTCATAATAAATTAATCCTGAAGATGAAAACAATTGGTATACCTTCCAAAATAATCAATTGGGTTATATCGTACCTGAGTAACAGAAAACAATATGTAGACACAGACGGCTCTTGTTCTGACAATTTAGATGTCTACTCGGCAGTGCCCCAAGGATCTGTAATAGGACCAGTCTTATTTAATATTTATATTAATGATTTCGTCGACTCTGTCAGGACAACTGTATCAGCTATTCTGTTGCAGACGACTGCGTCATTTTTAAAACCATAAATTCTGTTACGGATCAACTCGAGCTGGACGCAAATCTAAAATTACTAGCAGAATGGTGTAATAAATGGGACATGATGATTAACATTGAAAAGACTGTGAATATGTGTGTTACTAATAAAAGAAACAAACTGGAATTTTCTCATAACATGGACGGCAATATGATAAAACAAGTAGTGGGATATAAGTATTTAGGCATTACAATTACAAACTGGCTTAAATGGTCGGCGCACATCAATAACATATGCTCTTCAGCTCGTAAAAAATTAGGCTTCTTAAAACACAAATTAGAAAGATCATCAAGTGAACTGAGAAGCAAGGCGTACAAAGCGCTAATATGACCTTCGTTGGAGTACGCCAGTATTCTGTGGGACCCCTACACAATGGTAGATATAGAAAAAATTGAAAAAATTCAGAGGCTAGCCGCGCGCCTTATATATAACCGCTATAAACGCCGGGACTCTCCATCTGCTATGCTGCATGAAGCTAAGCTTGAAAACTTAAGAGAACGAAGAAAAACGCCTCGAATTAAATTTCTTGGTCGTTTGTATTTTTCAAAGCTAGGCATAGGCCCCCAGGATTACATAACTAAACAGACTTCTAAGAAATCTCGTCATAAGCATAAACACTACATTGAACCCTCTTTTGCCCGCATGAATGCCTATAAGTATTAATGACTGGAACGCACTGCCTCATGATTCTCCTTTGCTTGCCTCCCCTGAGTAATTTCAACCGTCGGTTGGCGCTGCCTGTGACGCGCTATGATGTTGACACTGCGTGTTGCTTCTTTCCTCCTGTGCCTATTTAGCCTACTTTGGTCGTCCTTTTTTAGTACTTGTTTCGTCATTATGTGTGTTTTTTTTTCTTTTTTTAAGGTCGCAGTTTTCTACTTTACTGTTTTGTACTGTGCCTCTGCTGCTTGAACCATATTTGGTCCGCAGTATGTGATAAATAAATAAATAAAATAAAATAAATGTACTGGCGTAGCTGAAAAAGCATTTAAGACCAAGAGGGAAACTTTTGCTGCATGGAAATGCTCGACACGCTGCACCGGAAGGCTTCGGTCGGGAAGCAGTCAGAAGGTTAGTTTCTTGCGATTTTGATGTTCAAGCTGCCATTGCAAAACATCAATCGGAAACTAGAGTTGCTAGGCCTTCTGCCTCAGAAGAGAGACGGGATAGAGGCATCTATTGCACTCATATCTGATAAATACGATGAATGTTTCAGCACTATGAAGCGACGAGATGAGGAATTGAGACAACTAAATATACGTGTTCAGAAAGTCGAAAAAAGGGCATTTACTTTGAAAAGTAAGACTTTGAAAAGCTTCGATCTGGAATGACGAGGGGGACGGCAGAACAGACCGACGGCGATGAACTATTGAGCAAGGTTAACGAGATTGCAAATGCTATCAGTGTGCGTGAGCTGACGAGTTCGGCTGGTGGTCTCCATAGGCAGCCTTCGAAGGAAAAGAACCAGACATTATACATAATGATAGTTCTGCAGCGCAAACACACACAGACCAAAAAGGAGTCAAGACACACACACTAGCGCAGAACTTAGTTGTAAGTTCAGCGCTGTGTGTGTGTCTTGCCTCCTTCTTGGTCTGTGCGTGTTTGCGCTGCAGAACAATTCTTCGGACATTATAATCAGGTTCCTACGACGACATGAGCGTGACCAATGGCTTTCTCAAAGAAAACTGAAAATCTGACCGGCGAAAATAGGCAGCTGCTTTTTGCTACGAAAAGGTGGGCCAAGGAGGCTGGCTATCAATACCTATGGCACAAAGATGGATAGATTCTCGTGTTTCAGGCAGAAGAGGAGTCCGCTGATGTTGTCAAAGGTGCTGAAGATTTGGATGGACTTGTGTAGCATCCGTTCAGTGTGTGACTTCTTTGCCGCTCCGATCATTTTTTCTACATTAAAATGGAGTCATATATTAGCCAATCTCAGTTGACTTCACTGATATCAAGGTCGCATACATCTGCTTTGACATTCTTGCATTTAAATATCCGATAAGAATGCAATAAATATGACGACTCCTGCTTATTCCTTAAATATTTCAACTTTCATATCTCACTAAGAATGCTCACTGAAACATGTCTTACGCATGATGCTGCAAAGATTATTGCTGGATACAATGTTATTTTCCTAAACAGACGCCTAAAGAAAGGATATGCTGTCTGCATGTATTTGAAAACAGGCGTTATCTACGAATATTTTAATGAACTGTCGAAATCTACTCTGGATGTCGAAGTTCTTTGTGTAAAATCTTGTAACCTTTTATTTGCTGCAGCATTCAGACCACTTGGTGGAAATTTCAATGAATTTGTTCTCTCACTTGATGCACTATTTTTCTATCGCTAATGAGCATAATTGCACATTAGTCCTTGGAGGTGACCTTAATGCCGATATGATGAAAGAATATACTAAGCAGATTGATATTTCTGACCTTCTGGACTCGCATATCTTGCCTAACGCTGTACCTATCCCTATATGTATTACTGCAAGCAGCACCACTTTGGCTGAGATTCTCATCACTAATTTACCCCCTGACTGTTCATGTTCGACTGCAGTTAATGCTGCTATTAGCAACAACTTGCCGATATTTTTTATTGCTGACAGACAATGTTCAAGAAAGAGGTCACTCCTGATGTTCTATTTCAAGATACAAATATCTGCGCGTTCCAGCAGTTTCGAGACGAAATTAGCACTATGTATTGGGATTAAGTGCTATCATACTCCACAGCTGATAGAAAGTATGAGCGTTTTATTGGACTGTTTTGTAGCGCACATCCACGAGACTTTTAATACAAAAAGGTAAAGAAATGAAAATATGCGCCTAAATTATCGATAACATCCTACCTAATGAAAATGAAAAAAGCAAGCTACATAAAATGATTTTAGGTATAGCCCTGACTTAAATTCACTGAGTATTTTCAGAAAACACAGAAACTTTAATAAAACATTGAAACAAGCTAAATGCAGCTATCTTTTTCTGAATGTTTGATGATATAGTTAATCCGAAATACATCCAGAAGAAATTAGGCCTCGTAGTAGCTCCTCATAAATCTGCCTAAGCTATACAAGAGGTTAAAATAAATAATGAAAGGTACAAAGGCGGAAAGGTATATTGGCAGAAAATTTCAAAAGAATATTTCACTACACTAGTTGACAGTTCGTAAAACCATGATGCCATCAGCTAACTGCAAGATCCAGTGCCTCATCCTGTATTTCTTGCTCCAACCGACGAGTGCGAGGTGCTGAATGCGTCTACGATGCTCAAGAAAAGCAAACGTGAGGGTACTGGTGGACTTAAGGTGGAGCCAGTAATTTCTGCGATTGATCTCAACTTCCCATCTTTGGCTGATATTGTCACGTAGTGGTGACTGCAGTCCGGCGAACAGGAACACAGCGAGAATTGCTCCTAAACGAAACTCTTTATTTGGGCTGACTTGCGCTCGCAAAGAACTGAATCACTCGGCGGCGATGTAGCAACAAGCGTGCTCGGCGGTCGTCGAACAGAATGCCGGCGGCTCTCGGCCACGCTCTTTTTAAAGCCGATAGCGAACTTTCGAGATAAAGCTTTGAAAGTAGCTAGAACATTCTGGCACAAAGTAGAATCGGCTCCGCCTGGATGCTATCAATCGAGATAAATCTAGGCGCGTCTTGCATCACAAACAAAGCGATAAAGCGGCGTGCCGGCAGCTTTGAAGAATGAACAAACAAACACTGCAAATACTCGCGGCAATATATACAACCTAGCTTAAACCACTGGCAGGCAATGAAGAATGTGAAAGTTTCGGTTTTGTACAAAAGCGGTAGGAAAGATATCCTCAGAAATCACACGCCGATATCCATCTTAGCGTTATTCCGCGAGCCCCTCGAAAAACTTATACTCATTAGGATGTCCAACTTCTTGGACACTCATTCACTAATTACGCCGGTATGGTGTGGCTTTAGATTCCCACTGCACTACACAAAAAATAACTAAAATTATGTAATACAGAAAGTAAAAATTAACTTAATTTTCATCAGTTTTATCAAAAAGCATTACATAGAATAAACCACGAAACATTGCTTGAAAAATTATCACATCACGTAACCAGAGGCGTCGCACTAAATCAGGCAGCTACTTAACGGACAGGAATCAAGTTGTTTCCATCAGCATAGAAGCATCTCCATTAAAAAATATAAGGCGCGGTGTACCCCCGGGAAGTATTTTACGGCCGCTCTTGTTTAACATTTACATAAATGATATTGTAAGCATTGCCAAATCAATACAAAACCTAACTGATGCGATGACACTAGTTTATTCTTTACAAGAAGGGAAGCTAACGACCTTGTACACGAAGCCTGTGTACCGTTAAGCAAATTAACTTACGGTCGCTTGAAAATTCATCAGTAATAAACTGTGGTGAGTTTAAGGCTGTTCTGTTTCGTTCCAAAACTACAAGGTTTTCCTTTACTACTCTTGAGCAAGGTCAGCCCAACTCGACGACTGCGCGTTTACATAAATTCGGTTGTAGCGAGTCGAGACCGGTTCAACTGCAGCGACACCAAGCGTCGAGCACAGCAGAGGGATAGGGCAGTGGCAGCCTCCAAGACTACGACACGGCACCGCTGTCTGGCAGGCGCGACGGTGCGAGAGCAAAGCAGGTCCGCATTTATCCTCTCCTCTCCCGCTAACCCGACGCTTCGGTTCGGTGCTTTTAGAAAGGCGGGTCAGGCGAGTTAGTTAACCTCCCCCTTGCAGGCGAGTTAACTCGACTCGCTCTGCCGTTTATTTTACTCGACAAACTGGTTTTTTACCCGACAAGCAAACTCCATCGACTCTATCGAGTTCACGTAAACAGTTAGAGCTCCGCCGTTTACGCTACTCGCGGCGTAGATCGAGCTTTCATGTTGCGTGCATCGCTGGACGTATTTGTTTCGTTGCAGTTGGACTCCTTCGCTCACGAACTCGTTACCAAAGGGGCGGTTCTCGCTGCTGCAGCCCCCGCTGTTCATGCTGCTCGTGGTGCAGGTCTATAGCATTCAGGTTGCGCGCACTGCTGACCGTATTTGTTGTGGCTGGGTTCATAACAAAATCGGTCGTTACTGTTCCCAGGCACAGTAACCGAACTATCGCTTGAATACTCGATATCTGCGTGCATAATGCTTGAGAATGCAAGAGAGGACCTCCGTCAAACATAGTTGCATACATTTGTTTTGTGCGTTCAATTTTCGCGTCAAGCAACTTGCTAAACGAACAACGTTTTGCTTCGAACAGGACTGAGTAAACTCGAGTTTTGGTCCTTCAGCTCTTGATTTTCTTTCCTCACGCTGCTTCGACCCAAAGCGATTAACTGCGGCAGTCCAGGCTGCTGCGCGTTAAGCATCGCAATTACACGACGGAAGACAATGTCCTCTTATAAGCCATTATTGCACATGCTGACCCAAGATGACAATCACTTAAACAAACGACATTCGAGTGAGTCGTGCAGCGCTGTAGCCACCCGCAAAGCAGAGGTTAAAAGCCTTTTTTGATTACTGTCATTCATCCCAAGCAATTAACCCTGTATCAAAATTCATCCGGTCACAATCGTGTTATGCAGTGCGCAGCTAGGACATCATATTCATCAACAAACATCATCATCATCATCATTCATCAACAAACAGTAAGGGACTAACGTAAGTCGGGCCCTTTTAACGTTAGCCGCGACATGTCCCTGGTATATAGGAACTCCAAAATAATCGCTAAGCTTTCCTGCGCTAAAAACAATTAAAACTGAGATCAGTAGGCGCTAAGCACAGCCGATTGAACGAGCAAACGCGCCTTTGGAAGCAGAATGTATTATGGCAGCATTACACCGCCATCCGTCCACATAAAACCTAGGCCGCACGTCTAGTCGTATGTCGAACCATTTCCTCGTGGCGGAGTTGAATTTTGAATAAGATTCGGCAAAAGAAACCAGTCGAAAAACAACATTCCGAGGATGTTCAGTGCTGTGCCGCAAGCTCGCTCGCGCATTCCATTTCCACCGTGCGCACCGCAATCAAAGCGATCGCAGTAAAAAAAGTTCCGATAAAGCAGTGCAGCATGGGTAGGGGCAGTTGTTTGGATAACTATAATTTTTTTAATTTACCATGTCATGATCTCATTGCGGCTGAATCGAAGGCAGAAAATACAAACGATTCGGACGCGTGGTTCACCGCGAGCGCCAAAACACAAGCGTTGGGAAGCAACTCTCTGAGGACATTAGAGAATTTTAGAATACGGGGCCCCAAGGAAATAGAGGGCCCCAGCGCTACGTACGAGTGCGCCGGTGAGATTTAGAACAGGGGTCTCCCCTACGCAGCGGGGCCAGGCTTGCGTTTTGCGATTGCAGCGCCACTACAGCAAAGCAAAAAGATACTCTTAGAAGAGATTTTAAAATATGCGTTTATTTCTTCATCAGAAACTGTTATTATTGCATACACACAATTTAAGAGTAAAAATTATAACTAGTGTGTGTTTTTATTGAGATGGGAAACCCCATTCGAACGTCCCGCCAAGCGACGAAACAATGCGCACTGGCTAAGCCTAGCAGCTTTGTAAACACAGAAGCAATCTGAAGATATGGCGCATTTCATCGCTAAAATTTTGTGATGCGGGCATCTTCAGAGAAAGCGAAAGCTTCGTGCGCCTTTAGCTTGCCGTGTACTTAATACACAGAGTAGCGGCGACAACGAATGGGTGGTGAAGCGAGAGCCCCCCTTCGACGAGCGCCGCCATGTTGCCTGAACGAGTTGGTATACGTATTAGCTCTATGACGACGCATACTCGCTAAGCCTAGCAGCACTGTAAACACAGAAGCAACCTGAAAATCTGGGGTGTTTTATCATTAAAATTTTGTAGTGGAGGCAAGTTCAGACAGAGCGATAGCTTCGAGCGCATTTAGTTTGCCGTGAACGTGGGGCACAGCGTAGCGACAACGACGAATCGGTGGTGAAGCGAGAGGCCCCGCTTCGACGGGCGCCACCATGTTGCCTGAACGTAGAGCAGCGTTGGGGCGCACGCTATTTCGCCAAAATCTTTCGCCGCTAACGTTAACCCAAGACGCAAGGCAGGCCTAGCGTTCTGCGCATGCGCCCTTCGACGCCCCAAACTTCTTGGGGCCCCCAAAGCTAGGGGCCCCCTATTCTAAAACTCTATATTCTCGGGAGCTGACTACACCTCTACCGCGTGCACCGCAACCAAATTGATCGCAGTACAAAAACTTTCGATAAAGGAGTGCAACTTTGCTCGTGCCAGTTATTTGAGTAACCAATACTTTAATCTCCCATGTCATGACCTCATTTCGAGCAAAGCCTAGGCAGAAAACGCACGCGCGGTCTCCTGCGCGGCAAAGGGCGAGCGTTGGGAGCGTTTGCTAGCTTCAGCCGGTCGAGGTGCCGCCACCATCGGCGCCTGGGAGGAGCCGAGAGAACGAGCGCCGACATAGGAGGAGGAGGGAGGACATGTCGTTACTTTTAGTTCGTTGAGGGCCTTTAGTGTTGAAAGGTGCAAGCCCCCGCGGTTGGGAAAGCCGATAAGTTGAAGTCGAGCGTTGGACGAAATCTCGTCTGGTCGGGGGACAATCATAATAACACTCAAAAAGGACTCCGACCAAAAGAAGAAGTAACAAAAAAGCGACATTGTGAACAAGGATCCCGTAGCGGAGCCGAAATGTCATTTTTTGTGTTTTTTTTTTTTGTTTTCCATTTGGTCGGTGTCATTTTTAAGTTTTATTATAAAGCCCGTAAGTTATTTCTCCAGCAGTGGACTCGGCAGACGTTTCACGTTGAACGTTCTGTGTATAAAACTGGAAAGAAGAGAAAAAATAAAAGATCTTAAAGTATTTATTACAGGAAACAACCAAATGAAATCAAAAACGCGCACAGGCGGCTATTCGCACAAGTCAGGAAGATGTCGCGGCAATGGCTAAATCGGACACGCTAAATGACATCTTACTTATCAGCGCCGTGTTTGTGCATTACAGCGCATCAATACGGCGCGGTCACACAAACTTTTTTTTTTTAATAATTGCGCACACACAAGACAGGACATGAAAGCGGACACAGAACATATATATCTGCAGACTTACCCGGTGTTTCAGCGAACACTTTCAAAAATTCTCAAAAATACGCTTTTTTTGGGATAAAATTATGGCTTTTGCGGCATAGTATTACCAGTGTTGGCAGACACAAGAAAGACGCTGAATCGTCTGAAGTAGTAACGTGGTTAACCAATTTTAATAATTAACTTTTTAGCTAGTACAGTTAGGCGCCTAGTTGCAATTATAGATTAGTAGTCGGCCGCTAGTAATAGCCATATCTGTTTTTAGAATTTTGAAAATGCGATTACCCTTGGCGCTGTCTCGACAAAATTTGGCTTTTCGACTAGTTACGTGCACTGGAGAAGTTGCTTTGCCTGCAAGGTTTCGAAAGCGCATGCATTTTCGCACGATGCAGCCTGGTTTTGTCGAGCCACAGCGGCGCGGGTAACCGCGTTTTCGAAATTCTATAAACTGATACGGCTATTAGTAACGACTGCCTACAAATCTCTAATTGCAACCAGTTTGATAGTTAAAAAGTTAGTTATCAGAAATTAGTTAACTAGCTTACTACCATAGATAATTCACCGGCCTTCCGGTGTCCGCAAACACTGGCAATATGCCGCAAAAGCCATATTTTTACCCCAAAAAGCCTATTTTCGAAAATTTTTGAAAGTGTTCGCTGAAACACCCGGTATATCTGACACAGATAAACAAAACGAATCGAAAGGTAGCATCGAAGACACATGTATCTCACATGCGTTCAATCTTCAATACCGCCCATGCCTGAGGGATGAGCGCGTGTACTATAATAGTGACTGCCGTAGTTGCGAACGTTCTAAAAGCCAGCCTCACAGCGGCGCGTTCGAGAAGAACTGGCAGCAAGCTTTACGGTCACGGACAGCACTGTATAAGGTGGACTCCGGACACTTTGGTTGATCCCTACAATGCTAATTACATTCAGCTGTAGCGTATGCAAGAACAGTACTTGCGCAGAGACCATTGTTCGCGTATTAAAAGCATTAACTGATTTTTTGATGGACAGATACCGGCCTGACAACATAATTTTAATCTCGACCGATCCGTAAACGCCGGAGTCACGTGACCGAAGGGGTTGGCCGAACTGGGCTCTCCGGAAAGTGCCGGGAAGACGCAGTCAACTGCCATCCCCTTCAACGGAAGCTGATAGTACGAACGGCCATCGACACCAACTGCAAGTGAAACGGAACATGCTGCGCTGTTCTTATCGTAAACATATCTATTTGCACACAAGCAAACAAGAGGGTACAGGCAATGATACCTCGTGAAGTCACAAATGTGCGTTAGCAGTATTTGGTTGCATATTTCGCATCCGCACTGAGCGGCTTTCCACTAGGTCTCTGATTTGGGCGCCCCTATTCCCTTGCGCTGCGTGGGTGGGTGTCTGGTGGAGGCCACAAGGCGGGAGGCGCATTTTTACTGGTGGGTACTGCGGAGGAGTCGCCTTTTGGGGCCCTGAGACTGCCCGGAAGGTGACCCGATCCGCTCCGATCTTCCGGGGCCTACACTGCCAATCCGGCAAAAAGAAACTAGCGTGTTGCACCACCGGGCATCATGTGGATGAGGTACGGTGCAGTTCGAACAGCTAGAGGGCGTTACGCTGCCACAAGACATCTTTTCCTGACCACCATCCACCCTGAATAACTGAACGAGGTACTTGCACAGGCAGCGATCGTCACGTTTCGTTGCAGGTTGGGGGACACAGCCAGGCTGTGGAAGAGCGCGGCCCAACGCCCCCAGAGGTGGTGACCGGCCCCTCTGGTGCAGCGCTTCAAATCTGACGTTCAGTCGGGGCGGGTGCTGGGCGTGTCCCGAGGATCACCTCCAATAATCCCGACAATCCTGCTGGGCGATACAGGAGACGCCGGCAACCACCTGCCACACGAGGGCCGTCGGCGAAGCAGGGGAAGGAAGAAGAGCAGACAGAAGAGCGGGCGGGGCGCGCAGTTTGTTATGCAAATGGCGTCTCAGCCGACAACCGGCCGGACGGGCCCTGCCGACGCCGCGGCGGTGCTGACCGCGGCAGGCTGCGATACCTCTGCGGACGCCATAGCGCACGGCTCGCCCGAAAGCGGCGTACCGGGCCACGGGAAACCACGGGGATACAAATACTACAACATTGAACTACATGCGCGATTCCTCCTGCAGAATCGCTGCTCATTACGTTAAGCAGCGCGAGACAAGAAATATTTTCACCCGCCTGCGAAAGCTCTGCTCACGTCGCGCCGATCGCTCGGCATGCTTTAGCCTGCGCGGCCGCCGAACAAGGGTCACAGATGCACGCAAGTGAACTGGCCAGATCCATTTCAGAGTGTCTCGCGAATGCCAACAGAATACGGCAGCATCACGTGACCGCATGCGCTATAAGCCACGTAAGTTTACTGCGGTGGGTTTGACCCGAGCGTTCTGCTCCCCTGTGACACCGAACACTATAGCGTGCAGTAAAGTCTAGACTACGAAGCATTGTGTTCAAGTTATGGAGAACTAAAATTAACTTGCTTGTGCTTCATAGATGCTCGAACTGCAAAGAAGAAAAATAGATAAATGCATTATTCAAAATATCCGCTAAGTAATAGCTAGAGAATAAATCTGACTGTTACGCGGCTAAAGCGATACAAGTGAAGCATTTACTACTGTAGAGGCAGCAGAACCTGCACATAATGCCAGAACTATACCTAGAGGTAAGCACGACAAGGTATATAGTTCATTCGGCGTGAGTGCTAGCGCTCATAGTATGTCTGCATTACTTGTCAATGCTTTTTCATTATTTCTGTACTAGCTTACCATGCGATTGTGATTGTATTTGTTTTATTGCCGCGAAATTACATTCAAAATCCAGCGCAGTGTGTGGCACTGAAAGCCAGCAATATACATATGCGGTGCTGCACATTAAAAAAATTAAAAAAGAATAGAATTTGAAACAACGTTTCAAGAAAACGCGCGCATACAAGTTGATCATAATCACACAACTTTAACACGACGGCATCACACAGCTATGCAAACATGTAATACACGTTCCAATTTCTTGACACACATTTGACAAAAAAAAGTATATAAAAAAAACCGGCAGTAATGACATCAACTTCTCACGAACAGAATTTATAACAAATCCTCCAATCGCTTTTTTCTCCACCCATTACAATTAGATAAACAGGAAGAGTGTTGGACTGTTTGAGCTCTGCCTGTACAAGTATAATGAGACGCTGCTAGGTTTCGTGTAGAGCTGAGCCACCCCGACCAAATCGTTAGCAAGCAATGATTAGTTTACACTGTGCGCCTGACGCCACTAGTCAAAGGACATTAGGGAGAGTTTCAACTACTATGCAAAGCATAAACGAATATCATTCACGAAACGACAAGAGTACGCCTTGGAGCAGGCTGAATATTTGCATGTATGATTTGCTACCCAACGCAAGATGACTGGCCTATTATCGTGACTGATATGCTCGCCAGTTCTATATGCGTTACGTTCACACATCGAGAAAGGCAACCAAGTTTTCTTACCGAGACCGGAGACAAGTCGGACATGATGAGCACATTCAAGTCTAAACCACACCGTCAGCAAAATATTCACGGATGCCCCAGCACTTCTATGCACTGATAAAATTTTATGAAAGCTGCAGCGAATATGTCTTTTCTCTCCATGCGTCGCCCGTTGAAAGAAAGCAGGCCCGCCGCCGAGGAACCCACACTTTTGAGCCGCCTGTTGCAGTCCGATCAAGTTTCGGTTTTCGCCTCTTTAGTAAAGAGGTGACATCTACAGGCGCACAGTAATGCACAGTACAGGCTACAACACCATGGGCTAGAAGCAGTGAACAGTAAAAGCGAAGCGCACGTACCGAAAGTGACAGCGTCAGACTTCACAATCAAATCGGCCGCCTCACTGGCGTCGAAAAGAAACACACGCGGCGTGCCAGACACCCGGAAGAGATCAAATAGGAACCTAGTCTACACATGGTAGGTAATTTGACCAACACAATTACTTCGTCAGCACTCACAACAACATCATAACTGCGAGCCGTCTACTCGCAAAGCACCACATGCTCCGGAGCACAGATAAGTCAAAGCAATGTACTAAACAAGCAAACCTGTGTGCTCGAAACTCCCGCAGTGCTGCGACACGGCCAGAACAAGCTACGCGAATACGTAACTGATAACGCAGTCCTGACGCGCTGACAGTTCAAGCACGAATATCGCACGAGCGCTCCAGCGTAAACAAACGGTCTCCGACTCCTCACCTTCGCAGTTCTCGCACCGTTGTGGTTGCGCCGACCCAGGTCCGCGCTCTTGGCCGTCATGTCGTAGGGAAGAGCTGTATCCACAGCGCACACAATATCACTAGCACCAAACGCAGAAAAATGAGACGCACGGTGGCGATCACCGATCACGCAGGACAGGGATTCACCACATTCCGACGGCGGACCGGTCGCGGAAACAACCACTGCAGGACGCCATTTTGGAGGAGACGGAAAGCGAGGAGAAAGGGAAACCAAAAAGAGAAAAGCAAAGGAACCCGTTCTCACTGACGCGCGCCCGCACGGGCACCGCTGGAACTTGTTAGAAGGGAAAATGGCATCGGTTTCGGTTTCGGCTTCGGGAGCGGAGAAGTGGAAGAACGGCTTCTTTGGTCAAAACATGGTTTGCCCATAAAGCAGCGGTTCTTAACCGGACCATGTTTTTCTCTTGTCCCTAATCTCCTTTTAGTTTTGCAGTAACTCCTTAGAAAATAAAGACGAAGGAAAAAATTATGAGCAACCTTACTAAATGTGTTCGGGCTGTACGCGCGCAAGGTTGTGAAAAAGCTCCGTCCAAGCAGCAGTTAATTGAAATCGGTATTCCAATAAAAAGAAAAAAACATTATATGCGTCAATTATTCTTACTTATTCATTATTGTAACTGCTTTTTTACTGAAGGTTTTGCGTGCCTCGAGTATCTACGAATTTGATAGTAACTGTCTTAATACCGACATACATGTATCTAGTCTTTAAAAGCGCGTACTTTTTTCGTGGTCCGGCTGACATGTCCAATCATCGTTGTTTATTGAGATGGACCAACATAAGTGCCGTGTTGATCTCTCGCCCAGATAAATTCAAAGCGACCTAATGTCGCAAAAGAAAGAAATCACTTCGCACAAAAAGAAGCAAAAGTTTCCGAAGGCTGTTCGCCCCATTTTCTCCTCGCACATAACGCTACGAAGCAAATGTTTATTTCCTGTTTTTTTCTTGGTTGATCATTTTCATGTCTCGAAGGCATAACTGAAAGGAGGTGTTGTTTTTGGAGTAAAAGATGTTATTTCATAAAAGCATATACAACAAAAAGTGAGCGTTGCTCGCTTCCACAGACCAATCAGAAAATCAAAATTTCGCCCATTGTGTGTGGCATGGCTTTCGTTTTTGTGCCTAAAGTAGTGTATATCATACTTTCTCTAAGCGGCTTTAGTTTTAATTCATTTGATTCAACCCTGAAAACTTTAAAAGGGCGCAAACACACACGACCACAAAGTACAAGAGACGAGACACAAGCGCCGACTGTCAACTGATTTTTATTGGAGCAAGGGAACACCTTATATACACAGCAGCATACACAAGATAAGAAGTTGCAGAACGCACGTGCGAGCAAGAGACACTGCGGAAAAAAAGATACGAAAAACCAAGCAAGGCGCTCAAGGGGTGAACAGATTAGTCGCATCTAAAAAACAGGCCTCAGCGTTTAAGAGAGATATCGAAGGCTTGCTAATGCAACTGTTGCCACATTTCATGATATGAAAGGCTTCCAAGCTGAGACGTGCCGTCTTATCAATGCTTTTGCCGAGAATCTTCGTCTCATGAAATCGGGCCACGCAACCACTGCAATTACTAATATGCGCAACTAAATGTGCGTACTTGTCTTTAAAATTCTTAACATTTCTTGAATGGTCTCGCTTGTGTCTCGTCTCTTGTACTTTGTGGTCGTGTGTGTTTGCGCCCTTTTAAAGTTTTCAAATATGAACCAACTTGCCCAAAAAGAAGTGTTATTGATTCAACCCTGTAGTGCCCGGTGTGCAGTGCTTGAAACTAAAAAGGCACTGAGGCACGGCAAGCATCCAACTAGAGATGGGATTTGTTATTGCATTATTTTCTCGATTTGTTACTTCAGCGAGCACACTGGCATTCGATGGGAGTGAATGAAGGCGACAGTTTACTGTGACAACTAGGTTTTCTAATTTCTAATAACCTTTGTTTATTTCATGGCGGGAAGGTAAACCGGCGCGAACAAAGCAAGGGCAGGAGAGTAATGAAAACGAATGCGACACCCCGTAGCGTAGACTGGCGACGAATTATTCATGAAAGCGAAATCACGCACTATAAAGTCACCTACAACATTGCAACCTTTGTCAGTTGCACGTGCTGGAGTGGTCACTAGCACAATATCTTTTCCATAAAAAAAAAATTCTCAAAACGGCCCAAAGGGAAACAATAATTGCAACATTGGCAAAAATGCAATTTATAAAAATACAGTATAACAATAAGATGCCATTCCCGAACGTTCCTCTTTTAATGTGGTTGATTGAAATCGTCGGACTGATGATGAAGATTGTCGATTTCTATTCCGCTATCTAAGTGCCTTTGTTCCGGCTTTAAACAGCAAGCTCCCAGTAATGTGGTATCCGGTGTGCACTGATAGCTACACCCGTCATCCTGTAGCGTAAAGTCACACGGTTTCACTGTACTTTTCCTTGCCACCCCCCCCCCCCCCCCCCCTTTCCCTTGTTTTTAAATTTATTATTGCAAAGGCAATGCGCTAGTGACGCCCTTTTCTATGAGACTTATGAAGGTTGTTGCGGTATTGGGTTCCCCGCTTATATAGCCTAAGATTTCGCTCCCATGAATCAGTTACTCTCACGAAGTAGACGCCACGGCTCGGCGATACCGCAAACTAGTCCAAACAGGATTGATGCGCGCAGAACGACGTCGTTTCTTCCCTTGCCTGCGTGGTTCGCCGGCACACTCAGGCATTCTTGTCAGAGTTCTGCAGTAAAATTATATCTTAGGAACGCTTTTACATTAAAATATCTAAAGGCAACCGCGATAGAGCAGCCGCTGGACCCCAGCAGTAGAGAGGATGGGGAGAGCAAGTTCCCACGCTGCTGTAGACAATGACATGGCAATTCTTGATTTTTATGATCTACAAGGGCTGATGCGATCAAAGACCCTGTATGTTTAGACAGGGCCCATATCTAGACCCATCGCTAGGCCCATATGATTCGCGGGCAGGTTTCAGTAACTAGAGGCCAAATTTTTGCTTGCGGCTTTTCTTCTTTCATAGTATGCGTTAGATGTTAGAACAGATGAATCTCATGGTATTCGGCTATGAACACAAAATAATTTATAACTGAAATTCTCCTTGACGCCGTTTCGATTTCGGTGTCATCAGCCGAACGATGGCTGTGACGTTCACTTAGTTCAGCAGTACAACGGCTGACACGTCGTTTGTTGCTTCGCAGATGTAGTACTCCGCGCCACTACACGATACTATTGTCGATGAGATAGACGCAGAAAGAGACAAGTAAAGACTAGGCGCAAACCAACAACTGCCTGGATCCTCGCCCTTTCACAGAGGCCAAGATCCTCGGTCCATGGCCACAACAGTAGACTGCCATCAAGGCTTACTAGGCACTGTTTTGTTTTTTGAGAGAGACTGCCTTGATGGACAGATTGTGAATGTGTTTCCTGTTCCTTCTCTCTTCCCTCTTTAATACCCTCATTCCCTTCCCCTGTGCAGGGTAGCCAACCGGAAAGCTTTCTGGTTAACATCCCTGCCTTTCCGCCCTCTCTGTATCTATCTCTATATACATTTTTTATAGCATGATGTGGGCCGTTTACTCTCATGAAGAAGCACTTGTCACCCCACCTCTATCCGTTCTTGATTATGTCTACTTCTCCTTGGTAACTGGCGGGATGTCCTATTGCTGTGCCCTATACTGCCTCTCTCAGTAACGTTCTGATTGCACTGGCTACTCTATAGATGTGTGTAGAACTCTTCGGCTGTATTAACTATCTTATCCATGTTTCAAGGATTCTTCAACGGGCGTTCCTCAGGGCTCAATTTTAGGACCACTGTTATTTAAAGTTTACGTCAATGATATGGCCAATTTCAAAAGGGTGCTTCGTCCCGTCTGCTTCGTCCCCGTTTGCGCTGTTTTTTAGCCTCAGATCATGCACCAACCAGCCCAAATTTCACAGCGTCGTGTCCCTCTCTCTGCTTCGTCCCCGTTTGAGCTCTTTTTTAGCCTCAGATATGGCCAATCTTCGTTTAAACTCGCAGCCTTCTTTATACGCAGATGACACAGCTTTGGTGATACCAAGTGAAACTTATCAAGAAGCATCCGGCAGAATGCAACAGGATGTTTGTTTTTTTGATACAATGTTTCAATGATAATCAGATTTATACAAATATCTCAAATCCTGCCTTCTTTGTTTTCATAGTCCATACAAACTGCTTCGAACATGCTCTAATATATATCTACATGACAGGAACTATACATGTTGGCATGCCCACCTTTGGAACTTAAATCGAGTTTCAAGTCTCTTGAGATGACATCTGAAAAAACTCTGTCATGGACGTCATGGAACTTTCATATTCAAGAAATAGCGAAATGTTTGCGCCTCGTGTGTGTTTATATATATGCCCTACGATCTATTTGCGATGTGTCGGTAAGAAAAATGGTTTATAAGGGGTTAGGAGAATCCATATTGGGCATGGAATAACAATTTACTGCACCACATTATTATATAAACTAAACACACTAAGCCGCATATTACTGTACAGCATTGCAACTAATCTCGCCTATGGAACCAACTACCGCGATAAAGCAGTAATAGCCAGTATGAAACATTCTGAGATGCTACCTCTACAGAAGCAATTTATTCTTTACATATTGCGCAAAATTTCTTCCACAGCTCCTTTAAAATCGACAACATTAAAGTACGGCCTCTCCGTCAGCCGGAAAAGTACGTCGTACCTCGCATCTTCCCTAATTATGGAAAAAAAACTCGCAGTCATTATGTTTCTTATTACTTCAATAAGATACAGAGCGCCCGTAGTATTAACGGATTAAAACAACAAGTTTTTTCTATCGTGGTTGAATGATAATATTGAGTGACAAAGTTTTAATGTGTTTTTTTTTTGCCATATTCTCGGCGTTGTCATTTCGTGTATGAAAGTGATAACGGTGGAATACTTTCTGTACTGCCCGTTTCTTGTACATTTTATTGCGAAAGCAATACTACTTGCACTTTCACGCCTTTGCCGTGCCGCGGCGGTGACCACCATTGAACTTCATTTGACCTTGATTGCATTAGATTGGATTGGATTGCACTGGATTGGATTGGACTGGACTGGATTGGATTAGATTAGATTACATGAGATTAGATTACATTACATTGGATTGGATTGGATTGGTTTCGATTGGATTGGATTGTATAACCGATGCATCACCACAAGTCTAACCACAAGCACCACCACCAGCTACACTACCAGCTGTACCATGGCGTAGGTACGGATATTGCTTTCGCAATTACCGGGCTTAACCAAGCTAAGCCACAGCTAATTTTTTTTCTCCTTGTAGCGCGGAAGCGATTTCTGAGTCTGTATCTGGTTGGTGCTCTTTATTCTGTTTTGTTTTTGTATTTCATTCAGTGATGAGTCAGTAGTTCCCACCCAACTGCCCAGCCACGCACACAAGTGCTAACGCTTACGCGGGCTGGAGCTTGTATTGAAGAATTGAAGTGAATAAAAGATATTATTATTATTACAAGTACTATTAATATCATTATTATACTGCTAATGATGTTGCCCTCTTTGACTATTAACACAGACATCTGGTTTTTGCCTATGCCTGGTTTCCTCTTCACCCCTTTTAGGCTACCTCCGTTCTCTAGAGCATGCTTTCGTAATGTAGTCTACCTTGAGCTTGTTTATTAATTTTGACAGCTTTGCCAGTTATATATTCTGTCTGTGGGGTTGGAGAGTTTCTTTATTTGGCGTTTCTAATTCAGATCTTTCATCTGCTGAGGTAGCTTGCTGGTATCCTGTCCACGCATCTTACCGCCTACTTCTACTGTGCACTTTGTAATGATAGCTCGGATATTAGTCCCCAGCACCTGCACAGCAACCGACTAACGCGGCAGTCAGACCTGTGACGCAGCGGAGGGCGCGAAGAATCTCTGGCTCCGGAAAGGCCGCCATTGGAAACTGAACCTGGCAACGTTTAACGCAAGAACCTTATCCAGTGAGGCTAGCTTATCAGTGGTGTTGAGAGCAGCTAGCGGGCATTAAATGGGATGTCATTGGGCTCAGTGAGGTTAGGAGGACAGAGGAGTATACACTGCTAATAGGCGTGCACATACTATGTTATGTTGATTAGCAAAGAGACGAGAACTAGGTATGGGATTCCTCATGAATTAAGATATAGCTGGGTGGGTATGGAGAGGGTGGCAGCTATCGTAATTAGCCTTAATAAGAGGTACAAGTTGAAGGTGGTGCAGTCCTACCCGTCTACATCCGCCCATGATGACCAGGTTGCTGGATTTTTCTATGAAGATCTGGAATCGGCAATGAACCAAGTAAAATCACAGTACACTGTACTGATGTGCGGCTTCAATGCGACGGTAGGTAAGTAGAGACAAGGCGGTAGCCGGCAATGGCATAAGCTCTAGGAATAGCGGTGGAGGAGATATTTGTAGAGCTCGCCGAGAGAAATAATCTGCCGGTCGTGAATACCGTCTTCAAACGAGAGAACAGGAACTGGACGTGGAAGAACCCCAATGGTGAGACTAAAAATGAAATAAACTTCATAGTATGCGTTCACCCGGCGTCGTGCAGGATATGGAGGTCCTCGGAAGGGTGCGTTGTACCGACCACGGAATTGTAAGGTCTCGAAGTAGCTTAGACTTGAAGAGAGACGCCCTGTGCCCGGTGCAATTATTTGTTGGTATTACAGTTAGAGGTACCCATCTGGCGCGAACACATCACAGGCAGTGATCACAAAGTACAGGTGCGGCCAATCTTCAGCATTTCTGAAGAATGTACTTTTCTGAGCCTGTGGATCCTGATTATCTAGCACCAGTCCTGACCTGCACTACCGACCGGCTGTCAGAATGGATGGGTGGTGGCTGTCGTGCCATCACAGTGCCGGGTGCGGAGGAGACGCGATTTAGCCCCCACACAGTTTCTTTTGTGAACAGAATGGAGTGATGATTCTCCCCGCTGTCTGCGATAGAAAAATGCTTTAGACCAGCCCTTCTCGCCTTAAAATCAACACACAGTGCCAGAAAACACACGATAAGCTGGGCCGGTCCTGAGCCACAAGTCACTGCCGGCTTATGACGAGCCTCGCTCGTGCCACTCCGCTTGGGGGTTACATTCCTCCACAGAAAAATGGAAATGGCTGTTCGCTCATTCACTGTGCTTCCTCATTCTTTGCAGAATAGACTATTCCAACGTTTGCGGTTTCCATTGCAACGAAATAGATAGTTTCTTAGTTTCTTGGAAGCTGAAAGGTTCTACGATCGCCGCTTTTAGTGCCCAGTGTGATATTAAGTAGGCACAGTGATGAAAGTAGTGAAACATAACTAAAAAAGGGTTGTGGCAAACTTGTAGGTCTCTTTTTATACTTGAAAGAAGAAAACAACAGCCCCAGGCTGTGTTTCACATTTATTTTACTTCTGTCCCTACGCACCAATGTGGGTACAGATGCACTCGACGCGATCGTTTACTCGTCGGTTTTGCATCCCCGCTAGCAAAGCGCGGCATTTTGTTTGTGCATGCTTTGGAGCGCCGTCGTGACGCACCTTCTCTGCATACGTCGAGGCTGGGTAACCCGAGCGAAACCATCCATTTTCCGCAGCCGCGTTCTCCTGTCGTCTGGTCGATCGTTCGCCGTCTGCTTCTCCGTTCAGCGACGCTCTCGGCCTGCCTAGCATCGAGCTGACGCTGCCGGCGTAATCTACCGGCAGTCTCTCTCGGTGACTCCTGCCCGTGTGCCTGCGGCTGGACGATGCTTTCGAGGCGGCAACGAGATTTGAATATACAGTCGACAAAGCGCTGGCTAAGCAAAATGCGAGTCCTTTTTAATGCCTTCTCTGCCGATCGCTGGATTCGCGATTTTCGCTAGCGCGCGGGTGTTGCGCTTTCGACGTGGCAACACGCTTCGTTTACGGGGTTGAGTGCAGCGCGTTGTTGACTCTTCTTACGTTTCGCTCGGAGAATATCGGCGAAAAAACAGCCAGTACCAGTTTCGAGGCTAGCCGAACTTTTTGTTTTTTTTTTTATTATGAAAAAACAGACAGACTGCACGAATTTATTCAGTTCGGATCAAGTTCGTAGGATGCTTTTAGAGCTCGTTCCCCGCGGCCTAGCTTGCTAGCTTGAAGAAGGGAATAGTGCAGCCTCTTTTGCGTGCCAAGCAGTAAGAGGACCATGCTCCATTTTTAGCGTCGACATCGCAAGTAAACGTTTGTATTCACGCAGCGGTGTTCAAGATGCAACGGAGCTGTAAGGTAACGAGACTCTTCCTCATTCGGCATGCACAAAGTTCCCGCATTGGCAGCCGCTATCGCTCCTCGGTCGCTTGGTTCGCCTGCCGCAAGGCGAATGATTCACGAAACCACTTTGTTAGCGCGAATGGGTACAGGCGAGCAAATACATTGTCCGTTGTATAAGAACAATCCATCCGCTGAATAACGGCATTGAGGCACAAAGCCACAAAAAAAAGTATACGATGAATGGCAAGAAAGATCAGCTGCACCAGGCTGCAGCAGGGATCAGCTGCAACAGGGACTGCGTTGCTTGTCCCTTTTGTGCAGTTATGATCCTCGCTGAAAGCAAGCGATACAGTACAATTTTAAGTTTCAGCTGTATTGTATCGAAAGACCCTGGTCCACCCTTCCTTTGTACTGCGGAAGCAGGGAACGCTGACTATGATTCTTACAAGGTATTCAGTGGAATGCAAGAAGAATTAATGCAGCCATGATGACGCGGCTGCTCCGAATTTGCAGGTTTGAACTCCTGAAGAAAGGTTTGTGTCATGTGCCTACATACAGCTCTTCTGAATGCACTCTGTTTTACCGAAGACTGTTAGCAATATTTTATGATAAGTTTTTAATTAAAGGCGTTGTTTTCAACATTATAGTACTCTCAGCGGTGGACATCAATGACAGCTAAGACCTTTCAACAAATATGGTTTAGCAAGGCGTTCAACTCGGCTAGTTGGTAAAGATTGGTAAAGGACAGCGCCTCTCCTATGTCTTTCTTACTCTGGTTTCTCGTCTTTTGCGCAGTGTTGTCACCATAAGACGTTGCAAGTAGCGAAATGATTAAATATAATTGAAGAGTTAACCTTTAACTGCTAGAATTAGGTGTGTAGAAGGGATTAGGGAGTTCTAGCAGGACGAGTGGGAAACAGTAGAGTGGATCAGCCCATACTATGCAGGTTACAATCAACGCAAAAGAGTGGGCATCAGCAGGCCATGTAATGCGAAGGCTAAATGACCGATGCTCCTTGACGGGGAACACAATCGATTGAAAGAGAAGGCAAGCGCAGTAGCTGTACGGGTGAGGTTACGTAGTTTTCGGTGAGGAGGTGGCCGCAGATGGCGCAAGAGTGTTGATTGAAGAGATATAGGTGATGCCTTTGCCCTGCAGTGGATGCAGTTAGGCTAATTATGATAGCGGTGAGCTCGTAATTAGTAATAGTAACATCATGTTTTATATTCTTGAAAGTGCGATTCTGGTGAGCGCAAGGAATTATGACCCTTTACATGCACTCTAACAAAGAGAGACTTCTGTGGAGCTCACGAAGCCACAATACCTACGGTGCCTTCAAAATACTTGCCACACCAGATTGCGGAGGTGCCACTTTGGGCAGTACCGAAACTCGTACGTACAACCATTCCAGGGATAACAAAGAAGACGCACATCCCAACAGTCGGTCTGAAACAGCTGGCGCTGTCATACATTGCACCTATGTATGGTGACTGCCAGCATGCTTTTGTGGACGAATCCGTGACGACCAACTCTTCAGCTTCAGCAGTGATAGTGCCAGGAAATGCCTTATGTCACCGTTTCAGGCTAATGCATAAAACGTCATCTAGGGCAACTTCATTGGCAGCCATACGAAAAGCCGTCCATTATATTGGTCACCAGTCAGCGCACTAATAAACTATAGTCTGCGATTCGAGATCGGCATTACAGGTTATACAAACTTTAGTTAAACCATGCACATGCGAGCAGCTGGTTGAACAGATTATGCCGCGATGGCTCAGTGGTTACGGCGCTCGGCTGCTGACCCCAAACACGCGGGTTCGATTCCGGCCGCGGCCGCTGAATTTCGATGAAGGTGAAATTCCAGAGGCCCGTGTACTGTGCGATGTCAGTGCACGTTAAAACCCCAGGTGGTCGAAATTTCCGGTGCCCTTCACTACGGCGTCCCTCATAGCCTGGGTCGCTTTGGGACGTTAAACCCCAATAAACCAAACCAAACCAGATTATGCTTTTCTTAGCTGAGGATTTTACCGCGGCCATATCAAAAAGCTTCAGTGGATACCGAGCCATTGCGGCATAGCGGGAAACGAGCAGCGTGCTGATGCCGAGGCTCGGCTGGCACGTGATGAGGGTGCTTTGATTGAAATAACCTTTTCTAGACCTGACATTGGAGTCTTGGTGGCGCATTTAATGCAAGCCGCGATGCAGTTGCACTGCAACGATTCGAGCCGTCAACACGACCGCATATCTAAGCTTGACGCCGGCTCACGATTTCATCTGCCACCTAGGTTTATGCGACGGTATGAGACTTTATTCCACCGGTAACGGCTTGACGTTGCCTACTCCGAACAAGATTGGAATAGAAACTAACCCAAATTGCGTACAGTGCCACACTCCAGAGACAATTGGACACCTTCTTTGCGAGTGCCCGAACTACACTGATAGAGCAGTACATTGCAAGCGACTGTGAGACAACTGGAATCTCGCCCTCTTTTGAAGAAACTCTTCTAGGCGCCTGCAGAGCGAAACGTGCTGATTGGTGGTATGTGACGAAGGCCGTGCTCAAGTATTTATGTGAAACAGGACTTGATACCCGTCCGTGACCGCCTGTGCACGACCTACACGGTTCACACAGTTTAGACGGTTTACTCGGTTTACGGTCTTGACATGCGTGAGAGTGCATATTTATGCTTGCATGGAGCCCCTACTCCATTATGTGTTAATGACATGCGTCGGTTTGCGTGTTCAAGACATGAATTTCACGTGCGTCTAGTCACCCCGATGAGAGTGCCAGTCAGTGTGTATACATGAGGAAACACCCATGAAACTTCTTCTATTATGTCATCATCAACCTCATTCGCGCTTTCTTTTTCCTCCCCTTCCCTTTCCCTGTGTGGGGTAGCAGGCCAGGGCCATGTTGCCACCGGCCGACCTCTCATCCCTTCGCTGGGAAAAAACAGCGCTAAGACGAAGGACAAAGAAAATAGGACAACAGCGCCGGCGCCGGTCCTGTTGTCCTCTTTTCTTTGTCCTTTGTCTTAGCGCTGTTTTTTTCCCAGCAAACATGTACCAACTAGCTCAACTCTCCGTCTCATCCCTTCCTCTCATTAAAATTCCTTTCTGTCTCTCTCTCTCACACATGCCTACAAGCGCACGTCAAACGGCGGCACGCGTGTCACACGTTTCCTTTATGACCGCCTGGGGAGCAGCAGACTGGTGGCGTGATAAGCACATCGCCGAAGGACGCGCACTTGTAGGAGTGTCTGCGCACGATCCACAGCTTCCTGGCTTCGTTGCAGCGCGTGTTACAGCAGGTTACAGTTCCTTGCGCTCATGAGAATCGCACTTTCGAAAATATAAAATATATGCGTTCATCAGTGAAGAGAGAAAAGAAACCTCCTTTACCACGACAGACCTCACTGTATTAGTGAATAGTTATCAAATTTTAGTGCACCACCTGGATAGTCAACTAGTACTACGTGTTTTCTTATGCTCACCACGAGTGTCAATACTCTGAAAGACATGACCTGACATGAGCTCACCGAAAATGTTGCAGCGGATGGTGTAGAGGCCCTCCACTTTCCTTTATCTTGGGCTGTACTCAGGACCTATTTTCTTCTGGATGGCACTATGTAAAGGATATATTTTCTAATTTGTGGATCATTTAGCTCTCCCAAACCTCTCCAATTAACCCTCTACTGTGCCATCTGAAGCCACCTTATCCCCGTAAACCTCTTTATTTCATCTTCCCGCCTAAGTTCCTGCCGCCTCCTGCTACGCTTGCCTTCTCTTCGTATCCAGTCCGTCACCCGACCATCGGCTATCTTCGCATTACATGACCTGCTCAAGACCATTTTCTCATCTAGCCTAGCTCTCGTCTGTCCGCTAATCCATGATAGCTAATACGTCCCCGCCATTTGACTTCACAGATGCTACTTCTGTCCCCCTAACCTAGCTAAGCTATATGGCATCCTATTAAATACCCGCTAGTTCCTCTAAAAGCGCTGCTGAACTAGCCTCACTGGATGAGGTTCTTGAGTTAGACGTTGCCAGGTTCAGTCTCCAATGGCGGCCTGTGCGGAGCCAGAGATCCTTAGCACCTTCAGCTGCGTCCCATATCTGACCGCCACCTTGGTCAGTTGCTTCACAGCCGCTGGAGACAAAGGGCATAGGGCGAATTGGTGTAAAAATGCTTCGCCAAGATGGCGAAATCCTCTTATGGGGAGGAGGGAGTGCGTGGGCGGTTGCGGTCAGCGAGATCAGGCCGCACGCCATGCCTGATTATGCAATTCGATCGGCACGTGCATTTACTTTTAATCCCTTGGAGAATTGCGCTTCACCATAGATTCGAATCCCGGCCGCTTTGAACACTAGGCGGATGCTCGACCTGTACACCATCACTGCACCATCGCTGCACCAGGGATAACTGCTAGACGAGCAGTCATCCTTAAAATGAGTTGAGTTTTGTTTCCTTCCCGCGTTGCTGTCCGGGCGCTTTTTTCTTTCTTTTTTTTTTGGATCTGCTCTGCAGTGTCTTAAATAGTTGGTTTACTAGAAAGTAGCTGTTTTTGGTAGGCTCGCCATGCCGCAGACGCGTACTGAATTCCCGAAAGCTGCTACTGCACTAAGCATCAGAGAGCTTAAACTATTCTGAAATTGATTCATAGAGCCCTGGTGCTACTTTCCCTGATGTTGTGACCGATGCTAAGCAAGGCAGTTTTTCTACACCAGTGAGTATGCACAGGCAACGATTTCAAGAGCGTCTAGCACATTTTTTTCTTCAACTCTTGCACACAAACCTTTCTCAAAGCGCACGAAAAGAGGTCTATACTCAAGACGCAATAGAACTATCATCAAGGCTAACCTTAGTCAAGGGTTCGACGGAATCCCGTCTGGCGAGGAGGGAACATAGCAGTAGAAAATGGGAACACTCGCCAAAAAGTGTTGGCGAGTGTTCCCATTTTCTACTGCTAAGGCTAACCTTGATGTCGTCATTGCGCTTGAAACTAGACGAGTGGGCTGTGGATGCTTGGCTCAGTTTGGGCCACAGGCAAAGTCATCCACGTCACGAAAACGTGTCATAACAAACAACGTGATTTACGCTGTGTCTCAAGCTTGGTCAAAAACGAAATAATGAGGCAAGTTTCGTTGTTGCAGGCGAATAGAGAGCGTCGTGCAGAACTTAGAAAAAAAAAACTGAATTACCGGCAGATTATGGCACTGTTGTGGCGATCATCAAGAACAGATAAAAAAGGGGCGTGGTTAGCCACCGGTTTATTTTGGGAAAGGCCATTTTCTAGGCTAAATATGCGACCCAAAGAAAAGTTAAATTATAAGCAGTGTTCAAAACCGAGTGCGAATGGGAAAACGCGAAACTGTAAATGCAAAACACCGGCTAAATTCTATGCTTTTTCATTAAACGGTTTCCCTCCCTCTCTCTCTCAAAACTAGAAGGCTATTTTTTTGTCGCAGTTTTTTCTCACCCTCTTCCCTTCATTTACGGGATCTACCTGCTTCTTTACTGAGAATGCAATGTAGCCAAAAGCGTGTGCTCTACGCGGGGATAGTTAAACTATAGTTACTTGCGCTACGTCAAAAGCCGACAGAAATGATAATAATAAAAAGCATATTGTGGGAAACCATCCTTGCAGCTTGCTCGACACCAAGCATCCATCACCAGCACGCAGAAGTTTCGCAGGCGATCCCGTTTGGGCTCCCATTCCAGCAGCACTACGAGCCGCCATTTCGTGCCACGGCAGGCGGGAACGAGGCGTAACAAACGAACGCGCAAATTTTCCCACCTTCGCGCGCTGTTCTGCTGCGGTGCCCGTCTGCGACGAATTTCCGCCGCTCTTCTACGCAATTCTTTTCTCTGCATTCCACGGAGGGTCTTCATTGTACGGGCGTTATTATTCAGTTATTCTCTCTACCACTCTTCATATAGCCACGGGAGGCAACGTCCCAAATTCCTAGCGGAATCCAAAGCAGGCGCGGACGGAACGTTCCCGCTCGCGGTAAGCGGCCATTCCGAGCGATGCGGCATCGTTTAACTAATTGCCGCGTCGAGCGCAGCCGCACGGCCAACGTGGTACGCATGCCATGCAGAGCAAAAAGGAGAGAGTCGAATCGCTGCAGAAACGTGGCCGTTTCCGGACCGTCGGCACAGCTTCTTGCAACGTGGGCATCAAGCCAAAATCCCGCTGCATTCCCCTTTATGGAAGGCGTCGTCAGTACAGAGGACGGGGTGCTTGAAAAAGCGCAAGCGTCCACTGGTCCTGACTTTTCAAGCCCGAAGCCTCTTCCCGTCTCCTGGTACTTCACGAGTTGGTTGAGTAATGATTTCTTCCTCGGCGTCTGCACAACCGTGATGGCGTCTTCATGCTTACTATTCGAATTAAATTGTTCTAACTTCTGAGGAGATCCAAAGCACAAGTACGCAGGAAAAATAAAATTCAGAGGGCACTTAATACTGCTTACGCGGTGTGAAGGCGAAGTCATCAGTGTGTCATCGTGACTCTTCGACCTCGGCGCAGGTTGCTCGCCTAGAAATGAAACGAAGATAAGCCTCCCAACGCTGATTCGACAGAAGTTTGAATCCACAAAGGTCCGAGCGAAACACTCAGACACTCGGTTCGAATACCTGTCGCGAGCTAGACTCAAACCTGACAAGAGACGTACGCTATATGCAACGACAAATCGTATGACACCATCCGCAAAAGCATACTACGAACTGTTGAGCCACAATTCTAATATAAAAATTGCTTTTGGAGGAAGGAAATGGCGCAGTAACTGTCTCACACCTCGGTGGACACTCACACCGCGCCTCAACGGAAGAGGTAAAGAGTCTGGGAAGCCATGCATATGTCGTCGGTTAGAATCTGTGTCGCAAGCTAACCTCCAACTTGACTTGCACGTGTAAGCTTTATGCAACAAAAAATCGTGTGGCACCACCCGGAATGGTGTACAAGTGATTGCTCACAATTTTGGTACGAATGCAGTCGGGAAAACTGGTGGCACATTTAGGTCAGTCAGTGGGGTGTATTGATGGGAGAGGCCTTTGTCTAGCAGTGGTCTTGGTGGCAGCGGGGACAATAAAATGCTTAGCGTTAGCTTGTATCTTATGCAGTTATGTTATATTCTTTGTGCGTACTGTGTCCGACCCGGCGATCGTTTCCTGCAGCTGTTACCTTTCCCACGCAGTCTTGCCTCACTTTCACTTGCCTTGTTTTCGCCTGAGTCGTCTTTTGTTAAGTGGCGATGTAGAGCTTAACACAACGCCCCCCGCGGAAAATAACTCTTTGCCCTGTCCAGGTGACAGGCCTGCAGCGCGCTTTTCTAGAAGTGGTTCTTCTGGCTCTGCAGCTGCACCCAGCGATGACCAATGCGGTGTTAGTGTTGGTACTGCTGAAAATACCTCAGTTGTTTCCATGTTTTCGCAACTGCTTGAAAATCCGAAGAAAATTGATCGTGATGAATCTGATATGAAGGAACAGTTTCTGATCCGCTTTAAACCTTCGCAATCACGCATATGGGCGCTATAATTGTCGTCCTGCGGTCACGGCCGTGAACAGCTGCGTTCAGAATTTTCTGTAACAAATGGTACAATCGCAAACTTAATTAATATAATTCATGTCTTAGGAAACTTGCCGCGTCGAAATAACATTACAGTGCATGGCCAGGCTGAGCAAGAAGAGGAAACAGTGGCACTCTGATTGCCAATATTTCTTAGTTAAGGAAAAACTGGGTATTGAATGTTTTCGTGTCGAATGTATCCACAGGACACGCAAAAGACGCTACGATTGGGTTCATCCATTTTTCTCAAACTCCTTGATTTTCGCGAAAAGGTCGCTGTAATGAATAATATCTTAAAACTGAAAGAGTATAAAGTTTAGATTACGGAGGACATTTCGCCTAGGGTGTGCTCTGTTCGATGTTCGATAAAACTGTATGCCTGTGGGACGCTACGGCTTGTTTTCGCAGCAACGGTTCTCGTGTACGGCTGCATTTCGGCCATTTTTTCATTGATAACATTCGGTGCGGTTAGGATCACGATCACGGTTCAATTTCTTTGATTAAGCTTTCTTGTACCCAAAACAACGCAGATAACTCTAGTGCGCAAGATGTGTGTCATAATATTGTGCAACCGGCGGTCTGTCAACTTCACTGAAGTCCTTTCCGCCCTCCAACCATTCTGAATGACTCGCTTGAAGTTCTGCTGAAAATCAGATCTTCTCGAATGTTAACGCACGAAGCATCGTAAATAAATTTATGAGTCTACTCTCGCTCATTTTTGTCTATTCACCTAATGCTGTTTGCACTATTGAAACTTGGCTGCCTGATGGCATCTACTTTTCAGAATTCATTCGTGGTGGTACTGAATTTCGGGCAGGGAGACAACCTCCAAGTGTTCCATCGTTATTTGTGTCTTTCACCCCACGCCCGCATCTTCTATCGACACCTTGGTGAACCTGTATCAGTTCATGTTTGAAAATAGCCTCGGTGCCTCTAGCTTCATGTGCATTGATGATTTTAATTTTCCTGGTATTCAGGGCATTTACATTATTACTGAGGTACTGAGCATTCCTAGAGCCTTCGGTCTTCTACAAATTGTCGATGGTGCAGCTCGAAATGACGCAACGCAAGGCCTAGTTTTTCTGCATTCCGATCTTGCAGCGACAGGTCCCTAATGTGAAATAATAGACGGTATTTCGGGTGATAAAGCAGCCCTAGCTTCGATTGCGCGTCCTGTTCAGAAGCCGCGATACGCCTTCTAGTCCTTTCCAGACTTCAATAGCGCCGACGATCTTTCTATCACTGACCGCCTTGCAGATCGTTTCGATGAATTTTCAGTGCTTAGAAAAACAAGTGATGTGGATACTTTCAAAAGTATCTTCTGGCGGGCTAGTTGGTTTGACTCATTCATAATTAAAACTGCGCGAACAAAAACAAGGACACGAGCAAGAAAACAGAAACACACACAAGCGCAGACTTGAAACATTCCTGCCGGCATGACTACAAACCCGCCTTCCTTGTCAGCCTGCATTACTGTAAGGCCTTCCTCCTTCAAGAAGCTGACAATTTTCTTCAACGGAGGCTTCTTAGGAGGTCCTTCACTTACTGTACGCAGTAGGCTGTCCATTCCACCTCCGATGACACGATCCTTGTCCTGGCTACTTGCGCAGTGAGCATGCCAAGCAGCACAGTTTCGATACAAGGAGATGCCAGCATCCCGAATAACATACTACGTGTGCTGGAAAAGGGGCCGAAGTTTTCCTTCGAGCCGGGGCCAAAACGTTCTCAACTTGTAGCAACAGTGCGACAAATTGCTCACTACGCAAGCAGCCAGGACAAGGATCGTGTCATCGGGGATGGAATGGACAGCCTACTTCGTACAGTAAGTGAAGGACCTCCTAAGAAGCCTCCGTTGAAGAAATTTGTCAGCTTCTTGAAGGAGGAAGGCCTTACAATAATGCAGGCTAACAAGGAAGGCGGGTTTGTAGTCATGCCGGCAGGAATGTTTGAAGTCTGCGCTTGTGTGTGTTTCTGTTTTCTTGCTCGTGTTCTTGTTTTTGTTCGCGCAGTTTTAATTATGAGTGGATACTTTAGTTACTCTTTTTGTGGTGAAAGCACTGTTCCAGTGGCTAGACCCCGACCGAGATCTTGGGATGTTTTTATGCTTGCGGTGTTTGTGGGTTTGTGTCATGTGAAAGTAATAAATGAAAATAAATGAAACGGATATCCACCGCAGGGATTCCAACCCTCATTCATTCATTCATTCATTCATTCATTCATTCATTCATTCATTCATTCATTGTACCCTTAAAGGCCCTTTTCGGGCATTACATAAGGGGGGGGGGAGAAGTTACGTGAACAGATCAGTTTCGGAAGCCGCTGCGCAAGAGCACTGGGCTATCTTCTTTTTTTTTCTTCAACATGGTAATCATTACAATGACGCGATGTTTTAAATACATAGCCACCACTACGCTATCTCCGCAGCCGAACACGCCGCAAGTTAAACTGCAACACGCTTCCGCACATCGTCTTTTTCAATCACTAATGCTGCTATTAAACGTATATTTACGGTTTGAGCTGCGTGGAAGTAGTGACGAAGAGATGTATGCTGGCTGCGCAGGCGTGGCAAACGTTGCTGCAGAAAAACGGCAGTGGAGCAAATCGCGTTGGAGCTGACAATATTGCTGCAGAAACGCTGCACTTCAGCATAGGCCACCGGCGTACATTAGGTAAACTGGCACTGACGACGAATAAGCTGAAGTCGCGCATAACTGGCTCCCTGGGTCAGCAGAAAGCTCAATCGCGTTTTCAGGATCGTGGCGATGGTGTCGCACCTGCAAATACCGTGTTTTCGCGCAATATCTTGTGCTTAGCAATGCTAATCCACCAGCGATTTCTTTAAAACCCTACCAAAACCTGAATTATTCGTTTTTTTCTGAGTTAGAACTGTGAAGAAAAACGCTTCCTGGATTAACCGGGATATTTTGCATCTGTCATGCCGGATAAAAGGTTAAATCATCGAAATCATGTTCTATTTCTGAAAGCACTGCCTGTCTAAACAAAGCGAAAGAACAGCTCTGTGTTTTGAGTTCTTTTGCAAAAAATTTTTATTTTCGTGTTCATCTGCGTAATTTGCATATTATAGCGAGAAAGTAGCGCAGCAGGGGACGAGGACACACGAAGAAGAAACGAACAACACGAGGTTGGAAGTTAGCGCTCGTGTTGTTCTTTTCTCCTTGAAGTGTCCTCGTCCTCTGCTGCGGTACAGTCTCGCTATGAATACGCACCAACAAGCCCAAAAAGCCATGCCAACTTATGTGGGCCAACTTTTGCACATAAGGCACCGCCACAGGTCTCACCTCTTCACGAGGGACCTCTGCCCCAGCTCTCACTGCCCTCATCTTCAACTTCTGTAAGAGGCTTTCGGCGGAGGCTTTCGACATGACGCGTGACGCCATGTCGATTCGTTGAAATGGGGTCACTGACATCTTGAAACAGCAGTGGCCGAATGAAAAAAAAATTCGTTGTGGCTTAGCTTCGTTAAGCCCGGTAATTGCGAAAGCAATATCCGTACCTACGCCATGGTTCAGCTGGTAGTTGTAGTGCCGGCGCACACATTTCGCTGGCTGGCCTCTCTGGAAACCAACGCTGCGCGCTCGCCGACGCTCAAAGCAGGCCCAGACTCTCTCGGACATGTCGCGGCGTGCAGCGTGAATCATCCCGCCTCGCTGGTGCCGACGCGGACCCTTCCTCCTTCCCTCCTCACCGTCGGTGCGAACTCCTCCGACGCTTCGTCGGCCGTCGCCTCTCGACCATTGGTCTAATTTGAACGGTGGCCAGTGCCGTGACCTGATTGGAGGATTTGAACTGCTGGCTGCCGCAACCGACAGCGGCGGCTTTAAAAACGGAGCCGCGCTCAACCCGCGCAGCAGACGGGCAGCAGAAGAGCCTTCACGCCGGAGCTACGCTCGCCGCCGGGGCCGCCCTTCTTCTTTGTGCTCGCCCGTGGTGCTCTTGGCCCTTGTATCATGTAAAAGCCCTTGTACATACTGTACATAAACGTCATTTGACTCACCGTCGCCTCGACCGTTTCCTGGCTCGGACACCCAGTCCCAACAGTGGTTGCAGCGGTGGGATGCCCCCAAAACCCAACAGTGGATGGCAGCTGCGGGATCGACCGGCGTCAGCTACCTCGGCGCGGTGAGTGCGTGATGTTTCCCCCTCAATTCGCCAGACTGCTCTAGCACACGTGATTGTAGTTTAGAGTAGGGCTGTGTGTTGCACTGGAGAGAGCTTTGCTGTTTCGAGCCAAGTCGGAGCGCTTTGAAACGAAAGCTGGTGCAGAGGGAGTAAACGAGGCGTTTTGGAAAGAATTACTTGCGCGTGTCGTACTAGTAGCGCTATAGTAGCGAACGGCAAGGGAATTCTAATAAAAGGGCAAACTACAAGAGGCTATTGTGAGCGATGGAGAACTTCAAAGTGAAGGAACTCATCGAAATTTGTGAAGAGTTGGGCATTCATTTGGGCCCCGCAAAACGAAAGCAGGCTATTCTTGAGATCATGCGGGCAGAGGAAGTAACGGCTGAGGAAGCCAATGAGTCCTGGGATGAGATCAAAGAACGCCATGAGCGCGAGGAGGCCAAAAGACGCCGTGAGCGCGAAGAGGCAGAAAAACGGAGGCAGCTTGAAATAAAACGGCGTGCTCGCGCTAAGAAACTGATGGACCTGGAGCTTGAAGCGCATCAGATCGATTTCGAGAGATATAAAACATTGTCCGTTCTGCATGAGACCAACGGTCAGCAGCTGAGAGACATCCCGCGGCCCTTCGTGATCGCCGAAGTTATGGCGAAATATTTGGCGGAGTTCGAGCGCATCTGCGAGAGAAAACGCGTTGAGCGGAGTGGTTGGGCACAGCAGTTGGTAGCCCTGCTTTCTAGCGAAGCCTATGACGTTGTCAAGCGCCTGTTGGACGACGGCTTGGCGGACTAAGATGAGCTGAAAAGCTTCTTACTGACGAGATATAACGTGTCACCGCTGGACCTTCGCCAAAGGTACCTGCGAGAGAATAGCACCCCATCGTTTTACGATTTTCCCTACCAGTTTAGAGCCGACATTTTAGAGTGGCTCGAAAATGCTGAAGGGTCGGAAGATCGTAACGCAGAGGTAGAGTGCGTAGCTGTAAAGCAGAGCTGCCAGTGCGGCACAGAGGAACGTAGTCCGTACGTGGCAGATGTAACTGCTGCTGTAACAGTGGGAATTGCCCCGCATTCGCCAACTGAGAAAACCTCTATACCATCGGATAAGGTAGTCGAAGCATCGGACGATGCACTTACAGAGGTCTCGCCCATTGAAATTGTGGCGGAGGTACCGTAAAGCGGATCTCCTAGCGTTGTTGTGAACGTTAATTTCTGACACCGGAACGCTCCCAGTGTTGCGCGTTCGGCCGGTGAGCTACAGAGACGCTCCCCAAGGACGGCGTCCAAGCCGGCGTCTCTCCGAGCCTGCGCGTCGTCATCGTGGAGCGCGTTGTGCGTTCGGGCCGGACAGCTACGGGAACGCTACCCGGGTTGGCGTTCAAGCCTTGCCGGCCAATCAGCCAACAGGACGCTCCTGATTGGACGAAAAGGGGCGGGAGTCTGTGCCGACTCTATTTAAGGGCTCCCGTCTCCTGTGTCTGTGTCTTTTTCCTGTTGAGATACATCGTTCCATGTATCGTGCTTCTCGCTACTTGTAAATATGTAAATACATATACCTTTTTTTTCACGCTGCTCCTTAACCCCCCGTCTCTTCATTGCTCCGGCTGGTCGGCGACAGCGGACTCGCGTCCCGACGGCAACTGAGAGCCCGCGTCTCAACAACTGGATGGCAGCGCTGGGATCGAAGTCAGCTCTTCGCATCGCCTAGCAGCGTTCGCAGTTGCAAGAGCTCCCACGTTGGTGGACCCCATGATCGTGGCTCTGTGAGTGTCCGACCTTTCTTCCCTGAGGTATTTTGCCAGGCTTTTGAATTTAGCGTCAATGCTGGCAGGCTTTCTTTGGCAGTGCTGTGAGTACTGATTGTTGTACGCATTGCTAAGAGATAGGGGATCGGTCGAGTGTCTGAGCGCATCATGGACCTGAAATCTTTGCAAAAGCCGGATCTAATTTTGATCAGCAAAGAATTAGGGGTTGAGCTTGGGAAGGCCATGCGGAAACCGCAAATCATAGAGGCAATAATTTCTTGCGGAGCGGACGATGAAGAGCTTATCGAGACATGGGAATTGATTAAGGAAAGGAAAGCAGCTGAGAAGGAACAGCGCGAGCTGGAACAGAAGCAACGTGATCGCGAGCTTCAGCTTCGAGAGAAGGAGCTCGAGTTAGCACGCCAACAGCAGGAAATTGATCAAAGGAAACTGGACGCGGAGTCGAAAAGAGCCGAAGCCGGCGTCGCTCAGCCACCATCCCCCAGCCCAGGAGGAAGGGAAACAATCAAAATTAAAGATTTCATGCAACCCTTCCAGCTAGGCAAGGACATTGGTATTTTTTTGGTGAACTTTGAAAGGACATGCCAAAAAAACAATCTTGGGAAAGATGGGTGGCCACAGCAACTATTGAGCCTGTTGCCGTGTAAGGTAGCGGACGCGATCGGGAGACTGAGTGCGGAAGAATCGGAGGACTATGAGACCGTGAAGGCAAGCCTCCTAAAGAAGTACCGCCTGTCTGCCGAGGCTTTTCGCCAGCGTTTCAGAAAAGCCACTAAGTGTAAAGAAGAGTCTTACCTCGAGTTTGGTTATAACTTGAAAACAAACTTAGTGGAGTGGTTAAAGAGCGCAGGCGTTCACACGGACGCAGGGAAGATCGTGGAATGCATGTGTCTAGAGCAGTTTTATGACACAATTCCGGATCGAATGCGTTGGTGGATTCTCGACAGGGCCGAGGTAAACACTGTTGAGAAGGCTGCTGAACTCGCGGAAGAGTATGCATCACGCCGCGTGTTGCTTGAAAGTCGTGGTACAAGCAACAGGTACAAGCAACGGTACCCCGCTAGGCATAGAGCAGACGAAACAGGCGCGAAGCCAGTTTTTGAGAATGCCGGAGCAGTAAAAGGGGACGACCGTCCAAAAGGAGAGGCGGACGCTAAAGTCCGAAGTGATAAAAGGGGGCAGCGCTCCCATCTGTGTGTCAGCGACCAGCCTAGGAACCCCGCTTGGTCAGCTGAGGACACAACCGTTGCTCAGGGAAGTAACGGCAGGGAAGGTTTAAACCCAGAAGCAGATGCTGCTTTTAACAGTGAGCCAGTTGTTATCTCTCAGGAAGAGAGTAGTGAGCTCACAGGCCAGCGCAGTGAAGGATTCAAAGGAGACGCTCCTTCGATGCGGCTGGTGAGCAACAGTAGCCAATTATTGGAGGCGCTTTGCTGTAATCAGAGTGACTGTGAGTCACCTGAGGGCGTCGCTGAAACGCCAGGCCAGAACGCAACGTTACCCAAAGGGAGTGGTTTAGATAGAGTTGCGGGCCAGGTAGTTAGTTTCATGGGGTCGGATAGCAATCCTCAGGAGAGCAGATTGCTAGACTCAGCGGAAAGTAAAGTGCAGTCGGAACAATTTGAGGTTACGACGTGCCGTGACTCATCGAAAGCGCGAGCCGATAGTTCAAATCCAAATGGGAAAGGTGGCTCGGTGCTGAGTCAAAAAGCGGATGTGAAGGGTGAGGGCACCACGAGAAAGGGAGGTGTGCAAGAAAGAACTTCTAGGGCAGCTTCCGAAAAGCGGCCTCGCGCAAGGAGAGCCAAGCCAAGGGGTAGTCCACAGAGAAAGGACAAAGGACGGGCCAAAAACGTCATAAGGGTGAAGGCACGTCGACAATGTAATCGTGCAAGACTTTCACCACGGCACTCCAGATGCGATAGGCACCGCACGCAGGCCAAATTGACTAGATGGTTTCAAGAACGCGAAAGCCACCTGCCCCATTGTGGCGACAGTGCAGAAGTTTTTGCAGGAGGAGTGAAACGCGCAGTGGGCCACAAAGAAGCGCGCACTGCTACCGCGTGAAAGAAGGCAGCAGAACGCGCGCCTGGAAAAAAAGGAAAGGAAGGGAGTTCAGGAACTAAGAAAGGAAGTCTCCCAGACATTTTTTTCATATTCGATCTTTCCCCCTTCGCATTCAACTTTTAAAGTACTGCTCAGGTGTCGGAGACGCGCGGCTGAGGGCGGTACGAATCATTGTTGCGCGGCGTCTGGAGCTCGCAGGGGTCAACGCGCACTTAAGACCTTCGGGTTTTGTCGTGTACCGCCTGCTAAAGCTACTGTCGGTCTGCGACCGCGCAGGGCGCGGCTGAAGAGTGTCACGCTGCTAAAAAGAAAGGGGCTGTTGTTTTGTCGCTATCAGGACAAGCATAGGTATCGCGATAGAAAGCCCCGAGCTAAGATAGCTCCATTTAGTAGACGCAAAATCAAAAGACCGGATAGGTGCGAACCTCACACCGAGCGAAAAGGAAGGGTGCGCAAGAAATTAAACACTTCTGAAAGGTGTCACTTGCCACCACGAACAAAGAAAAAGAAAGGACGGTTCCACCGGAAGCGTTACGCACGCGAAATGGAAAGTCGCGTCTGGCGCGCAAGGCGTAAGGAAAGGGACAAGGCAGCAAGAGAAAGCAAATCGTTCTCGTCTGGTTCCTCCCGTTGAAAATGGAGAGAGAATCGCAGGGTGACAGACATGCGTAGCTCTGAGGTAAAGCTGCTCGCCATTTCAACGTGCCCTCCACCGAAAACAAAGGATGATGTGAGAGCCTTTCTCAGTCTTGTAGGGTACTACCCGCAATACATCCCGCGGTACTCGGACATCGCTAGCGCTCTCACCAACGCTTTACGCAAAACTGAACCAGAGCGCGTCGCCTGGAACTGCGTGAAAGAAAAGTCCTTTCTAACTCTAAAGGAATCCCTGAGGAAGCATCCCGTGTTAAAGTCCCCGGATTATACAAAACAGTTCATAATCCAGTGTGACGCGAGCAACAGGGGAATGGGTGCTGTGCTTTGCCAGACCGATGATCAAGGGAACGAACACCCAATCATTTATGTAAGCAGGAAGCTCACTGCCAGGGAAGAAGCATACAGCGCTTCTGAAAAGGAATGCGCGTGCCTGGTGTGGGCGATACAAAAACTTTCCTGCTACGTGTCTGGTACGAAGTTCATCGTACAAACGGACCACTGTCCTCTAACCTGGCTAGAACGCATGTCGGGCAAAAATGGTCGCCTCCTGCGCTGGAGCCTTGCTCTGCAGCAATTCAGGTTCGAGGTTAAGTCCAAAAAAGGAAAGGCAAACGCCAACGCAGATGGCTTAAGCCGATGCTTCTGAAAAGAGAAAGGTATAGAAGGGATTTGGACGGGCTGCTACTTTCTTTTGCTGTTTTGTGATCTTCTGTTTCTTTTTTTTTCTACTCGCGAATAAAATAGTCTGTGATGCGACGGTGCACTCGCGATTGAACCTGTCGCCTGTCAGCGAAAGTATTGGTAGTATAGAAGCCTGGCAGATCCCTGGGGAGATGGAAGGGCATTTGCTGGCTGCTGTTGTGTCCGGTCCAGACCACCTCCCTTCCAGACCTGAAGAGACCGGTTGGCGAGCAGATGACGGCCGGCGGACAAAGACTAAGCCCCGACCTCGGCACTTCGCGAAGTGGCTGCGGACCTCTTCCCTTCGTGCACGATTTTCCGGGCGGGGGCGAGCTGTTGTGAACGTGTATTTCTGACACAGGAACGCTCCCAGTGTTGCGCGTTCGGCCGGTGAGCTACAGAGACGCTCCCCAAGGACGGCGTCCAAGCCGGCGTCTCTCCGAGCCTGCGCGTCGTCACCGTGGAGCGCGTTGTGCGTTCGGGCCGGACAGCTACGGGAACGCTACCCGGGTTGGCGTTCAAGCCTTGCCGGCCAATCAGCCAACAGGACGCTCCTGATTGGACGAAAAGGGGCGGGAGTCTGTGCCGACTCTATTTAAGGGCTCCCGTCTCCTGTGTCTGTGTCTTTTTCCTGTTGAGATACATCGTTCCATGTATCGTGCTTCTCGCTACTTGTAAATATGTAAATACATATACCTTTTTTTTCACGCTGCTCCTTAACCCCCCGTCTCTTCATTGCTCCGGCTGGTCGGCGACAGCGGACCCGCGTCCCGACGGCAACTGAGAGCCCGCGTCTCAACAGCGTGTCGAAAGCAGGAGAAGTTGCAGAGCAGGGCAGAGAGGACGTCCGTCATGTGGACTTTAATGAAAACGGCTGTGCCGACGCAAGCGAAGTAAACGAGCATGGCACACCGTGTTGTGCATCGCGTTCGGCAGAAATGCAGAAACCCAACACTTACCATCAACAGAAGCGGGCGCATGTAGAGTTTGCGGACGCTGAGTTGTGCGCTAGTGTTTGCAGCGAGCGATGCGAAACGAGTCCCGTGCTTTCGCACTGCTCTGAGCTTTGCGACTTTCCAGAAAGCAGCTGCAATAGCGGGAACACCGCGACTGAGTGCAGAGCCGACCCTCATCCGAAATTGGCTGAAACGCGTCAGGAGCATGACGAGAGCTGCGTGTCAGCAGTAAAGTCAGGAGAAAACACTGGTTCGTCAGCGCCTGAAGAAGCTAAGGCGCTGGACGACAGTGGAGAACAGAACGTTCGAGACGACATCGGGGCTGTAGACGTTATTCCACCCGAGAAAGATGAGGAAGAATGTGCGCTCAGAGGCTCTGAGGAGGAAGTGCGCAATTTGGAGGAGGCTAGCAAATGCACTAAAGACAGACGTGAGCCAGGTAGCGCACGTGAATCGGCTGACAATCAAAGTGATATTGTCAGAAAGCAGAAACCTAGGCTACGGAAGCAGAGTGTGCTTCCACGGGCAAAAATGAAAGGAAAGCTCGCGATAGAAAGCTACAACCGGAAGGAAAGGAACCGCCAGTTCAGGAATTTGGGCTCTCACTACGAGGTGATCGACAAACAGGCGACAAACGACAAGACAAGACGACAAGACGACAAACGTCGTCTTCGCGCAGTTTTGTTTCGCTCTAAGGAGAAACACTGCTACCGCCGAAAGGAAAGGAAACGCAAACACAGGAAAGAGAGCTCTCACCGAAAGACGGTGAAAGGCAGGCATAAGAAACAGTGGAGCCGCCGAAAAGAGAGAAAGGGCAAGCGCGCGAGAAGTAGTTGCCGCCGTAGGAAACGTCAGCTTCACCGGCACACTGACAGCAGCAACGTAAGTAACATTATTAGCGCTGAAACTAGCGTCAGAACCAGAGCTAGAGAAATGTGCGAGGCATCACTATCGCGCAGAGCGAAGCGCATAAGTGTGCCGAGGCTCATGGATCTGGGCAGTAGAATAAACTGCAAAAAGAAATCGTACAAACATTCGCGCGGAAAAGTGCACCAAGGCAGCAAACCGAGATTAAAGAGCGCTGCCCGGGAAGCGAAAAATTAAGGAGCGGGACTAGTGGGAATCTTGCCACCAGCACAGAGAGAGCGAGACGCGCAAAGGCGCGTGCACTCAGGACGGCTCTCGCTTTCCGCTGCATTCAAGGGACAAACCGCGCTCCCACAGAAAGCGGCACGCGCGCGGAAGGAAAGCGCGTGTACGGCTCGAAGAGCGAAAGATTGTACGAGGCCGCAGTGACAGGGGCAAAAAAATTGCCAAGAAGAAACCGTCTAAGCGCTCGGCCAAGCTCAGGTATCGTGATGGAAAGCCGCGAGTGGAAATAACACCATTTAGTAGGCGCAAAATCAAAAGGCCGGGTAGATGCGCACTTAGCATCGAGCGAAAATGCAAAAGGGTGCGCGAGAAATTAAAGCCGTCTCACTTGCCGCCAGAAACAAAGAAAAAGAAAGGAAGGTTCCACCGGAAGCGTTGCGCACTCTCTATGGGACGTCGCGACTGGCGCGCGAAGCGCAAAGAAAGGGACAAGTTGGAAGACAATGAAAGCGAATCGCTCTCGTACTGTACCCCACCTAGAAACTGGAAAGACAAGTACCGAGAGAGAGAAAAGCGCATATACCGCAATAGAGGCAGGGACATTTGCTTCCACGGTAGTAGAGAGAGAGAGAAAAGCGCAGCTACAGCGAAAGAGGCTGAGTCATTAGCTTCCGTGGTAACGGGTGTCGTTTAACCGAGTTAAACGCTGACGTGGACACACTAAGCTGTGTGTTCTAAACAAGACTGCCTTCGACTCCTCGTGACCTGCATCTTGTCTCTTCGCGAACAGCTGTGAAGTTCGCTCGTAGATCGGGTAAAAATTTATGTCCTCATTTGTGGCCTCAGCTGAGTGTTTTCCTGGCCGAGTGATCTCAAGGGAGCAAATTTACTTTGTATTCATTTCATTCCGTGTGTGACATGTGTTTGACACTTTGAGTTCATTGCTTTAGAGTTCTCGTATCCCACATGCGTCTCTTGTTGAAGAGGGAACAAAAAGGGGACAGGAATGTAGCCAGCAGAGTTTTGTGACTTTAAGTCTGGTGTATTGACGGGTGACAGAGGGCACTTGCTCTTGTTGGGTGTTGCCTGTTGTCGGTCGGTTCTTGGCAACATGTAGAACGATCAAGGACCGATGCTGAGAAGCAAGCTCTTCTGAAGGACCGAGCGAATCTGATCACGTCACCTGCTGCGGAGCTGCGGAGCAGTGATCCTGTCCTGATGAGCGGGACGTGTTCACGGAAAGGAGCCTGGAGCTACCTGCGGCTGAACACCGGACGAGAAGTTGAAGCAGCCTGCAGCTACCTGCGGCTGAACACCGGACGAGAACTTGGAGGAGCCTGGCGTACGAGCGCGCCTCGCATCCGAGCCACGCGAAAGTAGCTCGTCTTCGTGGCGCATTGTCTGGCGGCGGTAGTGCTGTAGTGCCGGCGCCCACATTTCGCTGGCTGGGCTCTCTGGAAACCAGCGCTGCGCGCTCGCCGACGCTCAAAGCAGGCCCAGACTCTCTCGGACATGTCGCGGCGTGCAGCGTGAATCATCCCGCCTCGCTGGCGCCGACGCGGACCCTTCCTCCTTCCCTCCTCACCGTCGGTGCGAACTCCTCCGACGTTTCGTCGGCCGTCGCCTCTCGACCATTGGTCTAATTTGAACGGTGGCCAGTGCCGTGACCTGATTGGAGGATTTGAACTGCTGGCTGCCGCAACCGACAGCGGCGGCTTTAACAACGGAGCCGCGCTCAACCCGCGCAGCAGACGGGCAGCAGAAGAGCCTTCAACCCGGAACTACGCTCGCTGCCGGGGCCGCCCTTCTTTGTGCTAGCCCGTGGTGCTCTTGGCCCTTGTATCATGTAAAAGCCCTTGTACATACTGTACATAAAAGTCATTTGACTCACCGTCGCCTCGACCGCTTCCTGGCTCGGACACCCAGTCCCAACAGTGGTGGCAGCGGTGGGATGCCCCGAAAACCCAACATAGTGTAGCTGGTGGTGGTGCTTGTGGTTAGACTTGTGGCGATGCATCTGTTATACAATCCAATCCAATTCAATCCAATCCAATGCAATCCAATCCAATGCAATTTAATTTAATCTAATTTAATCTATTCTATTCTAATCCAATGCAATCCAATCCAGTCAGGCCGCCGTTCATGTGCACCGCCGTCGCACACGGACAGCGCGAGATCGCGAAGCAATGTTAAGCCGCTGGTGGTTGACACTAGCGACGTGAGTCGAGCGTAATCTCTTCAGCGTAACGCCACAATCGCGCTCCTAGCTGAGAGCGCAGGGGTTAGGCGCTGATGGTGGCACCGCCGCGGCTTGCGACGGCGCGAGTCGGTCGCCCTTCTCTTCGGCGTGACGTCACAACACCTGTTGCGCTCCTAGCGGAGAGCGCAGGAGTTAGGCGCCGGTGGTGGCACCGCCGCGGCTTGCGACGGCGCGAGTCGGTCGCCCTTCTCTTCGGCGTGATGTCACACATGACGTCACACATGACGTCACACAGAGGTCAACTAAAGGTCAATGGTGGCACCGCCGCGCCACGGCAAAGGCTGAAAGTGCAAGTAGTAAAGCTTTCGCTTTAAAAAAAGAACCTTTCAGAACGCTCGTGCGCGCCATTCCCGCCCCGGCGCTTCCTGTTACGTCAGTCGTTGCCTCGCGGAGCTCAGACCCTGAGCTCCAACTCGCCGCCTTCCAATTGGCAGAAGAGGCCGCCGGCGAAACCAACCCGGCCAGCATCAACTGCGACCACCCCGTGCGGCTGGGCCGCTCCTAAGTCCCCTCCCTCTTACGGGGGGTGAGACAGAGCAGCCCAGGCGGTGTGGTCCTTATCTGTTGGACAATACAAGTTTTCAATAACAGCAGCAACGCCGTCGGGTGCGCGCGCTTCTTTGGAGTGTGTGAATGGTGTGCGCGCGTTACTGCGTTCGCCGTTATGGATTGGGCGTCTAAGCCGTCAGCCGGGACGTCTTCACGGTGTGCGAAAGGCGGCGAGTGCCGAGGAGGCATCAATGCTTTCGCATTCTCCCAGTGCGGGTCGCCCCAGTGATCTCTAACGTTTTTTTTTGTTTACATTAATAGGGCCATTATAAAGCATGAAGTTAAGCTTCAAAAAAGCCACCTTTCACAGAGTAGCCAAGGTAAGCAAAAGAGCTTGGATGCGTAAATCAGTTACACATTAATATACAATGCGAAGGCGAGAAAATCGCTGGTCCTTAAGGATAACGGAGTGGATTCCAAGAGAAGGCAAACGTAGCAGTGGACGGCAGAAAGCGGTGTGGGCGGATGAGATCAAGTTTGCCGGGATATGGCGGCCGCAGCTGGCAAAGGACAGGGTTAGTTGGAAAGACTTGGGAGAGGCCTTTGCCCTGCAGTGGGCGTAGTCGAGCTGATGATGATGATGATGACGTGAATATGTGTATTGTTCACAGCTAGCGCCGTATCCTATACTTTTTCAATGCATAGTTCAAGTATCTGTGGTTCTGACCCCATATTATATTGCCATGTTGTAAGACTGGCATTACAAATCTCTTGTGCACGTTCAATGTCCCTTCCCATGGTGACCTTGGAAGCTTTCGTTTTAAGAATACTAGCTGTTTAAATGCTTGAACAGAAATTTATTTATTTACCAATGCTTAATAACACCGGTGTGTGGGCTTTTACACGAGGAGAGAGCTGACCAGAGTTAACAGTATTTGACGGCGGTTTTGAACTGACTCTGGCCAAAATGAAGGGTGACGTTTGCGGGAATATCTTCCCACTCGACGGCTGTCCTTACAAAAAAAAACTCTAAGGGTGATTAGGATTCTTAGTAATACGTACGTGAGCGCAGCTCTGTTGGTGTCTCCGTCTGTGTAGGCTCATTGTTTTGTTTTTTGGGTCGTCGGCACGTCTAGTAGTTCGACAGTAGTATTAGTCGATGAAGACGACGATGTGCAATGTACAGCGCGCGAGAATGTACCTGAGTAAGACAGCAGTGTAAGTTGAAGAAGATGACGGTGTGCGATGAACTATTCTACTCAGCTTTTTTTTTATCGCACATATACTTCCTTGGAATTCACCACCATACTTTGGCCAATCCCCCCGCGTGGCTATGTGCCACGTTTACTGAGGAGAAGAAGGAGAAGACAGAGCGAGTGTGTTGCCGTTTAACAGAAGGCGTGATCGCCTGTGGCGATGTACCAGGTTAATCTGCGTCCTCGAAGCGTGGCGTGTCGCCGAGTTCTGCCTCCTCTTAGCAGGACGCCGCCCCTGCATCCAAGCACAGGTCCCACCGTCGAAGGTCAAATACCAAGAAATCTCCTCGGCGCTCCAGATCGACGAGAATGGGTGTCAGCTCTAGGGAGGTCTGACCTTCCGAATTGGCGCCCGACATGGCGAACGTCCAGGAGTTGACCGTCACCACGCTCCTCAACATCTGTGGGCTCCGGTCTAGGCAGAAAGAGGTACAGTTGCGCCGGATGTTTACGGGCACTCGGCTAGACATCGTTGCTGTTCAAGAGACTAAGAAAGTGAATTGGATACAGAGGTGGCTCTGCGGCTTTTATTAACAGATTACTGTGTCGGTCTGTCGCACTCGGTAGGCCTTTCGGTGGGCTGCTTTCTGTTCTTCAAAAAGACTCTGTTTTTGACTATATGTACCAGGTTCACACAGAAGCGCGCGTGATAGGTTGTTACTTCGGCTGCATGGTGAATCGTGGAGGTTCGTCAACGTGTACGTTTCAAATAATCGGGTGCAGCGAGCAGTTTTTTTTAGTGTATGACAACTCTTCTAGACTATGGCCGGTATGTCGTACTCATGGGTGATTTTAACTGCGTGTGCGAACCAACAGGTCGAAGTGAAAGCTATAATAAGAGCGATGGAATTTATCGGCTATCACAGAAAACGCAAGATGAATTGATGCCGGATTGTCATCCACCTTCACATTTATTTGAAGAGCCCCGCATTCACGCCTAGATAGGATTTACGTTTCCGCAGATCTACTTAAGAGGTGTGTTTCGTGTGAAGTCAGACCTGTTTCTTTCTCTGATCATGCCATGGTCATTTGGTCATTGCGTGGATTGGAGATTGCATGCCCGTCTTAAATTTAAGCCCCTATGGTCACTGTGTAAGCTTAACTCTTCATTGCTCAATGAGGTATTCAAGCAGCGAGCGAGGACAGCTTTGGAATCTTGATTGACCATGAGTGTCCCATTATTTGCAGCTTGGGAGGTGTTTAAGCAGGAAGTTCGTGGCGTAGCTATTGAGATCGGATCCATGAGGTCTTACGTTAAGCACGATGAGGAGAAATGGCTGCTTCAGAGCCTTTATAATTGAATGCGAAGATTATTAATTATGAAGAGCCTTTATAATTGAACTTGAATGCGAGGCTGCAGGATTGTACACAGAATAAATTGCAACTGTAAAATGTCACTTTCAAAGGTTTGATGCAGACCGCTTTCGAGCGGCCCGTGTACGATCCCTCAGGAATCGTGCTTTGCACTGTGAGAAGCTAACTAGACAGTCCTTGCCTGATGAGCGTCGCCATCTGAGTGCCAAGCGCGTCTCTGACCTCTACTGTGGTGGCGCCTTGGCCACAAGTACAGATGAAATAGTAAGCAAGTTTTCAAAATACTGCGACCTCGCTTTTTGCTGCCTCTTCATGCACTTCTGACGATGTTCATGTATAGCGCCGGGTGTCGATGGTTTCCCCGCTTTCTGAGGATAAGTGCGAGACAGTACGTGGTCCTATAACCTTGGGTGAATTGGGAGATGCAATTGATTGGTCACCGCTTTCGAAAACACCAGGGCCTGACAGCCTCTCAAGGAAATTTTATAAGTCATTTCAATCTGTGTTATCCCCTGTCTCATTCCAAATTTTTGAGCAGAGTATTGATGTTGGTTTTTTGCCACAGTTATCTACCAAAAGTCATATGGTCTTAATACCGAAAACTGACGATAAGGAAAAACTACGATTTGTAGATGGCGGCAGGCCTATCATGCTTTCTGATGTATTAGAAGAGCTTTGCTAAAGTTCTTTCAAAATCGGCTACAGCTTGCAATGGCTACTTTGATTGGACCTCATCAAACATGTGGCTTGAGGGGTCGGTCCATAGAATCTAATCTACGTATAGCGCGCGCAGTGTTGCAGTATTGCAGTGACGCTCATGAACAATTAGCACTGCTGGAAACTGAGCTGACAAAGGCGTTCGATCGCGTGCCTCATTAGTTTCTTTTTTCTATTTTAAATCGCGTCAATCTCGGTTCAGTTCTTTCTACTGGGATACGCCTTTGTTACAAAAACTCTTCAACGCGCTTGATTGCTAATGGCTGTCTCTCATAACCAGTTAAAATACAGTCCTCTGTGAAAGAGGGCTGCCTTCTGTCTCCGCTTCTGTTCGCATTATACTTGCAGCCACTTTGTCTAAGTGTTATAAACATTAGCAAAGTGGAGTTTTGTCCTCGTTTGTCTCGCGCTAAGCCAACCTGCCAATCATGTTATAAACAGTGCAGCTGTCCATGGTTTTCGTATTATGGGTTACGAACCGAAGGCGTCAGCCTACGGGGATGAGCTCGCATTTTTCTGGCCTGATAAGCCAAGCATCGATGCGGTTATTCGGTTAACTCAAGACTTCGGTTCAGTGTCTGGAGCTCGAATTAATCGTTCTTAGAGTTGCGGTCTCTGATTTGGTATCTGGAGAACGACACCTGCCGAATATGCTAGTTTACGATGGACACGTACGCCACCAAAGTATTTTGGCGTTCCTTTGAGTGCCTATAAGCGCAGTGCACATTACTGGAAAGACCGCGTGCCAACTCTTCAGCGCTATGCTGCGACTTTTGTGCCCCTTGGTCTCTTGATTTTTGGCAGGGCGACCACATGCAATCTGTTTCTGGCCACTAAAATTCGCTGTGGCTTAGCTTGGTTAAGCCAGGTAATTGCGAAAGCAATATCCGTACCTACGCCATGGTACAGCTGGTAGTGTAGCTGGTGGTGGTGCTTGTGGTTAGACTTGTGGTGATGCATCGCTTATAAAATCCAATTCAATCTAATCCAAACCAATGCAATCCAATCCCATCCCATCCAATTCAATTCAATTCAATCCACTCCAATCCACTCCATTCCACTCCAATCCAATCCACTCCACTCCACTCCACTCCTATCCAATCCAATCCAATCCAATCCAATCCATTCCATTCCATTCCAATCCAATTCAATCCACTCCACTCCTATCTAATGCAATCCAATCCAATCCAATTCAATGTAATATAATGTAATGTAATGTAATGTAATCTAATCTAATCCAGTCCAGTCCAGTCCAGTCCAGTCCAATGTAATCTAATCTAAACCAATCTAATCCAATCTAATGCAATCAAGGTCAAATGAAGGTCAATGGTGGTCGCCGCCGCGGCACGGCAAGGGCGTGAAAGTGCAGGTAGTATTGCTATCGCAATAAAAATTTATTGTGTACTGGAAATTATACATTGCACAAGACTTTATATTCAACGTTTCCACAGAGTTTTCGCAGCTTTTGTGTGGGGTTCGTCTTTTGAATCAACGAGGCGCGGTAACGTTTTGCGGCCTGTACGTGCTGGTGGCCTCGGTTTAGTCCTGTCCGACAGGTGGTTTCATGTTTAATTTTTTTCCGGGACACTACGCACGCAATGATGCGGGCATTCCTGGAAGTAAATTTCGTTCATGCTTTACCGAGCATCATTGTGTCTTCTAATGCTTCTGATCGTCCATGTTTGTGGAGATTCATGCATGAGGTGTCCGTTCGTGTCCTATCTGTTCGTTTTTTCCCTGGGTTCCTTTTTTTGGTGTCGTGGAAACGGTTGTACAATGACTTAATCTGTGTGCTGTTTCCTCCGCCACTGTATCGCTCTGTGTATTTTGGTTTACCGGGACATCACGTACTCAAGACAGTACGTAAAACGCCCGTCTGGCCATGTACAAAAACATTTTTTTTAAGCTACACGTTGAGACATTACCAGTTAAAACAAGTCTGGAGAAAAAATGTATTTTCATTTCTACGGTGAGCTGTAGCCTTTGTGGTGCTCCTGAAACGGTTGAGCATTGTTTCATGCATTGTAAAGATGCAACACTTGGGACATCACGTAACGGACATTGAAAAAAAGACTTAATTTGACGCCGCATTTTGCACGACTTCTCACTGCACTACCATTTAGTGATGAACTCTTAGATGTGTTATTTGTAATTCGATTACGCAGCCTGTGGAAAACACGCAGTATGTACAGTCTTTGTCAAAAGTAACCAGGCTGCATGGTTTGCTTCCAGCTTGTACAGGTTTGCAACCAAATTGTATGCCCAGACCGAGTATGAACCGCAGTGGTACTCACTCTTAGTGCTGTGTTGTTCATTGCCTCTTTTCTAGTTCTTTGTTGCTTAGATGTGTCGTGCTATAATGTATTCAAAATGCGCTCCGAATTCACTCTTTTCTCGTGCCTGTTGATGTGCCACTGTTTGTAGATAGCTCATGTCGTACATAAAGCATCGCATCATTGTAATAAATACTATGTTGAAGAAAAAAAAGCGGTGATAGTCTAGTGGTCTCGGTGAGCGGCTCTTAAATGAGATCTGTTGGCGCATTCGCAGGTTCAATTTCATTTTCGTGAGCTCTAACTCAGCTGAAGGTCAGATTTACACGGTCCGCGAATGAAAGCCGAGGCCCCGTAGTGAAGATTTCGCTTCGAAAGAATTTTTTCGCCAGGTCAAACTGATTGTCTGGAGTGAGATGTACAAAGAAGGCGACGCCAACACAGCTTACGAAACATTCTCTTTACTACGCGAGTCATATAATGCCGCTTTTCTTTATTGAATGCGTCCTCTAGTAGTTTAAGGAAGCACAAAACACCACGGATTAAAGCTAAGCTTTAGCTTAGAGAAAGCAAACGTAGCAGGGAACGGCAGAAAGTTAGGTGGGCGGATGAGATTAAGAAGTTTGCGGGGATACAGTGGCGGCAACTAGCAAAGGACAGGGTTAATTGGAGAGACATGGGAGAGGCTTTTGCCCTGCAGTGGGTGTAGTCAGGCTGATGATGATGATGATGATATATAAAAAAAACAAGTTATACCATGACTATTTATTGGCGAGGCCCGAGTAAATGGGCAGAATTTGAGAAGTACCAAAATACTCTAAGGACAGAGTTAAGGAAAGCAAAATGGTATTCCTATCAAAACCACTTTAAAAGCGTTTATAATAGCCAAGGACGAATATGTGAGGCTACAAACTAGCTCACTTCCGGAATGAAAACAAGCGATAATGTTAACTCGTAGTTGGTGGTGCAACTCACAGTGGTGAAAGGTTAGCTAATGCAATGAACACACACTTCGTGAAATCAGATTCCTACATTAACACTGATGCAAACATGTGCGATGACACTATATCAGTGGGTCCAATTCTGACTCAATCTTTCTTTTTTATGCGACCTACGGACTCAAGTGAGATTTCAAACATAATTGAGAAACTACAAAATGTGTCTACCCGTGTTGATGAACTTGTTACAGATGAAATAAAGTTGATATCTCCTTTTGATATGCGATGTCCTTAGCTATATCATTATACTCACTTTGAATACTGGTATATTTTGTAAAAAAATAAAAATTACTAAAGCCACTGCAGTATATATAGGTGGAGATGCAAACACTTAGTATCTAACTAGCGGCCTAGTTCGGTACTTCCTGCAGCATCTAAGATCTTTGAAAACAATATTCATCACAGAGAGGAATAAGCCGGGCTAGTTGGTACATTCTTTGCATAAAAACAACGCAGTAGACGGGGCCAAGTAGAGAGAACGCAGAGACACAGGCGCTGACTCTCAACTGAAAGAAGTTTGTTGCAGACACAGTAATAAGTAGAAACCCATATCTTGCCCACGTGATAAAAACATGAAAACATTAAAATTAGGTTTCAAGTTTCTTCGCAATCAGCCATTGAAAAATATGATTTCTTTTCTTTTCAAGTTAATAGAAGGAGTGCTGACGCACTTCTCTCCTCGTTGATGAATGGCATACGCTTCTAACATTTCACGTTCAAGCTGGTTCTTGTAGCGTTTAAAGACCTTTGTCATGTCCAAAGTGGCAGTGCACTGGCAAGTGGTCACGTGTTCCAGTACGTTCTTTGTTGTGCCGTCTTTAATATCTCTATTATGCTCTCTGAGTGTGTCATTCAAACAGCGCCCAGTTTGTGCAATATATGATGATGCCCACGATAATGGGAGATCGTAGACAGTTCTTTTGTGCAGTGTGTCTGTGTTCTCTCTTCTTGGTCCCGTCTACTGCGCTGTTTTTATGCAAATTCATCACAGGTTTGTTCCCTTTTTCGAGAAGCATCAAGTATTGACTAAGTGTCAATATGGCTTTTTGAAGCATCGGTCCACTAAACAAGCTGTCTTGCATATCAAAGACAGAGTAATTGAAAACGTAGAAAACATACACTAGGCCATTTTGTTAGACATTCAGAGAGCATTTCATTCTATACTGTTCTATTTCATCACCATAATCAGCTTGACTACGCCCACTGCAGGGCAAAGGCCTCTTCCATGTCTCTCCAATTAACCCTGTCCTTCGCCAGTTGCGGCCAGTGTATCCCCGAAAACTTCTTAATCTCATCCGCCCACCTAACTTTCTTCCGCCCCCTGCTACACTTGCCTTCCCTTGGGATTCACTCCGTTACCCTTAAAGACTAGCGGTTATCTTGCCTTCGCATTACGAGTCCGGCCCAAGTCCGTTTCTTCCTCTTGATTTCGATTTATTACCGAGCAAATGATCGAGATACGGTGTGAGTGTATTGTACTACACCTTGGAAAAAAGTTATTTAAATGACAGGTTATAGCTTGTGAAAACCGCTGACGCGGTATCAGTGCCTGAGAAGTTAAAACAAGGACTGCCACAACGGTCAATATTAGGCCCATTATTATTTCTCATTTATATCAACAACAGTGTCAAACAGAGTTCCCCTCAAGTTATAATGTATGCGGACAATACCAATATCTTCTTCTGTTGACATAGCATACCCACACTAGAATCTTCTGCCAACAGTTACCTTCTACACCTTTCAACATGGTTAAGAAAAAATTTACGAGAAAATTTACGAGTTCCGTCTATTCTACTCATACTTATTTTCCGATGAAAAGTTTAAGAGCCTCATAAAATTCTTTTCGCATTTGCAGAAACAGAAAAGTGATTGTCGCACCCGTGGATCTGAGACATGGCTGATACCACGCAGACGTACAAATTATATGCTACAGTCGCTCACGCACAGCTTGCCGTGCTTGCTTAACAAATTACTGTCTGCAAATTTTGGCTTAAGCGCACGTAATAGAAAACAGACACGTGAAATTTTTTTCTCATCCCAGTTTTTGTGCAGCTAATGGTATTCACTGTATTTTCATTGCCTTTATGTTTTTCGTACTGTATACTTTCATGTGCTGTGTTTTGATGTGTTTCGAATGTGTTTCGATGAGTCAACTTGCGTGAAAGTGGAACTGCACATGTGTTCAAAATTTTGTGTTGGCTATATGCTGCTGCCTTGTACGGGCATCAGGCACCCTCAAGATGCCAATGGCAGCTTTTTTGCCTCATGACCCCCAACGGGTCGTTGGGAATAAAGTTTTGAATTGAAAAAAAAATTGAAGAACAAATTGATTGAGATTGAATGCTTCAAAGTGAAGTTGTATCATATTTCGTCCTGCCAACTTAAGGTCAAATTTGAGGACACTTATATTCGTCAAATTTAAGAGCATGAGTTTCTCGGGGTATGGTTTCAAGTAGACCTGAGCTGGCCTGTGCGCGTAAAAAGTTCAGCGTGAAATAGCCCGCACAATTTGGTGTGAGCAAAAATATCTAGGCTCATACCTCTATTTAATCTTTTTTACTCAAAATTGGCATAATGTCTGTTGCTTTGGGGGACCACTACGCCGTACAATTATGCAAAACTGAGTGCATTACAAAAGAAAGGTCTTCGCTGTTTTTAATCTTTCCACGGAAATATACAGGACTCAGGGCAGCTCCACTGTTCGCAAAACGCAGTATCCTAAGTGCTGACGAGTTATATTTTTTAATAGTACAGAAAGTAATACATGAGAATAAACTTTACGGAAACAGTGATAGTGAAAATGATGAATACGTTTTAAGGCACCGAAAATCAGAAACTCTGGGAAGCGAAGAATGACATAACAAGTACCTTAAACTTGAAGGAAAGCTTTATCTTGAATGCACATCAAAAACATTGTATGTCTTTGAAATTTATCGCCCGTGTTATTGTTTTAAAACATGTTGTTTTGGTCAGTACAAAGAACCTTTTCCTGTGTGTGCTGTGGTACAATTTTATTTTGTGATATGAGCACGCATTTATTTTACGATAGCACCATGTAGTGTTTGAATAGTGGCTGTTTGTGCTGTTGTGCTAGTAAGTTCATATGACTAATGTTGGTTGGTTGGTTGGTTTATGGGGTTTAACGTCCCAAAGCGACTAAGGCTATGAGAGACGCCGTAGTGGAGGGCTCCGGAAATTTCGACCACCTGGGGTTCTTTAACGTGCACCGACATCGCACAGTACACGGGCCTCGAATTTCTCCTCCAAAGAAATTCAACCGCCGCGGCCGGGATCGAACCCGCGTCTTTCGTGACAGCAGCCGAGCACCATAGCCACTGAGCCACCGCGGCGGCATATGACTAATGTAGGGTGAAATGTCGCGTCTTTGCATAATGTATAATTCCGAAGCAAAAGGTGCTTCGTTTTGCCTATGTTGTGATAAAATTTTGTAACAATACTGCTGCGAACTGCGTAGGGTAAGAGGCCTCGTCAGGCTTCAACAACCTGTACCCTCTGTCCCTGCATCAGGCTGCATATATTGTCTGCTGCTGAAACGAAGTAAATAAATAAATAAATAAATAAATAAATAAATAAATAAATAAATAAATAAATAAATAAATAAACGGCAACACGGTACACGGTATGCTAAAATGCCTAACGATTCGAGTTGCAGGATTACGTTCCTATCTTTTCTCTTCTCTATGGGGTGCTGTGTTTGCCCAGCATTCTGTGAGAGCAGTATCCTTTGCCCGGGCATCAAGAGTCAGGTCTTGGTCAGAGTGAAATGAACTCCTGTAACTTTAAGCCCAACTCAGACGGCGGGCGGCAGTATGCAAATTATGTGACGCATGAAATTAAACGCTGCGCTGTGAACAGAAATAAGCAGCAGCAAAAACGGAGCCACGCGGGAGGCGCAGCTCTGCAACGCCCGTGGATCGATGCGCAGGCCCTCGATGCGATGCTCTCGGGTATCGCGCGTCGTAAACATGCCGGCGAGGAAAGGCAGAGTGAGCGGCGGCTGGTGTGGATCGTCCATCGCTAGTTCGGGACAATCTGAGGTGGGGTTGAGCGCTCCTCGGCCCTTCTCCGGACGAACAACAGCCAACTTCTCATGGCGCTTCGCGTACATTACTAGGTGCCCCAGGTTGGCGCGCTATTTGGGAGAGTTCAAAGAAAGGCTCACTCCGCCTATACACGTTACGCAGCCACAGTTGTATGCGGCGGCGTTGCATACTTGGTGAGTCAGCCAGTACCTAAACCCCGCTCATTCAACGGGGAGGAATAAAATCTTGAATTGTGTGTGCGCGCCGAAAATTGCATTGATGGAGTATGCTGTTAATGCATGCAATAACACTGTTGCACGCAATACAGATAATGAAATAATTTCGCTTCGTAATAAGTACCCATCTGTTATTAATCTCCCCAAAGAAACCTTAGCCATTTCTTGCTTTAAAGAAAGAAGTAAAGTGAACAGAGGGAAGTGACTCGTCTTTCTTTCTTCACACCAGGTATAACTTTGCGCAGATTTCCAATGCTTTCATAATTTATTCATTGTTGCTTGCTTCAGCTCATGCATTGTTGTATTATACACTGCATGAGTAAGTTTGTAGTAATGCATAGCCGGATGTCCCGCACTATCTTGTTTTTTTTTCTAGTCTTATTTCATGTTTCCATTCATGTTAATTGCTTATGGGTCAATGAGTGTAAATGTGTATTTATCTGCATGAAATGTCTTAGTACTGTCTGGCTGATGCCTGAGCCCGAGTGTAAGCCTCGTCAGGTGGCATATGAATCTCCTTTTGCTTCGTCTCTCGTGGATATGGCGTATTTTTGTATTTATGTCCGAAATAAATTGAATTGCATTGAACTTATTCGGCCGTGCACTGCGGTAAGCCCTCTTTTCTGCCATGTGTCAACGTACAGTGGTGAGCAGCCTTGTCTAGAGCGCTCGGGCGGTGCACTTCCTTGCAAACAAATCCAGATTTTGTGGCAGCCTCTAGGGTCCAGCTGCAACGATTGCACGGAAGTAGCGCCAGATAGCCTCGTAAACAAAGCAGGCACGAAAACTTTGCCCTGTAATGAGGGGCTGCTCTCTAATTTCGGTTTTTGTTACCAAGTGCGCACTGCTCAAGCGCTCTAGACAAGGCTGCTCACCACTGTACGTATACCTTGCACAAAGTGAGACTTGCGATCTCGAGGGCATGAAGTCTCCAGTCACAGAATGGTGAATCTTGCATTAGCCAGCGCACCATTGCGTAGCGCGTCATGGACTGCTACTGCTACGCCTCCAATGCCGCTGCTGCCGGGATCTGTTGTGCTGTAGCGCATTCTGTGTACTGCGCGCCATCTAAAGACAGCCGCGCCGTCTGTGCTTCCTGGTTGCGAATGCCCTTGGCGTGCTTCCAAAGCAGCAACGTTGACATGCACCATCAGGTTCTTGCCACTAACACAACGTGATAATAGAATTTGCTGGCGCTATGAACCTTAAGTGCATCTGAGGCTGAAATTGCGCCTTAAAATTATATTTTAAAGCATGGACACGTAACGCATCACTATATTTAGTGAATAGACGATATGCGAAATTGCTTGGCGGTCTGGCAACACCGCGCCCACAACTTCCGGTTTCCATCTTGGCGCGGTCGAGCTCGTCGAGCTGGTGCATCGTTTGCTATGCGTACTTTCTTCTTGCGAGTGGAATTTCAACAGGCAAGCTTCAGCTGCTGCGTTGTTTTCACAGCTGATCTTTGTAGGTGCTTTCAATAAGCGCCAGCTTACTCCTACCGCGTCCTCAGCTTCGCTTGAAGTCTGGCGCTGATGATCGCAATAATCGGCACTCGAAAGTGGGTTGGAAAGTCGAACCATGATCGTGTGCTGTTCTTTTAATGCTCGCATTAAAGCACCAGTTCAAGCATCACGCATTATCATGGCTATTTTATTCCCAGGCGGACGTGAATTCATCTGGTAGGGTAGCGAGCGGTTGTTTTGCGGTGAGTGCGCACGTGTGTTGACAAACTTCTGTGATAGTGCGAACTTTCGTTCGCGCCGACGCCAGGAGCTTCGTGCATTGCAGTATAATCACACAAGACCCTCGACCAGCTGCGTAATTCGATTCCTTTACTGTAATGTTCAATGCGCATCTGCGGTTTTCAACGTCACCGTTTCAGAGCCCGTCGTCGGTTGATTTTCGCCGCAATTCGTTGAAACCGCGTCTTGCTTAAGACGAAGTTGAAGCGAGTATTGCGATGTTGTCAATCGATATTACCAAGAGGAAAGTGGGCATATATAATTCAAAATGTAAGCAAAGACGCAGTTTTTTTTTTCAGATAAGCACTGAGCTACCGCGGCGGCTTGATTAGAGAAAGAGCGTACAGCTGTAGGTGCCTGCACGGACTCGATACGCTGGTCAAGTTGTGTGTGCAGGGGCGAAATTAGCATGTTCGGTTGCTTCCGAAACTTAATTAGCTTACTCCCAAACTTGGACAAATGGCTTTGTTGCGAAGCAAGCTGTTGAAGCAATTGCCACAACGATAATAAAATCTGATGGCCTGAAGCGTTTTCAGAACACTGTTGCACGAACTTTCTAGCTTAGAATTGCGTCCCTCCTTCATAATAAAGTAGCTATATTATTCGCTTTTTTTTTTAGATTTTCGTCGCCGCAGATATGTAAGGTATAGGAATCCTCAAGAAATAAAGCATTCGCACCTCAGTTTTTATACGTAGGGTGTATTGCTTCACAAAGACTCCTTAACGCGCATAACATATGCGTATGGTCCAGAGAGTTTGCTCGCCCTTCTAAAACTAATTGAACGCGGGAAAAACTTAACTGAACACGTAGCAAACTAAGCAGTAATCGGCATATGGTTCTTCGAGTGAACTTATTTCGCCACGGCACGAGCGATTGGCCCGCTCAAAAAAATTACCTTCTCTATTACGTTGTTCAAGTATGCGTCTATATATATTCACGCCCGACCGGGGAGTTGATAAATGCACGAAATCGGCTTCTAATTTTGATCAGAGACAACAAAGGCTGTAGTCCTTATCTTAATTTAAACGCAAATCACCTCGAGAGATTTGTCAAAAATCAGCGCAGAAAGCGAAAGCTGCGCACTGATCCGCGTGCTGTCACATGATACCTCGCATGGCGTTTTGTGTTGGGACGGAGTAAAAAAATAGAAAAGCGAAAAGCTGGAACGCACCTAGTTCTGGCACGTATCGTAGTGTCTTTTCACAGTGGAGAGGGTAGCGCAACACTGCATCGGCATTTTACTTTTCAAACGAAGCGCAGCCGTTTTAACCCAACGCTGGGCAGCGGTTTCGTTTTCTGTACCGTGCCAACATGGAGGACTTAGTTCTCGGAGCGTCGAGAGATGGCGCTGCGCATTTCGCATATCGTCTATTCTGGCGGGTTTAGTGGTGCGCAGGTTGAATGCAAGCAATATGCGGGGTTGAACGTTCCAAAGCTGAAAATGGGCCATGACTAATGGCGTAGTTGTGGGTTCTAGGTAAATTTTGGACCATCTGGGGTTCTTTAAGTGCATGGGTATCACACAGCTGACAGATATTATTGGGATTGCACCTCAATGAAAATGCGGCCGTCAAGACCAGGATTCAATATGTCGTCCTTGTGTTCAGCAGGCGAGCGTCCCAGCCATGAAGCCACAACGGTGGGTGGCGGGTTTATTTTTGTTTATGAGGTTTAACGTCGCAAAGCGACTCAGGCTATGAGGGACGGCGTAGTGAAGGGCTCCGGAAGTATCGACCACCTGTGGTTCTTTGACGTGCACTGACCTCGCACAGTACACGGGCCTCTAGAATTTCGCCTCCATCGAAATTCGACCGCCGCGGCGGGATCAAACCCGCGTCTTTCGGGTCAGCAGCCGGCCACCATGACCACTGAGCCACCGCGGCGGCGACAAAGGCGGGTGGTAGTATATGCACTTGCGCATAACAGATTAGGACATACGAATAACATAGACGGAATGTACAGTGATGAAATTTATGAGCGTGAACACGGGAGCGCGTAGCAAGTAGCCTCAAGCCCTACTTGTGGCGATGCGCGGCGGCTGCTTTTTGCAACGTGGTGGAAAGGGTTATGCCACATTGCCAGCTTCCAGCAAGCCGAAGGTCACACCTCCCTTTCCACTTTGTTAATGAAGGCGGCCGCCGCGTATCGCCACGAGTAGGGTTCGAGGCTACCTGCCACGCGCTGCCGTGTTCACGCTCATAAATTTCATGACTGTACTATGCTCAGTCCCCATGTAATGCGCTCTGAGAACTCGTGCAAGGCATGCAGCCAGAAATATTTTCCGGAGTTGTTATGTTACCGTTTGTTACCGAGCCTGGGGTAAAGGGCAGGGGCATACGTGCCAGACTGTTACAATCTCAAAAGTCTAAAAATACTGGTGTACTGTCCCCACTCCCCCTAAACTGCTTAAAGGTTCAAATACTTTCTTCGGCAGGGTGCGCCTGACTGTGGAAGTGGCTGCGCACTCCCTCTGTGGGCAAATGGAGTCGAAGAATGGTAGTACTTTCTTCCCATGTGTATACCGCAGAGCTTTATAGTCACCTGCGACCTGCATCTTTCGCCAGATACTTCCTCACTGGCTTCGCTGAATGAAAAACAAAGCGATCTCCATCGCTATAATAGACGGGCTGTGGAAAAGTTTGCATTCAAAGCAACCCCTCTAATGCACGTAAATCGTCGAAAGTGCCACAAAGTGTCGGGTCACAGCGCCGAGGGTAGCAGAGTTTTCGAAATTATAAGAACTCATACAAATATTGCTTACGGTGGGCTACAGGCCTTTAAGTGAATAAGGAGACTAAAACTAACAGTTAAAATGTCAACTCCTCAATGAGTTACACAGGCAGAGCGAATGGTGGGCCTAAAAATTTATATGCAGAAACCAAAGTAATGGTCTACAGTCTCGGAAGCGAACCGTAGTTTACAATTGGCAGAAAGGTACTGGAAGTGGTAAAATGTGTACGTCTATTTAGGGTGGGTGGTGACTGAAGATCACAGTCACGAAAGCGAATGAACTAGAAGAATAACAATTCGAAGGTGCGCATTTGGCATGTTCTCTGAGATCATGAATGGCAGTTTACCAATATCCCTCAAGCGAAAAGTATATAACACTCGTATCTTACCGGTAGTTACCTAAGGGGCAGAAACGTGGAGGATAACGAAAAGGGTTCAACATAAATTTAAGTCTACGCAGTGAGCTATGGAAAGGAAAAGGATAGCTGTAACGTTAAGAGGCACGAAAGGGACACAGTGTGTCAGGGAACAAACGCGGGTTAATGACATCCTAGTCGAAATCAAAAGGAAGAAGTGGGCAAGGGCAGGGCATGCAATGCGAAGGCAATATAACCGCTGGCCCTTAAAGGCAACGGAGTGGATTCCAAGAGAAGGCAAGCATAGCAGGGGACGGCGGAAAGCTAGGTGGGCTGATGAGATTAAGAACTTTGTGGGCATAGGATGGCTCCAGCTTGCAGAGGGCAGGGTTTTTTGGTGCGATATAGTTAACATTTGAAGAACATCTTTGCTGAAGGAATGTAGTATACAACAGGAAAGGCTACCAATAAGTATGCCTCCGCTAAGGCATGCAGTTGCATATACGCATTAGAGAACGGTGCTTCTCGTCTATGTTGCAGTGCGTGCCAATTAATTACAACTCTGCTGATAAGCGAACAGAATCTACGGCCTTCCGTAGAGCCACACAGGTGTTCGTACGATTTTTTCGGAGCAGTGCCTTTCTGAGGAACAACGCTTCGCATGAACGGTCGGTGCTTCGGCTCAGGGAAAATACTCCAAGATGAAATCTTCGCGATACGCCGCTATATGTTATATTATGTTATTGTTGTGTCCCCTTATTGCTTTTGTGTGTGTGCGAATCCCATCCTCGTCGCCACTGTCGTGTCCGGTCGCTGTGTTGAATGCAGCGAAAGACGCACACGGTACTTTAAGACTTCGTTTATTTAAAGCCGATGAGGGTGCGACCAGCGTCGACCGAGGCAGGAGCCGAACTGGCCGCCCGAAGAAAGGAGGGAGCGGAGAAGCGTCCACGGGAGGGAGTGGCTTCCCAAAACAGGAGGAGGATGCGGGGGCGCACGGGGGCGCACCATGGGGGGGCATCTGGCGACAGCGTGCGACGAAGGGCAAGTGGTCGTTAGGAGGAGGATGCGAGTGGTCGTTAGGAGGAGGATGCGAGTGGTCGTTACGGGGGCGCACACACACAAAAGCAATAAGGGGACACAACACTGTTGTGTCCCCTTATTGCTTTTGTGTGTGTGCGCCCCCGTAACGACCACTCGCATCCTCCTCCTAACGACCACTCGCATCCTCCTCCTAACGACCACTTGCCCTTCGTCGCACGCTGTCGCCAGATGCCCCCCCATGGTGCGCCCCCGTGCGCCCCCGCATCCTCCTCCTGTTTTGGGAAGCCACTCCCTCCCGTGGACGCTTCTCCGCTCCCTCCTTTCTACGGGCGGCCAGTTCGGCTCCTGCCTCGGTCGACGCTGGTCGCACCCTCATCGGCTTTAAATAAACGAAGTCTTAAAGTACCGTGTGCGTCTTTCGCTGCATTCAACACAGCGACCGGACACGACAGTTATTATATGTTATTATTGCACCTCTAATACCTGTCTGGCTTAAGCTAGCAATATATTATGCCTTTTTCTATTCCAGGCTATCATACTGTATTTTAGTCTGGGGAACCACAACAGCTGCTAACATTGAAAAACTTCACACACTCGAAAAAAGAGCCTTGCGGGCATTAGAAGGATTTTATGGCTTACCGTTAAATTTGCCAACTGCCCCACTCTTTAGAAAATACAGTCTACTAAACACTAAGCAGATTTATAACTTTCGCCTGCTGCAGCATATACACAAAAATCGATTATATGATTCCACCAATGACACCCCGACAATGAGGTACCCCTTCCGCAAAATAATGAAAGTAGTTCCAAGAATCCGTACAAACTACGGCAAACAAAGTTTGAATTATCAGGTACCAACTATTCTCAATGTGTTTAGCGTTAAAACTGAATTTACCATTTCTCTAAATAGTTTTAAGAAAAAAATCAAGAAGCTTTTGTTAGAAACTGACCCTCTACTAACATGAAAATTTCTTAAGGTCGTCTCGTTTTTGGCCTACATTTTGTTCTTTTTACTTTTGTACTGCATATTGTGTTACTTTATTAAGTTACTACGCTTTTAGTCTTTGGTAAATATTTTTTGTTTACATGGTGTATGTTTTCTGTGCAGTGCCTGTGCACCTCTTTTGTATAATTATTGTGTATCTTCTGTTCTATTGACGTTGTCAGTAATGCATGCAGTGTTTCTTTGCTTGCATTTTGTTATGTCATTACATTTATGTATATATATATATATATATATTACATCCCCTGTGCGTAATATTCCGTAGCCACACTTTCAATACAGCGCATCTCCATCTCGTTTTGTGCCACCAATGTCACCAATTTTTTGTATTTTGTTGCCATGATGTTATCATGCTTGTATGTGCTGCGCACCGCTGCCCCTGCTTCAGGTGCCGGGACCTCGTCAGGCCAATTGGCCTTTTGCCCCGGCTCCCTCTTTCTGTAGAAAGAAAGAAAATAAATTTCAAAATTTCAAATTATATGTTGTGCTTGATACAGACAATTGTGCTTGCTTTTTTTCATTCCTTAGCCTTTGTTTACTCATGTGTTCAATTTTTTTCCTTTTCTTCTTACATATTGTATAACCTTTTTGGCGCCACTTACCTGCTGTACATTCTTATTCCTTTTTACTGTTATTTTTTTTTCTTTCTCTGTAGTGTTCTTGTCTTCGTTGGTACAAATCTTGAGTTTGCTCCCCCCTTATGTAATGCCCTCGGGCCTTTAAGGGAAAATAAATGAAATGAAAAGGTAGCTAATAAATACTCTGTATTGCAGTGCTACTACTTTGGGAATGGTTGCCGTGAACATAAGGGAAGCGAACTGGACCTTAGGTAAAATGTACTGTATAACAGGATGTAGGAGCGATGAGCGAATATTCCAACTTTTGGAATAGCGAATCAAATATTCCGCTATTGTATTCGCTGAACTAATCTAATAAGGCACGCTCAAAATCTTTCAGAAAGCGATCATATTCTCACATTTTCGAATAACTGGCAGAATGGTCTGATAAAGAACTATATTGTTTCCTTCACCGGCTATATTAAAAACAGGGCCCACTCCGGCTCCACATAGCAAGCGGCCGTGATCAGTCTGCGCGTGATATAGGATTGAGCATCGCGAATGGGTTCATTCGTGCGCTGGCGTTCATAATGCTCACAAGTGTCGGCTCAGATCACGATCTGAATGTGAGCTGGAGTGAGCCCCGTTTAGTCGACTTGTGAGTGAATTCGCCGGCTATTTTTCCAACATTTCTCCAGAGAAGGATTTTTAAATTCTTTTTGATAATGTTTGTAATGCATAAAACACTAGCCCTAATGGCTCCCACCTGCTGTACTATTTTCTGTGAAAGAACATTCTGACTCTGAACCCTGGCCTTTATTCCCGATCTCAGAAGCCATGACCGATACGTTGCACTCGCCCCTCTCATCTACTGAGGGGTCTCAGTAGCTGAAGGTAACCTTCTTATACGTATCACATGAAGGTGACCGCGATCAGCCAGTGAATTTGTTTCGCGTACTCGCTACACCCTAAATACGAATACGCCTGTATGGAACTAGGAAGGGAGTATGGTGTCCTCCAGCGCACTTCGTTTTATAAAAGGCATTGCGGTATGGAGGACAGCTCACTCATTTTTTAGTGCTTTCTGTTTAGAGTGTATAGCGTAGATGAGTCATGCAACAACTATAGTTATAAAAGCTACAGCTCCGTGCCTCAGCGGCACCGGTAGCGCTTGGCCGTTCTGAACGATTATTTTATTTTTGTGCGAGCACTCGCAGAAGTATCGAATATTCGTAAAAATTTTTATTCATGTTCGATTCGGTTCTATCCGTATTCAATTTTTATTTGATAACGTCTGAAGGTACGCTATTCTTATTCGATTCTGTTTTGAAAAAGAACGAATCGCTGACTCGGAGATGGCAGTCATCCCTGTTCACGAAGGGCTAGCCTTCAACGTACCGCAAGTCGTAATTACTTCCCATAAGGATTTGCTGTAGTGTGCACCTATTATCTGTTCTGTTTCATCGTTTAGTGAACTCTGTGAACTCTAGAAAACACTGGCCAGTTGGACGACTGTTACCCAAGTTAAACAGTTTAGTTGTTTGTTCATTTATTTTCGATGAGGTGGCTGCTTACACCCGAAGGCCTTTTAGAACTGCAATAGACTGCTAAACTGGGTGAGCTAGAGAGGGTTCATGGCTGGACGGCTCAGCAACAGCGTATTGCAGCACCGTCCCACGGTGCTCAAGCTGGGCATTCTAGCACCATAACATTGAAAAAGTTTCATCCCCTGCCGCATTATGAAAGTAGGCAACAAGTTCACAAGGCTCGGTAAACCTGTTTGAGCGGGCTTTCTGCAATAGCGCCGCTAGAAACACGGCCGGTCGACAGCGCTACTCAGTGGTAGTCGCTAGGCCTAACTTCTTTAGCATCGAAGAAGGAGCGGGCGGCAATTTGGAATTGGCCAGCGCTATAGTCAGTGGTCTGCTCATGGCACCGCCTTACTGACAACCCCATCGTCTCATATTAAAAGAAAGACATGATCGATTTCAGCGACGCCTTTGCAAAAAACGTGTTAAAGCACGTTCTGTGCTAAGGTAAATGGGCGCGCAAGTTAAATATCCCTAGAGGGGTCGAAAGGCTTGAGCCCCAACCGCCTCCATGAGCCTCGAATTCATCTAAGACATGGGATCATGCCGAAGCTCGCAGAGAGAGACGGAAAGTGAAAATATCAAAAAAGCAGTTTATTTTCTGCTCATCGAAGGGGGGGGGGGGGGTGGCGAATGGTTCACCCGCCTTGTCGGATGGTCTACTTTGTTGGGGTCTGGGATCAGCCATATCGATTGGAGCTTCGCGGGTTCTTTCGACGGTGGACTCGTTGGCGTGCCGGGACGCTGCGTCGGTCAATTCGTGCCGGGATTCATCATATGGGTCTTCCTGGCGCGGTTGCCGACGACTTGGCGGCAACTTTTTCGAGAGGGGATAATTGTCCCTTCTTCCTCGCGTCTAAAGCTCGAGTGACCTCCCCCCCCCTCTCTCCAGGATTTTCAGCCGGGGATTTCTTCTCTCCCCCCTTCTCTTCTCGACAGCCTGTTCTCTCTTCTCCGTCAGAACGTCCTCGAAAACTCTCCTTTCCCTGCAGATGCGGCCGCATGCCTGGGGAGTCGCTCTCCGGTGCCCTTGAAATGGCCAGCTCAAGTGGGTTGTCGCAGCTTGTTTCCTCGGAAGTGGCCCCCACTCGGGACGCTGTTCCCTTTCGTCAATGGGCACCTTGATGGTTCTTCGCCGGCGTTGGAGAGCGCGGGGCCCGCGTGAGGGCCTGTCGACGACACGTGCTCCTGGAAACCGGCGGCGGTCGAGGCCGCAACGAGTCATGGGACCCACGAGCCTTTGAACTCGGACGCTGTATGGGAGCTCGACGGTCGAGGCCGAATGAGGTCGGAAGGTCGCCAGAAGCAAGAGAGGCGCGGCCTTCAGCAACCATACGGGTCGTCACTCAAGCGACCAGGTCAGCCGCGCTGGCGACAGGCGCTATGCGGCTGTGAACAGATACTTGCTTGTATAGCAGCTACCGCTTCTGTCAGCAACTCGATACTGGTCAGCAGTCCTCAATGGGGATTCATTTTTTGCATTACTGTAACTCAGAGCTTAATGTTTACAAGAAAACTCATTCTAGCACTCTTTTCTGACGCTAGTGCCAGGTATCTGCCGTAGAGAAGGTGTTGGCTTGGCGTGGAGGGCTTGCGGGAGGCGCGGTGGAGTACGGTGGTGGAGTCAGTGCTGCTACCGGACGGCGCCGTCGGACGGCATTCTGCGTTCTACGCTCCCTTGTAAATGACTAAGATATCTGCAAATACAGCTCCACTCTGCCTATCACCGCATCACATAATTTACCCTAGGGACCTCTGGTTTCCATTGCCCAGAACGGTGGTGAGCTCCCTGACAACGGGGAACCACGATTAAGCTTAATCGCGGTTAGACTGCTCGTGTGACTATGGGCTATAAGGCAGTGCTAGAAGTGGCTCTAGCTTTAAAGCTACATCCACTTACAGCTGGTCATGTGACCAGCTGTAAAGGCAAAAAGTTTAAAAACAGGCGAGAAAATAATATAACCAGAGGAGAAGTATTGATGCAATAACATAATCTGTGCAGGCAGTTTAGATAAGCTGCATTTCGCCACAAGTTATGCTGTCGCAGGGAACGACCGAGGTATAGAAAATAAACGGAAATGGCGGAAGGTTATGTTGGTCCGCCATCACCAAAGAGTGGGGTGAAGCGAAGCAAGCGAGCAAAGGCGCACGGCCGGCCGATCTGTGTGGATAACGTCCCTTCCGGCAGTTCTCCCATTTTGCCGTCCCGACACCCGGCGCTCCCGGAGGCAACGAGGATGTGTCGGCGGCTGGTTTTTATAAAGCGATTTCGTCTGTTTTTACGCACAGAATTGTGAAAAAATAGACAGACAGACATGATTTTCAAGGTCACTTCTTTCCTTATATTGCATTTCATGCAATTTGAAAACTGTTTCAGCTTCCCCCTCAGCTCTGCCTTAAGGATATGACGCGATAGCATTAATAAGGTCCATAGTGATGGTTCAACAGCGCAAACACACACAGACCAAGAAGGAGACAAGACACACACAGGAAAGATAAAGGGTGCGTGAGTGCGCCATCTCTAACATTATCTGTAAGGGAAATGAAAATGCTACACAGTGGTTAGTGCTTCTGTGGATACACACGTGCTTTTAAAGCGGTTTTTACCTTTTTTAGTAATATGAGATTGTTGACATTGCGCATGTGCGCTGTTTTCATGTGTGTTGTCGTGTGTGTATATTATGACATGCTTCTTCCTAATAAAAAATCAGTTGTAAGTTCAGCGCTGTGTGTGTCTTGTCTCCTTCTTGGTCTGTGTGTGTTTGCGCTGTTGAACCATCACTATGAATCGACACCAACTAGCCCAATCTGCAGTTCTTCTACAGTTTAATAAGGTCCTTCAGAGTGGCGGGGTTCTCTTCGCGTGTATCACTTTGGAGACACGGACACGGTCCTTTCCTTTGCTTTCACGTAACGCCTTATTTACCCTTGACATTAAAGTGCGACAACATAAGAGATCCCTCACGCGCAAGGACTCCTTCTGTGTCACGTAGGGTCCACCTACATACCCCTATATGCGCGATTAGTCATTCTCTGCGTTATATTGCAGGGCATGTAATGCGAAGGCAAGATAACCGCTGGTCCTTAAGGGTAACGGAATAGATTCCAAGAGAAGGCAAATGTAGCAGGGGACGGCAGAAAGTTAGGTGGGCGGATGAGATTGAGAAGTTTGCGGGGATACAGTGACGGCAACTGACAAAGGACAGGGTTAATTGGAGAGACTTGGGAGAGGCCTTTGCCCTGCAGTGGGTGTAGTCAGGCTGATGATGATGATGATGCTTTACATTCGCAGATCACGGGCAGTCCTCATACCACTACTGGCGTCGCGGTCTTGCGGTTAAGTGATGCGCCATTACCGCGGCTGGTGGCTGTTCCCAACACAGCCACGGCTGGGCCTTGCGTGAGCCTACCTCTCGCGACCAATGACTAATATAAGAGCCACCCATCCGTGGTGCGCAGGTTGTGACAAAGTCACTTGACATATGTGGGAGGTGATCGACCTACTTTTTCGCCCAGCATTCACACTGCTGCCGACGATAAAGACGACGACATCGACTGCGCCGGATTTTCTGTAGAACAGTGGCCTTAACCCTACCGCTTTAATACAAAAGTTAACGCGAGTAAACGTGATACAAAACACTAAGCAGTCGTTACTTTTCAAAACATGAGTGAATTCCTAAGAATTACAAGATATGCCTGGTCACCACGGTATAGAATACATGCAGATATGTACAAAAGTACAAAAAAACTAGACACTTAAACGAAGGCTGGGTGGGTAATAAAGTAACATAGACGGATTATCGTAGCAGTACAAGTCAGAAAGGCGTGCTCCCTAAGTGAAGCGGAATTTGTTTATTATTCAATGAAAAGTGGCCGGGGCGGAGTCTTATCGGTATACACATACCTGTGCAACAAGCACAGAAGCGAAGCTGAGCGGCGATTTTCTAAAGGCTGGATGACGTTTTCTTTCTTCATTTCTGCCACACTTTATTGGTTAGTATACGAGTTGAAAATAAACCTGGCAGCTCTGTTTGGTGTTTATTGTAATTTTCTGTTCAGATAGTCCTTTTTTTGGAAAGCATATTCAAGACGTAAATTCAAGTTTGGGGCGTACACAGCTCACGCAAGCCAATTTGCGGACAAGAACAGGCGCTCTTTTAAGTATTATTTTTTTATCAGGGTTTCTAACTGACTGAAATATGCTACCTGAAAAAGCTCCAGATATGTTAAGGTAATTAATCGAATCATCTCTGTAAATCCCTTGCTTGTTTTCGGACCACTGCGGGGGCGAAGTTTTTTTTATTTTATTTATCCACCGTACCCCTAAGTGCCCTCGTGAGATGGTATTACATAAGGGGGGGGGGGGGGGGGGGCGATACAACCATGAAAATACGGCACAGGCACTTGAAACAAAATGCATGTAATAACGAGGTGTGAAATAAAGCTAGTAATATACACAAATAACAGAACAAACAACGCAGAATAAAATATTTAGTAAATGCACATAATATAACAAAAATACAAAATCTGTTAGGCCATAGTTTGCTTTAACGAATGCTGAAACGATTGCAAGTTAACCTCAGTACCTATGTGTGATGGCAGGTTATTCCAGCCTATTATAGAGCGAGGAATGGATGATTTCGAGGAAAGCGATGAAAGGCATGTTATGCGTTTTATTTTGTTATCGTGGTCGCGGCGAGGAAAGACTGCAGGTTGTGGCAAAAAGAAGTCATCGTGGAGGGTGGGATGGTGATACAGTTTGTGAAGTAAGGTTAGGCGAGCGAAATGACGTCGACATGATAGTGGTTTCAACTCGGCACGTTGTTTTAATGCTGTGACACTAATGAAGCGTTAATAATCTGAGAAGATCAAGCGAACAGCCTGGTTTTGCAGGGATTCAATGTTGTTGATGATGTATGCTTGTTGAGGGTCCCATATGGCAGAAGCGTACTCAACTTTCGGATGGATTAGTATGATGTAAGCAAGTTTTTTTTTAAATGTGAAGGCGCATGGTGGAGATTACGCCTAAGAAGGCCGAATGCGCGATTTGCTGTTGCTAAGATTGTGTTAATATGGTAATGCCAAGTTAGGTCAGACTGAAAGTGAACTCCTAGGTACTTGTAAGTTGTAAGTTCTACGCCATCGTTATTAAGGAAGTAGGCTGTAGGAATTCGAGAGGAACGGCTAGTAAACGAAATTGACTTTGTTTTAGATGCATTTAGATGCATTTGTTACCCGCTTTCATATATACTGTTTCGTATTGCCCCCCCCCCCCCCCCATGTTGTGGAATTTTTCGGAGCGTATGAATTAGAATGAATACATATATAAGAAAGAAAGAAAGAAAGAAAGAAAGAAAGAAAGAAGGAAAGAAAGAAACCTTTTATAATGGTTCGACATCGAAGGCAACACACGCGGCTGTAGGCACTAAGGTTACGAGTAGAATTTTATGCACAATGTGAAAACAGTGGTACTTATAATATATTATGCATCATCAGGAGCGCTAGTTAAGAGTGGGACAGGAAAAAGTGCCTTTTCTTGAACTCTGCCTCCAGACTTCGTGGTGGCTAAATATCAGTGATTGTGAGGGAAGTGTGGAACCTGTATAATAAAAGCAACGGAATGCAGCACACAGCTGCTCAATTGTGGTCGATCAGCGAAAAAGACACATGCTCAGGCAAGAAGTCGTCCGGATGTCATACACACTCAGATAACCACGAACTCTGGGCCCAGCACCGGACCGCCACTCTTCTCAGTGGCGCTCCGCAGGGACACAGAACAGTTGTGTCGTCTAATGATGTACGCAGCACTTTGGATGGCAGGCGAATAGTTATGCGGATATTCACCTCGCGCTATTGATTCATCATTGCGGTCTTTTTCTTCTCTTCGCACGCCAGAGTAATTGTAGGAAACGTTATCTATCCAGTATTTGCGGGCAGATGCTCACGCTGTTCGGGGCGCATTCTTCCAACCGACGTCTCGTAAAATGCGCGTGTATGGCCGATGTTGCTGCTACTGTTCTTTAAAGTGCTTAAATCTGAATTTATTCAAGCGAGAAATATACCTATGCTAGCCGTGACTACTACTTTGCACTAACAACAACAGCCGTATGGGGCTTCCGGATGATGTCTGAAACTGGGTTGAAACCGCGTTGAAAGCACTGACAGGCGCTTTTGCCAGCTGTAGCAGTTAACGACACACGTCATTTTGCGTTATGATGTTGAAAGGGTACTACCGGAAAGTGTGCTTACTTCTTGCAAATGGAGGTTTTGGAAATACCGCGGCCCAAAGAAAGGGAAACCCGGCACTCCTGTGAGAATTACGTCGGCCGCCGTTCCACAAAGCCATAGTACGAAAAAGAGCGGCAACTTTTCGTGCCAGAGCGAGCGCCTCTCCTGAAGCTGGCCGGAAGAGCCAGTCTGGAAGGCGTGAGCGATGCACCTGTCAGCCTCACCGCATGCATATGCGCTTGGCGTACCATTTTCAGCAACGAACCTTCGGCCACACAGAAAACGATCTAAAAGGTTCTCTCCTAGAAGATGAATAGGGAGCATGAATACTAGGTGCAGGCTTGAGAAGAAGATAGCCATTTAAAAATAGGAAGAAATATAGAAAGAAAAATAGAAAACCCTGAGCCTACCTTCAATTTGTGGTGTACCCTGAGACGAGGAAAACAGCCTGGAAATTTTTGTTGGTTAACGGTGCTGGTGGGATGCGTGCGGTCTTGCTTCCTTATTTTTGAAGGTTTTCGCCCAGCAAAGCTACTTCACTTGCCTTGTTTAAAAAAAAAAGTGCTCTTAATTTTAGTTCACTGTTTACACAGCATTACATGCGCGGCCACTGCGAAAGAATAAAACTTCTGGTTTACAGCTATTCTCGTTTTCGTGAGTTTGTGAGGAGGCGTGTGTTTACATTTTTTTTTTGTAGAGGCTATCGTTATCGTAGTCGGCGCACAAATGCAGTTCACTTTCAGAGCTCAGCTCTGGGAGCCGCAAAGGTGGGCAACACCTGCACGCTTGCTTTAGGTTGATTGCATTTCAAATTTGCGAACAATGGCGTGTGGGCTTCTTGGTTATCGTTTCTGGAAGCGACCTGAACATCTGCCGAGGACGATCAGTTGTTGCAAAAACGCCTTGTTCGCAAAGTGTTTTCCTCCATCTCGACTTCCTTGCATCTCGCTGACGTTCCTGGCCCTTCAGCAGATGGGAGCTAGAGCATTAGAACATTACACCGTTTCGGAATGCTTTTTACACCTTTGAGTTTTTTCACGTTTTTTTTTCTGTTTTTGTACTTCGTGGTTCTCGTAAACGCCTTAATCAGCTGGTGGTGTTGGTGAAATTTTTTAATGCTCAGAAAAAGAGTTTCGGGGTCACAAGAACCGCTACATGGTCGGTATCCTTAGTCCGGGACACTGCACGACGATGCCGTGTGTCGTGCCTGCTTTACCAGAGCCCTTTGGGACTCCATTGTGCAGAACTTGAGAAGGACAGTCTCCCATGCCTCCCAGGTGGGGGTGGGGAAGGTGAGAATTCTGTGCACATGCCCCAATCCAAGCCTCGTTACAAGTTTTCCGCTTTGGACATGCCATGTAGATTTGATTAAAGGTCACGCTCGTGTACGTGCAGCTCCCCCAACTCGGAACCAATTCTCAACAACAACAACAAAAAAAAAATCCCCGAAGAAGTACTGCGTTTCTTGTCTGTACACATTTCTATGCATGGCATGTTGCCTGGAGAGCTGCCAGAGGAAGACAGCTGCTGTTATAGTTTTACCTTTCCTTTCAGAGACAAACCGCCGTAGTTGGAGTTGGCGTGTGGAGAAAATCAGGAGTGGACTTGTGGGGACCTCATCCCGCTTCGTCGACTTTAGGATTTTGCTTCCCCGCTATGGGTCCTCCCTAGTTTCTGGTTACTTGAACTAACAAGAGAGGGCGCCAGCGGCGAAGAGACACTCCTTTTGCTCGTGGCGCCTTCGGAGGAGGACGCTTTTGCGGAACTCCAGCGACTTCGTCCGAAGCTAGGTGCTTCTGGTATTTGTTTTGTACAAGCTCTTGGAGCGGTAGTTGTACACCGTGTTAAGGGTGGAAGGCTAGCGGAGGTAGCAGAGTAGAGTGTGCCGTAGGGCTTTGTTTAGGAATTTTGGCGACCTTTTACGTTGCGTAGTCGGTCGGACGATGGGTTGGCAAGCTAGGAAAGCCGGGGCGGACGGGGAGCTAGTGCAGCGCGAGGAGTGCAAGCGTTGGTGTTATTTGGACGAGACGGATTTCGAGAGTTTCGCCGAGGCAGAGGAGGCTAGCTTTGCGTGCAGGCTATGTAAGCATTTTGAGGAGGCGGTTCCGACAATCGAAGGTGATGGGCAGCTAGGATTAAGGAACTCAAAGGGAATCTAAAGGTGGAGCGGAAGAAAAGGATCAAGCTAGAAACTCAGGTCGTCGAGTAGCTTAAGACGGACGGGGCTAAGGCCGACCTGTTAGAGCGAATTGTGGACGAGCTGTACTGAGAGCGGGAAAAGTGGGCCCAGCTAGAAGAGCAGGTAGAGGCGCTCAAGTCGGGGCCAGCAGGTCACTCTGATTCGGGGCAGCCTCAGGTGGTGGACGAGACAAGCGTGGTACACCTAAAGACCTTTTTCCCTCAGGCAGAAGGCATGTATAACACGGAATTTCGTCGGCCCTACAGAGCGGCAGTGCAGCAGGCTTTGAGTGGGGAATACGGAAAGGTAACGACGTGCACGGTAACGACTGGCGGCAGGAGAGCGTAAGGCGGCAGGAGAGCCAACTAGCGCGATCCAGAGGGCAGCAGTAGCAGGCAGGAAGCGAACGAACGAAAGTGAAGGTGGACAGGCGGGTGCAGGTGGAGGCCCAGTCAGGGAAATGCATGGTAGATGCGATGGCCAAAGCCCAGGAGGTGGTAAGGGAGAACATGCATAACGAACACCTTGTCGTTATTCATGCTGGTCTCAATCGTGCGCTGAATGGGAGTAGCCAGAACCTCGAGAGACAGAAGTGGTAATGCGTAGGCTTAGAGAGACCTCTGAGAGGGTGCATGTGACCAAGTGAACAATCTCGGAGGCTCAGAGGCAGTCTCGCGGGATGGAAAGGAAGGTCGTTGAGGCTAACCGTCTCATTAGGATAATCACTCGACGACTTGATACGGAGTAATGGATGTTAACAGGGACGTGTACGAGGCCACCTCCAATTCTTCTGCACTGGATGGCATTATTTATTCACAAAGGAAAATTGGGTCACTGACCAAGTCAAAAAATGAAAAATGACGTTTCGGGTCCCATACGGGGCCCTTGTTCACAATAAGGCTGTCACAGAAGAAGGGATGGTTATATACGCTTCAGAATCTTCTGCAAACTTTTCACGTAGATATGATGTAGCGTGCCCTGATTCTTGTTTAGCGTGTTGGCCGTTGTCTGGATGATTAGGGATTCTAGATGTAGTCTTGCAGATAGGTTTCTTTCCGTCGCCAGGATTTCCACCTCATCCCAGCCTATCTCGTGGCCAGTGGACAGCACGTGCTCTGCAACTGCAGTTTTTGCAGCGCGCTTGTTTCTGACGTCGGCCTGGTGCTCCTTAATGCGCCGCTGGAAGTTCCCGGTTTCCCCGATGTAGACGGAGGGGCAGTCGCTGCAAGGTATCCGATAAACAACGCCAGGGAACTTGGGACGTGGTAGCGGGTCCTTCACGTTGACCACATCGGCTCGAAGCTTGCTGGTTGGCACGTGTGCGATGTGCACTCCGTGTTTACGGAAAATCCTAGAAAGGGCCTCGCTGATCTGACGCACGTAGGGAATCGCAGCACGTTTTATCTTTCTTGTCAGCTCTTGTGCTCCTCGTGTGTAGGTGACTTTCTTGGTCACTTTGCTGATAAAATTTCTGGGGTAGCCATTTCGCTCAAGATCCTTCTGAATAAGCGCCATCTCGTTGCCAAGGCTGACCGGGTCGGAACAGATGTTTTTAGCACGGTTGACAAGGGACGCAACCACTGAACGCTTGTGAGCCGTAGGATGAGCGGAGTCAAAATCCAGGTATCTTCCCGTGTGCGTTGCTTTTCGGAAGACGCTGAAGGCTAAGCGATGCGCATCACGTTTGACGAGCACATCCAAGAACGGTATCATGCCGTTCGCTTCCTCTTCCAAAGTGAAATTTATGGATGGCTCTACGGCATTCAGGTGTTCAAGAAAGCTGTGAATATGCTGCTTGTTTAAAATGCAAAAGCAGTCATCAACATACCTCAGAAACACCTTTGGGCGATGAGTGAACGAGTTCAGGGCTTTCTGTTCAATAGACTCCATTGTCAGGTTGGCAGCCGTGACCGAAATTGACGCTCCCATTGCGGTTCCGAAGATCTGCTTGTACACTGTTCCGTTGTACGTAAAGTACGTGTTGGCTAAGCAGAAATGAAGCAATTCGCTGATCTCGCTGACGTTCAACGGTGTGCGATCGGGAAAAGAGGGGTCGTTTTTTAGGAGCTCTTTGCAGGTTTCCACAGCAAGATCGACCGGGACACTTGCGATGTGCTCGTGTCCTTTGATGTATGTTCCCTGTTCACAAGTGTCCCGGTCGATCTTGCTGTGGAAACCTGCAAAGAGCTCCTAAAAAACGACCCCTCTTTTCCCGATCGCACACCGTTGAACGTCAGCGAGATCAGCGAATTGCTTGATTTCTGCTTAGCCAACACGTACTTTACGTACAACGGAACAGTGTACAAGCAGATCTTCGGAACCGCAATGGGAGCGTCAATTTCAGTCACGGCTGCCAACCTGACAATGGAGTCTATTGAACAGAAAGCCCTGAACTCGTTCACTCATCGCCCAAAGGTGTTTCTGAGGTATGTTGATGACTGCTTTTGCATTTTAAACAAGCAGCATATTCACAGCTTTCTTGAACACCTGAATGCCGTAGAGCCATCCATAAATTTCACTTTGGAAGAGGAAGCGAACGGCATGATACCGTTCTTGGATGTGCTCGTCAAACGTGATGCGCATCGCTTAGCCTTCAGCGTCTTCCGAAAAGCAACGCACACGGGAAGATACCTGGATTTTGACTCCGCTCATCCTACGGCTCACAAGCGTTCAGTGGTTGCGTCCCTTGTCAACCGTGCTAAAAACATCTGTTCCGACCCGGTCAGCCTTGGCAACGAGATGGCGCTTATTCAGAAGGATCTTGAGCGAAATGGCTACCCCAGAAATTTTATCAGCAAAGTGACCAAGAAAGTCACCTACACACGAGGAGCACAAGAGCTGACAAGAAAGATAAAACGTGCTGCGATTCCCTACGTGCGTCAGATCAGCGAGGCCCTTTCTAGGATTTTCCGTAAACACGGAGTGCACATCGCACACGTGCCAACCAGCAAGCTTCGAGCCGATGTGGTCAACGTGAAGGACCCGCTACCACGTCCCAAGTTCCCTGGCGTTGTTTATCGGATACCTTGCAGCGACTGCCCCTCCGTCTACATCGGGGAAACCGGGAACTTCCAGCGGCGCATTAAGGAGCACCAGGCCGACGTCAGAAACAAGCGCGCTGCAAAAACTGCAGTTGCAGAGCACGTGCTGTCCACTGGCCACGAGATAGGCTGGGATGAGGTGGAAATCCTGGCGACGGAAAGAAACCTATCTGCAAGACTACATCTAGAATCCCTAATCATCCAGACAACGGCCAACACGCTAAACAAGAATCAGGGCACGCTACATCATATCTACGTGAAAAGTTTGCAGAAGATTCTGAAGCGTATATAACCATCCCTTCTTCTGTGACAGCCTTATTGTGAACAAGGGCCCCGTATGGGACCCGAAACGTCATTTTTCATTTTTTGACTTGGTCAGTGACCCAATTTTCCTTTGTGAATAAATAATGCTTCACCCTGACCAGACGGTGTTCCGTCGAACCTTGGACTATATAACTGGATGGCAGTCACTGCAGTGGTGCCACTGGCAAGAGGGTAGGGGGTAGGATAGGTCGCCAGGCAACAGCTTTTTTTTTTTTCCGGGGGGGGGGGGGGGGTGGGGGGGGACCCAGAGCCCTGAGGACACCGCTTTAGAAAATGTCGAAGCAAAGGAAGAACCAAGATCAAATAAACGACCGGACCATAGGAGAAGAAATAGACACAAGCGCCAGTGCGAAGTTAATTCAGATATATGGCACATTCTATATAATGTGCTATATTGTGCAAAAGAAAAATAAATTCCTTTATTCCTTCCTTCCTTCATTAACATGCAATGTGGCAGGAATAGGCTGAAGTCGGCATAAACAGAACAACATTTAAAGCAGGAGGAATTAATGGCATATGGGTTAGTGGAAGCACATATTAGGGACATGGAGCGACCACGGTGTAATCCTGATCTACGCATGGGAATATTGCAATAGAACAGCATAAGTGGGGGTGGAGTTGAGGCACTTATTCATAAAGGTATGAATTGGCAAAGGGTTAAACAGGAATTGAAAGAACGTTTATGGCTAAAAGGAAAAGTGGCAGGGGAGCAAACACTCCTTGACTTTGTATACCTGTGAGGAGGAGCTAATTCCATAGAAGAAAACAAAAAAATGGTAGGATGTATCGCAAGCGTCATTAATGAACTACGAGGAGAGGGCAAGATGATTACACAGAAACGTAGGGAAGCGTCGAAGGGAACATATATATTCCAAGAAAAGGGGGTAGCCAGAAGCTGAAGCAGACAGAAAATGGATACCTTGTTAAGTTGTAGAAGGGAAGCATCGTATTTGACCAATGACAAAATTACAAAAAAGAAGACCAATGGATGTCAAATATAAGTAAAAAGGACAGAAAAGCAGCTGAGAAGTTTTGGAAACATCTCAACTCTATCAGTAATCATACTAGGCGAGAGCAATGGTTTGTAATTACAGATCAAGGTATTCGGCTAGAAGGGGATGAAGCCAAGAAGCATATAGGAACAAAGATGACTTAAAAATTAGAAAACAAAGGAATGTTGCAGGTAATTTATCGATGTAGAATAGACCGATCCCTGCAACTGTTTCCATAGGACAAAGAGAGTGGGAAAGGACAGAGAAAAAGGCTTCTAGTAGGACATCGACAGGACCAGATGGTGTTCTGATGTTAAAAAAGATGCTACGACCAAAATCCAAGCAAACACTAAGAGAGGTAGTGAGGAAAATGATAATGGATGGGAAAGGCCCCGATCAATGGCAATTAAGCAGAATGAACAAGCTATACAAGGGAAAGGGGACAATTCTGACATATAGAACTAGCGTTCCATAACAGCGACGTTTGTGTTTTACAGGGTGGTACTGCAGATTATGAAGAACAGACTAGAGGCATGGATTAAGAATTGGGAGTGTAGGATAGCTACAAACTGGGTTCTGGAAACAAAGGAGGTTTGACAACAATCTATTTTCATTGACGCAGTGTATAGAGATTGCTGAAAAGGAACACAGGCCATTATTTCTGGACATCAAGGGACCTTACGACAGCGCTATTCAAGAGAATTTTTGCGACGTACTGGTCGTATTGGATGTTGAAGATGGAGTAATTAATCTTTTAAGAGGTATTTGTATCATTAAGAAAGTGTTTATAAAATGAAAAAAAAATTGTATCAGAGCCTACAAAGATATAGCGAGGGCTATATGCAAGGATGTGCTCTGTCACCTTTGTTGTTCATGTTGCCTACAAGGATTAAAGACCAAACTAGAGAAGAGTGGACTGGCTTCAGCCTCTCTTTTTTGAGCAAGGCGAATGGATTAAACATTCAATACATGGACTAATGTACGGGGATGATATAGTGCTAGTGGCTGGCAACAAGGAAGATTTGCAGACGTTGATAGACGGCTGCGGTACAAAAGGAGATAGATTATGTTTCAAGTTTAGTAAAGAAAAAAGTACGAGGAACTTTAGCGGCTTAAGTGGTGAAAGGCTGAGTGCTGCATTCTGGTACACGATTGTTCACTTCACATTCTCTTGCTGCATTAACTAACTACCGATTAATGACGCTTAATATTTGCCTCTAGGAGAGGAACGCGACAGCGTGTTGTAGCGCTGCCAGGGAGTCCACGGAACGCCACCACCCGTTCGGCGCGATGCGTTGCCCTTTGAACGCGACGCTTCTTGAGGAAAGGAAATGGCGCTGTAATTCTCTGTCAACTCGGTAGACACCTGAACCGCACCGTATAGGAAGGGAGGAAGTGGAGTGTAAGAAGAAAGAGAAAGAAGGGCCGTAATGAAGAAAATGAGAATTGTATTTGAGGGAAGGAAATTACGCAGTAACTGCCTCACATATATCGGTGGACACCAGTCGAAAATTGTATTTGAGAACAGGAAATTGGGCAGTAACTGTCTCACATATTTCGGTGGACACCCGTAAAAATTCGTGCGCAGTGACGTCACGACCGTTTCGACCAATCTGAAACGCGGACAAATTTGCTAACACGTCTTGGTCACGACAGTATGAGCCATTAAAGGCTGTCGCCTTAAAATCTGCAGTCATGACATTTAATGATGAGGGCGGCGAGCATAGAATACAGGAGATCACGCTAGAGGTAGTGGATAAGTATAAGTATTGTTGGGACTGGGCCTCCGAGCCAGGGAACGGTCGAGGTGACGGTGAGTCAAATGACTTTTATGTACAGTACGTACAAGGGCTTTTACATGATACAAGGGCCAAGAGCACCACGGGCTAGCACAAAGAAGAAGGGCGACCCCGGCGGCGAGCGTAGTTACGGCGTGATGTCTCTTCTGCTGCCCGTCTGCTGCTCGGGCTGGTAGGTTGCGACTGAGAGAAGGGTGAAAAGGAAAAGTGCACGGGCCTCCACACTGGCTCAAGCCGAGCCACCACCGCTGCCACGTGGAGATAGAAGACAGTTGAAAGATAAGAGGAAAGAGTAAAAGAGAGAGTAAAGACGCGCGTCGCAACAACCGCGTCCGCCGGAACGGACGCTGGCTAAAAAAACAGGTACACGGCCGCAGCCCGAAGGCTGCAAACAGAATGCCTCCCCTCCTCCACTGCTCGGGCTCAGCGCGGCTCCATTTTTATAGCCGCCGGTTTCCGTTGCGGCAGCCAGCAGTTCAAATCCTCCAGTCGGGTCACAGCATTGGCCACCGTTCAAATTAGACGAATGGTCGAGAGCCGCCTGGCCGTTGAAGGCTTGCAGTCTGGAACGGGCGGGCGGCGAAGCGTCGTAGGTGTTCGAGCAGACGGTGAGGAGGGAGAGGAGGAAGGGTCCGCGCCGGGCGCCAGCGAGGTGGGATGATTCACGCTGCAAGCCGCGACATGTCCAAGAGAGTCTGGTGTCGCGAATCGGGTGGACGCGTCCCCGACTGCTGAAGGGGAACGCTTTCGCGTGCAGGTTCGAAGAAAGGAACAAAGAAAACAAACAAAACAAAACGAAGCCGTGTTTTTATTTTAAAGGAAAGGAGCCAATAAAATATACGAAAACATCAAGGAAAACACACACTAGAAACGCGTACAACGCTAGAGACAAAAAGGAGAGAGTTCACCGGATACAATGGATGGAAGGAAAAACTTTATTTTCGTCAGAGAGCATGTGTGGACGATTCCGTGTTAGATGGCCATCAACCCATGGCTGACGGTGACCTGGGTGGCCGACTCCACGGCCCTGGTCTGGACGACCGGGTCTGAGCTGGCCAGCACGGCCTCCCACTGCTCGAGGGAAGGATCACGCATAATGTCCGCAGGTGGCGGTGCTATGCTACAGCTCCATAATATGTGGTCATAGGTTGCCAATTCGTGACACCATTTGCACTCCGGCTGAATGTCCGGGTAGATTTTGCTCAACACGTATGGGTTGAAGAAACATCTAGTCTGCAATCGTCGCCAGACGCATTCCTGCGCCTTCACCAATTGCTTGTCCGGGGGTGGGTAAATCCTGCGCTCAAGTTTGAAATGATTAGTAATGTCATGAAAGGATACCAGCCCATCTCTCGTGGACCTTCCCGGGACGTCCGGCTCACCTACTCGGCTGACGAAACCTCGACCATTCATGTGAGCCGTCTCGTTCCCAGGGTTCCCAGAGTGTGCAGGTACCCAGACAATTTCCGCCTCCGTAATCCCTCGCTCCGTGGCCCGATTCAGCAACCGCGCCGCTGTGACAGGTATTCTGCCCCTCGCCAAATTTCGGATGGCTGTTTTTGAATCGGTGAAGATCAGGTCAGCATTACTACTAGTCATAGCTAGTGCTATCGCCGCTTCCTCTGCAGTTTCTGGGGAGCGGGTTTTGACTGATCCAGAGGCGATCAAGCGTCCCCGCCCGTCCACCACCGCAATTTCAAATGCATCCTTGTCCTTATACTCAGAGACATCTACATAGACTGCCCCGTTGTACTTCCCGTACTTAGCATGTAAAGCTTTGGCTCTTGCCTTCCTGCGGTCCTCGTGATGTATTGGATGCATGTTCTTGGGCAAAGGTTTTATGTACAAGCCCTTGTGCATTACCCGCCTCATCTGAATTTTCGTGTCACCGGCTGGAACGTCAACTCCAATGCCGATCCTTTCCAATATGTCCCTTCCTGCTTTTGTTTTTGAAAGCCTACCGAGCTGCATCACCAAGTGCGCCTCCCGTAGTTCTTCTAGGGTGTTGTGCACCCCTAATCCCAGCAGCCTTTCGGTAGACGCATTCTGAGGCAACCCAAGGGCCGCTTTATACGCCTGCCTAATCATAGCCTCCATTTTTCCTTTTTCCGCCGCGTCCAACTTGAAATAAGGCGTCGCATACACTATTCTACTGAGCACAAATGCCTGCACTAGCTTACACAAGTCTTTTTCCTTAACACCTCTCTTACGATTGGCGATTCTCCTGATTAGCCGCACGGTAGCATTGACCGTATTTTTAAGCCTTTGCAAGGACTCGCAATTCTTCCTGTTAGTCTGCAGATACATACCCAGGATCCTGATCGTTTGGACCTCAGCGACCGGTACTCCCCCCACTTTCACCTCTAAAGGTGGTGGCGGCATATAGTGCCTCGCATGTATCCCTCTTGGTTTATCCCTCAGCACAAAAAGCTCGGACTTGGGCTGAGAGCACGAGAGTCCTGCTTCCCCTGCTAGCTCCTCCACAATATCCACCGCCTGTTGTAGAGTTTCTTCCAATTGTGCGTCACTGCCTCTTGTTACCCATAGAGTAATGTCATCCGCATAAAATGTATGTTTAAGTCCCGATATCTCTTGCAGCCTTGGTGGTATCTTGATCAAGGCGAGATTAAATAGGAAGGGCGATAATACCGACCCTTGCGGTGTCCCCCTGCCCCCCAATGGGAAGGGATCCGATTTCATTTCTCCGACTACAATCTCCGCAGTCCTACCCTCCAGAAACGATCTGATGTACCGGAAGGTTCTACCCCCCGGTCCTATGTGCGATAGGTTCCTCAATATTGCCTCATGGGTAACATTGTCACAGGCCTTAGTGAGGTCGAGCCCCAAGATAGCCTTGGTGCCCGTGCCGTACCCAGGATCTTTTTTGAGCTGTAACATGACGTCCTGCGTCGATAAATTAGCCCTGAAGCCAATCATTGTTTCAGGTATTAACTCATTGTCCTCTACATAACCCTGAAGCCTGTTCAGGACTACATGCTCCATCAATTTGGCCAAGCACGACGTTAGCGAGATGGGACGCAGATTATCAATGCAGAGCTTCTTCCCTGCTTTAGGAATAAATGTAATCCTAGCATGCTTCCACTCTGGCGGAATCTCCCCGGCCGCCCAAAATTTATTCATCAAATTGGTGAGTGCCCCCACTGACTTTAAATCCAGGTTCCTCAGCATTTTATTAGTAACCCCGTCCGGACCCGCTGCTGACGTGGTACGAAGCTGGTCCATTGCAAACTCCACCTCCGCCACCGTAAAGTCTGCATCCAATTCAAGGTTTTCCTCTCCCGCGTAATCCGGCAAGCAACCGCCCACCTCACTGTTTATGTAACGACTTCGGAGTTCATGTATAAATTCCCCAATCGTGCCTTGATACCGATGCACTAACCTAGCCATTTGCCCCTTCTGCGCAGATTTGGTTGCCGCCGGGTCTAAAAGGTGCCTCAACAACTGCCATGTTTTTTTGCATCCTAATTGCCCATTCATCCGGTCACAAATCTGCCCCCACTGTTTGCACTGCAACTCCAATGTGTAGGTTTCGATTTCTCGTTCTAGCTTGGCCATCTTCCTACGGAGGACACCATTATGCCTTTGTTTCCTCCACCTCCGAAGGAGACTCGCATGTGCTTCCCACATGTGTAACAATCTAGAGTCAGCCGTAAAGCCCTCCTCCTCCGTCGGAACCTCTTCTGTGGTGCTCTTCACGGCCTGCTTGAGTGTGTCAATCCAGGCTCCTAAGTCCTCGATTTCCCCGTTCACTGTGTCATTCCTGTATTGCCGAAATCGGGCCCAGTCCGTCACTCGAGTTACTTTCACCGTGTCTTTGTGCTTAGCAGCTCTAAATATCGTGGAAAGGATATAGTGATCACTTCCCAGTGGCTGTCCCGTGTTTACCCACTTTGCATCCCTGATACCATTCACAAATGTGAGGTCTGGAGAGGTCTCTATGCTCACGCTTTTGCCTATCCTGGTATGATCTACCGGGTTGTTCAAGATCGTCCATCGCAGGTCCTGGGCAATCTGCCAAAGCTTATTTCCCTTCGGGCTGGCTCGGATGTAGCCCCGCTCCGGATGAGGCGCATTGAAATCTCCCACCACGATGAGTTGAGACCTAGCCGCTAGCCGTTGCGTCTTTATCAGAAGGTCTGGCAAGCCCACCCCGTTATCTTTTGGAGAAGAGTATACATTAAGAACAAATAGACTCTTATCGTCCTTTCTTTTGGGCAAAATCTCCAGCAGAACGTAGTCCTCCCTGCTGCTATCTATGGTATGCTGAATCACTATGGTGTTGCGATGGACTAACACGGCCGTGAAGACGCTCGATACGCCCCCTCGATCAATCTCTGGTGGTGTAAATGTCTTAAATCCCGGTAATTTCACAGAGCCGCTAGCCTCCTGCAAAGCTATAATGTCCGGCTTACTATCCAGATTTTCTATGTGCAACTGCAGGTTCCCCCGCTTGCGACGGAAGCCCCTGCAGTTCCACTGCCAAACCTCAATTTGCTGGCGTGGGGCCATGGTGAGGCCCTAGGTTCCCTAACATCGGCGCTTGGCCGACTACGGGAGGCAATCTAACCTCTAGCATAGCATTTAGCTGTTTAAACATGTCCATTACCTGGGTCTGGAAACCCCGCATGTCATTGGTGAAGGCGTCAAGACGCTGCTCAATGTTGCCTAGTCTAGCTTCTATCCTGTCGACCCGGCCTTCCAACCTATCCTGTCTTTCTTCCAGTTTTCCTACTCTCTCCGCAAGGGTAAGCATGTCCCTCTTAAGACAAGTGACTTTAAATACTGGCTGCACCGGATACAAAGCGTCCCAGTTGGAGCGGGAAGGCCTTGCAGGTGACACAGACGCGGGTTGGCCAGTTGCGATGCGTCTCTGGCGTTGTGTCCAGGGAGGCGGTGGTAGAGAGCGAGGAGAGGAGGAACGGAGATGACACGGTAGACGCTGATGAACTCTTGTCAGTCGCCCCCAAGAACTGGGCAGCAGCAGCAGGAAAACCGTGGCCAGGTCTTGTCGATGGCGTTCCAAAACGCCGTAGGCTTGTGCAGCCTATCCAAGGAAGCCTTGACAGCAAAGTGGCGATCGCAGTAGGCCTGCGTCGTAGATTCAAGGGAGGTCCACGGCAGGACAGACCCGAAGTCTGACGGCTGCCACCTCCACGCTTGAATGAGGCTTAATGATCTTGCGTCGATGATTCAATTGAAGCCACCGGCAGATCGAACCCAACGTCCGACCGCTGCCACTTCCACGCTTGAACGACCAGACTTGTGCTGAGGTGTCCTCCTCAACACCTCGGTTTGCTGACACTTAGCTCTACGCTCCCCGTGCCTGCCTCGCGCACACCACTCGCACGCGCCTACGCGCAACGCGGGCCGGCACCACTGCCACCACTGCCGACACGCCACGTTCCAAAAATCCCTCACCAGTTGTGTGTACATCACATATGCCCCGCCTTCGGAAAAGTTTTTTCACAGAAAAAACTGCCGTCGGTGCACACAACACTTCTATTCATGTAGTAAACAGACAAGTTAGATTTCGCCGAAGTTCACGAAGGCACTGAACACAGTCACACATGGAGGCATATGGAAAAGCGCACACAGGGGTCAACACATGGGGTCAAACACTATACATCTCTCAAACGCAAAATGAAAACTATACAAAACATCAAAGATTAACTTTAAACACGTCTATACCAGGACGTAATTTAACTGCGGGCCTTGATTTCTTCCAATTAATGTCTGGATTTGACGGCTGACGGGCCTCTGGTATATTTACAATTATGACTTCGTATAATGGGATCTCCATGCACTTCACCAGGGCCGTCCCAGTGAAATAAGGGGAAGCGATATAGACTTCTGCCTCGTGAACTTCCAAACTACTACCATCAATGAGGAACACTTTAGAACTCGAGCCGGTGAGAGCTGAGTCAGGAACTAGGGCCCTCCGCACAGCCACCGTATTGCTCCCCGTGTCCCCTAAAACACGTACGGGTAGGCCATGGAGCTCTCCCTCTTAGACAGGCATGTGTTGTGCGTCTTAAAGATTTTCCCGGACAAGCCCGACCACCACCCTATCCTCAGCTGGTTCAAGCATACCTGCCGTTGTGGACATCGCTTCGAGCGCAACACTCTCTGGCTGGATACAACAGGACGACTGGTTTTGATTTTCTTGCTTTCTTGAGCAAGAACTTACCTCATGTCCTGTTTTCCGGCAATAAACGCAAAAAGCTGTTTTGGCTTTGAGCGACAGTCGGCAGCCTTATGTCCTAAACGATTACAAAGGAGGCACCTTACAGACTGTCTATTTGATGGAGCATGCTGCTCTTCCAGAATGTCCATCTCGACCAAATCTTTGAACACAGACAAGTTTCTTTGCCGCTGGGCCTCTAGAAAGTTGTCTGCTGCCTCAGCCATTTTGTCCAGCGTCTTGCATTCTCTTTCTCCCAGGAAAATCGCTAGACGAGTATGGCAGTTCCTTATGAACTGTTCGGCCACCACCAAGTCACGTAGATCATTGTACGTCGTGGGCGTTCCCGACATCTCGACCCATCGATCGAAAAGACTGAGCAAGCGCGCTGCGTATTGCTTCCCTGTTTCTTTATCCAGCGGCTTACTCTCACGAAACCTTTTGCGATAACCCTCTGCTGTGAACCGAAAATGTTGGAGCAGGGCTAGCTTCGCCTTATCATAATCCATTGAATCTGCGGGAGATAGTCGACCGAACACACGGAGAGCCTCCCCAGTCAAAGACATACTGAGTGCTGTAGCCCATTTTTCTTTAGGCCAGCTGTGCCCTTCTGCGATAGGCTCCCAAAGCATCGCCGGGTGGCGCTGCTGCGCCTGATGTGCAGCGCCATCTATGGGAGAAAAGTAAAAACTGGGGCGCTGCTCGCTGCTCGCGCTGCTTTCACCACGCTTCTTTGCACGCGCGCTTTCTTGCACGTGCGCGCGCCCGCGCTGTCGCGATGTGTCGCCTGCATGAGCCACAATAAGATCGTTCAGACTGACGCGCAGTACTGCAATGCAAACTTAATTAAAGGGGGAAACTGATTAGTCGCGTCTACTGTGTGGAGCAGACGGTCGACAATGAGGAGGCCCATTTGACTGTAAAATGCGTTTCTCGAGAGAGTATTAACGTCGTACTGTATGACATGTAACTAGAGGTAAGTCCACGGTATAATTATATGCTCGAAATATGCGAAGTACTATCAGCTCTGAGAAATAAAGCGAGACACTTGTTGATCGTAGTTGTCAGTTGTTGCATGCGATGCGCAGGGCGATCCACTTACGTGCGAGTCGAAAGGACATGCGACCAGGCAACAGTTCGTCAACATTCTACTCCACCTTGGGGGAACCCCCTAAACATTTGACCACCATTGTACACACTTGCAAGTGCGACCTGCGGGTCGCCTTCTTGCTTGAAACGAAAACTCTCCGGAATAACATTGCTTGCGCGCTTTCGAGAATTTCGTCTGCTTTGACCGCGTCTCCTGCACTCGCGCTCGGTGCGATTTTCAATGCACTACGGTGACCAGGAGGATGTCGTGACGGTATTGATGTGCACCGCAGTCGTATAAGCGTCATGATGACAGCGACAGCGGCGCGCTTCTCAGGGCCGGCCTGCCGACCCGTTTGCCTGCCGCCGCCGTCAGAAAAATACGCTAATATTGTTTGTTCGCGTTCATACCAAACCCTGGAGTAGAGCAACGTCAAAAATGAATCATTTTTGAGGATCGTTGGCCAATACCGAGCTGCTGGTAGAAGCGATAACTGCGATACAAGCATATTTCTTTTCCAAATCCGCTTTGCTGATGCCCAGTGCTGCTCGCCTGTTGTCACCTGGCTCCGCAGTTAAAGGCATCACGGAAATCGATCACGTCTTTGTTTTATTATGTGACGGTGAACATAGTAAAACGGTGACGCGAGTAGCACCTTTATTAAAGCGCTGGCCAGTTCCGAAGTGCCCTCAGCTGCAGCATCGATGCGAAATGATTAGGCTTAGCGACGACTACGGCAGCGAGGGAGCAGCGCAGCTCGTCGCCCGGCGTGGCCGCGGGCGACGTCGTTGCCGAAAGCTCTACTGTCCGCGGACGGCGTCATTGCCAAAAGCTCCACTGTCTCGCCGATTAGTTCAGCGGCTTGCGACTCGCAGTCGCAAGGCTGGAAAATCGAGCAGCGAGCGACTTGCCTGCGCGTCGTCTGCCACTTTTTTCGTGCATGGTAGGGACAGACTCACTGGCTCTCCGAAGAGCGCGGCCGCATACTCGCGTGTTCGCGGTAAGAGTGGATCACCGTGTACATACGCTTTGGTTTTTACATTACGGCCTTCGTACTACCTCCTTTTTGCTTCGCCGAGACCGCGTCTGTCAGCGCGAAGATTGCGCCTCGCGCGACTCTCCCGTCGCACGTGCACACAAAGCTAGCAGGGCGTCTGCTACGGCGCCGCCCCGAGTTTCCGCTGCTCGCCGCTGCGGCGCTGGCGTCGCGCTCCCAAACTTGAGCTTGGGTTCCCTATACGCTCAAAACGTTTGAGGTATGCATCTAAGTCATTCCTACGATTGTCGAAAGGCGGGATCAACTTGTGTGGGCTAACCGTTGCTGAGGGCCCCGGTGCAGGTTCTCGATTACCCCCACCAGCTTCTGCAAGCCTTAATTGGAGCTGCAATCTCCGCTCTTCAGCCTCTGCCAGCGACTTTGCATGCTCGCGTTGGGCTTCTGCTTGGGCCTTTTCGTGCTCGCGTTCTGCTGCACGTGCAGCGCGTTCAGCTTCCCGTGCAGCGCGTTCTTTCTCCTGCTTAGCGGAAACCCACGAACGCAGCTCGGAATCTCTCAACCCCATCTTTTCGCCTAAGTCAACCAACTCCTTTAACGTTGCCATCGTTTCTTTTCAGGGAACCACGACAGAGAAAAAAAACATGGCTTCATCCTGTCGCGGACGCCAAATTGTCGCGAATCGGGTGGACGCGTCCTCGACTGCTGAAGGGGAACGCTTTCGCGTGCATGTTCGAAGAAAGGAACAAAGAAATCAAACAAAACAAAACGAAGCCGTGTTTATATTTTAAAGGAAAGGAGCCAATAAAAAATACGAAAACATCAAGGAAAACACACACTAGAAACGCGTACAACGCTAGAGACAAAAAAAAATGGCTGAGGCTTAGCTTAGGTTAAGCCTAGTCAGATGCGAAGCATATTGTCGCCGAGTTGCATATCGAGCACAGCCGCTTGGCTAGACGTTCTTCACGCTCTTCATCAGTCTCTGTAGCACGCCGCAACTTTTGCTTCTCATTCCAGCGAGCAGCCCTGTCTCCAGCAGGCATCTCTATCCCGTGTACGCCTAGCAGAGGCAGGCGCACCCCCTTGTGTACCGCCGCTTCAGCATCACGGGTTCACTACAGCGCACCTAGCGGCAGAAGCAGGAAACACATTGGTCGCGACGCCTCGCGCGACGGCGCGAGCTGGGGCCCCGTTTCTCCTATGTCGTTACGTCACGCATCACGTGGTCCTCCTTGGTCGCGACGCCTTGCGCGACGGCGCGAGCTGGGCCCCCGTTTCTCATCTGCTGTGACGTCACGCACCACGTGGTCATCCTTGGTCACGACGCCTCGCGCGACGGCGCGAGTTGGGCCACCGTTTTTCATCTCCTGTGACGCCACGCATCACGTGGTATGACATGGAGGTCACGAAAGGTCAATGGTAACGACACCGCCGCGCTCGAGGAGCTGGGTTGGGCTATTTTAGTATGCTTCGCATAAAAAGAGAGAGTTCACCGGATACAAAGCGTCCCAGTTGGAGCGGGAAGGCCTTGCAGGTGACACAGACGCGGATGGCGAGTTGCGATGCGTCGCTGGCGTTGCGTCCTGGGAGGCGGTGGTAGAGAGCCAGGAGAGGAGGAACGGAGATGACATGGGAGACGCTGACGAACTCTTGTCAGTCGCCCCCAAGAACTGGGCAGCAGTAGCAGGAAAACCGTGGCCATATCTTGTCAATGGCGTTCCAAAACGCCGTAGGCTTGTGCAGCCTATCCAAGGAAGCCTTGACAGCAAAGTGGCGATCGCAGTAGGCCTGCGTTGTAGATTCAAGGGAGGTCCACGGCAGGACAGACCCGAAGTCTGACGGCTGCCACCTCCACGCTTGAATAAGGCTTAATGATCTTGCGTCGATGATTCAAGGGAAGTCACCGGCAGCTCGAACCCGACGTCCGACCGCTGCCACTTCCACGCTTCAACGACCAGACTTGTGCTGAGGTGTGCTCCTCAATACCTCGGTTTGCTGACTAGTAGCTCTACGCTCCTCGTGCCTGCCTCGCGCACACCACTCGCACGTGCCCACGCGCAACGCGGGGCCGGCACGTACGGCGCTCCGCTGTACGACGCACCACTGCCGACACGCCGCGTTCCAAAAATCCCTCACCAGTGTGGTGTGCACATCACATCTGGGCCTGCTTTGCGCGACGGCAAGCGCGCAGCGCTGGTTTCCAGAGAGGCCAGTCAGCGAAATGTGGGCGCCGGCACAACCGCACCACCGCCGCCAGACAATGCGCCACGAAGACGAGCTACTTCCGCGTGGCTCGGATGCGGGGCGCGCTCGTACGCCAGACTCCTCCAAGTTCTCGTCCGGTGTTCAACCGCAGGTAGCTCCAGGCTGCTTTCCGTGAACAGACCCCGCTCGTCAGGACAGGATCACTGCTCCGCCGCCTTGTCGCCCAGGTGCCTGGACCAGCTTCGCTCGGTCCTTCCGAAGAGCTTAATCGTTCTGCATGTTGCCAAGAACCGACCGACAACAGACAACACCCAACACGAGCAAGTGCCCTCCGTCACCCGTCAAAACGCCAGACTTAAAGGTCATAAAAACTCCGCGAGCAATAGTTCTGTCCCCTTTTCGTTCCTTCTTCTACAAGAGACACATGTGGGATACAAGAATTCTTAAAATCAGAACTCAAACAAAGTGTCAAACGCATGCAACACAAGGAATGAAACTGGGTCCCTCGAGATCATTTGGGCAGGAAAGCAATCGGCTGAGGCCGCGAATGAGGACATCAATTTTGCCCCGATTAATGAGCGAACTTGACAACCGTTCGCGAAGTGACAAAATGTAAATCACGATGAGGTCGAAGGTAGCCTTGCTCAGAGCGCACTGCTTAGTGCGTCTGCGTTCGCGTTTAACCTGCCTTTCTTATAACGAACGACGAGATTGTGCTGCTGGAGTATCATTATCATCATCATCATCAACATAATTTATTTTCCCTTAAGGACCCCTAGGTGGGGCATTACATAAGGGGGGAGCAAAAATACGAAATCACAAAAAAATGAAATACTGAACCTCAGCAACCGGCCGCTCTTAGCCGACATATTATTTAACCAAGTTAGTGGGCTGTGGTCAGTTTCTACTACGAATTTGGAACCGGCGACGTAGCAGGCGAGCTTCTGAACTGCCCACACCAGGCAGGCGCATTTTTTTCAGAAGTGCTGTACGCCTCTTCACGGCAAGTCAACTTACGGCTTAGGTGCAAAACTGCCCTTTCATTGCCCTCATCCTCCTCTTGGCATAGCACAGCTCTCATGCCCCGATCACTGGTATCACACTGAATTATGAAGCCTTTTGAAAAATCCTCGCTCAAGGCGTGTTTCAGCATTTGAAACGCGTTCTCTTTTTTTTGGTCCTCTATCACCTTCACGCGTTGCGACTTTCGAAGCGAGTCTGTGAGAGGACTGGCAAGCGTCGAGTAATATCTTATGTAATGCTGATAATATCCAGCTAAGCCCAAAAAGGCCCTTATCTCGGTCTTAGTGGTTGGCCGGGGGTAGTTCACGACAGCGGCTACTTTGATTTCTGACGGTCTACGCCGGCCACGCCCCACCACATGCCCTAGGCAAGTAAGTCACTTCGGCACAACCTAGCTGGCGTTTAGCAGGTTTGACTGTGAAACCGGCACCTTTCAGCCTGCTCAGCACGACTCGTAAGTGATCTACATGTTCTTCCCATGCGTTAGAAAAGATGGCGACATCGTCGAGATACGGGAGCGCGTACTCGGAGCACGTGGGGCACGTGGTCCATTAGATTGGAGAAGCAATATGGCGCGTTTTTGAGTCCGAAACTCAACATGACTGGGCGGAACGTTCCGAATGGGGAAACAAACACAGCAGAGCGGCTGGCGCGCTCTGTAAGGGGGACTTGCCAATATCCTCGCACGAGGTCTAGTGTCGATATGTAATTCGACTTTGACACTGTCTGCACCCTTTCCTCAAGGTTTGGTATTGGATAGCTCTGATCCCGGGTTATCGAGTTTAGTCGCCGGTAGTCAATGCACGGTCTGGGATCTTTTCCCGGTACTTGCACTAGTATCAAGGGCGATGTGTAATCGCTCTCACCCGGTATTATGACTCCCAGGTCGCACATTCGCTTGATCGCACCTGCCATGATTTCTTTCTGCACGGGAGAACAGCGATACGGCTTACTACGGATCGGTTCTTGACACGTTAGCTCGATATCGTGCTCAATTAGCGTCGTCTTTCCGGTACGATCCGAAAACACTTTTTCGAGCTCAGAAACAATCGTTCTGAAGTCTCCCTTTTCGGCTTGGCTTAGACGTGGTTCTAAGTTAACCTGTTCTAACAGTGCATCCGAACCGCATTCCTTCATGTCCGCAGAGGTCAGGATTTCTGCACCTTCCTCGTCCGAACCATTCAAAATCACATTCACGACAGCGTGACGCTGAATGTACGGTTTCATCAGGTTGCTATGATAGATTTTGTTGGGCGTTCTACCTAGTTTAACTTCGTAGTTGGTATCAGAAAGTTTCGATACCACGCTCGCTGGCCCCTCCCACTGGACCTCAAGCTTATTTTTCTTAGACGGTCGCAGTATCATTACTTGGCTGCCCACTTCGAAAGTACGCTTCTTGGCTGACTTGTCATAGTACTCTTTTGACAATTCTTGCGCAGCCTTCATGTGGCTCTTGACAAGATCTTTCGTTTTTTTGATCCTTTGAAGTAGGTTAAGGACGTACGTTACCACGTTTGGGTCTTCCTCATCGCCTTCCCACGACTATGGCAGCATGCGCAGCGGTGTTCTTAAGCTCTGACCGTACATAAGCTCCGCAGGGCTGGAGCCTGTGCTTTCGTGGGGAGCGGATCGTAAAGCGAACATAGCTGCAGGCACGCAGGCTTCCCAATCGCGTTTGCGCTCAAAGCAAAGAGCTCGCAATATTCTTTTGAGCACCGAGTGCATTCGTTCTGCTGGGTTGGACTGCGGGTGATGGATCGAGCTGTGTATGACCTTGATACCGCACCTTTCGAAAAAGGTAGAGGTTAGGCAGCTGGTAAAGACACTGCCATTGTCACATTGAATTTCCGAAGGAAATCCGACAGGAGCGAAAATTGAGCGAAGGGCGTCCACGACCTGAGGAGAATTGAGCTCCTTGAGAGGAATCGCTTCAGGAAGCTTTTTCGCGACACACAGAGCAGTCAGAATGTACCGACAACCATTCTTGGACTCGGGCAGTGGCCCTACAATGCCAATTACCAACCGGCGGAAGGGTTCAGCTATGATTGGCACCAGTTTCATGGGCGCCTTCCACTTGTCGGTAGACTTGCCTACTCTCTGGCAAGTGTCGCAAGAGCGCACAAAACCTTCAATGTCCTTCCAGCAATGAGGCCAGTAATACTCTTGGGCGAGCCTAGCTTTGGTCTTTTTCAAGCCGAGGTGCCCTGTCCACGCGTTTTCGTGCGCCAGGTTCAATAGCTGACGGCGATACTTTTGTGGGATCAAAAGCTGTTCGTACTTACGACCACGGGCGTCAGCCTAATTTCGGTACCACAAGCCGGATTTCTGATGAACTGAAACATTCTTTTCCTTTGTTCGTCCTTTAGCTTTATACAGTAAAGCTTTTATCGAGCTATCTTCTTGCTGTTCCCGAACGAGCGTCGCTCTGTCAACCTGAGTTAGCTCGTGCCAACTGTCGGAAACTGTGGTCAATGTGGAGTTCGCATCGCTCAGTGGTTCTCGTTGCCACTATCGTTGAAACTGTTTTCAGTTTCGTTAGCAGCGAGTTCTCCGCTTCCCCGAGAATCCTCGATCTGAGGTTCTACCGACACCGTATTCAGGGTACAATGGTCATCTGTTTCCCTAAGCGGTGGTTCCCTCTCCTGTGCAAGGTCAAGTTTCTGCGAAAGCTTCCGCGCTTGAGATCGCGTAAGGGCCATGCATGCCATACCGGCAAAGAACGATTTGCTTTATCCTTCAGAAGCTGCTGTGAGCTGTTCGAAAAGAGGTAAGGAAAATGCTCAGGGAGGGCGGCAGACACGGCCGCCTCGGTGTTTCTGACCAAAAGATCACTGCAGCGATCGGTAAGCAAGCACATTGCTCCTCGGCTACTTGCCTTATCCATGCGCATTCTGCTGTAAATTATATTCGGAGAAAGTAAAGACGGGTGGACAACGTCCATAGTTGCCGCCAAATCACGAAGGGCTTTGCACTTCTTACCGTTCACACTAATCTCCTGCATATATGGTTCTAACGACCGCATATTCTTGTCTGTCTCACGAATCGTTGCAAAAGCAACCTTTTGTCTACAGTTTATTTATTTATTTATTTATTTATTTATTTCGAATACCCTCAGGGCCCGGGTCGGGCGTTACAGAGGGGAGTGGAATACTCAACATAATTAAGATAAAAGCACAGGCACATATATATATATATATATATACATATATATACACATATATATAGGGGTGTCAAAAACAGTGCAAAAATAGTAAGGAACACCAGAAGGTAACAATAAACATCCAAGAATTCAATACAAGTACTACAAGTAAGGAACACCAAAATATAACTGTAGAACACAATACAAGTAGTAATACGGGGGTAAAAAATAAATAAACAGTGCGTAACGATTAATCAGGAACACCAAAATGAGCTTTTAAGGCATTTTTGAACAATGTAACATCAGTAATAGACACAAGATCTTCGGGAAGGTGGTTCCACTCTGTTATTGAGCGCGGGAGAAATGAATTATGAAAGGTATTCGTGTGGCATGCGAAAGATCCAATTTTATGACGATGGTCCACGCGATGTGACACATAAGAGGGCCGGTGGAGTAAAAGATTGTGAAGTGTGTCGTGGTAGTATATTTTATGGAGCAAACAAAGTCGCTGTATCTGGCGTCTCAAGGAGAGTGGAGGTAGGTGTAATGTGTTTTTCATGTTAGTTGTGCTGGCAGTACGATGATAATTACTGAGAATGTAGCGAGCAGACCGATTCTGAAGAGCTTCGATGGTTGTTACCAGATGATCAAGGCCGGGATCCCATACAGAAGCAGCATACTCAAGCTTTGGACGGATAAGTGTTTTATAAAATTGTAATTTAAGAGATGAAGAAATGTTCGCAAAATTACGTTTCAGATAGCCTAGAGATCTGTTAGCGTTGCTAGTTATATAGTTGATGTGCTGTTCCCATGATAATTTGGATGAAAATAAGACGCCCAAGTATTTGTAAGATGTTACCTGTTCAAGCGGGGAATCCTGAAGAATATAAGAAGAAACATTAGAGTTAATTCGAGATACATGCATTAAGTTACACTTGTTAGAGTTAAGAGTCATTAACCAATCCTGACACCATGCAGTTACTGCGTTAAGGTCTGATTGCAGAATCTTTTCGTCATTAGGATTGGTTATTTCACGATAAATTACACAGTCATCTGCGAAAAGGCCAGCGCGAGATTGAATTTTGGTGGGTAAGTCATTTATGTAAATTAGAAAGAGCAAGGGAGCAAGAACGGAGCCTTGTGGCACGCCGGAATCAACGGGGACATAATTGGAGTCGATTTCGTTAATCGTTACGTATTGGGAGCGATTAGTAAGAAAACTTCTCAACCATGCAAAAACGTTGGGATCCAGGTTAAGTTGGTGTAATTTAAAGAGGAGTAGAGTGTGTGATACCTTGTCAAAAGCCTTAGAAAAGTCTAAAAATATGCAGTTGACAACACCGCCGTGGTCGAGGACGCTGTGAAGAAAGTGAGTGAAAGATGCCAGCTGCGTTTCACATGAATAATATTTTCTGAAGCCATGTTGGGAACTATGAAAAAAAGATTGAGAATCAAGATGGGTAGCGATTTGGGATGATATGATATGCTCAAGAATTTTGCATGGAACACATGTCAAAGATATGGGGCGATAGTTTTTAACATCATGCTTGTCACCATTTTTATGTGTGGGAACCACCTTCCCTACCGCCCAATCATCAGGAACCAAGCCGGTGGATAAAGATTGGTCGAAAAGTTTTGTTAAGATGATAGATGAATAAAATTTGGTGTTTTTAAGGAATTTTGACGTGATACCATCAGGACCAGAAGCAGAAGAGAGCTTCAGGCAATCAATAATCTTTTCGACACCAGCTGGATTAACTGTGATGGGAGGCATTGGCGATAGCGGAGGTATGTCGAACAGAGGTTTAGGGACGTCTGCATGACTAGAGAACGATGCTGCAAAAAAATCGTTGAATGTAGAGGCACATTGTTCATCTGTTAACGGTAGACCATCACTGGAGTTAATAATCATCCTATCGCTTTCAGGGCCTTTTACTGTTCGCCAGAACTGTCGAGGATTTGAACGTAGCAGATTGGGGAGGGTGTGTTGAAAGAAATAGCGTTTGGATTCCCGTAAAGCGCGACTGTAACTAGCATTCGCGGTGCGATAGGCTTGCCATCGCTCTGATAGTTTTGAGGTTTTAGCTAGGCGGTATAAACGCTTCTTTTTATTGGCTAGTCTTCCGAGAGCTTTATTATACCATGGTGATTTGGTGCACTTAATTACTCGTATGGGGATGTGCTTGTTGATGAGCTCGGCTGTTTTGGTTTTGTACAAGTCCCAGTTTAATTGTAGGCTGCGACGTTCAAAATTTCTCAAAAATTCGTCACAAAAAGAAGATAATGCACGATTAATTTCGTCGTAATTTCCTCGGCTGTAATTCCTAACAATCTTCATTTTTTTTCCTGCTCGGGGGGCAGGGAATCCGAGCGTAAATTCAAGGAGTGAGTGGTCGCTAAGTCCTGGAAGAATGCTGAGGTTTGAAATTGATTCAGGGCATGTAGTTAAGATAAGGTCAAGAGTGTTTTCAGAATGACTAGTGCATCTTGTAGGCAGTGTGACGATTTGAGAAAAATGGAACGTTGAGCACAAGTTAATAAAAGATTTAGATTCTGAATCAGTAGGAAGACTACTGGGGCCATCCACGCCCCAGGAGATATTAGGGTAATTAAAATCACCCAAAAGAAAAATAGGAGAACCAGGATACCGAACACAGATTAGATTAATGACATCGTGTAGGTTGTTAATGAATTCGAGGTCTCTGGGTGGTGGACGATAACATACACCGACTGTGATCTTCCTGCCTTTTATGTTTAATAAAACCCACGTTATTTCTAGATTGCTTGTCACATGTATTGCGCATGAGGATATGTTATGGTCTACGGCAATTAGTACTCCGCCACCTGGCCTGCAATTTCTATCATTACGGTAAAAGTTGTAGCGTTTGTTACATTCTAAAATTTCATGGTCGCGTATTTTGCTTGAGAGCCATGTTTCTGTTAGTACTACTACGTGGGCTGCACAAGAATCAATAAATGAACTTAACTGTTCACGGTTTTTCAGGACACTTCGAATATTAGTATACACAACAGAAAGCTCATTAAAAGGTCCACGACCCCTCTGTGACCGCTAAGGTGATAAACTAGAAGGTTGGATGACGCCACTGGGAGAAGGGCTAGAGGATAGCGCAAGCTCAGCGACAGGTTTCTGGGTGGTCACAGCCTTGTTTAGTTGAGATTCAATGACGGTTTTCGTGGTAGGGTTGTAGGTGTAGCACTTCCCGTTCATGTGGAGCCTTTTATACTTCAACTGGTATGACGTGCTGCGAGTCTTGGCAAATTGTAAAAGCGTTTTTCTAGCTAGCCTAGTTGAGGGACAGAAGTCTTCGCCGACAGAAACCTTGTTCTTTTTTATCGTGTCTCGATTGGACAGAATTAGATCCTTAGTCTTGGAATGAACAAATTTGGCGATAATGGGCCTGCAAGAATTCTCTCCGGCACGTCCGAGCCGATGTGCACGCTCAATGTCATCGGAGCTTAAAGAAGAAAAGGCTGGTAATTCGGAGAGTACTGAAATTAACTTTTGTTCAGCGTCCGATGGGCTTTCTTGGGGCACTTCAGGTATGTTATAAAAGATTAGATTATTGCGCCTGGATCTATCTTCGGCGTCATCTAGGCGTGCGTGTAAGTTAGCACATTCCTGCTGGAGGGTTTCAATATTTTCTTGTGTCGCCAGCATATCAGTTTGCAGAGTGTCGATAACAGACACCTTTTCTTCCAGGCATGTTAGCCGGTCGACAACTTCTGTCAGTTTTTGACCTAAGCTATCTTGCTTATTGCTAATTTCAGTAACTGAAGCTTGAAGTAGCTCTTGGCTGTTTTGCACCGCGACAGTTCTTGAGTGTACGTCGCGAAGCAGCTTTGATATTTCTTCTAGATCCATGCTTTGTGTATTAGCCCTCGTACCAGGGCCAGGGCCAGGATTTAGTTCAACATCACCAGCAATTAGTAATAACACTTTCACGACATCAGCACACTCAGATATCACAGAAATAAGCACTTCTGGGCTCGTAAACAGCAAAAGGCAACGATCTCCGGTTTTCTTGCTATAGAGAGACGGATAGCAACTGACCTGCACAATGAAGAAACGGTTGGCATAAGTAGTCCGCATCGCCGTGCTGTCTCCGAGCCCACTGAAGGGTCCCTGTGGCGACGCTTGGTTTATATCGTCGGGCAGGGATGACGTCACTGTAGTCGATGATGTGAAGGTAGTTGGCGGGATCTTTAAAGCCGCAGCGCTGTAGATTAGACTGTCTTCCTCTGTGCTGTGGCACGTTTCCACTGGAATCCAAGGCTCGTGATAAGGCGCGAACAGGACGGTGCTTTTGTTGAAGGCGGCGTATCCAGAAGATGCCAGGAATGCGAAAATCTGCACAATGAAGAAACGGTTGGCATAAGTAGTCCGCATCGCCGTGCTGTCTCCGAGCCCACACTTTTCAGCGATATGCCCTTCCTTTTTGCAGTGGTAGCATGTCAAAGGCCTCCGTGACTCAAACGCATGTGCGGCATCAGCGCGCTGCTTAGGAGCATCGTCAGATTTCCTTAACTCCTTTTGTTCTTCGCCTACAGCCTCCTTTAAAGCAGACGCATCTTTTCGAAAATCGCGACGCGCGAACGGTTTCCTACCATCAGGCTTCCTTAGAGAAGCATCCTTTGTTTCCGCCTTTTCGATACGTAATGCCCTGATGTGCAAGTTCGGCGAGTGTAGTATTCATCAGCCAGCTCTGGTGCCTTGTTGAGCTTAACCTCAGTAAGCCTGTCCTGCAGCCAGAGCCTTACATCGTCCTGGATACAGCGGTAGAATTGCTCTAGCGCAATGCACTCTACAACCTTATCACGATCGTCATAAACTCAATCGTCAAAGAATTTAAGTACAAAGATACAATTATTTTTTTATTAAAACACCCATAAAGCCTAAGTGGGCATTACTTAGTGGCGAGGGGTGAAGAGCATACACATCAAAATACATAATCTTTACTTACGTTAGTTAGGAGGAGGAGGAGTATAGTATAGGAGGAGGGGGAGTTAGGAGGAGTATAAGTAAGAGGAAAGGCAGGAAGCTTAACCGGAATAATAATCCGTTTGCTACCCTTCACTAGGGGAAAGGGGTGTGGGTATAAATAGTTGAAAAGGAAATGAGAGTAGCAAAAAAACTGAAGTCACTCTGTAAAGTCAGCGTTCGCTAAAGTCGTCGCCTATCATGCAGGCCAGAAGTTCGCAAGAAGCGGAGTAGTGCCTTTGAGTCCTTCACCGCAGACGTTCGCCGCGGCCAGTGGCCGAGAATCTTGATTTACGTCAGTGGGCGTGAATCTAGACGGTCCAACGCATGGCTGAGAGACTGCCTTTCGGCGCTGTAAGCAGGGCAGCCACAAATAATGTGGGATATAGTCTCTTCATACCCGCAGATAACACATGCAGGGCTTTCAGCCATATCGATTAAGAAAGAATTATGGCTGGTGAAAGCTACAACAAGTCACAGGCGACACAGCAAAGTTTCTTCACGCCGTGGTAGGCCGGATGGAAGCCGGAGCTTGAGATCTGGGTCCAAGAATTTTAAACCTCAATTGCAAAATTGGCCAAAATTCCAAGCGGCAAGCGTGATGTCCCGCGCAAGTGCGCTTAGCCTGCCCGCTGCGTCTGATCTCGAAAGGGGATCGACACAAAATCGCCGTCGTGGTGCGCAGTTCGCGCGACCTCATCCGCGCGGTGATTGCCTGCTATGCCGCTGTGCCCCGGTAGTCATTGGTAGATAATGTCATGCCCTGAATTGATGGCAGAGTGATGTAGTTGTCGAATAGCCGCAGCGAAGAGCGGCTTGCAAGCCTTGGAGGGCAACTTTGGAATCTGTGAAAATACACCACTGCTGAGGGCGCTGCTGACTGATGTGTTCAATGGCCGCACGAAGAGCTGTGATTTCTGCACCCCTCGAAGAAGTCTGGTGAGCTATTCTAACTCTAATTTCTGTAGTCCTTGCGGGGGGTGACCACGGAGCCCGAAGAACTGATAGGATTCACTGAGCCGCCGGTGTGGACGTGCACCCGGTTTGCATAGTGCAGATGGAAATACTCAAGAGTGACTTGTTTTAGTTCTATCGGCGATAAATTGGTCTCCTTCCTGATGCCAGGTATCCAAAGCAGCACACGGGGATTGTGCAGGCTCCAAATTGGCGAGGAGAGTCTAGAGGAGGATGTAAACTGAGACAGCAGCATGGCGCGATGTGCACCAATGGTGTTTGTAAAGGATGTGCGCGGCCTGATGGTGAGAGGGAAGACACGATATGTGTTGAAAATGTGCCCTCAGCGCGTCAACTGTTAGGTAGGTAGAGATTGGATGCTCCTGGGCGATGAGTAATGATGCGGCCGTGGAGGCACATTTCGGCAATCCTAGGCAGGTCAGGAGGGGTTGAGCTTGAACGCTTTGCAGGCTTCATATGTTTGTTTTCCGAATGTTTCCAAGTACAGGGAGGCGGTAGTGAAGAAATCCTATGAATAAAGCGTTGTAGACTGCATCATTGACCGCACTGGTACGCCCCACGACTTTCCCCAAGAAAGGCGAGAAGGCGAGAACGTGAGAAATCGCTGTCAGTCTCGTTTTCACGTATGAAATATGGAGGGTCCATGATAGATTTCGGTCAATAATTACTCCCAGAAACCGATGGTTCTTTGCGTAGGGTATTGCTGCGCCGTTTATGCACGCGGCGTAATGAGACATGTTCTCGCGTGTAAAGGCAACAAGCCAACACTTCTCGGTTGAAATATGTAGGCCTTGCAGGTGGAGGTAGGCCGCAAGAATACTTGACGCCCTTTGAAGTATCAGTAGAACTTGTGGGCGCAAAGCTCAGGCTGCCCAGATACAGATGTCGTCCGCATGGATTGAGAGTTGCGCCGACTGCGGTAGTATGTCAACAAGCCTGACATGGCTGAACAGCGTTGGGCTAAGCACTCCACCCTGCGGGACTCCAGGGGAAGGGAAATGAGATGTTGGGCCATCCTCAGTCTGCATAAAGTGGGATCTATTGGATAAATAACCGCGTATCCAGCGGAATATGCGAACACCAAGCTCGGCAGGTTCCAGAGCGTCCAAAATATCCTGGCGAGTCACATTGTCGCAAGCGGCCTTTATATCCAGGAACAATGCCGCGGTCAAGCGCTTCAAACTTTTGTGCCGCTGGACGGATGACACCAGGTCGACCACGTTGTCAGTTGAGCGTCCACGTCAAAACCCGGGTATTATAGCCGGATATATGCGGTAGTGCTCAAAGTACCATCCTTTTCTGTACTCTGCCAACGCAGCTAGCCAGCGCAATTGGACGGTATGATGTAAGGTCAAAAGGCAATATCCCTGGTTTCAGGAGCGGAACTAGACGAAAGGACTTCCACTCGTCTAGAACTGTGCCCTCATTCCATGATTTGTTGTAACTACGATAGGACACGCCTAATTTCTTGTTCAAGGATTTCAAGCGCAGTGTATGACACATCATCGGGTCCCGGCGATCATGACCGCCTGCAACAAGCAAGCGCGGCGTCAAGTTCCTCCGCGGAGAAGGGAAGGTCCATCCAAGAATCCCGAGAAGCGGGAACATCGCTGCAATGCAGCGTTGCAGATGGGGTGGATGGTCCTGCTACCCTAGAGCAGAAATCCTCAGCTACCTCGACCTCGCCGAGTCGTTGGTACCACGAGGCCAGGGACGACATTCCAGATGCGTGACAAAGGTTTCCGTAGATCAAGAGTTTCACAGAATGAACTCCAACGTTGTGCCTGGAGGACTTGAATTCTGCGCTGAATTTTCTTTTGCATGCGCCTCGCATCTCGGAGATAAAGGCTCGACTTTCTGCGTCGGTATCTACCCTCTGCCCTCCGTCGCAGTGACCGCGGGCGCTGCAATTCCATATCGAATTCCGTGTATTTTGTAATTGGGGTGAATAACCATATCGCGTTTTCCATGGCCTCCTTAATTTTCCCTACCAAACTAAAGGGTGAGCCTTCACTGCAAGCATCTTCCATAAGTGCTTGAAACACTGACCAATCGATGCTTCGCATGCGTGTGGCAAATGTGTATGTGGAAAGGCCAGTAATAATCAGATGTGTAGGGATATGGTCACTTCCGCAAGTTTCAATATCCGAAAACCACCAGATGTTGCTGCTAAGGCATCGAGAAACAAAGGCCAAATCAAGGCAGTTGCTTTAAATTGTTGGTGGAAAAAACACCGCAAACATAGACAGAAAACACAGAAAAGAGGGAAGACACTACAAGCGCTGACTCGCAACTAAGGTTTATTAGAAAGAACGGAACACAATATATACAAAAACCACCCACGACTGCGTACGTCATAACAGATTACGGGCAAGCGTGCAAGATAATCTAAACAGAAGCATCGCGCGTATGCACCCGGTTATTTAAGTACCTAAATTCCAATTCTGACAAGGCCACTGAAGGATCACTCACGCACCGTTTTCCGGTTTTTCGGATAAAGAACGCTTCCATCAGCTCCCGGGTCACCTTATATTGGTGGGCAAACGGGGCGCTGTGTAAATGTAAGGCTCTTTGAGCACCGCAACCTACTCGGCAGTGACTCTCGAGACAACCTTCCCGCACACTGCCGGGTTTGCAAATGCACACCCCTTTTCCCGAAAACTGACGTGCTTTTTTTCCACCAAGATAAGGTGACCCGGGAGCTGATGGAAGCGTTCTTTATCCGAAAAACCGGCAAACGGTGCGTGAGTGATCCTTCAGTGGCCTTGTCAGAATTGGAATTTAGGTACTTAAATAACCGGGTGCATACGCGCAATGCTTCTGTTTAGATTATCTTGCACGTTTGCCCGTAATCTGTTATGACGTACGCAGTCGTGGGTGGTTTTTGTATATATTGTGTTCTGTTCTTTCTAATAAACCTTAGTTGCGAGTCAGCGCTTGTAGTGTCTTCCCTCTTTTCTGTGTTTTCTGTCTAAGTTTGCGCTGTTTTTTCCACCATGAATTCACACCAACTAACCCAAATGTCTGCTTTGCTTTAAATTGTCCCCCGAATATAGGTTGGTGAGCCGTCGTTTAGACACCGATCGTCATGGTCAGAGGCGAAGGACACAAGTTTTCGTAACTAATGTTCAATCTAACGCGTCCCCACAGGGTGTGGTGAACGTTAACGTCGTCCATGACGATCCAAGGGCCAGGTGTACCGCGATCAGGTCACTCAGTCGTGCGGCGTCAAATCGACTTGATGGCGGCATATACGCACCCACAAGCGTAAACGTAAGATTAAGCCTCTTCACTGTTGGGCAAACGTACTGGTAGTCCTTACTAGGGGAACTGGATCAAGCACATGCGTAATTTCACGCCGAATGTAGACGATGTCTTTACTGTTCCCTCGGTGCGTGGGTGATACAAACGCCTCGTAGCCTGGCATTCGCAATATCTTTTGGTACATTGCGCTCACAGATGACAAGGATGGGGAAATTATTTACGTAAACATACTGCTGAATATATGAAATTCTGGACTGCAGACCGCGGGCTTTCCATTGAAAAATAGAGGCTTGCTTCAGCTCCTTTTCAAATGTTAGTGCTGGGGGAGCCCTGCCACTGTACAGCAGCTAGAACTGGAGTTAACGCGTCTAGTACTTGCAGCACATTCTGTGCTGCTGGCGTGCGCAGGCCTACCTGCACAGCGCGGATGACACTCAGGATGAACTTTACCATTGCTATAACCTGCAGTTCTTGGCCATGGCCGAGATCTTGGCCCTTCTCCGGATCAACAATAGGCGCAGAACTTAGAGATGGCATTCACTTACCTGACCCAATGCACGTGCAAGATTTCGGGAGTGACGGCCGGGGAACGGCCGAAGCAGCAAGTCTGGCCGCCATCAACTGTCGGGCTCCCTTGATTTAACACGGCAGGTGGAGGAGGAGGACAAGATGCAGCAGTGCTAGAGGCCTCCTTGCCAAAAGCAATGGCTTTCTTAGAACTTCAACGACGCGAACGACGTCGTCGCACCTTAGCGACGGCCTCTCTGTGCGTGGAATGGTCTCGCACCATTTGCTTCAGCACTGCTCGTTCGTTCTTTAGGCGGGGGCAGTCTTTCGAGGAGGAATCGTGAGGGTCACGGTGTTGGAACACTTCAGGGTAGTCACGCGGCAAGCGTCGCCGCTATGTAACTCAGAGCACCTAGGGCACACGATGGTGTTCTTGCAGACGCCACTCACGTGTCCGATCTTCAAGCACTTTCTGCATCGAAGTGGTTTAGGCACGAAAGGCCGAACCGGGTGGCAAAGATGCCCAACTTTCACATACGACGGTACGCAGTCGCCCTTGAATGTGAACGCGGCTAAAGTATGCGAGCATACGCACTTGCAAGCTGCCAACAAAAAGATTGTTATGAACGTGATGCCGAGGATGCCGACCTAGCACCATCGGCCGTGAACGCTTAAACTGCCATTAATTACATCGCATCCCCAAAGAAAGCTTGTTAGCATCAAGTGTCTCGGCGAGGAAGATATGATGTCTCCGACGAGCTTTGAAAGCGCCGCGATAGGGTCTACCTTTAAGAATCAGACGCGCATAAAGAGCTTGTTCGAAAAATAAACGGCGCTAGCAACAGGCTTTGTACTTTTGCTCTCATATGGGAAGTCTACTTACTACGAAACTCGGATGCTATGATCGCAATCTGCGTGACTGTCATGCTCAATATGATTGGGTTCGACTGTATTTTGTCATTAACTTTGTAGATATTTGAAGGCATATTAGCGCTTGTGGAAAATGTGGTTGACCTGTGAAAGGTACACCTGCCATCTACTGAGTTTTTTTTTTTGTCGTAACGAACTTGCTGAAATTTTTGCTTTTTCGATGGAGATTTGGCAAATGACCTACATGTCTGATCAATTTATTCATCATCATATGTGAATTTTAACACCTTAACCTCAGCGGTCATTTTCTTTCCATTTTGGCACTTCAGCTCTACTGCCGTGTAGCACCACCAACCTTGCATGATGCGCCAAACTCCGTTGCCCCGAACAAACTGCGTTGCTCAGACGCAGTGCACAGTGCAGATGACTTAACAGAAGCGCATGCAGGCCCAACTAACGCATCATGCAGTGTTGATGCACGCCTTATTGGCGGCACAGGTGAAGCCATGCTGCTTCCAAGGGCGTTTCATCAGGGGCGCTTTTGATGCTATATGCAAGAATTTATTCTGGCACACCATGAATCGGTGGTTCTACAATCACTCAGATACCAAGCGCGAACAACGGTGGGCACGCGAGCACGCACTCTGAAAGTTGTCGCATCATTTGGGTTTTGGGTATGCTCATCACGAATGACGGCTTCAACACGACCACCATTAAATCACCAACCTTGCATGATGCGCTAAACTCCGTTACCCCGAACAAACTGCGTTGTTCAGACGCAGTGCACAGTGCAGATGACTTAACAGAAGCGCATGCAGGCCCAACTAACGCACTGTCCAGAATACGACTGCGATCATTCGTAGAGTTAATAATGAACACAGAGGCATGAGGGAGGCAGACACGCGACTTCTCGTTCAAGCCTTCTGTATCAGCAAACTCATTTATATTCTCCCCTATCTGTATCTCACTCGTACAGAGGAGGAGCAGATAGATAAAATGATCAGGGGTACATATAAGGCTGCCCTTCACCTCCCGAATTAAACCCCGACAAGCAAATTCCTCAAACTAGGCGTGCATAACACCCTGGCAGAACTAATTGAAGCCCACCTCACAGGGAAATACTATCGCCTATCTCGAACACCTACCGGACAGAATCTTCTGAAAAGACTCAAAATCACCCTCGACGACCAAATTTCGGATCAGCATAACATTTCTCTCGACCTTGCAAAAAATCTGTATATTCCACCTATGCCCAGAAACACCCATCCTGAGCATGACAAAGATCGTCGAACAGCTCGGGCAACAGCCCTACATAAGCACTACGCTAGGGATCCAACAGTCACATACGCAGATGCTGCAGAATATTCTACCACCTCAGCCTATGTCATCACGGTACTTAACCGCGATCATAATCCTTGCTCAGCTCTCTCAATCGGGTTCAACATCCCGTCGAGGCTGAAGAAGCAGCTATAGCCCTGGCCATTACTCAAACAAATGCAAAAAAACATATTCTCGGATTCTAAATCAGGCATACGAAATTTCGCCAAACAATGGGTTCACATGCCAGCACATCGTGTTCTGAACAGTGTTGTACCACCGAGTCGGCTCATCACACTCATCTCGATTCCTGCGCATTGCGGACATCCGGGGAATACGGCTGCACACAATCACGCCCGAGGACTCGTCAACCGGGCTGTGGACGGCCTCCCCTCAGTCCGCAGTGCTAGGGAACGCATGATGACGTACCATGAAGTCACGCTTCACTACCGGGGTTCCCGACTAGTTTACTCCCCTCCCCATAAATCGCTAAATAAGGCCGAGCAAGTCGTTTGGCGACGGATTCAGACAGACACTTTTCCGAACCCTTACCTGTATTGCCTCATGCACCCAGGGAACTATCATCCGTCCTGCAAATTATGCCAGCACCCTAAGGCGGATGTTTATCACATACTTAGGCTCCCACTCCCCCTTTTCTGAGACTCGACGACCAGGAGAGATGGGAGTCCGTGCTGCACAGCTCACAGCCGTAGGTTCAGCCCCGGATGGTGACCTGGGCCACAGAGGTCGCCAGGGCCTATGGGCTCCTGGCCACATAGCGCGACCGCGAGGGCCAACCGGTTCCTGCAACCCCCTTATCCTTGTCCCCATCCTCACTGGCTTCCTTTTAAGGGTTGCTTAATAAAATTTTTTCCTCCTCCTCCTCATCCAAAAGTGTGGGTCACCGAAGACCCACTATTTCAGCACGATGTATGCCAGCGATTGTGCTTGCTTGAATAACTAAAGCCCCTGACAAATACTGACGGGAGCAGCATGGCGTGGTCAGTGCTGGCAGTAAGGCGAGCATCAAAACTGCAGGGTGGGTCTGCTGTCCACATGCACTCTCACTGCTAGAACCTTCTGGGAAGCAATCTATCCATTGTTTGCATCAATAGTTACTTTCAGTGCCTTTGGACTGTTGCATTAGTGTTCTCACTCCGCTGGTACCGCTGGTTGCAACAGCGGCAGCAACCAGCGCACACGTCTCCTCAATTACTGCTCCACGTATTTGCAGGCTACCCGACGCCTTTCATCTGTACGCGACAAGGTGCCGAGCCCGTCCACTGAGCAAGGTGCCCGACATCTGTACAGGGCAAGCTGCCGAGCCAGAGGTGCACGACGAATAACATCGATCTCGGACAGCGTTCGAGAATCCTGCATAACGCCGGACCTCACGGTGAAAAGCACGAACAATCGTCACCGGTATCACCGACACCGTCCGGCGAATTTTCAGCAAGGGGCGTTTCCTTGGCATTGGCAGCAGCAGCAGCAGCAACCAGCGCACACGTTTCCTGAATGACTGCTCCACGTATTTGCAGGTTGGTCGTTTTTTCGATAGTTCTTCTTGTTCCTGCCGCTGCTGCCAAGGCTACCGTTGAGTGTCACGCAATTATCATGTCACGCTGTTGCGCATGTCGACACCCTGTTGATTACAGCTTTCAATCACTGTGCTGCTCAGAGTGTGAATTTACGTACCATGTCGGATCATGTTCAGGCATTTCGGAAGAAACGTTCATTTCTAAACGAGCAAAGGCTCGGAAGGCCTGGAGGTGCGAAACATGTAAGGGCAGCCGTAAAGCTGAGGATACACTGCACGGGCAGCAGTCCGATAGAGAACTAATCGCTAGGCTGTTTTCAATGGAAAGTAAAATTGACTCCCTTCTGGCCATGTCCAGCAAACTTGAGTCGCTTGAGTCATCCGTCAGCCTGCTCTGATAAATTTGATGAGTTTCAAACACGTCTTCTAGCCCAAGCAAAGTCGACAAAGGATGTCACGAAGCGTGTAGATTTGAAGGAACCAAGTTGCGCTATAAAAAAGACAGCCACAGGAAAAAGCCAAGGAGACAGACAGAGCGCAACATCAGGTAGTTTAGAAGAACTTCTTGTTGGGCAAGTTGGTGCATTGCTTTGAAGGAATGAAGTTGCGCTATAAAAAAGACAGTCTTTTTTATAGCGCAACTTGGTTCCTTCAAAGCAATGCACCAACTTGCCCAACAAGAAGTTCTTCTAAACTACCTGATGTTGCGCTCTGTCTGTCTCCTTGGCTTTTTCCTGTGGCTGTCTTTTTATAGCGCAACTTGGTTCCTTCAAAGCAATGCGCCAACTTGCCCAACAAGAAGTTCTTCTAAAGCGTGAACAATTCTTGAAAAACATGAGAGCGAAAAACGGCAACACGGACCAGTAAGGGAACAGGACGAGCGCTACACTTTCAACAGGATTTATTCAAGGAAGAATGTTTATATAGCCTTCGCGCTTATCCATGCTCTTAATCCCAGTTGACAAACATTCGCCTCTTACAGATACAGATATGCATCAAGAAACAGCATATCACTGTGGCGAAGAACAACTGACGTGTCACTAATGCAATTATCACCACGCTTCTGGATATAGAAGGCTTCCACAAGCTTACGTTCTGCCCTATCTCGGCTTTAAAATAGCACTTTGCAATCAGATAGTCGAGGCTTGAAAGCTATACGCTTCTCTTTCGAGCAGGCTTGGCAGTGGTCTGGAAGATGGCCTCCCTTGCTTAATGAATTCTTGCGTTCAAGCAGGCGCTCATTAAGACACCGTCCGGTTTGTCCAACGTACACCTTGCCGCATGCAAGCGGGAACTCGTAGACTAGTCCTTTCTTCCAGCCAACATGTGGCATTCGTTGTGTGAGAACGCACTCTTGAACTTTTTTTCTCCCAATGCGTGAACCCATTCCGGCGAGTTTTCGCGGCGCTGAAAATACCACATCGACGCCGTACTTGTTGGCCACCTTCTTGAGGTTAACAGAGGTGTGGTGTACGTCAGGTACAACTTCTGGCCTTGCCTGCTTTTTATCTTGTGGTCGGTTGTTTTCCTTGCTGCCCTTCAGCTTTTTCAGCAAGGACTTCGTCACGAGAGAACCACGGAAGCTGGGAAGCCTGCTTCCTACAGCCTGGACACCTGAGAAGCAAGGCTGGCATGCATAGCATGGTGGCAAGACTACTTTAGTGAGGATGCTAAGCGCTGGGAAGCGATAGCCCTCTTAACGGTCTTGGAATCATCATCATCATTATCAGCCTGACTACGCCCACTGCAGGGCAAAGGCCTCTCCTATGTCTCTCCAATTAACCCTGTCCTTTGCCAGTTGCGGCCACTGTTCCCCGCGGTTCGAATAAAATGGTTCGAATGAAAACGCAACAAATATTTCTTTGCGCGTGAACAGGTGTTAATGTACATTTTGTTACTTTGCTTTTATCCATGTTTTTAGTCATATATTTTGTGTAAAACATATTTATTTTTAATACTCTGCACCACCAAGTTGCATTGCATTTCAAAATTTCACACCAGTTCTACAGAAAACAGTATTGACGAAGTATCGATTACAACTTCAAAGGAAATTTACACATAATGTTTTAGAATACAATTTTGTGCCACTCAAATGTAAAAGACCTTAAGGCTAAGCAATAAGTAGCATGAACAAACTCTTCACCAAATAATTAAATGGTAACATTTCGAGGAAAAACAGGCAACACATAATACAGACAATCTCGAACCTACATTATATAATTATAGTTAAATGAGTACACTTGTGCACGTTTGATATCATTTGAAAAGAAAGGAGCAGCTATATGGACCAGAATTGGTCAAGTAACTGTTTCAGTGTAGGATTGGTTATGTATTTGTATTTATTTAGGTTGACTGGAAGATTACGCTGAAATGCTTGCACTTTATAATTTGTACGGAAAGGAGGTATGAACCATACATGTATGTCAGTGTTCCGTGTATGAGTGGTTTTATTGAGTTCTAAAGAGGCTAACGACATAAGGAACTGCCTCAAAAAATCCATTGCTAAATAAAATTACCGCAGGATGCGAAACTCGTAAGCATGTTTGATGCTAATTATGGTGTAGGACTGAAAATCTTCTGTTGTGGACGACAGGTAATCTATATTCGCGATGTTACGTATGTTTTTTTTTTCTGCAATACGTATATCGTCTGGACTTTTCTTTGTGATGTAGTCAACGAAACTAAGTTGCAGTAATTAGTGTAGGAGGCAAACAAAGCATTGTAGACTTTTATTTTTATTTTTGTTGGTAGAAATGAACGGCAACGTGATAATGCTCCTGTAACTGTTGAAAGCTTTTTGCAAAGGTTAACTGTGTGAGAGTTCCACATAAGATGTGAACTAAATGTTAGGCCAAGTATCTTGATTTCTTCAGAAATCTCAATAATTTCGCCTTCTCAGCGGATATCTTGTTCAATTGTAACTAACTTATTTTTGACGCGAAAAATAATTGCTTAGGTTTTTGAAGGGTTGGTTTTCAGCGCATTTGATCGAGACCAAAATATTAATTTATCAAGAATGTTATTACCCTTTGATATAAGGGTATTGACTTCACTGCCTGATAGCAAAATGCTACTGTCAGCTCCGTACACAATAAATTTAGCCCCCCCCCCCCCCTCAACATGGGCAATATCGTTTACATTGGTAATGAAAAGTTCTTAGACTGCCGCAAAATGAGCCAGTGTGGCTGTTTGTTGGCTTTAAGTTCTTGGGCTAGTGTCATTGCCTCCTGCATTTCATTAATAATCTGCTTAACGTGACTAAGAACGTTTTGTGCCCTTTGGAAGTGCGGCTTGATGTTGATGAAGAGTTAGAGGTGCGGGAGTTTATGTTTTCGGGTCCCGCTGTTGCGTTTCGATTTACTGGCCTGTTAAAAAAGCGGTATTGAGGCGCTGTCTGGTGCCGGGTTTGGTTGCACTGACACTACCTTTTGCGAGGCTGGGGGGGGGGGGGGGGTCAGTCTGTTTCTGACCCACTTGCAAGAGTTGTAGTTTTTGTCCTACCCTTGTTAAGACGTTTATACATTTAGAGTAGTTTCATACTTAGTATTCTATAGTCATCCTCAATCACAGCGCAATTCGGGCTTGGGCCTTAACCGTTTAGAGCAACGGGAGAGGCAACCTCAGTCCAGCTTACCCTTCAGTCGATTGGCTTTAGGTAGCTGGGCGTCGGCGCTCGGGAGGATGGTGGCCCCCTGTGAGTTGGCTTTATCTGGTGTATATTTTGTTGAGGGCATTTGGAGTCCACACCCCCCCCCCCCTCCCTCCGGGCCTTTAGAGTTGGATCTTTCCCTGGATCCAGTGCTGGATCTTGACCAGGATGGTGGTCCAGGCGTCCCTGTCGGCTGCCACTCATCTTTCTTCGTCGCGCACAAGCGGTACTCAATCGGGTTGAGCTCTAGATTTTTTCTGCTGACGTGTTGCAATGAAGGCTTTTGTTTTTGTTTGTTGTCCTTTCGGACGGCGTTGTTGTGGCTGGGTCCGGTGACTGTTTTGGGGCGTTACTTGCAGGCCGAGCACTTGGCTTCGCAGGCGTGGTTTTCCTCCGCGTCCTGAAGTCCGCAGTTGCGGCACACGTTGACATCCGGGGCTGGGCACACCTCCACTCTGTGCCTGCTTTGAGGCATACTTGGCAGATCTGCTGGGTTGGTCTATACGAGTAGCACGCCGTCTCTTCTCCGTGTATACGTAGTAGACGTAGTAACGGGGGAAGATGCAGCCCAGGAAGGTTAGCACTGCCGTGCGAGACATTCCCTGCATGCGTGCTTGAACGATCTCTACCGCCTGGGTGCGCAATCGAAGGTTGGTTAGGAGTTTTTTTGATAAAGTGTTTGGGTCCACTCCATGAATAACTCCTCTCATGACGTCCTCAGGCGACGCCAGATAGATGTTTACTGCATAAGTCTTCACTTCCAAGCATAAACTCCTAATGTGCCGTACGGCATCCGCTGTCTCTTCATAGGGAGTGCTGAACATGATGATGTTTGATATTGTGCGAGCTCACAATAAATATGGAGTGGTCCATGACGTTAGGTAGTTGCAGACTTCCACGGCGGCTGGCTCTTTAAAACTGTGGTGGCACGAATTTCTTGAGGTCCATGCCCTACTTGGGTCATAATTATTTTGTAGTCATTTTAAGAAGTGGTGGTAGTTTTCTTCTGAGTCGCCTGATCCACTTCCGGCTGTGCTGGTGACACTGTCAGCTTCTGCGACCTTACGATGGTCTGAAGTAGGTGCGTCGGGGAAGTATAGATCTTTCCGGCGATCATGACTTGCTCGCCCTTTGCTAACCTTTGACGATTCTTCCTGCATATATGTTCACGTGCCAGTTGGAGTGAAGATCGTCCGGCGTGCAGGCATGGCCTTTTTCCACGTCCGAATGACTTAGGATTTGGACGTCTAAATACATTTCCTGGGAATTCGTAGAGTTAGCAGGGTCAATGGTTGGCGACCAAAGACCACTAGGACCCGTCCCGGTTTGGATGATGTGTCCATGTTAACTGGGTCGGCTTGAAGAGGCCTCGCTACGCCTAGCGTGGCGCCACCGTGACGAAGCCTCACAAGTCCGTTGAAATGCCTGGAATACAGTCACGGGCTTGAGAAAGGCCTCGACGGATCCCGGATGAATTCGCAAAGCTCCTCGAAACAAAATTTCCGAGATTCAAGGGATCTTTCACAGGCACTTTCCTCTTGCTGGCAGTGCTCATGCGAAGCGCTTCCACTACCATTGGGTCTTCGTCTCCAGATTAAAGTATACCCTGCGATTTTTCAACGTGCGCTGTCATCGCACAGCACACGCGCATTTTAGCATTTCGCCGCAATCAAAATGCGCTCCCCTCGGCCGGTATACAACTCGTCACCTTGGGGCCAGCAGCTGAGTGCCATAGCTACTAAGCCATTTTTTTTTTACCGCAGCACGAGCCATCATGAGGGGTTTTATGTATTACCAGCTGCTTGAGACAACGATGCCTCCGAAAGTAACTGTCGCACAGCGTTGTTGGGTCGTTGCGACTATGTTTCACGTATTTGTGGTACATGACACAGAGAAGGGGAAGCTATTCTCACTCGGTGCTGTAGTATATAGAGCAGTGCTAACAATTTAAAGGGCGACTGCACCACTGTTTGAGAATTCCGCAATATTCTAGGATTCAAATCTACAGAGGCTGTAGGTAAAGCATGCCAAGTATTTTTGCGGTGGCTTATAAAATAATGGCGGCATCAACGATCGAGTTTTAGGCTTCTCCTCAATAAACCGGAGTGCGGGGAAGTACGGTGTGACGTCATGAAAGGTAAAATTTCAAATTACCGCTGTCATCAACCAGTGCCTCCCATGCTTCGTGGGATGCTGCCAAAGAACGCTCGGCGGGATTTTCCGTCGGTAGCGTTGTTGTTTTCCCTTAAAAGCAAACGTTTATGCGCTGGAAACACACTGGTGCATTCGATGACGTCAATATGTGCCCCCCACTTGGCGCTGTGCACTGCGGAGAAGCTTGACGACCGTCGTGATTTTAATCGGCGATTACGTCACCATTTCAAATAAAGCCAAAAATGGATTTGCATGCTTCACCTGCAAGTTTCATACATTAGACTCCTTTAAGCTCTCCGATTTCTAAAACCTATGAAGTTGCCCTTTAATTAAAACCATATGCATCAAGTAAAAAGAGGAGACTCGAATAAATTCAAGATTTCACATCAATCTGGCGTAAAATGCATTGGAATCTCGAATCTAGAATCCCGGAGTTACTCCGGTGAGCTCGGGAAAGTTCGTGGGAGTGTCGCGCTAGCTGCAGCCGAGTGGAGAGAGGGTGTGAAAAAGAAGAGAGAAAAGCATGGTTCGTGCACATGCAGATGCCGGAAAAACGAGGCGAAGCATGAAGTCGCTGCAAGAACGAGCGCTGCTGCAAACGGTAAATCATGGATGAAGCCGGTCCTACGACAGATCCCGAAGCCGGACGACATGCGAATGTGCAGTAGAGGGACCAGAGCAACTGGCATCAGAGACCGCCGAAAAGAGGGAACTAAAACTCTAATCGCAAAGAGCAGCCGATACGGCTTATTGCAAATGGGAAAGTAGAGGAACTACTGCAAGCACATTTGGGTCACGCAAATTTTTGTTCTATATAAACCTAAAAATGATAAACAAAGCTTAACAGCGGAAAAGGTTCTAGCCCACCTATGCCATATTAGGTTAGCCAGGTGAATCGGAGGCTAATATATATTTTTTACCGTGAAGATTACAGGCTACCGTGTCGACCGGGGTTCTTAAGTTTCTTCTCTTTATGTAGCTTTTCGAGGCGTGCTGTTTTGCAATTTCGTCTCACAGGTGAGCAGTAATGCATGCAAGAAATATAGTAGCCTACTGCCTCTGCACAAGCGCTGCGCATGCAAACGGTTTTCTTCAGGGGGTTAGGGGCAGGCTAATGCTTCGTGTTGAGGCGGTGGTCGATGCTCGTGATGCATGTCCTTTTTGTTTGTTTAAGTGCTCACTCGAGCGGGCAACAGCTAAATATTCTTTTATCACATCTCATCGCGCTTCATGCATGCTTCACGGCCTGGCAACGCACGGCGGCTGCAAGTAACCTCCTTGACGTTCGCTGGTGGCAGTTCCTAACCAGAACGCTGTGCTGAAGTGGCAAGAAACAATAGAACATACATGCTTGGGCTTGTTTCGTGCGTGAGTAGGTGGTAGCGCGCTCGTCACAAGCTGTCCCTGTTCTTCTGCGTGCCTGAAAGTGAGAAGGCACATACAAGAAACTGGAACAAGTACGCAACCCGATAGACTCGTGGGAAGGACATCAGCTGTGTGTACGTACACATACGCTGCGAGGCGTGACACGAACAGCACGCAAGACGGCACTTGTTATAACCTCGCTGGTTTGTTGGGCGATATATATATACTTATATATACAAGATGTAAAAATCAAACCGCCAGCCACAAGTGCCGGTCTTCGTCTTTACTGGTATCGAAGGGCTGTCAGATGCAAGCTCGCGGCCCAGTCTGCGTTTTTTTTCTTCCAAAGCGTTTCCAAGCAGCCTCGGAACCGAGCGCTGCCCTCCCTCCGTTCCGCGCTGGGCGGCGCACTTTTTCTCTGCGCACCTCACGCGATGCTGTGGCGTGTCCGCCGACGGTAATCAATGCCGGACTCCCGAGGCTATCGACACAAAAGAGGCGCTCGGAGGCTGAAGCCCAGAGAAGAAAGGCTTGGCAGCTCAAGTTTTGTTCTCGCCCGCTGTCATCTGCACAGCCCGTTGTCTCTTTTCTTTTGTAACTCTGATTTGAGGCTTTACTGCACGCGATGCTCTGCGATTAATGTTACTGCTAAGCCTGTGCTGCGCACTGAGTCTCGTAAGTATTTCAGCACAGCTACATGAAAGTTTGGTAGGTTTCATCAATTTGGTTATTTATTCATTATTCGGTTCGGAATCCAAAGGACTTTTTTATGCTACTTTTTAAGTCTTTTGATCTGCGCATTGCTTCGTTTTTTTTTTTCACGATTGGTAACTTTATTGATCGCTGTGTTCACAGACCGACCTTATCTTTTCCCTACCTTAACTTAACAGCACATTAAAGGAATACTGAGGAGCTTATAGAATCTGCTCCCGTTCTAGGGCTTTGAAGCAGACTCGTTGTTAATCACGTTTTGTTTTTTAGAACCGGGCTAGAATACTGGCGCAATCCCTATTGAAAGCGCGGTGCTCAAATCTCCAGCATCACGCGTGAGTGCAGGGGAAGAGAGCCACGGAAAGCCTCGTCATGTCGGCGCATATGACGTTACGTTCAGGGGCCCCGGATACTTCGAGCCACCCGAGAGAGCTTTCAGCGAGCTTGCATCTTGACAGTGCTGCCGCTCCCACTGTAGGGTTCTGTTGTTGTTGTTGTGACTGAGAGAAGGATGAAAAGGAAATTGCACGGGCCTGCTACTGGCTCGTGCCAAGCCACCACCGCTGCCACGTGCAGATAGAGGAGAGTTAAAAGAGGAGAGGAAGGAGAAAAGGGAAAGAAAAGACGCGCGTCGCAGCAACAACTGCGTCCGCCGGAGCGGACGCTGCTCAAAAAACAGATAAGCGGCCGAAGCCGCGCTCGCCGAAGCGAGGACAGATACTCTGACTTCATTGTAGGGTTCTGTGCTGAAGCTCTGGCTTATATACCCGTTCAGTGACGTCACGGTCACGGTGGAAGAAACAGACTAGGTGTCTGAACGGGGCTGCCGCTCCGGCGACTTTTTTGATCGTATTTTGCGCCTCTCTCGGCAGATGGCGTGGATCGTTGGGGGGTCAACAGTTGACAGTTGACAGCCGTGCTGTGCGGACGTGCGTTTTTGGTGCTCTTCGGATCACGCGTGGAGACAGGGACCGGACAGACTGCGAGAGCGACTGCGTAAAATAGATGAGTACTTTCCTTTAATAGTTTTAAAAGTGCGTTTAGTTTTTTAGGCTGTTAGGGGAAGTGCAGGTTAGGGAATAGAATTTAGGTCAGTGACCTAATTTCGGCCGGGACTATTTGGCCGACAGTTGTCTCAGTGTTTTTTTTGTGCGTTAACTTTTAGAGAGATAGCTATTTTTTTCCAAGTGATTGATCGGCATTTGCGGTAGCCAGACTTTTATTTTAATTTTGCACGTGTTTTCAAGTGTTTTCGTCTTGAGCGTGTAGATATCTGGGCATTTGGTGCAAGCAATAATCGAGTGTTGCTACGATGGTTAAGCTACTGAAGGTTAGATGTATGGAGTGTGAGGAATCGGTGAATTTAAAAGAAACGCGGTTCGATTCAGTGGAGGAGGCCGAAGGCGAAGATTTTATGTGCAAATTCTGCGTATTAGGTGCACGCCTGGACAGGGCTGAACAGGCGAACTAGTGCTAAGGATGGATGCTCTAGAAACAGAGTTACAGATAGAGAGGGCAGAGAAGCGTAAGCTTCAAGTACAGCTATCTCAGATCGAGTCAAAAACGGCTGCCACCGCCATTGGAAGCCACAATGGCGGGCATTCCAGCGCCAGCCACGTGGATGGGGCTTGCACTGGCATGGACAGCGAGGGGCCAGTAGGTCAGACATGTTCAGGCAGGAACAGCTATGCACAGGTGGCAGCTGGGAATTCGAGAGGCGGTACTGAGAAGGGGTCCGAGCTATTTCCAGGAAATGAGGGCACAGTCGCTGATAAGAGGCAGCGAGATCCGGAAGTTAGGAGAAAGTGGCAGAGTACCCTAGTGCTTATCGCTGGTGACTCAAACATGGGGCGCTGCAAAAGAGCTATTCTGGACCGGGTGAAGGGTGATAGGCGGGTAGCAGTCGGGGTGTTTCCAGGAAAGACAATGGACGATGTCCTGACAGCGACTAAAAGTGAACTTTCCGAGAAGGCTGCAAGGCGTAACTTGGTAGTGGTAGCGGCGGGGCTAAATGATGTCCTGAATGGTAACGCCGCACAAGTAGGGAAAACATTAGCTGAGGGAGTTGACGGTATAAGGGCGATAGCACAGCAAGCGCAGATCGTGGTGTGTACAGTGCCGGAGGTACAAGGAAGGAATGCAGAGGTTGCTAAAGACGTTGTGAATCTTAATCGCGAGATAAGGCAGTTAGGCCTCGAGAAAGGCTTTGAGGTGGTAGAAATAAACAAGGAAGTGCACAGGGCAGGTTCGGGCAGAGACTTTGGACGAGATGGCATCCATTTCAGTGGAAGGGTAGGAGAAGAGATAGGCAGGCGCCTGGGAGGCCGAGCGGTAGCTTTTTTAGGGGGTCCACGGTGGCTCAGGGCGTAGGTGTAGGTAGAAGCGATGTAAATGTAACAATGGCGGCTGATCCCAACAAAATGGCCACTAGGAGGCCCAGAAAGAAAACTACGAAAAAGAAATTTAACGCCAGGATCAGTTACATAAACATGCAAGGGGGTAGAAAGAGAGCGAAATGGCTAGAAATAGAACAGCAGTTAAAGGACGAAGCAGTAGGTGTGTACGCTCTATGCGAGACACATCTGAGGGATCTAGAAGATCCACCTTTCATCGATGGCTATGTCTGGGAAGGGTGCAACAGAACAACAACGGGGAAGAAGGGAGGAGGAGTAGGTATGCTGATACATCAAGGAACAAATTGGCAAAGAATAAAATCAACTTGCAAAGAACATGTCTGGGTATCAGGTACAATTGCTGGCAAAAGGACATGGCTAGGGGTAGTTTATTTAGGGACCGGGGACAAATGCAGGCAAGAAAACAAGGATCTAGTTAAGTGCCTAAATGACGATATAAAGCAGATTGGAGACGGTGTCGATATTATTTTGCTTGGAGACATGAACGGCCACATCGAGGATCTGGATGGATACACAGATTGTAACGGGAAGTTCATGCTAGACTTGTGTGAGCGGCACAACTTAGTTATTGTCAATAGAGAAACTAAATGTGAGGGACAAATCACGTGGGAATCCCGTAACAGGCAAACAACCATTGACTACTGTCTAATGTAGCAGGGCATCTATAGCAAGCTCGCAATAATGGAAATAGACGAAGAGGGGAAGGGCAGCCTAGGAAGTGATCATAAACGTATTAGTCTACAGTTGGGAGCCCTAGTCAAAAGAGAAATGCAACGAAGTCCAAAAGACAACGCAAAATTAAATGATGAACAAATAGCGCTAATATCAGCCGATATAGAAGAAGTAATTGAGAAACGCCACATGGAAAATTGGGATTATAATCAGTTGGAACTGCTCATCGCTACAAAAATGAAACAAGTGAAAGGAGTTAACCGCTGGAGAGGAAAGAGGAAGCCACGAAGCTGGTGCAATATGGAAATTAAGGAGGCCATCGAACAACGACGGGTGGCTTCAAGGGAACACAGAGAAGCAAAGAGGGCGCAGTTATCTGTAGAGGAAATAGGAAAAAAATGGGAATCTTATCGACAAACGAAACAGCAAGTTCAGGTCCTAGTCCAGGCTAAAATAAAGCAGTCCTCTGATAAATGGCTGGCTGAAGTTCGCGAGGCAAATAAAGGGGGGCCAAGAAAATTCTGGAACCATATAAGCTGGTTGGGAAAAACAAATCAAAGAAAGCAGGAACAGATTATAGATGCTGAGGGAAAATGTTTGGAGGGAGACGATGCTGTGGACTACATTACGTCATTTATAGCTGCGTCTTTTAGCGACGCCAATGGGGTAATCTCCCCAAGTGAGGCGGCAACACAGGACAGCACAAAAGAGAACAGCATAGAACTGACTAGTCTTAACTGGGAAAAGGCGGAAGCGAATATTCCTAAAACCACATCCGCAGGGATAGACGAAATTCCAATTAAGCTGATTAATGAACTTGGCCCAAGAAGCAAGGACGCGCTGATAAAAGCATTGGAGGCAGTCATAACAAATCAGCAAATTCCGCACAGCTGGAGACAGAGTAAAATGAATTTGATTTATAAAGGGAAAGGAGATAAGATGAACATAAAATCCTTCCGTCCGATTACGATAACATCTGTTATGTACAGGCTGGCAATGCAGGCGGTGAAATTAAAAATGCAGTCATGAGTAGAAGGGAATAGGATACTCGGAGAACTTCAGAATGGCTTCAGAAGGGGTAGGCGGTTAGATGATAGCCTGTTCGTGCTTACCCAATGCATAGAAATAGCTAAGGCGGAAAATAGACCTCTGTTTATAGCCTTTCTAGACATAAGCGGTGCATACGATAACGTGAACAGGGAACTCCTGTGGAGCATATTGAAAGATTTAGGTATTGGTGATGAGGTAATTGATTTTCTACAGGAAATCTACCGAAATAATGAAGTTGAAATTACATGGGAAGGGAAAAAAAGTACCACAACTGTAGGGGTGCACAAAGGATTACGGCAAGGTTGCCCTCTATCACCGCTGCTGTTCATGCTTTACGTGATAAATATGGAAAGAAGGCTAGAAGAAAGTAATCTGGGTTATAATCTATCGTACAGATTAGGCGGAAATGTAGTTGAGCAGCGACTCCCGGGTTTAATGTATGCGGACGATATTGTACTGTTAGCAGATAGCCAGGAAGATTTACAAACTTTGGTTAATTGCTGTGGAGACGAAGGAGACGCTCTAGGATTCAGTTTTAGCGCAACTAAATCAGGTGTGATGATTTTTAACGATACAACTGATCAGGTGCTTACAATACAAGGCCACGAAATACCCAAAGTGGCCGAATACAAATATCTCGGGATATGGCTAAACGAAGGGCAGATATACACGGAAAAGCATGAACAGGCTCTTAGGGCAAAAGGACGAAGAGACGCCGGGATAATGAAACATAGGGCATTATGGGGGTACAACAAATATGAAGTACTAAGAGGTATTTGGAAAGGAATAATGGTGCCGGGACTTACTTTCGGCAATGCGGTTCTGTGCTTAAGGGCAGAAGTTCAGTCGAGATTAGACGTAAATCAGAGAGCTGTTGGAAGATTAGCACTAGGTGCCCACGGCAAAACCACAAACGAGGCAGTACAAGGGGATATGGGCTGGGCATCGTTCGAGGCACGGGAAGCTAAGAGTAAAATACTATATGAAGAACGCCTGAGGAAATTGGACGATAACAGATGGGCAGCTAAGGTATTTAAATATTTATACAGAAAGAACGTTGACTCACAGTGGCGGAAAAGAACTAGAAAACTAACCAGTAAGTATGCCGGTCATGAGGACGGAGAAAGAAAGAGCATTAAACGACAGGTCAAAAACGCGGAAGTTAAAAATTGGATGAATTCAATGGAAAAGAAACATAGTGTAGAACTATATCGATTCTGGAAAAGGCAGATCAGGAAAGAATTTTTCTATGATAACTCAAGAGGCAGTGCCCTACTTTTTGAAGCTAGATCAGGGTGTCTTAGAACGCGCAGCTACAAAAAGAAATTTAACGAAGATGACACATGTGCAGTGTGTGGTAGATCTGTGGAAACAATTGAACACCTCATAATCAAATGTGATGGTATCCATCCGGATGTCGATGCAGGCACAGTCACTCTTTCTGAGGCCCTAGGGTTTAAAGATAACAATGGTCATGTAAATAAATCTGCAGTGGAAGTCAGCAAAAAGCGATTGGAGGATTGGTGGCTGAAAAGCAGAGATGTGGCATAAGGTTAGAATAGTAGGAAACTGTAGGCAAAGTTGATGGAGAATCTTATTGAGAATTGCCAACACAGTAACCAAAAAAAATAATAAATAAAGAAAAGCTGAGCATGGTGGCAATTGCCACCACCCCGTTTCAAAGGGGGCGCTCCTATACATCCATCCATCCATCCATCAACCGTAGCACCCGACGCGGCCCGCAGACCTCCGCAAACATTCGCACGCGCGTAAGAATGACAAGTAAATTGCCCGATATATGTCTGTATACTAGACTAAACGTCCGGCAAGCCTTTGGAAGCAAGCTTAGGTGTATGCTCATGATTATTTCAGCTTAGAAATGCTATTCGTACCTAAGTGTGCTGTGATACTCGTAAAAGTCCAATATATCGACCACAGTGGAATCGCCCGCGTGTTTTTTAGTAGTGCTCAGCTTGTACAAACGCAAAACAATCTGGCTTGTGCGGAATGCAGAATTCTTAGAAAGAAATTTCCAAATACGCGCTATTAAGATGTCAAGAAATCCTAGTCGCGCATGTCAAATACGCTAGCTCCCGATAACGGAAGGTGATCGTTGGTTCCCGCTCGGTTTTGTGTCGGGCATTATTGCTCACGTAGGTGCTCCCTTTCCAATTCCATATCTGCGCGAAAATAGTGCCCCCACGCAAACTGCGGGCTGCCGCGTGTTCCCGAAATGCACTATCTCCACCTCTGCTTTGCCGCCACAGGCGTGCAGGCACGCGAAGTTTGAAGGCCGTGCTCTCGAAATGTCTCATAAAACAACCGGCTACACAACAAGACGGATTTTATTTTTCACATTCAGGCAGACGTCGCCAACACAATATCACATCGGCGGCCGAATTTCGATGAAAGCGAAATTCTAGAGGCCCGTGTGCTGAGCGATGTCAGTGCACGTTAAAGAACCTCAGGTGGTCAAAATTTCCGGAGCCCTTCACTACGGCGTCCCTCATAGGCTGAGTTGCTTTGGGACGTTAAACCCCAATAAACCGAACCAAACCTAAATTCAGGACTGCAGTGCTTTTCAAGGTGTTTGGCATTCTAGTCCTAAGATGTTGCATTTTGCTTTCGAGTCAATTTTTGTCTGTTTGCAGACCTGCGTCATTCGCAATGCAATGTAATAGTGCAACAAATTTTCCATCATATCTTCTTTATGCTCCTCACATGGGAACGAGATTATATGCTTTGCTAGCATAGCTTCAATTGTTACCTCATACGCATATGTGTGTGGCATTTTGCTGAAATTCTTTTTCAGCGATCTGCAGCAAAGAAAAAAAATTCAGGGGGCACTTGACTCTGTAAAGTGCTGGAAGGCGAAAGCGTTTCCTGGCCACTTTTCGTTTTTATTGACATTTTTATTTTTCGATTGTCTTTTTATATATTTTTTGCTCCTTTTCTTAATTTTAGTTTTTTATTTTTATTTCCCATTTTATTTATGTTGTTTTTATTTTTGTTTATTTTCTTATTTTTATTTTTTATTTCCCTTTTCTTGACTTTACTCCTTTTATTTTATTTATGAAGCCCATGCATTCACTAGATGCGCCTTTATTCATGCTGGAACCTTGAGCCTTTTAAGCAGCGACGCCGAAAGGCGGACGAATCTGCCGACGCGTCTGTCGACACTCCTGCCGACGCGTCTGCTAACGACAGTATGAGGCATTAAAGGCTTTCGCCTTAAAATCCTGAGATTTGGGTGCAGGAGCCCACCTCTAGTCTTACATTGCACAAGTGTGCTTTCAGGCTGAGCATGGACCTCGTTTCTTCAACAAGGCTCTGTCGTCATGCGGGGCAGGTTGAACCCTTCAACATTTTTCTGCACATAAACCCAGCCAGGTAATACACAATGCAGTCAGCAACCTCTGGCTCTGCACATACCTCACCAAACGCTTTATCACACTCGACCTCCGCGGCAACCAATCCATCCAGTTTGCATTTTAGCTGCTGAAGACGAGTCTCTTGTTTTCCGTCCATTTGGAACGCAAGCTTTAGATCAGCCAACGTAAGCATATGCGTTTCCCGAGCTTGCTCTACCTCGCAGTTCCCAAGCTTGGGTGGTTTGATCAGGCTATACACTGAAAGCATATTATATAGCTGAAGAAATGTGGGTCAGGAGGGATGGTCATTCTGACCGCCTGCTTGGCGGATTGTCCCCCCCCCCAAAAAAAAAAAAAAAAAAAAACGCTCTAATACATCCTGGTTAAATTTTCCAGTCAGTACGTACTTGAAGCCACACTGTTTGAGCAAATATCTTGTCAGCTCTAAAGCTGACAAAACTGTGACACGCAAGCCTGCTATAGTCTGCTTTGTCAGAAAATGATCGCGAGATATCCTTCCGGCCACCACTTCCCCCTCCCACTTGTTGAGCCAGTACAAGAAGGTGGCGAGAACTCTGAGATCTTTGCTGCCTGCACTGATGCCTTCTTTGGGATGATTGCGATTGAGTGCGTCAAACAGATTGTTAAATTTCAAGGTGAATTCTACCGTGCGTTTAACATACTCCAGTCCCACTGTTTTCCTTTGCGAGTAAAACTCAAGCCCGCTGGCCACAATTCGACTGAACAGCTGGGTAGCGAGTTTTACGCGCATCTCCTCCGTGTTCGACGGATTAATATGGGCATATGTGAGCTTGTGGCAAACACGCAAATGTCCAGGCTGTTTTTGGTCTTGAACAAAAAGCTTATCATAGCGTTCCCATTGGACACGGCCACCAGAAAAGTTTAGAACCTTTTGGGAATGCAGACAGTGCGCACACACTGCATAAGATGCGGAGCATCCGAAAAGACAAATATGCTACGCTTGTCATCAACAGGGAGGAACGAAACAGCTTTTACGCATCACACAATACACAGGAGTGTATGACGGAAAATATAATGGGCAAAAAAGACACGTGGCACAAAAACAAGCGCAGCGATCACTACCACTCCTCCAAATGCAGTCGCTGGCACACAAGCCGCCCACACGCCCGCTGACCCCCTTAGGGTGCCTCGATGCGCGCGCCCTAGACCCCCCTAATCTGCTAGCGCCATCTCACGACGCTCCCAAAAAACACGAGCCGACGATCGTCAACATCGCCTGCTGGAAAGGCGCTCTCGTTCAGACACCTAATATATTCTTCCACCGTGGTCACGGTCGTCGTCCCTGATGTTGCCGTTGCTGATAGTGCGGCGCTATTGGGCATGTAGTTGACGCAGTCACCGTCTGGAGCTGGATAAAGGCACAAGTCATGTTCCCAGTTTCCAGGCGTCCGGAACAAATCCGAGGAAGCGACCGGCCTTGAAGAGGGTCCTGATGATGCCAGCAGCAATCGAAGCGAAACCTGAATCACAAAAAGGAACGGGTTTGTTTCCTGCATCTTGGCAGTGCTGCCGCGCCCACTGCTTTCGACATCAACCCAGTCCTACCCCGGAACAGACAGGACCAGATCCGCAATATGCTTCGAAGCTGCAGCGAGTGTTTCTTGTCATCCTAGAAGGTCCGACCTTTTGCCAAGCATCGCATTATAACCGACCAGCACGCCCGACCTCGCCGCCAGAGCCCCTACCATGTGTCGCCGCGAGAACGACTAACCATCTGGGACCAAGCGGAAGAAATGCTTCGCGACGGCGTCATCCAGCGTTCAGAGAGCCCCTGGGCGGCACCTGTTGACCTAGTGAGAAAGAAGGACGGCGCACTTCGATTCTGCGTTGATTACCGCTGCTTGTAAAACGTAGCAAACAAGGACGTCTACCCGCTCCCCCTCATCAAAGACGCACTGCAGCGGCTCTGCAACGCCAAGTATTTGTCATCGATAGACATCAAGAGCGGTTACTGGCAAAGGGAGGCCGATGAAAGAGATCGCGAGAAGACCGCATTCATCACTCCGGATGGTCTATTCAGTTCAAGGTGATGCCGTTTGGTCTCTGTTCCGCAGCAGAGACGTTTCTGCGAGTAATGGATACAGTTTTGACAGGCCTGAAGATGCAAATCTGTAGGCTATATTTTATATTACGTCGTTGTCTTCGCCTTGAACTTCGAAGACCACCTGAAAAGGCTTCGAACAGTACTAGACGCAATCAAGTCGTCCAGCCTAACCTTGAAAGCAGAGAAGTGCCACTTTATCTATGAAGAGGTGCTGTTTTTAGCATCGGGTTGAGGCTTCATTGAGAGGGGGTAATGCCGCGAGCCTTTGTATTGTCTGTTTATTCATTCTTCCAGGCTGCCGGCATGCCGTTTTATCACTTTGTTTGCGATGCAAGAAGCAACCAGCTTTATCTCGATTGATGGCAACCTGTAGGGGCCGCTTCTACGTCGTTCCAGATTGTTCTAGTAACTCTGCACACTTTCTCTCGAAAGTTCGCTATCAGCTTTAAATTGAGCACTGCCGAGACCGGCGGGAGTTCTCCTCGACGACCGCCGAGCACGTCTGTTGCTACGTCGCCGCCGAGCCATCCAGCTCAATGCGGGCGCAAGTCAGGCCAAATAAAGAGTTTTGTTTAGAAGACATTTTTGGCTTGTTTCCTGCTCATTGGACTGTTGTACGACTACGTGACTATATATCATGGGCACATAACACCATCTTATTATTTCGCAAGATGCTGAGATGAACAATGTGCTTCAAAGTACATAAATGGAGCGCCGTGATTTTTCTTGGAAATGAACACTAAGGAATCAAAGGCTGCCATTTTCACTCGTGGGGTGTCCTAGATACCGTACGCTTTAAATATCGCATGCGGATAAAGGCAATAGAAATTGTCGATACTGTTAAAACATTGGGGGTATGTCTACAAAAAAATTGGCAGAGGTTAAGCTTGGTTAAGCCCGGAAATTGCGAAAGCAACTTCATCCGTTTCTTGAGCCCGCCGTCGTTTCCTAGCTTGAGCGAATCGTTGCAGCCTTGCCTTGTGCATGTCCGACGACATGGCCTGGCTGAAACGCACAGCGTGGTTACGCCGGGGCGACTGCGACGTTGTTGTGTTGTTGCGACTGAGAGAAGGTTGAAAAGGAAATTGCACGGGCCTGCCAACTGGCTCGAGCCGAGCCACCACCGCTGCCACATGCAGATAGAGGAGAATTAAAAGATCACAGGAAAGAGAAAAAGGAAAGAAAAGACGTGCGTCGCAGCAACAACCGCTTCCGCCGAAGCGGACGCTGGCTGAAAAAACAGATTAGGGGCCGTAGCCGCGCTTCGTCACCTCCTCCCCTCCTCCCGACTGGGACGAGCCGGGTCGGAGCCCGATATCTCTCCGTCTGGCGTGACGTCACCAAAGCGAGCGCCTCCTCGCGGCAGCGGCGCGCAGATGCTGCTCGGCGCACCGTGCTTACGCTGGGACGACCACCACGAGACGAGTTGGGGCTCTATTCAGTATTCTAGAGGGTGTTGCTCTGTCTCTCTCCGTCTGGCGTGACGTCATCACAGCGAGCGCCTCCTCGCGGCAGCGGCGCGCAGCTGCTGCTCGCCGCACCGTGGTTACGCTAGGACGACCGCGACGAGACGAGTATCTCTCCATCTCGCGTGACGTCACAGCGGAGGTCATGCTAAAGGTCAAACGTGGTTACACCTCCGGGACGACGCTGAAGGGCTCAAACTGCCAGCAGTATTGGTTTCGCAATAAAAACCCGGAATGGTTCAACCATGTTAATTATGGTTAATTACGGTTTCGGAATGGAACAAGCTGCCTGAGGAAGTAGTGTCCATATTATCAAATGATTCATTTTCTTCCATGCTGTGACATTTTTTTGTGTATAATAATTCCGTGTTCTTTCTATCTCATTGTTATCTTTTTTTTTGTAACCACCTGCACGCGGTGGCATTTGTGTACTTTTTCTTCTACCCCCCCACTGTAATGCCAGCCAATGGCGCTGTGGGTATGATGATAAATAAATAAATAAATAAATATATTGGCGCGTGCTCACGGAAGCGTGCCGACGATGAAGACGAAGTGTGCGCGTGTCGATTGACGAAGACGAAGTGTGTGTGTTGTTCGGTCAGCGAGTGAATTCACAACTTTTCTTTCTCCGTATTTTTTGTTTTGTACAAATTCTAGCTCTGCGTCCCAAAATTTTAGATTTAAATATACTCCATTCCCTGTACATGAGTGCGTTTGTACCCGCTATGCACCCTGGCCAATCCCCCGCCGTGGGTATGTGCCATTCAGCCTGAGGACATGATCATCATCAACATCATCAGCGAGTCAGCCATCTTGTGAGTTCTCTGCTGTGCGCTGAACTTTGCTGAAACTGCGAGCTGTGCCAGTCCTGTCTTCGTTACATTTTTGGTGGAGGCCTGCTGGGTACTTTCCAACATCTACGCGCCGAAGGCTGTCTATGAACACGGATTTGACTCCGATTCATCGCAGTGCGAGCCGCCGACTCCAAGTTCAGTCACCAGAGTTCGGCCCGTTATCCCCGAAGACCAGGGCTCCAGCCGCGACGCACAGTACTGACGTGGCAGCTATGGCTAACAACGGAGACTCGGCAGCTATGGCTGACAACGGAAACTCAGCTGCTCATTTTCTGGTCCTCCAGCCGCGAACGCCGCCGACCTTCAATCGCGAAGTGTTTGAGGACGCGGAGGACTGGCTTGACCAGTTCGAGCGCTGCCAGATACAACGGCTGGGATGCGGAGCGGAAGCTCCATAATGTTTACTTCGCTCTTGACGACTCGGCGCGGACGTGGTACGAGAACCACGAGGCAACGTTTCCTTCTTGGGAACGGTTCCGCAGCCAGTTGCTGGCGGCCTGCGTCAACACCGACCGTCGGGAACGAGCTGAGTCGGCGCTGCAGTCAAGGAACCAGCGACCCAATGAGAGCGTCGCAATGTGTTATGAGGACATGACACGACTTTGCAGAAGGGCGGATCCAAACATGGCCTAGGACAAGAAAGTGCGCCACCTCATGCACGCGATAAAAGAACTGTTCTCTGGGCTTGTGCGAAACCCACCTAACACCACTTCGGAATTTATACCGGAGGCCACTTCCGTCGAAAAGACACTGCAACGTGCCCGTTATTACAGTCGCGCCTTGAACACTGTATGTACTGCCGACTTTGCGCCAGCCTCCGGCGACTCCGCTGACACCCTGCGGGAGCTGGTTCGGTATATCGTCAAAGAAGAGCTGCACAAAATGCACCTCTCTGCCCAGTGGCAGCCGCAGTGTCCGTCGTTAGCACAACTTATCCGAGAGGAAGTGCAGCAGGCGGTCCCTGAACCTGCTGCCCCTGCTGCCCTTACACCGACGCCCCCGCGCCATACGTACGCGTCGGTACTCCGGCAGAACTGCGACCTCACCCCTTGGAGCGGCGCAAGCCCATCTTCTTTCCATCCGCGACCCCCACCTGTCCCTGTGTTGGCCGAAGCGAGGCTACGGAAGACGGACGTGTGGCGGGCACCTGACCAACGGCCCCTTTGTAACCACTGCGGTGAGGCTGGCGGTGGTGCCCTTATCGCCGAGCTGGAATTCGTGGATTTCATCGGCGAGTCCCCTGTCCGCTCAATGGCGAACGGCCCAGCGAAATAGAGGAGCACCTGTCAACGCGCCGGGATCACACTGATTTCCCTCGCCCTGACTACCGCCCACCGACCTCTACCCGCTACCGTTAGCCGAGTCCCCGACCTTCGACAAGCCGTTTTAGCTGGTCACCGAGTCCTTGCCGGGGAAGCTACACCCAGCTGCCTGCGGAGGTAAGGCCGATGACGAGCGAACAGCCGAACATCCTCCATCGCGTTCCCGACCAGACGACTGCTATCAAACGAGGACACGTGACGATCACAAAAGAAGTGCAGCTTCGGACTTGCCGGTCGATATCGACGATTTAGCAGTTACAGCATTGGTTGATACGGGAGCGGACTATTCGGTTATGAGCAACGAGCTAGCAAAGGAACTGAGGAAAGTTTTAACCACGTGGACTGGGGTCAGATTCGCACAGCTGGTGGGTACCTAATCACCCCTGTTGGCCGGTGAACGGGGAGAGTTACAATCGGCGGATTGGTTTTCGTTTGTGACTTTGTTGTCTGTGACGATTCCCCAAGTCAGCGGACGCGAAGTACACCGCTGGCGCCGTCTCAGCGGCACCCAGCTGCACGTGGATGAAGGGAAAGGGAAATAAACGCTCCCTCGCTTTTCAAGGAGAGGAGCCAGTTTGACTCCCGCCAGCAACGTGTACTGTCGCTTTACGGGCGCCTCTTCCCGCGCCCTCCTCAGGGCACGTCGGTGACCCGTTTCTGCATTCGCTTCCAAGCTCGCCCCCTTACAATACTATGACATTGTCCTACAGCACTGTTCGTGCGATGTTATTCTCGGCCTGGACTTTTTACAAGCTAACGACGCCGTTATCAATATAAAGAGCCGCGCGTGACGTTTTGTTGCTGTCTGAGCTTGTTAGTAGGCACATGACAGATTTGAATATCGTAATCACTGAAGATTCTGGCCAATGTTTCGCTCACACCAACCGCGTAGGGAATCACGGCTCGCTTCCACTCTTTTTTCAGTGCCGTGGGGGGATTTGAACATCGCCGGTGCTGCGAGTTTAGAACTTGCCTTGAGTAGCCATTTCTAGTGAGTTCTTCCTTTATCCTTTTTTCCTCTTTTCTCCGCGCTTGTGGGGATGAGCATAGGCGTTGCGCGCGTGTGAAGAGCGCTGATGCCACGGAGCGCTTGTGTCCAACCGGATGCGCAGAGGCAAAGTTCAGGTATTGGCCTGTATGTGTGGCTTTCCGGTAGACCGACGTCACGAGGCCGTTCGTCGTGCGCTATACAAAAACATCGAGAAAGGCAATGCGACCAGAACTCTCCTCTTCCATAGTAAACTGGATCGTTGGCTGGATGGAGTTCAGATGATGTAGTAGTGCAGGCGCGTCTTCCCGTTTCAACACGCAAAAACAGTCGTCCACATAGCGCAATATTTTTGGGCGACGAGGGAAAGAAGCAAAGGCGAGAGCCTCGATGGTCTGCAAGGCAAGGTTGGCGCAAGTAACCGAAATTGAAGCGCCCATGGCGGTTCCAAACACCTGCCTGTAGAACTCCTCGTTAAAAACGAAGTAAGTGCTCTGCAGGCAAAATTCCATAAGGCGGCATAGGTCCACAGCTTCAAGCGGAGTGCAGTTGGCAAGGGTCTCGTCGTTTTCAAGGACGCCTTTACAGCACTGGACAGCGAAGTCTATTGGCACGCAGGTGAACATAGATTTGACGTCAAAAGACACCATGATGTCGTGTTCTTGGATGTCGACGTCCTGTAACATACTGACGAAGTGACTATAGTCCTTCACATACGTCTCTGTTGTTCCAACCGGGGGGCGCAGGATGCTGTGCAAGTACCGAGACAGCTTATGCAGGGGGGACCGGGTAAAGTCTACTATTGGGCGCAGGGGCACGTCGGGCTTGTGTATATTGTGAACACCGTAGATGGCTGGAGCTGAACCATTATGACATAAGAGTCGGTAATATAAATTCTTGCTTTGCGGTGGAACAAATTTGAAGACGTCCGTCAGCAGTTTTTGCAGTTCGCTCTCAATTTTCTTTGTTGGGTCTCGTTTGAATTTAGCATATGTGGACTCGTCTTTCAGTAGTCCAGCCATTTTTGTGATGTAATCCTTGCGGTCCAGCACAACCGTCGCATTACGTTTATCAGCCGGCAAGATCACAATGTCTTCAGTCTTTTTTAGGCTCCTGATAGCCATTGTTTCTGCTTGTAATAAAACAGACTTGCTTGCTCCAGCCATCTGCGGTTCAGCTCCAGCCATCTACGGTGTTCCCAAGATACACAAGCCCGACGTGCCCCTGCGCCCAATAGTAGACTTTACCCGGTCCCCCCTGCATAAGCTGTCTCGGTACTTGCACAGCATCCTGCGCCCTCCGGTTGGAACAACAGAGACGTATGTGAAGGACTATAGTCACTTCGTCAGTATGTTACAGGACGTCGACATCCAAGAAGACGACATCATGGTGTCTTTTGACGTCAAATCTATGTTCACCTGCGTGCCAATAGACTTCGCTGTCCAGTGCTGTAAAGGCGTCCTTGAAAACGACGAGACCCTTGCCAACTGCACTCCGCTTGAAGCTGTGGACCTATGCCGCCTTATGGAATTTTGCCTGCAGAGCACTTACTTCGTTTTTAACGAGGAGTTCTACAGGCAGGTGTTTGGAACCGCCATGGGCGCTTCAATTTCGGTTACTTGCGCCAACCTTGCCTTGCAGACCATCGAGGCTCTCGCCTTTGCTTCTTTCCCTCGTCGCCCAAAAATATTGCGCTATGTGGACGACTGTTTTTGCGTGTTGAAACGGGAAGACGCGCCTAGACTACTACATCATCTGAACTCCATCCAGCCAACCATCCAGTTTACTGTGGAAGAGGATAGTTCTGGTCGCATTGCCTTTCTCGATGTTTTTGTATAGCGCACGACGAACGGCCTCGTGACGTCGGTCTACCGGAAAGCCACACATACAGGCCAATACCTGAACTTTGCCTCTGCGCATCCGGTTGGACACAAGCGCTCCGTGGCATCAGCGCTCTTCACACGCGCGCAACGCCTATGCTGATCCCCACAAGCGCGAAGAAAAGAGGAAAAAAGGATAAAAGAAGAACTCACTAGAAATGGCTACCCAAGGCAAGTTCTAAACTCGCAGCAACGGCGATGTTCAAATCCCCCCACGGCACCGAAGAACGAGCGGAAGCGAGCCGTCATTCCCTACGCGGTTGGTGTGAGCGAAATACTGGCAGCAAGAATCTTCAGTGATTACGATATTCAAATCTGTCATGTGCCTACTAACAAGCTCAGACAGCAACTCGTGCGAGTGAAAGACAAGCTTGAACGCACCAGATACCCCGAGGTTGTGTACAAGATTCCTTGCCAGGATTGCGACGCAGCCTACATCGGCGAATCGGGGGATAACAGGAGACGGCTCAGGGAGCATAAAAATGACGTTGCCAAGGGGCGCACCGAGGAAAACGCCTTGGCAGATCACCAAAAAAGCACCGGCCACATTATCGCCTGGGACGCAGCCAGTATCATATTCACCGAGAAATCATTATCATCCCGCCTACTCCTAGAGTCATTCCATATCCAATAAACTCCGCACGCACTTAATCGGACACGTGGGCCCATGCCTGCAGCTTACGCATGCTCATTACAGCTACCTTCGCTTGTATGAACGCGGCCGATCCGTTTTTTCGTTTTCATTGTGAACAAGGGATCCGTAGGGGTCCCAAACGTCTTTGTTTTTCACCCTGTTGTTCTTCAATTTCTTGGCGAGTGTTAAGTTTTTTAGAAGGACATCAAAGGTAGGGCGCACCCCGGTAGCCGAACACCGCATCATCGTCAACGAAGAGACAAGCCCGATATCTCAACACCCGTACAGAGTGTCGCCGATGGAACGGGAGGCTATACAATCCCAAGTGCAAGAAATGCTTGCAGACGACGTAGTCCAGCCGTCCACGAGCCCCTGGGCTACGCCTTTGGTATTGGTGAAGAAAAAAGATAACACCTTGCGATTCTGCGTCGATTATCGGAAGTTAAATCGTGTCACGAAACGTGCACGTTTACCCCCTTCCACGTATCGATGACGCCTTGGATCGACTACGTGATGCTAAATATTTTTCTTCACTCGGCCTTAAGAATGGTTACTGGCAGATCGAAGTGGACGAAAGGGACAGAGGGAAGACAGCGTTCGTGACACCTGACGGCCTTTATGAATTCAAAGTGCTACCCTTTGGACTCTGTTCTTCGCCAGCAACCTTCCAACGCATGATGGACACCGTTCTTTCTGGGCTGAAATGGCAGACATACCTTGATGGTGTTGTCATTTTTGCTCCTAGCTTCCAGGAACACCTCCTACGGCTGCGAGTGGTGTCACAGGCGCTCTGTTCTGCACAGTTGACGATAAAGCCACAAAAGTGTCACTTCGGTTTCGAAGAGCTCAGTTTTTTTGGTCACGTGATAAGCGCTGACGGAATCCGTCCTGACCCAGAGAAGACTGCCGATGTGGCACAGTTCCCGCGCCCAACCGACAAAAAGGCCGTTCGTAGGTTTCTGGGCCTCTGTGCCTACTACAGACGTTTCGTTGAAAACTTTTCTACAATTGCCGAGCCCCTTACAATGCTTACTAGAGACAATGTCTCTTTTATGTGGCACGAGGATCAGGAAGCTGCCTTCAACGAGCTACGCAGCCGCCTGCAAACTGTAACAATACTCGCCCATTTTGATGAACGAGCTGCCACTGAAATTCATACTGACGTCAGCAATGTTGGCCTCGGCGCTATTCTCGTTCACTGGCAGGACGGAAACGAGAAAGTCATAGCGTACGCCAGCCGCTCCCTCTCGAAAGCAGAGGCGAACTACTCCACCACAGAGAAGGAATGCCTTGCGGTAGTGTGGGCGATTAGCAAGTTCCGACCATATCTCTATGGTCGCCCGTTTCGAGCTGTAAGTGACCATAATTCGTTATGCTGGCTAGCCAACCTCAAAGACCCTTCGGGACGGCTTGCGAGATGGAGCCTTCGGCTCCAGGAATACGACATCATGGTAGTCTACAAGTCCGGCCGTAAGCACAATGACGCCGACTGCTTGTCACGTGCGCCTGCCGACGTTGCCCCGGCCGACACGGAGGACGACTTCCCGTTTTTTGCTCTCGTCACGTCGTCCAATATGGCCCGGTGTCAACGGGCTGACTCAGAGTTGCGTCCGCTGATCGAGGATCCGGAGGGCCTTAACGTCGCTGTTCCGCGGCTTTTCGTTCGAGGTTTGGGTTCTTACAGTCTCCGAGATGGCGTCCTTTAGAAGAGGAACTTCGCGCATAACACGGAAACCGTTCTTCTGGTTGTGCCATCCGAACTCCGTCCAGAAATCTTGCACGCCTGCCACGACCAGCCATCGGCTGGCCATTTGGGTGTTACCCGGACGTTTGCCCACATTCGTGAGAAGTATGTGGGGATACACATAAATCCCCTGCCCCATTGTAATGGCCGCGCGTAATTATCACGCGATTCTACGCGCGCGCCGTACGGGAGGTTTTGCGAGGGAGGGCACTCTCGCCACCCCCGCTTCCTTTCGCTCCCTCCCGCGACGCCGCCGCGGGGACTTTCCTTCTTTCTCCTTTTCACAAAGGAGAGACCTCCTCTCCACAGCCCGGGAAGAAGGCGCGTTTCTCCCGAGGCTCGGTCGTCTTCTGGCGGGAGCCGTGCACACGCACGGATCAGAGATCTGCCACGGAGACCGCTGCCCTTATCGGCCGGGCACCGCGTGTGACTTGACCGCCGCGGGCCGTGAGCGAGGAACCACGCGAGGTGAGCGGAACCTTCTTCCCCCACATTTTTGCGTGCGTTCTTTCCTTTGTGTTTTTCACCCCCGTACGCGAGCGGAACACTCTTCCTCGTTACGGCGGTTGTATTGTTGCTGCTGAATTGTATTACTCGGGAGCAATAAACGCTCATCCGAGTAGCATACTCGTGTTTGTCCCCTCTGGCTCGAACCCGCCGTGGTTGCGACTTACCGCACCGCGGGTTGGGGGTCACAGCTCTGACTGGTAGGGCTGGCACGCTGGTGCTAGAGAGCGACAACTGCTTCTAGCCCTTTGAGTGTTATTACAAGAATAACCCGCATAAGTACTGGCCAAAGTTGCTCTCATCAGCAATATGTGAGGACCTGCCGTGACTGCCAGCGACGAAAGACACCACCAGTTAAACCCGCAGGGCTTCTCCAGCCCATCCCACCGCCCACAACACTTTTCCAACAAGTGGGCATGGACTTGCTGGGCCCGTTTCCATTGTCTTCCTCTCGGAACAAATGGATTGTTGTGGTGACGGACTACTTAACGCGGTACGCCGAGACACAGGCGCTTCCCCACGCTAGTGCTGCAGAAGTGGCTCAGTTTTTTATGACATCTATTGTGTTGCGTCACGGTGCGCCATCAGTCTCATCACGGACCTTTAACTGCCTTTACGGCTGCATTAATGCGATCTCTCTTCGAACTCACCCACACCAGTCACAGGAAGACAACAGCCTACCATCCACAAACCAACTGCTTGACTGAACGCCTCAACCGGACGCTTGCAGATATGCTTCCTAAGTATGTCGACGTTGAGCATCGCACGTGGGACGAAGTTCTTCCTTATACAACCTTCGCCTACAATACGGCAGAACAGGAGACTACCCGTCTTACACCTTTCCATCTGGTCTACGGACGGCGTGTCACTACCATGCTGGATGCTATGCTACCCGCTGGTCATGACGACGCAGACATGGGCACTTATGCTGACGTTGACACATTCATCCAGCGGGCTGAAGACGCCCGCCAACTCGCAAGGTGCCGGATTCGACATCAACAACAACTCGACGCCAGTCGCTACAACCTCCGACACCGATACGTTCGTTACGATCCCGGCGATTGTGTGTGGATATGGACGCCTGAGCGCCGCCGCGGACTCTCCGAAAAGCTACTCCGACACTACTTCGGTCCGTACGAGGTGGCTCGTCGTGTTAGTGACGTCACTTACGAAGTTGTCCCGCGGGACACGACCTCCTTACCACCTTACCACGTCGGCGCCATCCGACCGAGACTGTCCACGTGGTGCGCATGAAGCCCTACCATGACAGGCTGCAACCCACCATTACACCAGCTTAACAGCTCTCCGTGCTCTCTGTCCTCCGCCCTCTATACCGAACATTACCTTTGCACTGAGTGCTCGTTCCCGGCGTCGGACGCCGCCTTGATGGGGGGGGGGGGGGGGGGTGTAATGGCGCGTGCTCACGGGAGCGCTCCGACGATGAAGCCGAAGTGTACGTGTGTCGGTCGACGAAGACAAAGTGTGTGTATGGTTCGGTCAGCGAGTCAGCCATCTTGCGAGTTCTCTGCTGTGCGCTGAACTTTGCTGAAACTGCGAGCTGTGCCAGTCCTGTCTTCGTTACAATATTATAACAAAGATATTCATGTCTGGTGGCCACACCGCGGTGACTCAATGCTTACGGCGCTCGGCTGTTGACCCGAAAGACGTGGGTTCGATCCCGGCTGTGGATGCCGAATTGCGATGGAGGCGAAATTCCAGGGGCCCGTGTACTGTGCGAGGTAAGTTCACGCTAAAGAACCCCAAGGGGTCGGTATTTCCGGAGCCCTTCACTACGGCGTCCCTCATAGTCTGACCCGCTTTGGGACGTTAAATCCGAATAAACCAAACCAATCATGTCTGTTGGAATTTTGGCAAATTTCCACTCGTTCCTGCCACAAGCTGTAAAGCTACGCCGGGCATAACTAATCAAAATCGCACACACATAGTGCAAAAAGAAAAGTGACAGAGAAAAAAAATTGTCTGTGGTTTAACTCTGGTTAACCTAAATGAATGCAAAAGCACGTTGCTTCTTCCTCGCCTGCGGGTGTCTTCTAGCTCTCCCCTTAGCTTTATCCATAGCGAGACTGTTCAGCCGAGCCGAAGTGCACCAGTATACACCCCGAGGCATCACCTCCTCTCCCGGAGCGAGCGCTGGCGAGAGGGAGAAGCTGGCGCCCTCTATGGCGCTGTGAGGCAACGGCGAGGGAGAGGAGCGAGCGCTCGCTGTTTGCTGGGCAACGGCGCGCCATTGCTAGGAGCGGCAGCGGCTCAAGGTCAGCGTAGCTACGGCGCGACGGCGGCCCCCCGAGATCTGGCTTTGGCTGCCGGAGTGTTGCTTTCGCAACCAAAACTGTTAAACGCAGTTAGTAGAACGTTAGCTCAATGGGACACTAATTAATTCTGATAATAAATAATTAACACTTATCCGTGTCGCTTACAACTACACTGCATTAAAACTTGACATGACCGTTACAACGGTATAAAAGTGGTGCCATAGAGCAAAGCTTGTTTTAATTGCAAATAACTAATTAGTGCTAATTAACTAACTCCGGTCGCTAACTCACGGAGAGCATTAGCATTTAACGTATGCTTTCCAATTGCATATCTCTCGATGCTGTGGCGGAAAGTTTGGTTTTTTATTTCAACTAACCATTCCAAAAATAAATTTGGGTTGTTAACAAGCACAATGCATTCACACCTGACCGAAACTTTCCAACGGCATATGATTCGGTGCTATAACTCAAAGTAGGGCTTTAATCACATAATTAAAAAAATATCCAAGTCATGGTTGATGACGTGGTATATGCTATGATTGGACACATAGCAGCAGCGAAATCGACTGAGTCCTGCTCTGTAATTAATGACCGGAAGCCAAGTTTGCTTCCTTCTCAGTTCAGGGGTTTCTCGGGCTCCGCAATTTTTGTGGCTCAGCCGTAACGGCAAGTTTCTTGCGGCGATGCCAGTTCCTGCGTAGGCGTTGTCGCACTCCACAGTAATAAACGTGCTGGCGCGTGCTGGCAGTGTGGCAAGGACACAAGTTAATAAAAAATTATTTTTATTTATTTATTTAATAATACTGTCAACTCTCCTGCGAGCGTCCTTACAGGGAGGTATAAAAATTTCACAGAAAAACAACACTATTCACAAGCACTGAATACATCAGCATGAAACGGTACATCATTCAATCAAGCATCAAATGGCACTTTCAAGCAGGTGGTGATCCAGAGATCGTTCGAATTCATGCAGATCACCCTGTCCCACAACACTCATTGTAAAGTCATTCCGCATTTCAATTGCATGGGGGAAGATGGAATGTTTGAAAGTTTCACTACGGGCGTAGTACGGCTGAATTATCCGACTATGACTTGTTCTAGACGTCCGTTTGCCTGGTGCTTGCATGTATGTTTCCTTCTGAATATTTATCTGCCCTTGGAGCATCTGGAATAATAGCTTCAGCCGGTTTTTTTTTCTGCGTGTTTCTAATAAATCCAGGTTACAGGAAGAGAGCTTTCTGCAACCGAGTCTGTCCTTCGATATCGGCAGCAAACAAAGCGTACTGCGTACCTCTGAACTCTTTCTAATTGTTTCTTTAAATAATTCTGTTCAGGACTCCATACTACTGACGCATAGTCAAGGACTGGCCTCACAAAAGCTTTCTACGCAATTAGTTTTACATCCTGTGTAGCATGCTCCAATTTTTTTCTCAAAAAACATAACCTCTGGTATGCTTTAGAACACACATCTTGTATATGTGTGCCCCAATTTGTTTTGTGTTATTGTCATTAATAGGTACTTAAACTGAGTTACGTTTACCAAACATTTGTCACCAATGGCATAAGGCAACGAAAGAGCAGACTTCTTCTCTGTAATGTGCGTGTATGTTGATTTCGAATAGTTTATTTCCATGATCCATTTTTTGCAGCATTCGCTTAACGCCTGTAAAAGTTGTTAATACTAAGCTGGTCGTCCTTGTTTCTAACTGTAGAATAAATTAAACAGTCATTTGCGAATAGCTTTAGTCGTACATTTGGTTCCAGGACAGCAGAGATATCATTAATATAGACCAAAATAACAATGGTGCCAGAACAGAACCCTGCGGGACTTCTGAAAGCACTGCTAGTGAGCCGGACTCATGACCATTCATTTTGACCACTTGGTTACGATATGTTAAGTACGCTTTAATCCATTTCACAATATTGAAACTAATTCCAGCGCTTTCCAGTGTAAAAACTAATTTATTGTGCGTCAATTTATCAAAAGCTTTGGCAAAGTCTACAGCTATTACATCAACCTGCTGCTTCCCATCAATCGTCATTGCCAAATCATGAATTGTCTCTACAAGTTGTGTAGCGGTGGAAAGGCCTGCTCTGAATCCGCGTTGGTGAGGGTAAAGTAAACAGCTTGCTTTTGGTGATGAAAGATGTGCTTCGCTGTAATATGTTCCATAAGTTTACAAGAAATCGATGTAAGAAATATTGGGCGGTAGCTATTTGCAAGTGTTCGGTTTCGCCTTGTCTGCAGCCGCACTGTCCCATAGTTTTGGCGCACTTCTACAGTTTCTTTGGCATAGTCAGGGCTAATACGCCAAGAAGTTCCTTTCAGCTTTGTGCCTTTTTTCAGGAGACTCTCCTTTTCTCTAGAATCGTAAAATTTAAGAATAACTGGTCTACTTTCTTTGGTTGGGCTTTACCACGGCGATGAATTCGCTCAACAGTGTTAACCTGCAAGCCCATGGTTTTCCGAAATATATTCTCCACAACAAGTTCCTTCAGTTTTAATTCTATTTCTTTTTCAGTGTCTGTTTCAGTTTCAGTGACGCCAAATAGCTATGTTCGTATTCGCAGTAACACTAGTTCACTATCAGCGAATGACAACACTGTAAAATTGTTGCAGCATCGACTACGATGGTGGTCTGCGAAGTGTGAAAGCATTCGGCTTGCTAAACACGACATAATTTCTACGAAAGAGTGTCTTGATTCTGAGTCTCCTTTATTCATCCAACACTCGATGTTGTTGTTGTCGCGACCTTCGGTATGTAGCATTTATGCTACCGGCCTGTGCGTATTCAAGTAAGACACGTATTTAGTAGACCTTAAGTCGAGTTATATCTGACGAAACCAAATTTCCTCGCCGTATTCGGCTAGTAGAAAACTGTGGCCTCTTAGCATTTCGAGATACTTGCTCTGGTTCCAAATCACAGTCTCGTGACGCATGGCGAGGTAGCGACTCTACCGCACTGCATTATTAACGTCTGTGTTCTTCTGAACTGTTTCCGCGGCCTCCATCTCCTTCGACTAGAGCAACTTTTTGAAGCCCTGGTCTTCAGCTCTTTATCGTAGTGTTGTAATGACGATACACTCAGCTCTTGCGAAAGCATTACAGCTGTACGTTCTGTCGCGTCTTCTTCACTATTCTATGTGCATACTTCAATTCCTTCATCTCTTCCAGTTCCCGTATACGCCAATGCCATCGGTTGCATTTAAGGTAACGACTCTCAATGTATTCGGCCTCAACTCGCACGTTTACAGTTTGGCCTACGATGCCGAATTGCCCAGGATATATGAGGCGTAGCCAGGTAGCCGACATAAGAAAGTTTAACATGGAGAAAATCGAGCATGCTCTAAGGAACGGAGGTAGCCTAAAATCAGTGAGGAGAAAACTGGGCACAGGTAAAAACCAGATGTATGCGCTAAAAGACAAACAGGACAATGTCATGAGCAATACGGATAAGATAGTTGAATTAGCCGAAGAGTTCTACACAAATCTATACAGTAGCGAATGTAATCATCAAGTTACTGAGGAAGGCAGTCGAGCACAGCAATTGGAAATCCCGCCAGTAACGAAGGAGGAAGTAAAGAAAGCCTTAGGAGCAATGCAAAGAGGGAAAGCAGCTGGTGAGGCTCAGGTAACAGCAGATTGGTTGAAGGACGGAGGAGAGATTGTGCTAGAAAAACTAGCCACTCTGTATACGCAATGCCTTGTGACCTAGAGAGTACCAGAAGCTTGGAAGAACGCTAACATTATCTTAATTCATAAGAAAGGAGACGTCAAGGATTTGAAGAATTACAGACCAATCAGCTGATTTTCCGTTGCCTACAAGGTATTTACTAAGGTAATCGCTAATAGAATCAGGACAACCTTGGACTTTAGTCAACCAAATGATCAGGCAGGCTTTCGTAAAGGATACTCGACAAGAGACCACATTCACACTATCAATCAGGTGATAGAGAAATGCGCAGAATATAACCCACCCCTGTATATAGCCTTCATTGAATACGAGAAAGCATTTGACTCAGTGGAAACCTCAGCTGTCATGCAGGCGTTGCGGAATCAAGGTGTAGAGGAGTGTTATGTGAAAACATTGGAAGATAATTATAACGATTGTACAGCTACTGTAGTTCTCCATAAAGTCAGCACTAAAATTCCAATACAGAAAGGTGTCAGGCCGGGAGACACGCTCTCGCCAATGCTCTTCACTGCCTGCTTACAGGAGGTATTCCGGGGACTGGAATGGGAACAGTTGGGGATAAGAGTTAGTGGAGAATACCTAAGTAATTTGCGATTCGCTGATGACATTGCCTTGCTAAGCCACTCAGGACAAGAACTGCAAAACATGATCAATCAGTCAGACAGGCAGAGCAGAAAGGTGAGACTAAGAATTAACATGCAGAAAACCAAAGTAATGTTCAACAGCCTAGCAAGGGAACAGCAGTTCGCAATTGGTAGCGAAGTGCTGGAAGTAGTAAGAGAATATGTCTACTTAGGGCAGGTAGTGGCCGCAGATCCGGATCATGACAGGGAAATAACTAGAAGAATAAGAATGGGGTGGGACGCATATGGCAGGTTCTCTCAGGTCATGAATGGTAGCTTACCAATATCCCTGAAGAGAAACGTATACAACAGCTGCATCCTACCGGTACTCACCTATGGGGCAAAAACGTGGAGGCTAACAAAGAGGGTTCATCATAAGTTAAGAACAACGCAGCGAGCTATGGAAAGAAAAATGATAAGTGTAACGTTAAGAGATCGGAAGAGGGCGGAGTGGGTGAGGGAACAAACGCGGGTTAATGACATCTTGGTCGAAATCAAGAGGAAGAAATGGGCTTGGACAGGGCATGTAATGCGAAGGCAAGATAACCGCTGGTCCTTAAGGGTAACGGAGTGGATTCCAGGAGAAAGCAAACGTAGCAGGGGACGGCAGAAAGTTAGGTGGGCGGATGAGATTAAGAAGTTTGCGGGGATACAGTGGCGGCAACTGACAAAGGACAGGGTTAATTGGAGAGACATGGCAGAGGCCTTTGCCCTGCAGTGGGTGTAGTCAGGCTGCTGCTGCTGCGGCTGCTGATGATGATATGAGGCGTCCGATGACCATGAACCGGATACGCGTTGAGACTACACGCTCTTTGATGAGGTTGAGAGATGGCGAATGGGATGGGCTTTGCGGGTAAGTGAAGCCATTAACTTGACACACCCAGGGAATTTTCTTCCCTACACTTCTCTTCAACGTTGAGATAATAAGAGCGTACTCAAATGTTCTGTGGAGGGCACACTTGATAGTATCTCGAGGGGGCGCTTTCGTACGCAGGCGATGTCGGATGTGAACCACAGAGTCAGTGGCACATTCTGCGCGACATTCGCAAACCGTCTTGCATGAAGTGCTTCGTAAAGTATAGTTTAGGTATCGGCCCCGGCAGTAGGCGGTTGTGCTTGCGCATGACGTCGCCTGTAATACGCATGTTTTGGAGCCGCCGCGCCTCGCTTTCTTGGCCTGCTTCGGTGGCGGTGTGTTTGACTAGCGTTTAACTTAAAGCGAGAGCTTCGAGGCTCTCGTTCAGCTGAACAGCTGGCGTCGGCGTTGTGGCCAGAAACCCACGTCATACGAGAATATCTGGGATGAAAAAAAAGATTGGAAACAGGATTTTGCATGTGAATTAAAGTTCGGCGCACGTCTCAATGAACTTAACTGCAGAGGGGAAAAATTATCTCTCTCTCTCTCTCTCTACTCTCTCTCTCTCTCTCTCTCTCTCTATATATATATATATATATATATATATATATATATATATATATATATATATATATAGTTTGCGCCGCCGCGGTGGCTCAGTGGCTATGGTGCTCGGCTGCTGTCCCAAAAGACGCGGGTTCGATCCCGGCCGCGGCGGTTGAATTTCTTCGGAGGAGAAATTCGAGGCCCGTGTACTGTGCGATGTCAGTGCACGTTAAAGAACCCCAGGTGGTCGAAATTTCCGGAGCCCTCCACTACGGCGTCTCTCATAGCCTTAGTCGCTTTGGGACGTTAAACCCCATAAACCAAACCAAACCATATATAGTTTGCGGCGCAAACGCAAACTGCTTTGGACTAGTGCGAAGGCAGACAAAGATAGCGGAAAAAAGGTTCAGCTGATACACGATAAGCTACGAATTGATGACTAGTATTTTTTCTTAGGATGATGCCTCCAACTCCTGTGAACAGATTTCTGGAACTGATAATTCACCGAGCCGCAAACAAAATTCTAGAACGAACAGCTCAACGTCCGAAAGCTAGCTTTTGCAGGCGCACCAGCTCCGGCTTTTCTCATTCAATGCCAGAAGTATTGTAAATAAAACAGATAAGCTGGAAGATTTGCTTTTGTCATATGACCCCCATGTCTGCATCAGTTCGGAAACTTGGTTGCATGAAGCCATTTTCAACGACGAAATAGTTCCGCCGAACTATCATCTGTACAGAAAAGACGGGGGTTCTCGCGGTGGCGGTATTGCAGTCATAACAAAATCCAGTGTTCATGTAACAGTTGCAGATCAAATCAAGGAACATGAAAGTTTATTCTTGAAGGTATCTGGGGAATGTCGTTTTTTTGTGCTCTGTATATCGGGCCCCCGGGGCTGATGACTCTTATGCATCAGTTGTATGATCATCTCGTGAGACTAACGGGAAAAAACTTAATAATAACAGGTGACTTTAATCTACCGTGTCTAAACTGGAATCGTTTATATTATGGTTCATCGGTTTCTGGTGATTTGGCGATGGATATTATATTCAGTCTGGGCCTCCAGCAGGTTGTTGATAATGATACCCGTGGAAATAATATTCTTGATCTTCTATTCCTCAGCGAAGTATTTTCTGATCGAACAACAACGGTTGGTTTGGTTTATGGGGTTTAACGTCCCAAAGCGACTAAGGCTATGAGAGACGCCGTAGTGGAGGGCTCCGGAGGTTCGACCACCTGGGGTTCTTTAACGTGCACTGACATCGCACAGTACACGGGCCTCTAGAATTTCTCCTCCAAAGAAATTGAACCGCAGCGGCCGGGATCGAACCCGCGTCTTTCGGGTCAGCAGCCGAGCACCATAAACACTGCGCCACCGCGGCGGCACGGAACAACAACGGTCGAGCCTGGTATATCATAATCACAAGCTGATATCTTTTTGCTGGAAAGTTCCTGCGCAGAAGCACCAAGATAATAGAACAGTTGAAACAATTAGAGATTTCACTAAGGCAGATGTTGTTGCGATTATAGATTATTTAGATACACAACTTGATATAATCGAAAATAATGTTGTACTTTCATGGCAACGTTTTGAGGAGACTGTAAAGTACTGTACGGAGCACTTTGTCCCTTTAAAAGTAGTTCGAAAACAGTGCCTGAATCCTTGGATAAATCGAGATATTATTCACACCAAGCGTAAAATTAAAAGGCTGAGAAAGAGGAAGAAAGCGACAACCCCGCAGATTACGCAGCTGAAACAAGACTTACTACGAAAGGTAAATTTGGCCAGAGATGAGTTCTACAGCTTGAATCTTGAATAATTTATTTCTAGCGATCCTAAAAAGTTTTGGCTCCACCTAAGCCAGAGAAAATAACAGATACAAAGCATTAACGTCAACGGAATTGAAATAGAGGATGCGCACTGTATTGCTGAGTACTTCAATGTATATTTTCAAAGTGTGTTTACAGAACGTGATCAGTGTGAACTTTCCAGTACAAGTAGCCCATCGGTAGATCATATTTTAATCAGTCGCGAATGTGTCCGGGCATTGCTTCTAAATATAAATATTAAGAAGTCAGCTTGGCCCGATAACATTCCTAATGCTTTCTTGAGGTGATATTCTGAACAATTATCGGAATTCATTTCTAATCTTTTTCAGTTATCCTTAAAATTAGGCGCAATACCATCAGTCTGGAGTAAAGCACGTGTTGTGCCGGTACACTAGAAAGGAGACCGCCAAACTGTTTCAAATTACCGTCCTATATCTATTACTAGCACGTGTTGTAAGCTGACATTGGTGAAAACAGCGCGAAAGAAGAAGCCCGAAGGCGAAACGAGGAAGTGACAGGAAAGAGCGCTGACTGACAACTGAATTTATTGAGCGAAACTCGCGCAATATATTGGAAGGCAGTGGCAAATATAGTCAGATGCAGTCAACGTCACATGGTGGAAACAGCCATAAAAGCGATAAAAACAAAGCAGGGTGATAAAGCTAACAGTGAACGGAATCTCAAAAGGGATGGTAACAAAATGAAAACTACACTCAATGACTATACACAGTTAATGTCACATGGTGTAAAGAGCCGTAAAAGCGATAAAAACATAACAGGGTGAAAAGGCTAAAAGTCACCAGAATCTCAAGGGTATGGTAACAAAAAAAATACATGATGATATAAACAGTTAAGCTCTGCTTCAGAAAGTTAAAGGCAAGAAGAAAAACGTTACTCAGGAAAGCAATAGGAGGGTGAGGCCAGCCGTTATCCCGTATTCCAACCGGGTAGCACATAATTTGAAAAAGGTTGCAAATAAATATGAGATTCCCGTAGTCTTTTCTGCCCCTTGCAAGCTAGCTACGTTGTGTCACAGGATAAATAACGAAAAGCTAAGACAGCAAACCTGTGGCGTAAAGCATGCCAACATGTTCGTCAGGTGTAGGGAAGGGGTGATTTACCAGATTCCGCTTACATGCGACAAAGTTTATATTGGTCAAACCGGAAGGTGCCTGAACGAACGTTTAAGGGAACATGAGCGCTCACTTGAAAAAGGCACTGGCTCTAATCTAGCGCTTCATTGCAAAGAGTGTAAATGCATGCCTCGATTACGCGAAACTGTTGTTCTTGATAGGAGTAGAGACAGCGTTGCCCGGGAGTTGAAGGAGGCTTTCTTTATAAAAAGAAAGGGCTTGGAATGTGTCAGTGACGCGTCAAAATCATTGTACAGGAGTGAACTTGCCTTTTTGGAACAACTTTGCTAAATTTTTATTGTTGACTACGCGTGTTTCAATCGTTGAGTGTCACTGTTTCATCGTTTTATTGTTAAGGTCTGTGCATGTTTTTAGCCATACGTTGTCACATTCAGTTAGTTTTTATTCTTTCCACAATTCCTTTTCGTCAGTTTTTATCGGTTTTACCCTTGTTACCTGCTATGGATGTTTTATCGGTTTTTATGGCTCTTTACACCTTGTGACATTAACTGTTTATGTCATCATGTATTTTTTTTTGTTACCATCCCCTTGAGATTCTGGTGACTTTTAGCCTTTTCACCCTGTTATGTTTTTATCGCTTTTATGGCTCTTTACACCATGTGACATTAACTGTATATAGTCATTGAGTGTACTTTTCATTTTGTTACCATCCCTTTTGAGATTCAGTTCACTGTTAGCTTTATCACCCTGTTTTGTTTTTATCGCTTTTATGGCTGTTTGCACCATGTGACGTTGACTGCATCTGACTATCTTTGCCACTGCCTTCCTATATATTGCGCGAGTTTCGCTCAATAAATTCAGTTGTCAGTCAGCACTCTTTCCTGGCACTTCCTCGTTTCGCCTTCGGGCTTCTTCTTTCGCGCTGTTTTCACCAATGTCAGAATGGACCAACTAGCCCAGCAAAAAGTTCTGCTTGTTGTAAGCTATTGGAACATATTGTCGCTGGTTTCATAGAAGAGGTTATGAATGATCATAGCATACTATCACCTTTTCAGCATGGTTTCAGGAAAGGACTCTCCACTGTAACTCAACTTGTAACAACCGTACATGAGCTATCCCGCATACTTGATTTATCTGGACAAATAGATGTGCTCTTTCTGGACTTCAGCAAAGCTTTTGATAAAGTTCCCCATGCAAAGCTATTACATAAATTAGATAAAATTGGACTCCCATTTGGTATCATACAGTGGATATGTGCTTATCTCAAAAACAGAGCACAGTTTGTTGATATTAGAAATTGTTCTTCCAGTGCTCGTCAGGTCACCTCAGGAGTCCCTCAGGGCAGTGTGCTAGGACCATTGTTATTTTTAATTTATGTTAACGACTTGATTGATGTTATTCCTGGTAATGTGTCCATTCGGTTATACGCGGATGATTGTGTTATATTCAAGGAAATTGTGTCCCATGATGACCATTATGTGTTGGAAAGATGCCTTGCAGAAATTACTGACTGGTGTTTCAATTCGAGAATGGAGCTTAATGCGGAAAAAACTGCTTTTACGCGTAACAAGAAAAAAATCTGCTAGCATTTTTCCGTACCAACTTGGAAATAGAACTGTCCTCGAAGCCGACAAATACAAATACCTTGGCGTTACCCTTAACAATAAGCTTACATGGTCAACTCATATCTCGGATGTTTGCTCAGCTGCGCTAAAAAAATTGTGGTTCATAAAGAGAAAGCTTAAAAACGCGCCTGTAAGGTCTAAAATGTTAGCCTACAATGCAATAATGAGATCGAAGTTAGAATATGCTTCCGAACTCTGGGACCCGCATACCATGAAAGTCACAAAAGAACTTGAGCGAGTATAGAGAAAAGCAGTGAGATTTATATACGGGAAATATGCCAGGAAGGATTCGCCGTCCTCAATAATGTTACAAAATAGAATACAGACACTCGAAATATGCAGAAAAATTAATCGTATTGTACTACTCCATAGCACTCTTTCTGGAAAAAATAATATGACGCTACCAGCTTCCGTATGTCGGCCTTCTACGAGGAGAACACGACACAGTCATGAGTATTTCCTTGCACCGATCTTCGCGAAAACAAACGCTTACAAGTACAGTTTATTCCCTTGAACGGTGAACGATTGGAATTCACTCCCCATTAGTGTATTTCAGTCTAACGATTTCATGGCTGCATTGCAAAATCATTTTTGTGCAAGTTAGCGATGTTAGCGTTCTCATTCGTGCTTCTTTTTCGCATTATGTTCATTTCATGTTGCATTGTATACGCTTTTCTGTGCTTTCTTTTTTGTGATATGCCCCTCTTGCTTGGGCCAAAGTATTGGCCTGGAGTATTACTAAATAAATAAATAAATAACTATATATATATATATATATATATATATATATATATATATATATATATATATATAGTTATTTATTTATTTATTTAGTAATACTCCAGTAATACTTCGAATCTTTCATTTCATTTTTCAAAACATTGTTTAAATTCATCTTTTGTGATGCTTGACAGTCCCTTCGTCGTTTTTTTCTTCACCTCAGCAACATCAGCGAAACGCTTTCCATTCACCTGTCTTTTCATTCTACGAAATAAAGAAAGTAGCACGTGGCAAGGTCGGGTGAGTATGAGGGTTGAGGAACAGAGGTCATGCCATTTTTGGTCCGAATTTGTCCTAGAGACAGGGCTGTGTGAGCAGGGGCATTGCCATGGTGGAAAAACCAGTCAGCCGTCTGCCACAAATCTGGCCGCTTCCACCGAACACTGTTGCCCAATCTTTTCAAAACATCCAAGCAGAAAGCCTGGTTAACTGTCTGACCCTGCGGAACAAATTCCGAATGGACGACTCCTCCCACGTCGAAAAAACAAATCAGCATTGTTTTGAGGTTTGGTTTCACCTGACGAGCTTTCTTGAGGCGAGGTGAATTTGGAGTTTTCCATTGGCATGACTGTTGCTTTGATTCAGAATTTAATTCAGGAACACTTGAGTTGTCCCCATAGCATCGTCCTTGAACGTCTTTCTGAATATTTCAAAAGTTTCCGTTGCACTTTTTCCGAGAAAAAAACCAGAATTTCACCGGAGCACGCTGTTCACGAAAATCAGCTATTGCAAAAACGACACTCACACAAAACAGTCGTCACTCTAAAACTCTTCCTAAACTAGTCTGACCTCCTTCAGCGACGGCACTCGGCTTACTGACTCTGGAATGTTCGTTCTATGCGCTCCTGCGGCAAAACGCGGTACAAAGAAGCTGTGCCGATTCAAAAAATTAGTCCGGTTTCTTTTGGGTACCCCCTCGTGTGCATATATATATATATATATATATATATATATTGGTCGCCAGGCAGGCACGCTACGGACTAGACCACAGAGGCACTTCATTGCATTTATTACACCCATGCAATGGTTTGGTTGGTTTGGTTTATGGGGTTTAGCGTCCCAAAGCGACTAAGGCTACGAGAGACGCCGCAATGGAGGGCTCCGGAAATTTCGACCACCTGGGGTTCTTTAACGTGCACTGACATCGCACAGTACACGGGCCTCTAGAATTTTTCCTCCAAAGAAATTCAACCGCCGCGGCCGGGATCGGACCCGCGTCTTTCGGGTCAACAGCCGAGCACCATGACCACTAAGCCACCGCGGCGGCTACACAGCCATGCAATGCTTTGTTTACGTGAACTATGTGCGAACATCAAGAAAGCAGTTGCAAATCAACCTGATACTTAACATGATACATCTAAGGAACCAAGCACAAGAAAACAGGCAATGCAGAGTGCATAATTAATACTTCATAATACGACACTCCTAAGCAAGAAAGCTCTAGAAAAAAGGCAAAGGGTAGCCCAGCACTACGAATTAGTGCCCCTACGGCTTGAACTTGGTCAGCGCATGCAATTCTTTTAGCGGAACAGTGATTTTGGTGAAGTTGTCTTTTGCACAAAAAACAAATTGGCAATGTCGCTATGTAATCCAATTCGAAAGAAAATGTCTAAGGGTTCATCACCAAATGGGAATGCAGTGAGGTACCGTTCCGAATGTTGTGTAAAATTCGGTCTTTTTTTATGCGAAGCATACTACTTTAGCTATCACTTCAGCCCTTCACCGTGGTTATGCGCCTCCAAATCACGTGATACATGACGTCACACCACGTGACACGATGACGTCACGACAGTAGAGAAACGGGGGCCCACCTCGCGCCGTCGCTGTGGTTATGCGCCTCCAAATTACGCGACACGATGATGCTTCGCATTCTCCAGGCTTAACCAAGTTAAGCCTCAGACATTTTTTTTTAATGTTCCTTGCATGGTATCCCAGGAGAGTATTGGTTACTTATAATTTAATGAAACAATTTTCAATCCTTTCGGGAACATCACAAAGGCGGCAATTCACCGTAGAGACAAATATGCCGTTTTTATCTAACCACGTTTTAACGGGGAATGTCTCGGTGCGTAGCCTATAGGAAAATGTCTTTGGGTGCAACCCGTGAGGTGCAAAGGGCCGTCACGGAAACGAGAGATAACTTGTAAAACCAGATTGTGCTGCTAAAAAGTGGCCGAAAGTGGCTGAAAATTGATAGACAAAGATTTAGCGATAAAACATTTCTTAGGAAAGGTCAAACATCACGAGGCAGGTGACCGTATGTAGCGTATGCTCAGCCGCGCCGAGTTACTTCAGCTCTTTCTTGGGCAAAAAGAGTAGCGGCGTGCTTGCAGACTGGTCCTTGGCACGCTGGATTTCGAAGGCTTCCATTATCTCTCTGCATGCGCGAATTCGTCCTTTCTCGATAATGAAGCATTCTTCGAATGCTGGAGTGGAAGCTTTACTTTCACATTTCTTACATTACTTGGCAAGATTCCTGGAAATTGCAGTCTTATTGACGTTGCTTGCACGTTCTTGAATACTGATATTTATGTGCTTTATGCGATGTATCTCTTTCCCAAGACAAGGGCACTGAATAGACGACTCGGTGGCACAGAAACATATAGATCACCATGCGTCCGCCCGCAGCCTCGATGAACGAATCGATTGTCTACTCTCCAAAAGAGTTAGGATAAGTCACTGTTGGGGATAAGAGTTTATGGAGAATACCTAAGTAATCTGCGATTGAATGATGACATTGCCTTGCTAAGTCACCCAGGACATGAACTGCAACGCATAAATAATGAGTTAGACTGGCAGAGCAGAACTGCGAATTAAAAATTAATATACAAAAAATCAGTGGAACTGTAATCAAAGTGAACAGCAGTTCGCAATTTGTAACAAGGTGCTGGAAGTGGTAAGGGAGTACATCTACTTAGGACAGGCAGTCGCCGCAGATCTGCATCATGAGAGGGAAATAACTAGAAGAATAAGATTCGGGTGGAGCTTTTGTGAGTTTTTCTCAGATCATGAATGGAAGTTTATCAATATCCCTGAAGAGAAAAGTATACAACAGCTGTTGTCTTACCGGTACTCATCTACGGGGCAGAAGCGTGGAGGAAAAAGAAAAGGGTTCAGCTTAAGTTAAGGACAACACAGCGAGCTATGCAAATAAAAATCATAGGTGTAACATTAAGAGATCGGAAGAGGACGGAGTGGGTGAGAGAAAAAACGTGGGTAAAAGACATCCTTGTCGAAATCAAGAGGAAGAAATGGGCTTGGGCAGGGCATGTAACGCCAAGGCAAGGTAACTGCTGGCCCTTAAGGGTACCGAAGTGTATTCCAAGAAAGACGAGCGTAGCAGGGGGCGGCAGGAAGTTAGGTGGGCGGATGAGATTAAGAAGTTTGCGGGGATATGGTGGCCACAGCTGGAAAAGGACAGGTTTAATAGAAGAGAGACGGGAGGGGCCTTTGCCCTGCAGTGGGCGTAGTCAGGCTGGTGATGATGATGAGAGTTAGAGAAGCTTGATAGGCGCCGAAAAACTACGTCCACGCCTGCGCTTCAACCTACTTATTTAAATAAATGGCTTAGTTTGTGCTGGTAGGATGTTGCGACGGCTTGTTTGCAGTCGTTTCTATTGCGAGCCGATGGATTTTCTTCTACACTTTTTTTGATGATGCTCCCGGCTACCCAGATCAAGTGGTGTAAGCGCTAGCCTGCTGCAAGAAGGTGCTCTATCTGTTTGTAAAAGCTGTTTTGAAAGGCATTGCAAAAGCCCAGGCGGATTATCCGCCGCGCTTTACTGGCTTCGCATGGGCGTAAGCAAATGGCAGGAGTGGCATTTTACCTATGGGATCATAGGACCAGGACGTACACCAGCGTGTTTATCGTAAAAATCTTTCGATCTGTAGACGACCATTTCCTCCTTTTAAAATGCACCAATGAAGATTTCCAAATAGAAGCTGCGTAGCGCTGACCTTGATTGACCAATGTATGCATTCACTGTATTTGCATCCCAAAAACAGGAAGGTAGCTCTTTGAGATGTCGTGACCTGTGCCTTCAGTTTTCAACCTCGTGAAGGTTCGCGAAACGGCCACCCGGTTGACGCCCTGAAGGGGTATGTGCGGCATCACGACATGCATTTATCAGGACGTTTTAAAAAGATATATGCTTTCAAATCAGGATTTGCACATTTTAATGCTCTTCCTAGAAGCGCTCATCAGCTAGAGCGAACGCTAACCTTCGTATAGGTGCGCTTTTTATGTTTCTCAGTTACGTGTCCACTGTTTAAGTCACCCAGTGGTGTGAGAAATGGGGAATGTGTTTTAACATAGAAAAATGTTAAAGGTGAATCAAAAAGAAACCTGAACTCGTATTTCTACCACGGGAACTCGATCTACACAGTTTGAGCATTCTTAGAAACTTCGAATTATTGCCCTGTGTGGCCGATTTCCCTAATTTAAACTGGATTAAACGTCCCGCCTACCGCCTTTTTTTTAAACTCACAGCTGAAGGTAGGAGGAGCCAACTAACGCGAGAAGTGCCTTTCAGGCAGTCGCGTGGCGGCTTCGCTTTCGCTTTTATTTTGTTTTTTAGGTTTCCGTGTGTATATAGATCGAGTCAGAGACAACATAGCTGCAAATTAGACCCACGGAAATAAAAATACGTGTGGACGTCTCTCTTTCGCCAATCGCTACGTATCACCCCGCCGATAGCACAGCGGCAATCCGACACGAGACTAGCTGAAAGGCACTCCACGCGTTGGTTGATTCCTCCTCCCGGCAGCGGTCAGCTCAAAAAAAAGAAAGGCGGGAGCCGGGACGTTTAATCCGATTTAAATTAGGAAAATCGGCCGCACACGATAATAATTCGAAGTTTCTAAGACTGCTCAGGACGAGTAGACCGAGTACCCGCGGTAAAAATACGAGTTCAGATTCCTGTTTAGTGCGCCTTTAATAGTACTTTACCAATATGCCCCCATGGAGAAGTATGCAACAGCTGTATCTTAACGGCACTCACCTATGGGGCTGAAACGTGGAGGCTAACAAAGAGGGTTCAAGTTAAATTATTATTTTTTGTTCTTTTGTTATGCTTTTCTATGCTTACATGCTTTTGTATGACTGTTTCACATCCCTGTCTTCCCCCCCCCCCCCCCCCCTCCTTATGTAATGTCCCAGACGGGATCTTTAAGGGTTCAATAAATGATGATGATGATGAAATACGGAAAGGAAAATAATAGGTGCATGACTAAGAGACAGGAAGAGTGCGGAGTGTGTCAGGGAACAAATGCGGCTTAAAGACATCCGGGTCGAAATCAAGAGGAAGAAGTGGGCCTGGGCAGGGCATGTAATGCGAAGGCAAGATAATCGATGGTCCTTACGGGTAACGGAGTGGATTCCAAGAGAAGGCAAGCGTAGCAGGGGGTGGCAGAAAGTTAGGTGGGCGGGCGAGATTAATGACTTTGCGGGGATAGGGTGGCCGGCAGACACAGGATAGGGTTAATTGTAGAGGTATGGTAGACGCCTTTGTCCTGCTATGGACGTAGTTAGGCTAATGATGACTGTGACTCATACTCAAATACTGAAGGTATTTATGTTCTATTAATTTTGTAAAAGATTACATTAAGTGCCCTTCTCACGTAATGTTTCAACTCAGTCGACTGTGCTACACAAGAAAAACCTTTTGCTAAAACCATGCTCGTGTTTAATTATTAAGAAATGAATATGCATATGGTAAATAATACCAGTGAAAAAAAAACATGCAGTACAACTTTACAAACAATGCTTGTGAAAGATATGGGTTGATAATTGGAAACGACATTGCGTGGGTCAGATTTTTAGCATGCACTACGCTAGCTAATTTCTAGTGAGAAGGCCGTTCAACTTCCTCTAAAGATTTTATATAAATTATTTGCTAAGATTTAGAGAACTGACACGCACATGCACTGAAAAGAGCAATTGGTACATCATAAGGACCAGGGGCACTGTCGACACCCAGGCCTTTGAGCAGCAATGCGATTTCCCTTTGGTTAAACTCTACACTGTCCACGACATCAACATCGCCTAAACAAAAATTGGCATCAACGTTAGAGGGGCTGGGAATAACAGAAAACAGAGAAGAAAAATTATTCGAAGGCTTTCCGTCATGTAAGCACCTTCGTATACAAGAGATGGAATAGATACCTGATCCTTGCCGTTTCTTTTCATGTGTTGGAAAAATATGTACAACGGTGTTTTAAACGCAAATGGAAAGAAAAAAAGTATTTTGCTTTTTTCACCGCCGCCTTCACTGCATTTTCTTCTCAATTCAATTTTTCTCTCCTATGCGGAGAAGGATCGTTTTTACATGTCCTGTATGCAGCCAGCCTCTTATCAGTGAACCTGCGTATGGTATTGTTTAACAATCGGAATCTCTAACTGTGACGGACAGCGCTCCTGTCCGTCGTGTTCCGCCTTTTTCTTGTCCGTTGTGTTTTTTTGCTCTGGTTTGTTCACAAGCATGTCCAACCAACTAGCCCAACAAGTGTTGCTCTAACTGTGAGCAATGCCTGCCAGCATTACATAACCAGGAGTTCTGTACAAGCGCATTTTTTCAACGCGATATTGTATATGACCACAATTTTTATTGGTATCATAACACTGCACCACGAAAGTCAATGTACCCACAGATCACCCCTAAGGCCGTTTGTAGTTTTGTTCTATCTATTGTCAAAAACGCTGCCCATTGGATCTCTAAGGCGGTTTTCACTGGTCACAACGAGCACAGTACTAACTTTAAAAGCACGATTTTGCAAAGAATCGGAAAATTGGACCATTCCCATAACTGAGATTAAGAAGTTTGCGGGATAGGGTAGACGCAACTGGCACAGGACAGGGTTAATTTGAGAGGTATGAGAGAAGCCTTTGTCCTGTAGTGGGCGAAGTCCGGCCGATGATGATGATTACAATCACTATGTTCATAAAAGCATCTGACAACATTCTACTGCCGCCTTCCAATTATAGCCAAAAATGCGCTCTATTCGTTTTTAAAGCAGTTTTCACCACTCCGTGCGAGCGCAGGACAAACTTCAAAACCGAGCTTTTGCTACGCATCGGATCGCTAGCTTCATAACCGTATCTTGCAATATTCCACAGTCGCGAGAGGTATAAAAGTTTGGTCCAAAAAAGCTGGCATTGATGATTACTCGAAATCTGTCGAGTAGCGTTTTACAGGAATAGAGCTCATCAGCCAGTGCCACGCTGACATTTTGTACGAAGGAAAATCTACGCGCACACCCCGCATGCTTTTCTTTTCCTGACACCGCTCGAAGAAACAGATCGTGCTTACGGATCCAGCACCTGTAACCTTTACTGTCATATCCCCGATTGCGGGGCCCAGAGAAAATCAGCGCATTCTCGATATAGGTTTTGTCTTTCCGAACTGAGCGGGCCATTTTCGAAGACCAACGGCTGTTGTTTTGAATTTCAAACGAGGGCTGCTGCCTTCGCTCTCCAATGCCGGGGTTCTTGGTTCTGACAGCTAGACGCATCGTCTTCCGCGAAGAATGCAGGGAAACGCCCTTCTCATGTGGCGGGCGCAGCGGAATGGCGGGTGCGCGCTGCCCACCACGGGAAGTACCGTGCGCAGAGGTGTGCTTTTTTTTTACTTTATAATGCGTTTCAGACGCACCCTGATGCATACATGCGCACTATTTTGAAGGCTGCGACCTAGTGGCAGCGCCTAAAGTTTTGTGGTGGTACTGATATAAACTTGAACTGCAACTCGCGTGCTCGCATGGCCAGCAGGATAGTCAGACGGCAGATTATGCGCGAGCTACGAAGCAGGTTTCCTATTGAAGAATAGACTGTAAACGCACCCAACGTTTTGGAATACAAAGGGAAAACCGCAAATATGTCAGCTGCCACTGTCCTTGAAAGCCGCGACAGTCTTACTCTTAAAATTTTCGGAGTGCATCCTTCCGCATGATCCTCCAGCGTACGAGGTTGCTTCTTCGTTTTCATTGCGCTAGCATCATAGCCCACATTCCGCGAGAAATCTGTGGTCCATGTGCGTGTGTGAAGCCTGTAACCTTTCCAGTGCTCTAAAAACCTCGATCCCCATGCGCCTCTCGCAGCTCGAAGAAGCTTCCTGGCAGCCACCGGCAGAAATGCATCTCTCACCTGCAAGCCTCCGCAAACAACCTACCCAACCACCTCCTCCCCGCAGGAACTCCCCCATCACCCGCCTCCACCCATGCCCACGCAATGGGAAGGGGATCACTGCAAAAGCGAAATGGACTACCATTCCTGCTAACGCACATTTGGCGCATCGCATCGCATCGCATGATCATCCGTGCACTTTTTTCTGCGTCCATTCTATCCCTAGAGTAAAGCAACATTTACATATTTTCCTTATTACAAATCGTGTGTGACGCAATTTCAACTTAGCGATTGGTAATGCGGCTTAGGCTTATTCCCGATAGCTCGGCTTGTTGCTGAGCGGCCGCGGAGTCCGCTTACTCCAAGTGATTCACCCCTGCCAAAGCGGAGAAACGTAGTAGCCAGTGGCAGATGGCTCACGTGCCATGATGAGAAGGCGGCAACTTGCCCGCCGAGCCACGACTGAACGACCGGGCAGAGTGGACAAGGAATGAAACGTGGGTTATTAAGGCGAAAGCCTTTAATGCCTCATACTGTCGTGACCAAGACGAGTTAGCAAATGTGTCCGCGTTTCGGATGCATGCCTTATATGTGCATATGTCAATCAATAGCCAATCGATACTTAACCGGGTGCAATCGAAGGACATCGGAACATGATATAAAGGGATTTCATGATTATAGTATTGTACTTAATGACTAAATGACTAATTGGTAATTAGTAGCAGTTAAGAAGTGGCATGTGGGACTGTGCACTGCGCCTGTACCTTAACACTAATTAATCAGTGTACTAGTTAAGGTCACGTTAACTATCACTAACCATACATTAACTAGTGTCCCGAAATGTGCAAGTCATGCTTAACTATCAATAAAAGTTAGACGTTCCTAGACGTTCCATAGAGATTGTGTCGAACATTCTAGAGTTTACTTCGTGGGAGGGAACAGCGCGAAACAAAACGACAGACGAAGCAAGAGGACACAAAGACTTCTACACATTCTAGAGTTTTCCATCACTTGACAGGTGAGTGACAGGACATGATGGATGGGATTAGAACAATGGTAAAGACCAATTCCCCTAATGAACCTTTCTATTCACACCAGATAAATAAATAAAAGGGAGTATGAAATTATTCGAATTGGGGAATCGAACCAGGATCTCAGGAGTCCGAGACGAGCACGCTAACCACTCCGCCATGCCAGCACGATGGTTTGGAATCAACAAAGGCACGTCTAGCTAATACGGCGTCTTTGTTAACTCCCATCTTCCTCCGTTCGTTTACGGCGAGGGTCAGGTGTCCACCGAGACATTCGAGACAGATACATTTCCTTTCCTTAAAAACCAACTTACCGACGAGCAAGGCGTAAAGCCGACGGGCGATGACGTTCTGTGGGCTCCCTGGCAGCGTTGCAAGACGCTGTCGCGTTCCACTCTTAAAGGCGAAGCTTAACATCTTAACCACACATCAGTCACACAAGCAGCAACACTGCGCTTAAGGCTTTCGCCTCAGCGCACTTTATGTCAACAAAGTGCCCCCCTGAATTTTCCACATACTAGTCGAAATCGAGAGGAAAAAAAATGGGGTTAGGCAGGGCACGTAATGCGAAGGCAAGATAACCGCTGCTCCTTAAGGGTAATGCAGCAGATTCCAAGAGAAGGAAAGCGTAGGAGGGGAAGCAGAAAGTTAGGTGGGAGGATGAGACTAAGAAGTTTGCGGGGATACGGTGGCCGAAGTTCGCAAAGGACAGGGCTAATTGGAGAGACATGAGAGAGGCCTTCGCCCTGCAGTGGGCGTGGTCAGGCGTATGATGATGATGAAACTAACTTATTATACTACACCAGTTATAACGAATTTTAGCGTGTTAATCTTGTTATAACGAACCTATGTATGCCACTGCGCACGTAAGAAACTTCCCTGTGTTGCCACAGGAATAACAAAATTAAGTATGCTACCTCGGATATAACGAAGTTTTGGGACTGGGCCTAAGCTGTAACGAACTTTATTATGTAATCCTCAGACATAACGAACGTTTTACTGCTAACATACTCAAACGTTGAACCAAGGGTCGGCTACAAATTTTTAGGGCGCTAGCAGTAGATTTCCACTCAGCCACTTAGCCTTTGTCTGTGAGGTCCCTCTGTATGCCCACCGGTATGTGGGTACCTGCCCTAGGTGGCCCGGCTATGTGCGATGCGCCGTTAAGAATTTTGGGCATGTGGGTCAATCCAACCAGCGCAGTACTCACACTTTTACCCTACTGAAAGCAACAACGCTACAAGTCGCACGCATGATCACCCGCATCACCAACAGGCGACATGCCATGCGTGAAGAGGACACACTAAACCTAGTCAGAAGCCTAGTAGTTAGTCGAATCACGTACAGCCTACCCTACCAGTGCCTCAAAAAAAAAAAAAAACGAAATACAACAAGCGGATGCCCTGCTACGCAAAGCGTATAAGACAGCGCTCCGAATACCAGGCAACACGTCTACAGAAAAACTCATGGCCCTGGGATTACATAACACCTTTGAGCAGCTACGAGAGGCGCAGCTTGAGTCGCAAAAACTCAGGCTGTTGCAAACAACGACTGGAAGAGCGCTCCTGCAGAGGCTCGGATACCGCGAGCAGATGCGAGAAATGTCGAGGACGGCAACGATCCCCGACGAGCTTCGCAAGACCCTCAAGGTAGCTCCAATACCAAAAAACATGGATCCCAACCTCCATCGAGGCAGAAGAGAAGCGAGGGCCGAATTCATTGAGAAAACATGCGCTCCTCAAGCCACGACCGTGTATACAGACGCGTCTTGGAGAGGAGCAGATACCAAAATCGCTGTAGCGGCGGTGGTCGATTCGTCTTTACACGAAATGACCAGCGCGTCTCTCCGAGGCTGCGTAGCTGCAGAGCCCGAGGAAGTAGCCGTTGCTCTAGCGGTGGCGGAGGGCTATAGAACCGGGCGGTCACTAACAATACTCACGGACTCTCAAACAGCCTGCCGAAATTACATGAGCCGCCGCGGTGGCTCAGCGGTTATGGTGCTCGGCTGCTGACCCAAAAGACGCGGGTTGGATCCCGGCCGCGGCGGCTAGAATTTCTTTGGAGGAGAAATTCTAGAGGCCCGTGTACTGTGCGATGTCAGTGCACGTTAAAGAACCCCAGGTGGTCGAAATTTCCGGAGCCGTCCACTACGGCGTCTCTCATAGCCTTAGTCGCTTTGGGACGTTAAACCGCATAAACCAAACCAAACCAAATTACATGAATGGCAGGATAGGTCGTCACGCGCTCCGCATACTCCTCGCAGCGAGCGACAGAATTAAAAACCAGGAAGAACAAAACGACAAGATCCCACACAAAATTGTGTGGGTACCGGGGTACACGGGGGCGGTAGGGAACCGAGAGGCCGACAGGATAGCTCGAGGATACATTACTTTCCGAGCATCCGACGAGACCGCGGAACTCGCGCCAGCACGCAGGGAATACTCGGCCATACTACAAAACTATAGAGGCAGAAGAATGCGATATTTCACCGCACAAATCTCTCAGCAGAGAGGAAGCTGTCACTTGGAGACAATTACAAACAGGCTCTTTCCCAAACCTACATATACTAAACAAAATGCACACTACGATATCCACGGACAAATGTCCCTGGTGCGACGAAAAACCTACTCTATACCACATCACATGGGCCTGCCAAAACATACACGTGGTCCCCAAAATACAAAACCCGAGTGCGGAGCAGTGGGAGACTCTGCTGTCCAGCGACCGCTGTGAAGACCAACAAGGTCTGGTACAGCGAGCTCAACGGGCGGCAGTGGCCAGCGGAGCCCTGGACTGAGGGCAACCGACCACTGATTAGAGGCGGACGACTTCGACAGAGAAGGCTCCTGGGGGTGAACCAAGACGTCTCTAAAGATGCCCCCAAACCGCAGGAAAAACCATTAGTGTAAATAAAGTTTTCCGTTCCCTTCCTTCTCACAATCCGGAAGGCAGATTGTGATAGCCTCACAAGGCCACAAGTCCTAGGTGGCTCTGACAAGGACATGAGCCCTAGGTGGCCCCCTAACACCCGGTGCCCTGTGACGTCATCACAACATCCACACCAGATTGTGACAAGACTCACCGTGGAAGGTGGCAGTTCAGTGATTGGGCGTCTTCGATTTACCGCGCTCGGGCAGTCCGCTGGCTACCAGAAAGTTGGCCCCTCCGAAGATAGCGCATCATAGTCACATTAGCCGGGAAGTAATGCACGCATAATCTTGACAAAACACATATCAGCTGGCTGAAGTTCAACTAGAGCAAGCGGGTGTACTATATAAATTTAGCTGCGTATCGCCCCTGCAATTCTACAGCTTCACCGTATATAGGGCTTGCACTCGAATGAAAGACAGTACAGCCGCGAGCAAAAAATACTAGCACAGATCATTGGCGATCAGAATTCGTATATCTCACCACGCGGCGCTTCGGTACGCAGACCTGCCTAACGGGCCGTTTCCATGTTTGCAGCGTAGGGGGGGACGGCAGGAAGTAAGCTTTATCAAGCGTGCACCGCCCGAGCATTGAAGTGCCTTCCCTACGTGACTGTGCTTGCGGCATTTATTTTGGCTCGGTTATCATGAGCAAGGATGACCTCTTTTTATTACTGTTTTTTTATGTCCGCGATGGTTTGTCAAAAGGAACTCGCGGGAACAATAGATGATAGCGCTGCTTTTAGCTTTTAGAATTTTGCTGGTCCGTGACAGTTTCAGTTTCAGTTTCAGTTTATTTCCAGAAAAAAAAAATTCTGGTGGGACACCTGGGCTAAAAGCTGCTTTTGTCAGCTTGACGAGGCCCAGGGCCCAGCATACAAGGCAGGGCAAGTCATACAGACATTGAAAAACAGCAAAATAAAGGAACATAAAAATATCAATACTTAAACACACAGCACAGTAGACGTGTAAAATGCGGTAACAAGTAGAAACGTGTGTACAGTTTTGAAGTAATGTAAAAACTGGAAAAACATACATATGAATGATTTCAACACATTCAAAATCAAAATAAATAACATCAGTCGAACACAAGAGAGAAAAACAGAGCACAAGAAAATAACAAACAGTTATATAATGTGGTTACAATGATTGTATGATGTGAAACAAAAATATAAAGAAAGATATTTGGGACAATGGAAAACAGTTATTCACCAGAACATCTATACGGATAAAAAGTACTGTCGCAACTGGTTAAGGCTGGGTTTGGTAAATTGCGAGTGTTTATTTAAAATTAATGGGAGGTTGTGCTTAAGGGACTGTAGTTTGTAATTGGTGCGGAAATGGGGAATTTGCCACAAATCAGTGCTACGTGTAAATGCATTATTGCTGTTATGTTGAAGGGATGCGATTGTAGAAATAAATTGTCTGAAAGGGCTGAACCCCCTAATAATGTAGAATGGGAAAGGCCCGGCACTCTCGTTATCAGCCTCTTTGCCACCCGCAGCGCCACGCGTTGTCATTCCGGCGCTCTGGTGTTCCGCCATGTGTGCTAATCTTTTTTACCCGCGACTGTACAATCCGGCCTGGCGTGTCGGCGCTTCAAGCACCGCTGGTGCTTGCATGTTGATATGTGCTGGGAAACTTTCCTCAACAAGTCAAACGCGAGGTGACGCATGCGTATTGTACTTCTCAGGTTTTGTAAGAATTTGTGGCAGAAGGCCCAAGCATCACGCCATGCGGCCGTCGGCAACGACCGAATCGGCACTCGCCTCGGCTGCCGCACGTGACAGCTGTGTGGCCCCATATAAACGGTGCTTCACCTCTGAGTTTACATGGTTTTTAAATATAGGTTTTTGAATCAGAAGAGCACTTTTTTCGCACAGCATTGTCAAAGGTGTAGTACATCATAATACAGCTAAGACGCGTTAACTAGCAGGCCGGATAGCTATTATTAAATAGCTAACTTTTTAACTATAAGAGTTAGCATCCATACGTAGTAGAGATGTGTAGCCCAACGTAAGTGATATCCATATCAGTTTTAGAATTTCAAAAACGTGGTCCCCTGGGTGCTGTGGTCAAAACAATTTTGGCTTTTTCCACGAGTTATGTGCACAGGAGAAATCTATTTGCACGCAAGCTTCTCGAAAAGAAATTTATTTTGGTGTGACGTAGCCAACATTTATTGGGGCTACAGCGCAGAGGGTAACTGCGTTAAGTAAATTCTCTAAACAGATGCGGATATTACTAACAGTAGGCAAATGCCTCTGAGTAATTAAGTACCCTACATGGATCCGTACCAACTCCCCCAGTTTTCCACCCTTTTGTACCCTAACAGTAGTAGTTAAAAAGTTAGCAGCTCAATATCAGGTAACCAGCCTGCTAGTTAGCCCGTACTAGCTGTATTCTGATGTATTACACCGCTGAGCAATCTATGCCAAATAAAGCTCTCTTCTAAATCAAAAAGTATATTTTTAAAACTTGTGTAAAATATTAGGCGACACCCTGTATATACCCGCACAGATGCCTCGAGCAATGGGCTCGTGAGGGCTTTTAATAAAGGACAGGTTTCAATCAGTCAACCATTTCTCAAAGAATATCCGCCTTTGCACTTCGCAGAAAGCAATGAAGACCACGCTGTCATATAGCTCTCAACGAACACCTCGCCAAACACGTTCACCACATGCATGTATGAGCGCGTCTGAGAGCATACTCGAAGCTGGAATCTGCGGCCGCACTCGTGAAAGGAATATCAGCTGGGCGCACGAAATTGTGAAGTCATCGCTCTCAGTTTCCACGATTACGAGCGAGATGCCGGAGTCAGTGTGGTGTAAAATTATGTTTTCTGGTGCTGCGTACGTCATAGGAGCAATTTACAGGCCACCGCATACTTCACCCGATTTACTCGATAAGTTAAATGAGTTTCTTTTCAGTCATGTAACTAGGAGCACCCGCCTGTAATGACTGGCGATTTCAACTTGCCACATATTGATTGGGGATTGACTACGCCTGGGCATACAGAAATTTCTAGCGCGGAAAAATTGCTGGATATTGCTTTCTTTTACAATTTGAGACAAGTAGTTGGACAACCTACACGGATATCGCCTCAGACACAGTCATTTGAAACAAATGTCACCGATGAAATATCTGATCACAAAATTATTTTCGTGAAAGTGCTTACTTCTGCAAACGTTCCTGCGGAACCTATGGTTCGAGTAGAAATCAGAGTACGGGAAGGCCGATCATACATCCATCCTGGATTACCTGGAAACTTGTTTTGATGAATTTTAAAGTGCCTCTGAAAATGAATCAGTTGAATGGTTATGGCAGCGTCTTAAAGTTATCATCAGTACTTGTGTCGACCGGTACGTTCCAACTAGATTTAAGAACAAAGCAGCGCAACCCATGGGTCACCAGGGATATCATTCACGCGAAACGGAAGTTGAAAAGATTGCGTAGAAAGAAAGCCGTCCTCAACGACATACAGGTTTTACGTCAAAAAATAAAAATGTTGCTATCGGCTGCAAAAGAAAGATTTTTCAATCACACTCTTAGTGGTTTTCTGCGAAATTCTCCAGAGAAATTTGGGCGCTATCTTGATAAAAGAAAGGAAAGAGTAAAGCAGGTGACAGTGGGAGCCGAACTTATTGCAGATAAAACGAATATGGCCGACCACTTCAATAAATATTTCCAATCTGTATTCGCAAGAAACACGAGCCAAAGCGACGCACACGACGAAGCACATTCTCGTGAAACGTCTATCGATGCTATCAGCTTTACTCAGAGCGGCGTGTTTCAGCAGCTGATAAAATTGGACGAAAAAAAAAAGCTATCGGCCCGTATGGAATATCTACATGCTTCTTGAAACGGTATGCTGAATGGATGTCCTTCTACTTGGCAATTATATTCCGAAAATCACTCGTAACTCATTATCTGCCACAAGACTGGCGCACTGCCATTGTTATACCCGTATTTAAAAGTGGCAATCGCACACTTATGAACAACTATCGGCCTGTGTCACTTACTTCAATCTGCTGTAAGGTAATGGAACATGTTATTTCGAAACATATCATTTTTTTGGAAACAAACGGACTACTTTCTGAATGTCAGCATGGCTTCCGTCGAGGGTTTTCGACGGTGACACAGTTAATTGAGACAATACATGACCTTTCTAAAGCTATAGATGACCGGGGACAGATTGATGTTATTTGTGTAGATTTTGAAAAAGCCTTTGATAAGGTTCCTCATGACAAATTACTCCTGAAAGTGCGAAGGGCTGGCATTAATGAAGGCATCCTTAGATGGATAGAAGCGTACTTGGCGAAACGCAAACAGGCGGTACGTGTTGACAATTGCCAGTTTGGCTTTTTGGATGTGTATTCTGGTGTACCACAGGGTTCTGTGCTGGGGCCATTGCTATTTCTAGTTTATATCAATGACGTAGTACGTGCTGTTGGAAATTCTGTTAAACTGAAACTACTTGCGGATGATTGCCTCATTTATGCACCTGTCACATGTGAAGGAGATCAGATTAACATTAACCAAAACCTGCAGGCTTTTGCTCTTTGGTGTGAGAAATGGGAAATGAAAATCAACTTCAATAAGACCACATTTACCCATACAACTAACAAACGAAATATAATTTCTTTTCAGTACAGTATTGCAGGTCACGATTTGGTTAATGTTAGTACATTCAAGTATCTGGGGGTGTCAATTTCTCACAACCTAAGTTGGCACAATCATGTCGAAAATGTTTGTGCGGTAACACATAGAAAACTGTGTTTTCTAAGAGGAAAGTTGGGGAGAGCAACGAAAGATGTCAAACTTTTAGCATACAAATCTCTCGTACGGACTTCCCTAGAATATGCATCTGTAGCATGGTCTCCTCGGCAGAAGATTCTTTCAACGGAAATAGAAAAGATTCAAAGACGTGCAGCGAGATTTATTTGTTCAAAATACAGGAAAACAGATTCGGTAACGGAGATGTTAAACTCATGTAGTCTAGAAACATTAGAAAAAAGACGTAAAAAGCAGAGATTAAAAATACTTTACCCAATCATTCACGGAGAAATTAAAATCAATAAAGAAAAATATCTGCAGCCTCCAGGTAGACTAAGCTCTCGCCTTAACCACCACAAAGCGATTCGGCCATACTTGACACGTACTAACGTCTTTCGCTGCTCATTCTTTCCGGATGCTGTTGAGCACCGGAATAAACTGCCCGCTCACGTTGCTGAGTCTACAGGTGTAGCGGCATTCTTGAATGCACTTGGGGATTAAGTCTAGGCATGGGATTCTTGTAGATGGGCGCGTAACTGATTGTCCAATATTGCTTTTTGTATAGCAGGTGGTTCTACAGTGGTGTGAACTGTGTTGCGTTTCAATGCTCTCTTGTATTGTATGCTCAAAGAAGCTTGTTCATTCATGATTATATATGCATTTTTTTTGTCTCTTCACTTTCCCTCCCTGTAAAGACCCTCAAATGAGGGTTGACAGTATTCATAAATAAAAATAAAAGCCGCAATATTTTATGAATCAGAACTATGTGATCGTAATATAAAGCGAGGATTTGTGCTTGCGAGGTGGTGAGACGATCGAAATACAATCACACACGTACTCGCTCGCACGCAAAACAAATAAATGAAGAGCGAGAACTACCGCGAAAAGCGTCCTTATAGGTGACACAGACGACATGCGCCGTGGTCTAGTCGAAACAAGCGCTTGCTTCGCTCTAGGGATCGAACGAAACATCGCACGAAGAACGGCGGGTCCTTCTAGTCCATATAAAAATGGCCGCGCTCGCTTCCAGATGCCATACCACCTCTCCGTCGTCTGCTATGTGCCCGAGCGTCGCCAGCACAAAATCTGCAGAGAAAAACGAAAGCGTTTTGGGCAGCCATCGGAAGTGCGCTAAGCAGCCCGAGAAAATCCGGCCCGTTACTCCGCGCTCAGACATCCAGCGTGCAACCCGCGGGTGTATAATCGAAGCGGCTCACTGGTCGCGAGCAGTAGTTCGGAAAGAACAACCTTGTTCTCAGAAGCCTCATTAGTGGCAGCACCTCCCATGCAGGGCAGCGGAGCATCGCTTAGCCGCTGGACCTTTGAATGTAAAGCGACCTACGAATCTAAAGAAGAGAAGGACCAAGTCCGCATGAATGAGCACGAAGGCACTAATGCTATCGCGTCATACCTTTAAGGCGGAGTTCAAGTGTGCACTGCAGTTTTAGTGCGCTAACCCGAAGGAACCGCTGACCGATTTTGTCCTCAAAAACCGAGGCTCGACCCCAACCCGCACCTTTTTCGTATTTGGTCTAACCGCGCTAAATCATCCATCGTTTTTTGCATTCTTGTTATTTTGCTTCATCAACTTTAGAAACAACTTTAGGAACAAAACTTCGCAGGTTTCTTCCTGCTCTGTGGTGTTGCCTGCTTAAGATTCTGGCTAACTTGCAACGAAATTCAGTTCAAATGAGTGTTACTCCTGTTTGCCCTTTTGCTGGTTTCGTCTGGGTTCCCCACGCTGTTATTATATGTAGAATGAATAAGGGAAAATAAAGAATGTGCGGAGTAAAGGACATTACAGCGAGGTGCAGAAGCGCGACGAACTAAGGCTGGCATAAATGTTGAACAAAAGTTAGTGCTTACCTTCTGTTGCCCTAAACCCACTGCTGAGGCCATTGCTCGTTGCCCCAACATTGGGTATTATAGTAGCGACCATAACACGCTAGGCTCCAGCCTCAACTCATCGACTTGAGGCGGCCGTGCGATAAATGTCCCCTCTCTCAATCTCTCTCAGTGCTTGCATTGGTACTGAAAACGCAAAGTACTTGCGAAAACACTCAACAAGGTTCCATATTTTACCAGTTTATTTAGTGCATTTTCCCTCTCCTATGTACTAGTATACTCTCATCGTTCCTGCTACTCCATCGCAACGTGCTTATCTGTGCCGCGGTCAGTCCACATATGGGTCAGCTACATCGGAGGCAACTGTGAGGCATTCCACTGCTGCGTCGCTGTAGACGAAAAACAGCACGCTGACGAATTCTGAGATAAGGCACTTAATGTCATGTGAGTCGACTATTTCCGAGTGTGCCTGGTAATTAATTTCCTTAGCGAAGAAAGATGGGCAAGGTCGTATAGATTTAAGGTGGACAAGGGATCAATGGAACACAGAAGAAAAGAGCCTTCAGCAGCGCTTGTACCACCGTGTTTCTTCCCTTCTGTCCGTGTTCCACCGCGCTTTTGTACATCTTTAATTACCTTAGCAAGGGCATCTTTTCTTGCGAAGCGGGGCATGAATGTGCGCGCGTCTTAATGCGCTGAAAAATGGGTGAACCATCTGGGAAAGGGTACATTAAACGTGACAAAGATGTTCAGGTTTACGACTATTGGACATTAATTTTAAATGTTATGCATTTGTGGAATACTCTAAGGTACTGTTATGGAAATATTGGAGAGACATGGGAGATGCCTTTGCCCAGCAGAGGGCGTAGTAAGGCTGATGATGATGCATGATGACGATGATGTAGGGAAATATTGAGGGCAAGGATTCAGGCTACGGACGTGCAGCAAAATCTTTTATGTTTGTTCACGCTCGCACCGATAGTTAAGCATTCCATATAGAATGGATGTGGAATGTTTTTGACGACAGCAATAATGTTGAGCAAAAAAAGGCAAGCTTTTCGAGTAGAGATCTGCGGATATATTAATTATAGATGCATGAAAAAATTGCATTCATAAACAACTTCTCGTCAGAAAATGCGCTTGTCGAGAATTTTTGGGTATATCTTGGAAACTGTCAGTGAGAGCGCTACACGTTATTTGAAGGCTAAAAGGAGATTCAGTCGTTCATAATGAAAACATCACGTTTTGATTATGAACCTGCTGACCTGAGGAAGGATGCTCAGCGAGGCACTGAAGAGGACAGTTAGGAAGCACGCGAAATAAAACGGCGCGCAGTGCCGGACAGTTCGCGAAAGCGACGGGCGAAACGTCGTTCTGGAAACGGCGCACGTCGTGGAAGTCTCGATCTGCCGCGACACGAGGAGATCGAGAATGGCGGAGAACAATTTGCCAGCGCAGCACAGCAGCCAGGTCTCGGACATGAGAAATGGAGGGTTTCAAGAAGACAAACGTGTAAAAAATGCGACGACATCGTTTTGTGACCGGCTTGATGACACCATGAGATAAGAAATACTTCGAATTTTCTCCTTCCAGCGCAGGCAGCAGGAGAGGGTGTAATGATCTAGTCGGCTCCCTGCCCAGTCGATGGCGGCGGTTCTCTGACGCTGCTAAAGCCGCCAGTTGAAAAACCCGAACATGTAAAAGAATGCCGCCGGTAAAAGAATAAAACAGACACAAACGCAATGAATAGGAACTCATAGCCTAACGAAAACTGAAAAATAACCGAAAAGGCTCCAGTGTCAGCACCATTAAGCTTTTCTGATTCTTTGCACCGGCACGTAGCTGGTGTGATAAATGAGGAGATGTCGGTGAGGCTCGGACGTAGAGTGGACCAGAGCCAAGAAGCAAACGGCACTGCGCAGTGAACATAACCGAGGAGTTACGATTTTGATACCAGCGAGATTTGGTTTCCCAGTCTAAAAGCAGGCGGGGAGACGACATATGAATGAAGTGATGCCTTCCCAGTTACAACTGAATATGGACAGCTGTATTCCCAAAGTAATGCCTTTGGCGTCTTGCGTTGCGGCGAATGAGCATTAGGGGTGGTAAATTGATTCTTTTCTGGATGCCCAGTTATTTGTAACTGCAGCTCATGACTGGCATAATAGAAGGAATACCATAATGTCCGAAAAGGAGCTTTCAGAAAATAAAGGGAAGTACTCTCTCCTTGAAGCCCTGAAAAAATTCTTTCACCTCGAAATTTTTTTACAGCACAGTGCAGCCGTGAAATTCTTCCCAGCAGATGTACTGAATGGCCTGGATAGAAGTGCGAATAGCTTCCCTACGAGGCAAGTCACTTGGCACGGCCGGGATTCCAAACTGAACATTATCCTAATTGCAATTAATTTTCAATGGTGGGGTCTGAGCGAGTCCATTGTAAAGGACGTCTATAGAAATGGTCAAAATTGACTGATGTCAGTTTACAGTTGGCAGCAGTGACGGCACTATGAGCACATCGCACCTTTGCTTACATTGCACCCTGTCTTCTTGCAGCACATCTGTATTTTGAAGAGTGAAATCTTCGAGAAGAGCTGAGAAACGCTATGCCGAACTCGCTAGAACGCAACTTGCACAACGACTCAAGACAATTAACTATAAGCATTGAACACTGCAGCAAAGAGTTTGGTGATGTGCTCACTAAGGATTCGTCATTGCAAGAGGAAAATAAGGCATTGAAATCTGTAAATACTGCAATGTCATCTGAATGCGAGGAACTAAAGAAGCGTGATCTGACCTTGAGCAACGACTAATAGGTCTGGAACATTATTCCCGAAATAAAAGAAAAATCATGGAGGCTGAGGGACTTCCAGCACAGGAAAATGAAAGCCTGCCGAACATGTTCGAAAAAATCGGCGAAATGATCGAAGAGCCAACACTGGAAAGTGATGCTGATGCTTGCCACCATGTTCAAACGAAGAATAAGGCTAGTTTAATGTAGTTGTCCAGTTCAAAACGCGAGCGAAGCGTGACACTGCTGGCAAAAGCGAAAAAGACAAAGCTCGCAGCTGAAGACCTCGGCTACAATGGTTCGGACGTTGTGTATTCGAATGAGCACTTGTGTCGATCCCTGCTCAAGAAATTGCTAGGCATGGCAGTAACGCGGGAAAAGGCCAGTAGAAATTTGTTTGGACGAATAATGGGAACATTCTTGCTAGGAAAACGCAGTCGTCGACGATTGTGCGTATCACCTGCGAGCGAGACATGGATAAGATAGCAGCCATGCTTTTATTGCAAAAGCAATACTGCTCTCACTTTCGAGCCATTAGCGTGGTCGTGGCGCTTCCACCATTGACCTTTAGCTGACCCCTGTGGTGACGTCACGCCAGACCGAGAGAGACAGGGCCCCAGCTCGCGCAGTTAGCATGGGCGCGGCGGAGCTGCCACGGCGCACTGCACAGCTGCCGCGAGAGGGCGCGCGTTGCTATGACGTCACACCAGGGGAATAAAGGCGGGGAGCAGCTCGGTTGCTATCGGTTGCCGTGGTGGAGCTACCTCGGTATGTCGGATGATGTGTATAAGGGAAAGCTCCAACGAAATGCAGCAGCCAGGAAACGCCGGCGCGCTGAAGGAACAGATGAAGAGGTGGTGGCTCGGCTCGAGCCAGTAGGCAGGCCAACAGCAACAACCGTCGGCGCACAGCGGCGGTAGACACGGCGGATGCGGGCTGAACAAACGGATTAAGTTGCTTTCGCAATTTCCAGGCTTAACCAAGCTGAGCCTCTGCCAGTTTTTTCTGATAGCTAACAGTAAAACGACTCCCCAAGATGGGCACATTGGTGCTGCCTTCTGACTTTTGTGCTGTGTCTGCTCAGAGAAAGACTACGGTGTCCTGCGCGTTTCTTAACGCGCAGTCTTTGCAAAGCAAGGGTGATGAGTTGGAAGCAATTTTTCGCACGCTGAGCTTCCGTTTCAACGTAACAATGATTACAGAAACTTGGTACTAAAGCGGTAACGAAGCTTTGCACCTGCCTGACTGCAACACGCACGTGCGAAACCGTACTGGTAAACGAGGCAGTGGCATCCATCCTGATAGCGACGAAAAAAACTTTCAAACGCACGATTTTTACACTTTTCTACAACCCACGAGGACTACGAAATACTGTCGTTGCAAAGCGGAAGTAGCGTCTTCTCTGTTATATACCGGCCTCGTAAAGGTAGCGTTTCTAGTTTCATCTACTTTCTTGATGATTGCCTGCAATGGATCACAGAAAACAAGCTTAATCTAGTTTTAGGCGGTGATAATTAGGTCGGCTACATGTTTAGGGCAACGGATTTACTAATGTCATAAATAAACCCAAACGGCCACAGGCAACGACAGCAATTGACGTCTTCACGAGTAACTGTCCTGCTGACTGTCTTCACTCAGGAGTCATTAATGCCCAGATAAGTGACCATCTACCCATGCGAGGTCTGTTAGAAAAGTATCCGACCTTATTTTTTTTTTTTGCGAACACCTGTTGGATATGAAACAAGCGCGCTTGCATAAACCTACCGTGAACATTCGTGCGCATGAGCTACTTTTTTCCCGCCTGTCGATAGCGTCAGTCGCTTGGACGCAGCGTTTCAGTGAGGCAGTGCGCAGTGCTCTCGTCGGTTTTTTATTCCAAGGAAAATGGCGGAGCGACTGGAGCAGGGCTATTGTTATTTATTTATTTATTTATTTTTTATTTATTTATTACCTCAAAGGCCCCGGTTGTGGGGCATTACATGAGGGATGGGCGGATTACATGCAGATTATATAAAGATTACAGAGTACATAAAGATCAGGATACATAAAGATTACATGATACATAAAGATTACAGGATACATAAAGATTACTGATTACATAAGGATGGCCTCAATCTTTTTCTTGAAGTCGATGCAGTTGACGATGAGTACGGCTTCCGGCGGCAGATCGTTCCAGTCCCGAGATGATATGACAAAAAAAGAACGGAAATGAGATGTTGTTCTTGCAGCGGGTGGGTATACGGTCTTGATGTGGTTGTTGCGGCTAGAAGGACGATGAGCTGTTGATATGATAGATGATCCTAAAGGTGAATGATAGAACTTGTGGAATAGGCATAGTCGAGATATTTTTCTTCTAGTTTCAAGGTTAGGCAATGATGCTCTGGATTTTAAAGAGGACACGCTAGTATAGTAAGAGTAGTCACAATAAATAAAACGGATAGCGCGGTTTTGAACTTTTTCAAGGATTATAGAAAGGTTAGATTGATGAGGATCCCATACTGCTGACGCGAATTCTAGTTTAGGTCGGACGAATGTTTTATAAGCTAATAATTTGATAGAAGGGGTAGTAAAACGAAGATTTCGACGTAGGAAGCCAAGGATGCGGTTAGCGTCATTAGCGATGTTCGTGATATGCGAAGACCATGTTAGGGTATGAGTTAAGGTGATGCCAAGATACTTACAGGAAAGAACAGATGATACTTCAGAACCGAAAAGAACATATCTTGAGGGAATATGGGATTACCTGCGATGAAAAGAAAGCATGCATGTTTTAGTAATATTAAGGGACATTAGCCAATGCTTGCACCAAGTTTCGATTTGGGTTAGATCAGTTTGGAGGGTGCCAGAGTCTGTTCTGCTGGTAATAGGGCGGTAGATTACACAGTCGTCGGCAAATAATCGGATGTTCGAGTTGACGTTAGAGGGAAGATCGTTAATGTTGATTAGAAAAAGCAAGGGTCCAAGCACTGTGCCTTGTGGTACACCTGAAGTAACGGGGGAAAGAGGTGACGATGATTTGTTGGCGTAGACAAATTGTTCTCTGTTGGTCAAAAAATTTTGTAGCCATTTTAACACCAAGGGGGTAAGGTTAAGACGTGAAAGTTTTAGTAGTAATCTTTTGTGGGGTACCTTATCAAAAGCTTTTTCAAAGTCAAGGAAGAGCGTGTCAACGGGAATGTTTAGGTCAAGATGAGAGCTAAGATCATTAACAAAAAGGGCTAGTTGGGTGTCACAGGAAAGTCCTTTTAGAAAGCCGTGTTGGTTAGGATGGAAAAACTTGAGCGAAACTAAAAATTTAACGATGTGAGAATAAATAATATGTTCCATTAGTTTTGAACAGATGCTCGTAAGAAAAATAGGGCGGTAGTTTTTACATGAAAACGATGAACCTTTCTTGGGGACTGGAACGATCTTACCGATTTTCCAGTCTTGCGGAAGCACGCCTGATGATAATGACTGTTGAAAAAGACGGCACAAAATGACAATAACCACGTTTTTAGTATTTTTTAGCACTTTAGAGTTCAAGCCATCAATGCCAGATGACGATGACACTTTCAATGATTCAATTAGTTTCCTAATACCATTGCTATCGAACAAAATGTCTGGCATAGCTGGATGATCGAAGACAGGGAAGTGCGGTAATTCGCCGTCCGGTTCGTTAGTAAAAACTGAACAGAAAAAAGAATTTAGAACGCGACAGACATTATGTTCCGGAATGAGATTATGGTCCTCATCATGCAAAGTATTAGGTGTGTTGCGTGAAGGATTAATGGATTTCCAAAACTTGTTAGGATTAGTGAGAAGCATAGAAGGTAATACTGATGAAAAAAAGGAACGTTTAGTTTGGCTTACCAGAGATTGGAATGTTTTTTCAGCACAATGGTACTTTTTTCATGAGCAGTCAGTGTTCACACGTCTGGCTGTACGGAAAAGCCGTTTCTTCTTGTTATTAAGGCGCTTCAGATCGTTGTTAAACCACGGTGACGATGATTTTTCTGTGATCGTGATAGTAGGGATGTGCTTATCTATTAGTTGATGCATTTTGTGTATGAAAAGGGACCAGTTAGTTTCTACTGACCGGCTTGAAAAGTCATGGACGAACCACGCCCAAAAATCGGTTAGTTCTGTGTTCATGGCAGCGTAGTTACCTTTGTCGTATAATGTAAGTGTTTTTTTGGTTTTCTTCAAACTTGGGACTTGGAATGCAAATGTGCTTAGTATAATGGAGTGGTCACTAAGTCCGGGTAAATGAAGTGGCGCAGAAACTTTATCAGGGTGGGAAGTGAGAATGAGATCGAGAATGTTGGAGGAATGATCAGTTTGCCTAGTAGGTTCAGATACGACTTGAGACAAGCCAAAGGTTAGGCACGTGTTAACAAAGTCACTTACAATGTTATTTTTTGATGTAATGGTGGGAAGATCGGACCAGGTAATGTCAGGAAAATTGAAGTCACCGTAAAAAAGAATCGGTATGTGCTGATAGGACGTAGTTATCACGCGGAGTGCTTCGTGTAAGTGGGCAACAAAGGAATCAGTTAGATCAGGGGGCCGATAGCAAACACCAATGATAACAGGAGGGAACGAGGCATGACACTTAATGAAAAGGAGTTCGAGAGGGGAATCAAGTTTAATCTCGGAACAAGGATAAGAATGATGAACACCTATTAGTACACCTCCTCCTCGCCTATTAATTCTGTCGCGTCTAAAGATATTGAAATCAGGAAACATGGAAGTTATTTCGGAGTCCCCTACTGTTGAATTTAGCCATGTTTCGGTTAGTACAATTATGTTGATCTCCGTAGTGCGTATAAGACTTGAGAGGGAATCTAACTTCGGTACAAGGCTGCGAATATTAGTGTAAAGAATGGACAATGGGCGGAGCTTAGGCTTTTCCGGAGGATTACGTAGTAGCTATGGGGTGCGGGGAACAACTTCGTTTGAAATATGGTCATAAATGTAGGTAGTGCTGCCGATGATTAACTTATTGTAGCGGAGTTTGTATTTTTCACTTTGTGATTTACCAAATGCAAGTAGCTGTTTCCTGGCAGAGAGGGTAGTTTTCGAGTAATCTTCCGAAATACTGTAGGAACTGTTCTTTAGTTTGCTAGCAGAGGAAAGAATTTTCTCTTTTGTTTTGTAGTGAGCAAAGTTAACAATGATTGGTCTGTTTTTGTTGGCATCAAATTTTCCTAATCTGTGACATCTTTCAATGTCTGTGGGGCTAATTGTTATATCTAGTTTTTCTTTGCATACCGTCGTGATCAAGTTTTCAGATTCAGCCCATGTTTCAGGGTTAGTGTCTTTTAATCCAAAAAATAATAAATTCGAGCGGCGCGCCCTGTCTTCGTAATCCACCAGCTTAGACATAATGTTTGATATTTCACCGGCATTGTGCTCCGCAAGTTCCCGAACATCGCTGAATATCGGTTGGCGTAGACAAATTTGCATCAAATTTCGCCAGAAACTCGGCGACAGCCAAGTGGAAACTATTCGGAATATTCAGACGGCTTTCGGTGACGACGCTATGAGCAGCACACAGATAAAGCATTGGTACAACTGGTTTAAAGACGGCCGCACATCGGTGGACATTGGTGGAGCGCACATCGCACGCTCCGGTCGGCCATCAACATGCCGAAATGACCAGGTCATTGCCGAAGTGAACGCTGTGGTGATGCCGGATCGTTGTGTTGCTATCCGAGAAATTGCGGAAGAGGTAGACACCAGCACGTTTTCTGCACATTCAATTATCACCGAACATTTGGCCACTAAGAGAGTTGTGGCGAAATTCGTGCCGAAGCTGCTCACGGTGGAGCAAAAGCAGCTTCTTGTTGAAGTCTCACAGGACATGCTGGATTCCACAAAAAGTGACCCCGACTTCCTGAGCACCATAATCACCGCTGACGAGTCTCGGGTGCGCGGGTACGACCCGGAAAACAATTCCCAGTCGTCACAGTGGAAGCACTCCACGTCACCTAGACCAAAGAAAGCCTGCCAAGTGCGCAGCAACGTCAGAGCGATGCTGACTGCTTTCTTTGACTCCTGCTGTGTGGTACTCCACGAGTAAGCACCACAGGGTAAAATTGTGACCAAAGAGTACTACAGGGATGGCCCCCGTCGCCTGCGTGATGCTGTGCGGCGCATGAAACCGGAGTTGAGGTCAATAGGAAATTGGCGCATCCATCACGACAATGCTCCTACACATTCGTCGCACTTGATTCGTACTTTTTTGGCGAAAAACCAGACTCCTGAAGTTAAAGAGGCTCCTTGCTCTCCTGATGTGGCCCCCTGCGGCTCCTGGCTGTTTCCCAAAATCAAGAGGCCATTGAAAGGAGCGCGATTTCAGACAAGATAGGACATCATGGCTGCAACGACCGCTGAGCTAAACTCCATTCTGAAAGAGGCCTTCTCTGAATGCTTCTATTAACGGCAGCACCACTGGGAGAAATGTGTGGAGTCCCAAGGAGACTACTTTGAGGGTGATTAGGTTTCCAACGCTCCAGTTATGCCAGTTTTTTTTCATAACCTTGTATTTATGTTTTTAGAAGTCTTAACTCCCCCAAAACAACGCAAGTTTCCTGTCGTACAATATCGGCGCATAAACCAGGTCACATGAAATTCCTTTCGGGGAGCACTTGCAGGCGAGCACTGGAATCTTGTGGTTTGGTTTGGTTTATGGGGTTTAACGTCCCAAAGCGACTAAGGCTATGAGAGACGCCTTAGTGGAGGGCTCCGGAAATTTCCACCACCTAGGGTTCTTTAACGTTCACTGACATAGCACAGTACACGTCAGTAAAAATGATCCAGAGGATGCATATGGTGCCTTAATTATTAGATTTAGGTCTGTCTGTGAGCAAAGTTTTCTACTTCATATTTGGGCTCAGTACCATTTCACAACTTGTAGAATTCACGCACGACATTGCAAGTTCCCTCGACACGGGCTCACAAAATCGACGCTTTATTTATCGACCTACCTATAAGCTTTCGACACCGTTCTCCACAACAAACTTCTTTGTAAACTTAATGCAATACTCAAAAACCCGTTACTGGTAGACTGGATATCAAGCTTTCTTTCTAATCGTACACAGTATGTTTCTTTAAACTCTTGTTCATCTGAAACTGTTAATGTATCATCCGGTGTACCACGAGGATCCGTGCTCGGGCCACTGTTATTCTTATTATACATTAATGATTTCCCAGAAAATATTATTTCTAAAATTCGGTTGTATGCAGACGATTGTGTGATATACAGTTCAATTAACACCCTTGAGGATCACGCGCAACTAAATCAGTCATTCGTGTCATTCTGCTCATGGTGTGAAACATGGCAAATGCAAATATACTTTCGTAAATCTGTATACATGTCATTCTGTAATCGCACAATACCATCTTCTTACACCTATTCATTCAAAGATAACTCTGTGAATCAAGTGTCCGAGTACAAATATTTAGGTGTTCTTTTTTCTTCTAATTTGTCCTGGTCAAAGCATATTCCCCAGGATTCCGGCCCATGCGCCTCGGAAAACCGGTCGCGCCATCTCGCGGCAGCCGGCGGCGCGGCGGCGCGTAACTGAATGGCGATGAAAAATAAAAAATCAATATCTCGTCACGCATAACAGTTACAAGCGAGCTCTGACCCTGAGGTGTTAAATACCTCATAAAGTTTCTTTTAATAAAGTTTCATCACTGTGGCTTAAATATTGCGTTTACCCTGCGCGATGAGATATGGTCGCATGATGCCTATGACGAGGTCGCGAAAAAAACCCCACTTGTCCTCACTTGATCACTCACCGCTGCCATGATTTACAATATATCGGACTGCTCTAGGAACTTTAGGTAGCGAAATGTCCCATCTTTTAATAGATGTAAAGTATTTTACATTTGAAAGAGGCAGGATTTTTCCCTGGCTATTTTTCTATTCATCATGCATCCTCAGCATCGGCAAGAAACGTGTGGCGCCCTCTCTTGGTGTGTTTGGCTAGGCGCACGTCTACGCTTTTTTTGCTTGCTTTAAGGAGATCAAGTCACGCCTTGTGAATGCGCGCTTTTATTAAAAGTGTCCCCATCGGATGTAGGCACACAAACATGGGCCGCTACAAGAAAGTGCTCGCCATGTATGGGTATTATAGAGGATTATAAGCAAACTCCGGAGCTTTACAGACACATTTACTATTGCAAACGCATACAGTGGCTACTTGAGGGTGAGTGATAGTGGAAATGCGTGCGCATTAACTATACAAAGCCACGAAACTTAGGTATTAGCGCATTAATCGCTACATCTTAAAGCTCAATAGCGTTCAGCTCTTCGAAAGTTTAGGCGATGCGGTCAAAATGCAGCAGGGATGCGTTGAAATCAGTGTACCTCTGTAGTCTCTTTATTGAATATAAAGCTATTTCTGTAAGGGTACAAGCCCAATCAAGCCGAATTCGTTTGGCTTCTTGCTGTACTCTTGTCATCTGTACATATATAGATGCCCATAAGCTTGTACGTTGCAAGTACTGCAGGATTCTATGCAAGAAACCTGGTGCTCCGTTTCGTGCCTGTTTCACTAACTGATTGTGCGCATTAGGCAATTTGTCCAGTGTAACAATTCGTAGTGTGGTAATTCACAGCATTTCTTCTAGGTTGTTAAAGTGCCTCCAGTTATTCGATCATTCGCCGTCGCTAAGGGCTTTGCCATTGCCGTAATCGCTGCTAATTTCCGCGTTCATGTCAAAAGTGTGTGCAAACTATGAAGCGATAACGAAGAGTTCATAGAACGGCATGTTGTGAGCTATTCTGACAAATCTGCCATTTGCTGTGCAGGAAGCTACGCCTTTTCCCAAAGCTGCAACCCAGAGGCAAATCCAATTAAAATTTTATGACTATAATTTGCATTTATTTGAGAAGTAAACGCCAGCCAAATAAGTTCTTGTAGGATAACACGACGTTTCAAAGCCGGCTCTGTTTCTGCTTTAAGGCGGCAGCTGAGCGCTCCATCCGGGCCACTTGCGCAATGCGCCGCTCGCGCTGTTTATTAGCGACAGGACGCAACGTGCACGCGGCCTAGAATATGCAGTTAATTTACGCGCGTTGTAAACGTGTACAACAATGCTTAGGCACTAGCTTGCGAGCGGCGCGAACTTGATACTTTTTTGTATTTTGTGAATTGTGTACAAAGCTTCCCCGTCTTTTGTGCCGGTCGCTTTCCTCCGTACTTTTCCTCGCTATCCTCTCCCTGTGACTTCCGCCGGCTCTGAATTCCGTGAATTCCACCGGCTGCAGCTCTCGTGCTTCCTTTTTGTATTTTTTTGTCAGTAAACGATTACTACTACTTCTTGAAGGTGCGACTGCGGGCGCGTTGCGGAGCCTTTTTTAAGCCCACATAAGGTCGACCGCAGAGTCACGGAGCTTAAACCGTGGATGTAGGAAAAGGGAGTGGTTCCCAGAAAACATTCAACATTCTCCTCCGTCATGACTCAAGTAGAAGGCTTCTGCGCAGTTTGGTTCGGTTTCCACCACAATAGTGCCGTCAAAGTCACCCCTGTGGTGGCATGGCTGGGAAGTACGGCCACTGCGCTTCTGTTCATTTGCTTGACATAAGCTTTGTGCTGCTTCACTCTTTCCGTCTATTGTTGGTGTCCCCAGCCTAAGCCTCGTTTACATGAACCGGACTGCGGTAGATCGAATCGGGGGGTCAAGTTGTGTAAGGTCAGCCCGGCTCGACGATTGCGTGTTCACATGAACTAGATTTTAGCGAGTCGAGACCGATTCAACTGCAGCGACACCAAGCGTCGAGCAGCGCAGCGGGTGAGGGCGGTGGCAGCCTCCAAGATTGCGGCACGGCACCGCTGTCTCGCAGGCGCGATGGCGCAAGCGTAAAAACAGGATCGTAATTTATGCTCTCCACTCCCGCTAACCCGACTCTTCGTCTCTATCCGGTTTACGTGCTATCTTCCGTTGGGATTGAGCGAGTCAACCCCCCCCCCCCCCCCCCCTTGTTGGCTGACTGGACTCACTTCCTCGACTCCCGGAACCGACTGTGTGGTGTTTACATGAAACCAGTAACCGGTTTTCAACTGAATTCCTCAACTAAACCCCTTCAAGTAAACGCCGCTCTAGACACCATGCACTCGAGCAGGGTTTTTGCGTACCACGCCTTGCATCTTTTCTGTAGGACGACGGGTCTTCGGTACAGGGGAGGAGGCGCCTGATAATGATGTCCGGCTGGTACCCAGTTTCCACCGCTTCCTTTCCGCGAATGCTGGCCAAGGTTTTGCTGACGCCTTTTACGTACAGATTGCATATGCGTTTTTGCTTCTGGCGTGTACTTAGCCTACGCATAGAATGGTTTTCGTTGCGTTTTTTCCCATAAGGATGTTTTCTTTTGTTGACGAGTTTTAATGGTGCAAGGGCCGCCTTGCACCAAAGAGCGCCATGGAACACTGTTTTCTTCTACATAAGGTTAGGTGAAAGACATTTTTCGAGTCAATTCACCTCAGAGAAACCACGAAAAAAATTGTATGCATTGGAAAGCGATAGGTACCCGGGGGGCACTGGGAATCGAACAACCGAACCGCCCGCGAACCGCATGCTCAAAGCACTGCTATCGCTGATTTTAAAATACATAAGGAAGAATTGGGCATCGCTTTCAACCTAAACTTGCTTGAATTTCACGCTACCCTTCCGACACAACTCTTTGACAATATGTTCCTCTCAGAAAAGCTATTCCAACGCGACACAAGATTCGCAGAATCAAATGGATGACGAACACAGGGAGAAATGGGCGTTATTTTCAAGAGGTACGTATGTGACCGGTTGCAGGGGTAAGGGGGAGGAGAGAGCAAAGGGCAGTAGGGAGAGGGTGCTGTATCCTGCTGTACCTTTGTGTACGCCTCTCACTTTTTCCCCTTTTACTTTTCCTCGAGCCGTGGACCGCAGGCCGAGCTTTCTTCAAAAGTGCGCTGTTTTTTTTACTTCCGACGCTGAAGAACGACAAAGCTGGCGCGTCTGCCAAACCGGTCCTGAAAGGTCTCATGCAAGAACGCATCCTTGCCGGCTCACGTAAAAAAAAAAAAAAACCCTTACAGCTGCTAATGTGCCACTCCTGACTGAAGCGGTCAAACATTTCCCAAAAATCCCATCAGAGTTTTTGGAGAGAATCAGTTGCATTCTCTGACGTCCTGGTTACGCAGGACTGCCACCAGCTTTGTGAAGAGAGCAGTGCAAGGCACAAAGAGTGACACAAAAAATTTTGGTCCATTTGTCGTGGCTATGGCAAATGCGAATTAGGTGTGTTAGCACTGCGGTTTTGATATTCGAATCCACTGATCACGGCTGCAAGTTGATGCAGAAGATACCCAAAGCACAGCGCGAGAGACGGGTAGTTTAGGACACGGGATGTTCGGCTGCGGTGATGTAAGAGCGAGTGCTGTGCTGCTGAGGTGTGTCGTATTACGTGTCATGTCGATCTGCTACTGTTTTCCATATGGTTTGAACACGGTTCATGTACATAGAACAAAAGGCAGTGATGTAGTGGTCTGATGCAGTGGCCAGCAAAACTAATCTAATCGCGCCGTCCGGATTCGCAACCCACTCGGCCCGTAAGGTATTTTCGTTTAGTTAATTTTATTTAAGGTCAAGAAAACTCCAGACGTACAGACGGACCTAGGCGAACACTAAGAAGCCTCACCACCGGGTAAAAAAAAAAAAAAAAAACTTTGATCGCATCAGGTCGCTGTTGTTCCACTGCCATGTGGAGCAAGACCTTTCTGCGGCCACGTAATTGGTGGAAGCTTCGGAAACCACGTGACCTCAGCCTGTGTGTCAAGAAACCAGCCGTATTGCGTTTATTTTTTCTTTTCTCACCCAGCGTGTTCAAGGCGGGCTGACTGTGCGGCTGCCCTCCGTGCTCCCCTCTGTGCCTTCTTCGTGCGACTTCGAGCAATGATTTGTCAAAAATTACTGCAAGTATACACATCACATAAGACATGACTAAACGTCCCATAAGCGGCACAGAGCTTTTTCGAGACAACGGGACAAGATTTTGCTGCGATAATCAGAGAGCGGAGCCCTAAAAGCCTGACAGTTGCTATCATTAACAACATGGTCGGGAAGGTATCTAAACTGTGAAGGATGAGGTAAATGGGCATAGATAGGACGAGATAAGCTCACGAGCCTGAACAGTGTTTAGATGGAGAGTGAACTGAACAAATAATGGAACTTAAGAAGTTTGACAGCCACGAAAAAAAACATTTTCGTTGAGGAGCCGGAAATTGAGGTAGCCTAAGCACCTAGTTCAAGAGTCGTTATTGCGTTTAGTAAACGTCCTACATAACGCTAATTGTTTTTTGTGTTTACGAAAGTAATTTTTAGCTCAAATTTTTTTGTCTGAAACTAATTGCTGCACGCCAGAAACGGTTTCAGAATCAGCCGGGGCATTGTCATATCGGCTAACAAGAAACATGTGTCATAAACTTCAATCTCAGTTACAGCACGAACACCTTAAGACACAAGCGTAGTGTACATGAGCATAAAGCGTGGAATAGGAGCCTTTAGCGCTGCACCCAGCTTCTCCCCCTGGGACGGTCCGCGTTGCCATGGTAAAGGGGCTTTTGCTCTGAAGAAAAGCTGACGCACAGAGTTTTGCTTAGGGCCTATAGCCATCATGCAGTATACTTACGAGCTGTGAATGCGAAAGCATGCCTGCCTGTGTGTGTGCCACGGTAGCGTCCAATTCATGCAGCGGCGCAAAAACGCGGGTCTCGTCGCAATTTTGGCTTGAAGGTGGAGGCCGACCAGCAGGCACAGGACATGATGCTTTGCAAGTTTCATGGTTTCGTGGAATCAGACACGACTAAAACTTTGATGCACGCTCGTTGAGAGTGACTGACAAAGACACGCAATATTTGCTACGCTTTCTCTTCTTGCAAATTCTATTAGACAGTTTAAGCGTAGCTGGATCGTTGACGGCAAATACGGCCGTTGCCAGGCTTGCCTAGCTTGCCGTACGGTAGCAGATACCCTGTTTACCGTACGGCCGTGCCCCACTGCCATTTGCCACACTGTCATGCGCCACGCTGTGGAAAAGGATGATAAAACTGCACTCTTTCAAAACGCATGCTCGGAAGCTCGTGATAACAACCCTGCATGCAGGGCATCGTCAAGTTAATCCATTTTCCGTGCCCCGCTCCTCCGTTCGCGTGCCGGGTCACACTCTTTTGATCTTCGAAGTTCTAGGTCTCCTGCCCTTTCGTGGAAGCTGGAGGATTGCGAAAGCAACGAGGGAAGAGAGAGAGAGGGGCGATGGAGAGTGCGCGGCAGCGGAACCGGCACCTCTGAGTGCGCCGTCCTCCGCGGAATGGCTCGGCGACTCGCGCAGTGTTGCTTTCGCAACAAAAAACTCGTTCAAAAATGCACAAGGTCACTTGACAATACAGAAAACATTTATTATGGTATCACATTGTGAGGATCTGTGAGATTGCAGGTCTTATTTTAAACAAACACAAAAGTACAAACAATAAACGAGGCGGCTTTTATCGGAAAGGAAACCAATTTCAGTATGAGCGTGAAAAAAGGAAAGGAACAAGAGAGCAACGCAACAACACACGGGAAAAACACACGGGGGAACAGAACAAAATGCTTACGAAAAATACAGGAAAAAGAAAGTCAAAGAGGAAAGTCACATTACTTGTCTCTTGTTCGAGCAACGTGCGGGGAGGACTGGCTGGGTGTCGGGCAGTCAGGGAGTCTCTGGGTGTTCCAATGTCGATGCAACGCTACCGCAGTGTCGGCGTCCGTGGCTCCCAGCACAGTTCCCAGGTCTGGTATCCCGGAAAAACCACGTAGGCACCAGAGGCGGCCTGTGTGGAGCAGCTGACGGATGGACGGAGAAGAGTGGCGACTGGGCCTGGTGGTTGGGGCTCTCGACGATGGAAGTCCAGGTCGAAGTCCAGGTCTGGTGGCCCGGACGTCTGCGGCTAAGGCCCAAGCCCGGAACTCAGGGAGCCAGCAGAACTCGTCCACGTCCGTCGCCCACCGCGCTCTTCTCTTCTCTGCCACGTAATCCTCTTCTACCTGTCCCGGCGTTCCCCTCCGCACGCGCTCCTCGTGTTTTGTCTTCTCCTCACGAACGCCGCTGGGTGGCGCTATCTCCTTACACACATCATGGCACAGAAAAAGTCTAAATGATGACACAGCTATACACTTTTTTACACAGACGTTTACCACACACCATGAGGCTGGTTGTGAGGAAAGAGGTGCAATATCTGTGCTACAGTCAGGTCAGCCATATGAACCGCACCGTTTAGGAGAAAACATAGGCAGCGACATGTGCACAGACATCTTGGAATTTCATGTGCACAGGCAGACGGCATTTCAAACGTGCACTGCGGTATTTTTCAAACACATGTGGCATAATTTTCATGAAACACAAAACTATAAAGCGTAACAAAATACAATAAGTACAACCACCTTATACAAACTTCAATACACAATGTGTAAATACTGTACATCGAGATGCAGAACATTCACTGTACATAAAAGCATAAAGCACATATAAGCATGAGTCACAATAAGCATAAAACTCAAGTCGGCTGCTAAACGCATCGCTTTTCTCTATCCTTTAGAAGCATTTTGCGGAGCTTGGGCACTGATTTTACTTTCGTTGAAATGCCAGTGGCTTTCAATTCGGTCCGCAGTTCAACCGCGTCCATGTCATCGATGGAAGTGGGAGGTGTATCCTCGCGCTCCATTTCAGGAGCGCTTCGAGACCTCCTTGTCCGACTCTCTTCAATCATACCCTCAACCCAGTATGAAAGATCGAGTTTCTTGTACGCGCGACTTGTTGTTATGTGCCCGCTATTCTCAAGGCGTTTTGCTAGCGTCAGCGCATCGGCGGCAGCATTCCATTTATTGGATTTTGCATGATGCAAATGTTTCAGGATGTCATTTTTTTTCTCAATGCCTTCGCTCGAAAACCACCCCAAACACTGGAATTCTTTGTGTTTCTTTGAGGCATGACAGGCAAGAATGTGCATATATGGCGTCACTCTCTCAGCTCCGTAACCCTTATGCCCAAGTTCTCCAAGCTCTAAATACGTTTTATAAAATTTTGTCGTTTCTTGCTCGATGCTTTCGCCGGTCGTGTTGTGTTCGAAGTGTTCAAAAACACGACATAGCGTTTTCCAAAGTGAGATTATTTTGTTTTCTGTTTCTGAGTTGAGTTTTCCAGTAAGCCTCTCTGGCAGCATTTTGAGAAGGCGCTCGCAGGCGTCTCCTTGAATGCAGGCAAAGTTTTTTCCTTTTCTGTCGTCCTGCCACAGTTCAAATTTTACACCACAGCTGTTAATTGCCTGCACAATGGCTCCCACGTGAATGCCCTTGGTGTTTAAGCTCAAAACTTTATCGCGGTTATCTCTGTCCATTGCTTCCACAATCAATCCATCAATCAGGCGATTAACGACTCTAATGCGCATGTGTAAAATGTCTGGAACCACAAAAGCAGGTTCAATGTTGAATAGGGGCGCTAATTTCATTCCGTGCTCTTCAGCAAGGCAGTCCTCTCTCATGTTTTTGAGAGTGCGCAGAAGAGGCGGCTTATTAAACTCATCTATGTTCACCCCAGCTCTGCTTCTTTGCTTTACATTTGTACGGCAGAAAGGGCATGGGTGCCTAGAAGACGCTGACTGCATGCCTTGAACCATGAGCAAGAATTTTAAATCTGAGCCCAGACACACTGTGACGGGAACTTCCTGCCCCTCCAAACTGACACTGCCTCTTTTAGCAACGCTGTTAATTTCTTCGATCAAATCCTTCATACTTTCTTTGATATGAAAATAGTTTTCAGAAACTTCAACGACTGCGAGCAGGCGGTGACATCTGTGGCTCTGCAGCCTCCGGCTGCTGTCAATTATGAGAAAAGAGAGAGTTGTCCAGCTTGTTCGTTTGCTGACCACACAGCCATCTCCTTCTATTTTAACTAAAATTGGCTGCGACCTTAGCTCTTCTCCTGTCATACCGCTATTCACTGCGAACTCCGCAACGGCATTTTCAAGTTCCTGCACAAAAGATACCTGAGCGCCAGCTGCTTCTCCTGGGGTTTTGAATACAGCAATGTTTTCGTCCAGTTTCTGCCTGTACGAATTGATGACACGGAGCGAGGGTAAGTCAGGGACGGTTGAAGACTTTTTTTCCCAAAAAACGTTACTGACAAAGTGATTGTCTAAGAGTGCTGTGATTGCACGGATGCTTTTCTTGTCGGGGGAAGAAAGATCTTTATAGTCGGTTCTCCCATTACCGCAGTATTCTTTTTTGATGCCTCGCGCCACGCATATGCCGTCAACGTCAGAAAAAGTAATTTTGTGTAGTAGCCCACGAAGGTCTTCTACAACCAACTGGCATAAGTTCAACCCATAGCTTTCTAGAATTTCCTCTAGCACCTGAACTATCACGCTGCCTGCAGAATGCAGCTTTCTTTGATCGGTACTTTTCGAACCTTCCCCGACCCTTTTTCCACAGTTTTTGGCCAAGCGACAGTTTTCAGCTTGTGATGACAGGCTTTTGTTTTCTTCTTGCAGCTGAAGGCATTTTACTTTAAAATCCTCAATGTACTTGCGGAGTTCAGAAAGAGACTCTTCTGATGCGCCCTCCATTCGCTTCATTTCTTCTTGTAAAGCTTTAATAATTCTGTCCTTGATATTGTTGTTGGGATTTTGAAAATAACTTTCCTTATCGACAGCAATGTTTACAAGGCGCTCTTTTCTAAGGAACCCCTCTCTCGCTCTCCCCTTAATTTTTCTGTGCTGAGACTCTACCGAGGTGCAGAGGCTTCTGAATCTTGTCTCGACTGCAACCTTTAAACTCTCTGGAACGGGCATGCCATGTGGAATCAAAGAGCTTACTGTCTCAAAATACGATTTCTCCAAAAGCGTTTTGTCGTTAAAGATTTTTAGAGCTGTTTGATTTGTCAATTTAAATGAAATGACACATTCAGAAATCTCTAAGCACAAAGCAGCTGAACTCATTTTTAAGAAATTCTTAACCACAACACAAATTCAAAGGCAAAAATGATCACAATATCAGAAAAAAACAAAGCTGCAAAACGCAAGCCGGTAACATATATGCGTAATGCCGAGGACTCACTAAAACAAAAAACAGGACATATTTCTATGCGTTAGGTTCTGCATGCAGTAACCTTAGACACAAAGAACATTTGCAGACTTTCCACAGGATAGCCGCTAGGAAAGAGCTTGCAAGCTTTCTGTCGTGTCACAGTAGCTTTCACCCGCACTGGGAATTCAATCGCCACTACACTGCCAAGTTTCGTTTCTCGAGTGTGCCACCCAAAGGGAAGATTCAGCTTAGAAAAGTCGGCCTCACTGCAAAGAATCCAACCCCTTTCGAGCCGTCTTCCTTTGTTGTTGAAAACCCACCTAAAGATGTCCAGGTCTATGTTCACTTTCACAAGTCCGCTGGAGCGACGGCTGTTGGAGAGTTTCTTTTGCACTGCGTAAATGACCTCCTCAGCAGCAGCTTCCAGTCGCCTTGGTGATGGCTTGCTTGGGTTCCTAAATTCCCGGAGGCAGGCGCAGTTCAGGTTTTTTCTTGGTTCAAGGGAGCAGTGCCACTTGGAATATCCTTTCCATTTTATAAGGTATCCCTTGCTCTATAAAAACAACGCAAAAAAAAGGACATGATGAAACACTTGGCGCAAGAAAACTGACGCACACACACCGAGGAACGAAAAAGCGATACACAAGCGAACCAAAGGAAAGACAAGGCCAAAGTAAGCACTGGTAGTTATGTTACTACCAAAAGAAGGGCCAATGACATTGGAAGGTAATTAATTCAAATGTTGACTAATCCGGTTGCTATGAGATGAGTGCTTTACAGGACAGTTTAGTTACTGGGAAAGATTTGCTCAAAACCTTAGCCGCGTTATCTGCCTTACCGCACTCAGGCTGTACCGCTCAGTGCGAAAAAAAAATGTATATGAAAAATGTTTTGACCTAGGGATTACTGCTTACATTGTGCGGCGGCATTTTGCTATATCCCTGACTATTGGAAACAGCCGCGCGCTCTACAAAGCCTCAGCATTTCAAAGTGAACAAGCTGCAGTTGTGGTAAAGAAAGCTGTGAAATTCTTGGTCCTAACTTGCGCTACATTTTTTATGCTGAAAATTTTGAGCTAAAATTAGGAATAACAAGAGGGGTAACGTTTCTCGTTAATTACGCACTTCAATATATCCTGCCCTGCAGAAGGCCACTGATATATTCCTGCATTAGTCGGATCTTTGTAAAGCATGTTAGCTTTGTACAGCATGTTAATTTAAGTTCCCTGCAATATCTTGCATAAACCACAATTGGAATCATGTAATCAAAGACCGTAAGCTGTTTGCATGAGTTTCGAAGACCGGGCCACGCCTTTGTTATTGTGTACTAAGCAGTCGTGTTTTGCGCGCAAAACTGGGCATTTAAGAATTACTCTCAGTAATGCTGCCAACATATAAATGCACATCGATGTACATTGAATGGTGGAATAAGAAAGGGAAGACACACAACAAAAAGCTCGTGGGACAGGGAAGTGAAGGCAATGGGACAGGGGAGGAAGAACTTAGGGAGAGAGCAGCAGGGGACTGGGACAGAATAGAAGGCAAGGTTCCCATCGGAACAGCGACAGGACCAGACGGCATACCTATGAGATTAATTACCATACTAGGCAAAAAAAAGCAAACTGAAATTACGACAGATCATTGAAAAAATAGAGGGAGCAGACGTTCCAAAAGACTGGAAAGTGAGCAGGATGAGATAATATACAAAGGCGAGGGAAACAGGGACAACATTAAATTTTACCGACCAATTACGGTCACATCAGTTATTTACAGGCTAGCAATGACGATGGTGAAAATGAGAATGGGAAGAATCGTTTCCGAAAGGACAGATGGTTGGAGGACAATCTACAACGTGTATCTATCTACAACTATCTACAACGTGTATATTCAGACAATGAGGTGGTATTAACCTGGGAGGGAGAAACTACAAAACCAGCTAAAATTAAAAGAGGGCTAAGACAGGGCTGCCCGCTATCACCCCCACTTTTCATGGTATACGTGAGTCAAATGGAAAGGAGGTTGGAAAAGAGTAGGGTAGGAGCTGACGTAAGTTATATGCAGGAAGGTAAAAAGGTAAAGTGCTGGCTGGACTAATGTATGCGGATGACATTGTTCTACAAGCAGACAAGCGAGATATGCTGCAGGAGGGCAACATGCTAGGTGAGGATATATTCCCTGCGGATATATATGGTGAGGAGGGCAACATGCTAGGACTCTAGTTCAATAGAGAGAAGTCAGGTATAATGGTAGATAACGATGAGAGGGGAGACCCATTAGATATACAGGAAGAGCATGAGAGGATTCTGAAGGAAAAAGGAATTCAGACATTATGAAACATGGAGCACTGTAGGTATAATAGGTATGAGAGACTAACCCAAATGGAGGAAACAAGGTGGGCAAAAAAGGTTTATCTATACATTAAAAGTATTAACGCAAAATGGACAAATAGAACCCGAAAGCTAAGAACAAAGTATTTACGGGTGAGGGATGGGACGCAACAAAATACTAGCGTGAAGGAGACAGAAATAAAGATGTGGAAAGAAAGAATGCAGGAAAAATCGGCGTATATATAGGACACGAAAACAGGACATCAAAAAAGAGCAGTTATTCGATAATTCTCGGAGCAGTTCATTTCTTTATGAGGCTAGGACAGGGTGAGAACAAAAACATATAGGTCCAAATTTGAAGAAGGATATTTTGTGCTCTGCTTGTAAAACGGAAACGGAGATCACAGAGCAGAATCGATTGGTGGGCGAGTTGGCACATGACTAGATGAAACGAAGCTCAAAAGTGACAGGACGAACGAAGAAACAACACGGACAAGGCGCTTCAGAAGCGCCTTGTCCGTGTTGTTTCTTCGTTCGTCCTGTCCCTTTTCCGCTTTGTTTCACCTGACCATAGAGCACTTGATTCTGAGGTGCGCAGAACTCTGCGCAGCCCTCCCAGAGGGGACAGCAACAGACATAGAGATAGCGCTGGGATTTGCTGGGGAGGACGGGCGAGTGGATGGGAAAGGCGTGACATTGACGAAGGGGAGGTTGGAGGATTGGTGATGGAAATCAAGGGAGGGGTGAATTTGGAGGGAAAAAGGATCGACAGACTAGACATTGTAAGACCGAAATTGAAAGAAATGGAAAAGAAAAATCAGTTAACAATGGGGGAAGTATAGGCTAGGTGACGCAAGCTGCCTCCCGATACAGAGGGTAAAGCCATTATCATCCATCCATCCAGAAACATTGTATTAGGTTTAGCTCTTTTTTTGTTGTTTTATGGGGCTTAACGACCCAACGCAACTCGGCCTATCAGGGCCGCTGTAGTGAACAGCTCCGGAAATTTCGACCATTTCGCCTTCATCGAAATTGACCGCTGCGTCCGGGATCGAACCCGCGTATTTCGGGTCAGTAGCAGAGTGCCATAATCACTGAGCCACCGCGGCAGCGTGTCACATTTTGCATGTGCAAAGTTGAATGCTAACTATGATGGGCAGAATTCTATGTAGAAGTAGTAATTGAGGTTTATCCAAATGTAGCCCCGGCATCTGTCATCGCTGCCGGAAGCACCTGAGCTGGGGCAGCGGAAATAAAGGGATAGTAGGCAGACTGGAGAAATGAAATGAAAAAGAAGAGGGGACAGCCAGGAAGGATAAGAGGGAGTGCGGTCAGGAAATATATACAGATATTAGGTTAGGTAGTCACTGAAGACTGCTTGCGAAATCATTAAATACGGAAGAATTAACGGTTAATCGTGGCCCTAGTGGAGAGCTCCAAACGAAGACGCTTCTTTTGCTGCTTCTTGTTCGCAAGCCATTCAACAGTGCGTTGCGTGACCTAGTCGGTAGCTGTTTGTATCACAACCTAACTGTAGTAGTTCGAATTCCGCCTAAACCTCTTAACTCTTGTTTCAGCAAAATCAACTATGACCGCACATTGAATTTGCCGTGGCCATCCTGCCACACAAAGTGGACATGTTTTCGCATTATAAACCAAATCCACCGTTTTTTCACACGCATGTAAGCTTTACGTTTGTCATACTGCAGCAGTATTAGAAAAATCTAACAACCTCTACAGAGCGTCCTGAATTGTGTAATCAGAATACGCAATAAACACAAAACACCACATGTCAACCCACGTGCTTACAGAAAAAGTTTGGAAAGATAGTTACTTACTGTTTTGGCGATGACTCTGTCGACCAGGTGATACATCAGAACTTCAGCAGAAGAAAGCCAGTGGACGCAGGGTACTGGCCATCCAGATTCAGCTGAAGACAGGCTGTAGCGATGTAGCTAAATCGTGCCGTATTTATAGGGTGCATGCAGGAGGTGAGGGCAAGGGGTACTGGGGGTGATGGCGGATATGCACGGTGACACACTTCCTAGTTTTGTTAGCCAGGAAGCAGCTCTGTGACATACCTGTACGTGGGAATGAGTGAACCTACGTACACACACGTCACCCGGACAACCTCTTTCTTTAATTTTGCGAAAACATCGCATTTGCTAGCAAACCTCACCTAACCCCATAAGTCTGTGTCGTTCTTATCACAATGCCCAGCGCGAGTCCGAGCTCACATGTGCTTTCCGGAGAACCTTGCCTTGTCAGTTGGAAGGGGAAACAGCACTATAGGTGCCGTCGCCCATAGAGGATTCAGACCTCAGCCATCCATCATCACTTCCCCTGGTGTAAACAACGTCATGTCGAAGGAGCTCAACTTGATGTGCAAAATCGCTTTCCCCACGGAGCCGGTTCGGAAAAAGTTGAGCATTCCTTCGCTGGCTGTGTTCTCCCGTTTAAAGGCGCCTCGTTATGCGTCCGCCTCTCTTCCGCGACACGGAATTCAGAGAGCAAGAATTTCAGCCCTCTCGAGGGTACAGTGTCCACACGTTACATACAGCGTCATTATGGTTACAGCTAGGACTTGGGGGGGGGGGGGGGGGGGGGAGGGGGGAGGGCGCCAAACAATCCACAAGGGTGAGGGAGCTTCAGCCAGCACAAACCTTCCTGCCTCCACGGGAAACCAGCTCGGGGACGCAGTCAGCGTAGGGGAAAAAGCGATGAGGCGATGACCGAGGCCGAGAGCTGAGAACCTCACGGCCACGGTAGCGGGGCTTTGAACATTGTTAACACTTCACTCAGTATAGTTCCGTGCACATGTGTGCGCCCCGGCCAACCATTCTTATTTTCCTAGACACCTGCCTTCCACGCTGCAGACAGCTCTGCTGCGCCTTCGACGCTGGCTTCCCGGACTTGGTCGGGTGACCTTGGTTAGGGAACAGGGGCGCCTTTAGTACGCGCCTTACTCAGTGTCACTAACTGTGTACAGCGCCCAGGAATAAGCCTGTCATAGCTCAAAAATTCAGCAGTGGTTTTGAAAGCCGGCAGTCGTGGTAACCTTTGCCGGAAGGGAGAGAGTTTTCTCTTCCAGTTTTTGTATGCGTTTCATGACGTCGCAATCAAATTTGCTTTGTTTTTTGCCGTTTGCTAGCTGATAGCATGACTGTGCACTTTCAAACAACTATAGTGACGGGATCATAGAATGCAGCGCGTTCTTGGCATCTGTACTTTCGTACGCGCTGTTTTTTGTGAAAATGTTCACGATCACCGAATAATTTTCTTCGTGGTTTCAGTAAAACCAGACCACAGAATCAAGTACGACATAGGTCCAAGTTTTAAATCTATGGCTTGAATCCCAGCGGAACTCTTTCTGAATTACCACATGTCCTCGAAGAGTTCTGGAACACGTGCTATATTTTTATCTTCACGTCCTATAGCTTCCCCATCGAAGAGGGACATGCTTCAGCGAAGACTAAACAATACACATGCAGCACCAGCTTTCTTTATTACAAGACTGCTGTATAGACCTCAATCTTTTCCACAAAACATATGGGAGTGAGGGACGAGTAACAGAAAAACAACAGCTCAGCAAGTATATGAAGCAACTTAAACACAAACTCTCGGTTAAAATTATACACACATGAGAAGACCCCTAACCGCTACAGCCGTGTACACCTAACAGGTGAAAATACAACATTAAAAGGACAAAAATAAATCGCTACAAGCAATAAACGACGCAACTGAGGCATGCTCTTAGCAAACGCCCGGGCGAATGCTCGGCGCGTCAAGAAAAGAAAAGCGCGGTGATAAAGTAGCAGCCTCGCAGCCTCGCAGCAGAGTCATGCCAGAAAACTCTGAGAAACGCGCAGTGAAGCTGACAAAATAAAAAAGAAATGCCACTCAAACAAAATTTACAAAACAGAACAGAAGCGAAAAACGCGAAAAGAATAACGTTATTTGTTACATGCCTTTCAGGTCAGTGCTTGCGGTTTAGTATACGCTTACATTCGTACTAAATAATTGTGCGATTTCAGTGCACGTTAGAGAACCTCAGGTGGTCTAAATTTCCGGAGCCCTCCACTGCGGCGTCTCTTATAGCCCGAGTCGCTTTGGGACGTTGAGCTCCCATAAACGAAACGAAACGAAATATTCCTACTAAATCTGCAAGAAGTGAAAACCGGTTTCTTTTAATAGTTTTTTTCAGTATCCACCGGTGATCAAGACGATTGCTATGAACTATTTCAATGTTTTTTAGTGGCTTGCTTGCTGCTGCTGAAAGGAGGTGTAGTTCTTAACCTATAGTGCCTACCACCCAGTCCGTGTCTTCACTCTTGCAGATGAATTCATTTAATCTGCAACTACTCATTTTAGTCGGCTTTTGATCAAATGGAAGGGAAGTCGCGTCGTGGTAACAGTTTTCTTGACTCTCTGGAGTGAAAACAATCCTGCAAGAAAGTGAAATACACTGAAACCTGTAATAATTTGTTTTTTCCTTTTACCGCTGATCACATTCTGGTTGTCAGAGCTCAGACGCAACCGGTTCCTAATCAACTGCTCTTATTTGTAGCTAAATTATGGAATTTTAAACTAAAAAAAGTGTTATTGCTATGTCAGCAGTTTGTTTCTATAACCTCATACGTGACGACAACTCATCCGCGAATCGCTCAAGTCGAAAAGAAAATAACTTCGCATGCAGTCAACCACAGCTGCCTCGTTTTCAGCCCAGTACCATTAGGTTTTATGCACAAGGCAGGCAGCATATATAACTCTATCACCCATAAGGAGCAGGCAATTAAGGTATGTTGTTACGAGAACGCAAGGGATGATGGCCGCTCGAACCGTCCACTTCTTAACTTCCTTTTTATCACCACTAGGAGCGTACTCTGCACACGTAGTTCCTAATGATTCACGCCAAAGATACGCTCTCACTTCAAGTCATAGCCATACCTGGTACGCGAATTTCTACAAATGCTGACATTGAAATCTTTGAGATACACATGGTTTCTGCACCCTATCGTTTCTACACAACGGCCCGCCTAGGCAGTGGCGTCCTTTGGGCTGTCTAAAATTATTCCCACATGTATGAGTGCGAAAGCACGACTACGGAGGTTCAGAGCCTAGCAAAATCGTCTCTTGCCGATGTATGTCCGCTCCGTGCTGAGCATAAAAAAAAGAGGCAGAAAAAGAAATCACATCAGTATCCACGAATGGGAGTCGAACCTGTGGTGACACGAACAATCAGCTTCAAAGGCCTCTGCGGGGATACTACTTGGATATCGCCGCATTTTTTTTTCTTCAACATGGTACTCACTAATGAGGTTACGCATGTATAGGGAGGGGCTATAACTGATTATTTACAAAGCCCTCAGGTAGTGGCTGCGGTGCACTAGCTTGACAAAAGAGAACAAAACTAAAAGGGCGGAAACGATAGACACCTCCTCAACAGCGGAAACCAGTCCAGCAGAAACCCTCTTTCGTCATAAAGGTCCTACGCCTATGATGCTCCAACTAAGGCTATCGCCGCTGCTGAACACGCCTCGTGTTAAACTGCACCGCACTCTTGCCCTGTACATTGCAAAGCGTCGTCTTCGTCAACTTCCATCTGCTCCGTCCCGCGGCACTGCCCGCTAATCGTCCTTTCTGTGTAGCACAAATCCGTGTTTTCGGAAGGATTGGGATGTAAATATTTTCTATGAATTTTCTGTGTCAGCGGTAGCCTGGACACCGCCAGGCGTTTCGAATTATCGTCTAGCGTGAAATAGTTTCCAAATGTTTGCTATCTTTAGCGGACTTTTGTAAGGATCTTCATGTCAGCATTAATGAAATCGTTTGGCGGCTTTCTTCATCTCCCGTTTAATTGTTCGATGAAAAACTACTAGGGGTTTTTTTTTTTGACAGAGCGTATTTTGAACACCACTCCTGCTTAAGGCTTTGTATTAAAGCCAGCAGTCTTCTGTAAATAATAAATTAATTAATTAATCAGACGTTATGGAGGATGCTGAACCAGCTTTATTTTATTCTTTTTTATATCGAGCACAAGTGTTTCTAGGCCGGTGCTCTACATTAAAATTCTCACAGCTAATCACTCAGGCGAAAAGAATTCATACCTGCCTGGGCCAGAAACAGCAATTTAATTTTACATGGACCTAAGTTGATATATAGCATTTCGTGCTTGCAAGCAACAAGTCACCGCTTGCTACTTAACCTGGGTAAATGGCGCGTTTGCTATAGTCACTTTAAAAGAATCGCTTTCGGATCGGGAAAGTGGCTGGCGATATGCACGACACCCTTAATGCTGTGTTCCCTCTCCAAGATCCCACTTAGGCTTGACGCTGTACAAAATGTCTCGTCTCAATCGACATCACATGTCACGTGACGTCTTAAGGTCACATGTGACGTGACACCGCACGTGTGATGTTCCATGATTGCGCGCAGTCACACCTGACTAGATTGGGCGACACTCCTTCAATGCAGAATGCACAGAAATAGCTCTAGCTAAGCAAAAAGTATCGTTTCAAATAAATTTTACTTTTAAACCTGACGTTTTGGAAACATGTCGTTTCATCGCTCTGTGGCAAATACAGAAGGCAGCCCATTGCGCAGCTGTCAGTGGATCAATAACAGGCCAGAGAGAGTGAATGCCGGATATGATAGAGACGGGATTTAGGAGGTGAGGGAAAAAGTTTAGTTTAGCTTAGTTTATGGGGTTTAACGTCCCAAAGCGACTCAGGCTATGAGAGACGCCGTAGTGACGGGCTCCAGAAATTTCGACCACCTGGGGTTGGTTCTTTAACGTGCACTGACATCGTACAGTACACGGGCCTCTGGAATTTCCCCTCCAAAGAAATTCTACCGCCGCGGCCGGGATCGAACCCGCGTCTTTCGGGTCAGCAGGCGAGCACCATAACCACTGAACCACCGTGGCGGCTTAGGTGTAGGATAAAGAAATAGCATATAGTGGTAGCACGGTTTGTTTTTTCATGTTTTTCACAGGCGCAGGGGTGGTGCGTTATATTTAGGTGGCGTGAGGGAGCGTGCGTTCAAGGAATGGTTCTGCACGCGTTGTAACTGCAAGTTTGTGCTCTTTGTTTTCAGAGGAATAGTTTTGTGTTCTGTTGTGTTGTTCAGGTAGCAGCATTTGACGCCACTCCGGCAGTAGGTCCTAATTTCGTTGCAAACAAATTTTTAGTTAAGCGGTGACGAACACAGCGCTTGTTATTAGTTGGTTGAGAAGCAACAAAACTTTCAACCACACCAGTACTTCTCAGCATGAGGGGTTGTTTTAATAAATATTTTGTGTATTGGAGCTCCACAATACTGGTATTACTGCAACAAAATGGCGATATTTCTATTTCACAGCTGCATCAGAATGCACATTTTCCGTTCCATAGTTGCCCCAGAACGCCCATTTTTGTTTTCCAAAAGCTTTGTTTAAAAAAAAAAACATATTTTGGCCATTCCAGCACAGTTGTCAGCGCTCCGTCACTCAGTCGCTAGCTTTCGTTGCAAGCAGTCACCGGAAGCAGGACTCCGAAAGTTCGCGAACAATGCCGAAACGGTGAGCGCAAGCGGCGCCTATGTGTTGATCCTGCGTGAACTGAACGAAGCCTTCAACGGTGGGCAGAGTCACGCGCGATCTTGCGATGCCACCATTATTGGGAAGAGCGCGCCCACGAAGTCAAAACCGCCAGACGCAAGAAACAGCAAAAACAAAGAAGGTGCCATTTGGGCATTCGAATGCCAGTTCAGCGTCAATACATTCGGCTTCACGTGTTTGGCCAGTGAAATGCAGACTAAGACGCTGCCAGGTAAGCTGTATGTACTCTGAGCAGCTCCGTTTTTCATAGTGAGGCGGGGCTAACCAAAGTGCAAGCGCAGAATAGAAGGCTTGATGATCGATACAACTCATGAACGGTACTACGAATACACCCTATGGCTTCACCGATTGGCCGTGACATCTTGCACCTGTTAGCCTGTCATCACGAGTTTTTGCACGTTAAATGGGATTACTGAGGATTAGGCAGATTAAACACGACGATAGCGAAACCCGGTAGACTGCATTTGACGGAAGGCCTCCTTTCAGCGGAATTTGCCGATTACGGTTCTTGAGTTCTATTCGACAATTTTGACTTTCTCAGCTTCTCAGATTATCGGCTCTTGAAAAAAACTATAGTATGTGATTAACGTAATTTAAACCAAGGATAAAAAAATGGAGTTCCAGAGCTACGTGAAACCACCCACAGAGTGTTTCCCGTCGTATGGTCCTCCTCAGAGTATTTTATAAATTCCGATCAATTAGTTAATTAGGTAAGATTAATTATGCTAAATTTTAAACATTCACTTTAGGTTAACGTGCTTTTTCTTAAGTTTAGAGGAGCGTTACGAAAGAACCGATAAAGTTTTTTTGTAGGAGCGTGTCTTCTACGTGGTTCTTTCTTCAAGTTTTTTTTTAAAAAGCCCGCCAAATATGAAAACACCACGTTTTTTCTCTCTTGCGCTACCGTACTGTCGCGTTGCAAGCCAGCTATGAATGAACGAAGTGTGTGCGCTCACCGTGTCTAAGTAAGCGGCCGGGGCGTAGTTCGACGGGCTGCAAAATTGTGAACAAAAAAAAAAAAACGAAGACTACCCTGGAATACACGACTTCACTACTTTCACTTCATTTTTTGGTTTGCCTGCGCGATGTCTCATAAAAGCCCTATCGCAATTGGCATATCACGCCGTGCGCTTTCCATGCTGGAAGAATGTGCTGATCGCACTTTCAAGATTATGCTAAGAGCGGCGTCGACTACTCACTTTCAGAAGGTGAGCGCGCACGCTTCATTCAGAACGCGCTTGGCAGCGCTACAATGGAGTAGCGCAAGTGCGCAATGAAGTGTTTTTTCTTTTTCATATTTAGCGAGCATTCCATGAAAACTCGAAAAAAGGGCCACGTACGTTGCTACAAAAAACTGGATCGGTTCTTTCGTAACGCCCCTGTACAACTTAACAAAATGCACGTTCCCTTACAGTAAACGTTAAAATTATGTATAATTGATCTTAAATAAGTAACTAATTAAGCGAAAATAAGAAATACTCTGAGGAGCGCCACACAGTGAGCAACAACATGTCGTTGGTTTCACCTAGCTACGCAGCAACCCTTTTTTTTTTTAATCTTTGGTTCAAGTGCCGTGAAACACCCTGAATAGATTTGGCCTGCAATTGCGTCTATCTGGAATGAGGCAGGGGCCCTTGTGCTTGCCTCGTCCTCTGGAATAATGACACACGCACCATATGGCGCTTCTTGGAAAGCGCTTGGGTGCTTTATTTTGTTGCTAAGGCGTTTCACTAAAAAACCTAGGGTTCCGTGTTTTCAGTATTTCTTTTTTTTCCATTTGGGGGTTATATGATGTTTATTTTTTCTCTTTGGTTCGATGATTTTCGCTTTCTACTTTCAATGCCGGAGAGAAACCGGCGTTTATCGGGATAGGTGTTGTAAAGCGGCTGTATAGTTACTGGAGAAAATATAACGCACCTGATTTTTTTTTATTAAACACATACCAAACACCTTACCCAATGAATTAATGCCCAAACGAGTAAAAATAAAAGAGAAATGCTATGACAGCAACGGAACGCTGTACGACGTAAGGTTATTCAAAATTTTGGCGCGAATGTAGTTGGGAATACTGCAACCGCATTGAGCCTCTGCCAGTGATGGCATCGCTTGGATTGTCTGTAGTGTATGTAGTACATACACACGCAAATACTTGGAACGACGAACGCACGGCGCCGGATTTTCTCGTAATGGAACTATAAGGCTTTAAAAAGTATAAAATGTTATATTTACACGTAGTGAAAAAAAAATGGACACGTACATTGAGAGATTTGTCAGCCATCGGAGGAATTCGGTCAGAAAGCACACGTTTTACATTTGCGCTTGATGGGGGGATGGCAAGAAAATCAAGAGATGGTTTTAACAAGACCGGCCATTCTTTACAGCGCGCTCTCCATAAGCTGTGAAAGCAAACGTCAGCAGATGTAATTTTGAACAGCGATTATTCTGAGATCCTTCTTTCAAAAACGGGTGGTCTGCAGAGCTCACAACAGGCGAAAATAATCCATTAAAGACTTCTTTGTCATCAATTCTTGCTTTATGGACGGGTCCACAACTTGCACTTGATGCCAGAAGTCATCGCTATCAAGTGAGTTTTCGCGGAAGCTGCGCATATATTTCTCGCGGACTTCATAGCTTGTCGAGTAGCGAATATATCGGTCTTCACACCAAACGCTGACCATTCAGGAAGGTATTGACCAGTGAAGGTGCAGGCTAGATGAACCAGGATTGAGTACACGCGGCAGACAAGTGCCTCCTCTGATTCCAATGATTTTATTGCTGTGTTTATTGCTTCGATGTTCTATACCACGTGATTACACTTCCCAAAAACTATATATACAGTCATGTCTTCGGGGATAGCGAGTACTGCTAGCAGGCTCTCGTGCTTTTCACCTTTTGTTTGATTGCTCTCGAGAAACCAAGAACATGAATGAACGCTAAAAAAAAAAAAGTAAAAGCTCTCAGGGGAACCACAGTGGCAAGTTGCCAAACTCGCAATGAGAGAGACGTGCAGGCAATGTGAAAATCCCGTCGTATTCCCCTGGAGCCTGTAAGCACTGCTGAGCGGAAAGAGCAGAAGATTTTGTCGGGTGGGGAGCTTGTCCTGGGTACTCTCGTGTCCTGTTGCGTTCCTCGTTACAGGAAACTTATGCCTGACCTACACACTTGAAAATCGTCACGCTGGTAAAGAGAAGACAAAGGAATGCGACAACAGAATTTGGTTTCGATTGAAAGGAATGGTACCAAAGACAGTTCAGTGTGGCTGTGTTCCGGGTGAACTAGAGAAAAAAAAAGTAGAGTACATTTCTTCACTTGAAACTGGCATTCTTTTCTTCAAGGACGGCTGAAAATCAGTGTTTATTGGTTTTCCAGCATTCATATCAAAATGCCGCGGGGGTCAGTTTTCGGAGTTTAACGGAGTTTAACGGATACCGAAAACACGGCATCTCTGCTTGTAACAGGGTTAGTTGTTGCGATTGCAATGTTAGAACTACGCTCACTTCAATAAACCGGCCTACACTGATTCGTGTACTACCAGTACGTGTGGGTCTTTGTTCTGTACAGTCCAGCCAGCGCAGCTCTAACGCAATATGTTTTCCTCTTTCCGACTTTCTCACGGGAGCCAGATCGTTTTCAGCTTAACTTCCACACTTTCACGCAGCTGCTGCGCGGCTTCTAAAACGGATATGATAAAACGTTCCGCTGACAAACCACTTGCCCGAATGCCTGGCATACCGAAGTTTACCAAACATGAACCGATGCTGCAAGCAGTACAGCGACGTCGCGCGCCGAACGGGCGCCGAAAAAGGGCATGCACCTCCATGCTCTTGGTGCTGGCTGGCTCCCCCTCTGAAGCCGACGGAAGTAATTTTGAGCCGTGAAGAAAAGAGGTTGGGTGCTCTGAAGGGCAACTCGAACCGCAAAAGTTCTGGGAACCTGAAAGAGCTTCAAGCCATAAAGAAAAGAGTCGCCGAGAGCCCCGCTGTCCTCCGAATGTCGTAAACCGGACCCCGCTTCCTACGCGTGCGCGAGCGCCCGTGCGTTCCGGTGGTGGTCCGGTGACGCATGCTTATACCGGTTCTGTGGTATTCCAAGAGCGCCCACCTTGAGCGCGTACGCCAAAGAAGGGCCCTTGAAGCACAATTTCAGCATATCGAGTGCCCTCAACAATTTTTCAACCGAACATTCTCGTTCGAAAAATGAGGGGGGAGATGTCCCTTTGTCAAAATAAGACAGAAGTTGTGGAAAGGATGTGAGGAGCGGGTCGGGACAGGTACTTGTCAAGAGAACGCATCATGGTAACCTTTCGGCAACTACAGGTTCCGGCATATTAGGGAGCAGCCCCCCTCACCTTCTTCCAAGAACGATACAATGGAGGGCTACTGACTCATCCGCGCTAACCCCTTGAGCCAGCCGAGCACGAAGTGGAAACGCGGTCTGTGGACGAGGGTTCTTGGTTTGAAGAGACCTTCATGTAAATAAGCGTTCCTGCAATTCTCCAAGTTGTCCATTCACTTCAGACACAATGAATGCAGGCACGTCGAGAGTATGCTAGGGTGCGTCAGCGGACATCAAGGCCGCCAAGCGACCCACAGCGAAAGCGGGTATCTTCCACGGAGCTGCCTTCGTTGTCTGCATTCTCAGTGCACGCTCTGCGACGTATTAACATCGACAGCTGTTGAGGGCATGTTTCTTGGTTGTGCATCGTCGGTGTTGTCGTTGACGTCTGAGAGGTACGAGCACAGTTACATCACGAGTGAAAGAATAGTGAGGCCATGCGTATTGGAAGTAATATGAAAATAAACGGCAATAAGAAATACGAATTTCATCACCTGAAATCTCGCGTTCTACAGTGGTAATCACGTCCTGTGATTTTTGTGTTCTACTCTGAGCGTTTTCTTTTTGTTTTTGATATAGTGACATTGGAGCCTCGACGCTTTGTCGTCGCCAGATGATCTCTGGAGAAACGGAAAGTTTGCTACATTCGACTGGTTTCTAGCCACACAAGGCGAGAACACGCGGTTTTTGAAGCTTTCACCAATTACGTGGCCGTTTAAAGGTCTCGTCCGTTCACAATGGCTTGTTTTATTTGATACTGCACACAAGCCATAATAACACAGTGCACGCACGTTTAATGAGAAGGAACGAAGTAAAGGCTCTAGGAAAAGCCTTTCAGCATGCCGTATTTTTCAGTAAGTGAGCAGACGAGAACCACGGCCACTCGGTGATGCGGTTCCATCGAGCGGCCGTTTCTTTATCAACCGCCACCTCCACAAACTCGTAAAACAACAGCCAGCTGACGGGGTCGCATTTTTTGGTGCGGCACTAAGGCTTGAATTCTCGATTTCGACGTGGTCTGTCTGTATGTCTGAAGCCTGCTTCACCTGAAATAATATAATCGAAAATGTTTTACGGCCGCGAGTGGGTTTCGAACCCGGGCCAGAGCGAACAGATCAATTTTAGACAACTACATCGCCGCAACCGAGCATCCCGCATCCTAAACTACGTCTCTTGCGCTGTGTTTTGGATATCATTTCTTCAACAGCATCCGTGCGCAATGGATCCGAACACCGCAACCGCAGTGAAAACCGGAGTGCGGGTGCACCTGCGCATGTGGAATAACCGCGCTAAATCGTCCGAAATTTGTTTTTGTGCAACTCTTCGTGCCACGCCATGACCACGCGCTCTGCTTTTAACAAAGCTGGTGGAAGTCCTTAAGCTGGTGGAAGGCATTAAAGAATGTAACTGATCCTCTGCAAAAGCTCTGATGTCATTTTTGGGAGATTTCTTTCGCGCATGGAGTGACCCTTCGCCAGGACTGACACATTACGGGTTGTAAGATTTTTTTTTATGACAGCCTAGAGACAAGAGTGCGTTCATGTATGAGACCTTTCCGGGCCGTTTTCGCAGAGGCGCTGACTCCGTCCTGTTTCACTGTAGGGAGCAGAAAAACAGCGCACTCCAGAAGCAACCACGGTCTGCGCTCTACGACTCGAGGAAAAGTAAAAGGGGAAAAAAATAAAGGCAGGCAAAGGCACAACAGGAGACCCCCCTACTGTCATGTTCTCTCCCGCCCCCTTACCACCCACGACCGATCCCCCGTTGCAAAATAACCGCTCTTATAAAATAACACCAATTTCTCCCTACCTATGCAACAGCTCACATGAGTCACATCATCCTTCGCCCTTCATCTTACTACACCTCCCCCTTCTTCAACAGTTGCCTGCTGGAAAAAGTTGTAGGATGCGATAAACTCATACAGTTTGTCTTACAAATATCATATACTTATCATACAAATCATAGAAAATTATCATAGAAATGTCATACATTTCTGTGAAATCACACAGTCATCATAGAGATGTCACAGAATATCATACAAATTGTATGATATATCATAAAAATTGCACGATATTCTATGATGAAGCCTCTGTGAGGTTATTGCATCATAGACCTTTTTTTCAGTAGGGTTTGATGTTGCGAACAGTGCGTCTTGTTCTTGTAGCCTTTGTGGGAAGAACACTGCCAAAAAGTCATGTCCGAAGGGTACAGTGAAATGTAAGCAAGTTTTGATTAAGACGAAGTAATCGAAACCTTGGCCAGTATTCTCAAAAAGGAAGGGATGTAAACTACACACAAGCCGGCCACCATTATCGGACGCCTCCTCCACCGTCCCAAAGACAGTCATCCTAAAGAAAAGGCCTAAGGCGTGGTATGTAATACCTTGCTTCAAGTGCTTGGTGTCGTAGGCTGTGAAATATGGGGGTAAGGTGAAGCAGCGCAATGATTACGTCAAACAAATGAACGTAGAGCGAAGCGCGGTGGCCTAGACTTCGAGGCGTCTGTCAACAGGACTGACTTCAACAGAACCATTGTGCTCGAGTCCGAGCCAGACTTGCGCAGAACGAATTATAGTCGGCCTGGTCGGTGACGCCGCAGTGCGATTTTCGCACAGTGCTTTCACATGCAACGCGTACCCAGCGAATTCGGTCGAAGGGACACGCAATGTTGGTCGATGTTTGCATAGGCAACCCACGATTAAACGCGACAGAAAGGCTGCACGGAATGTGTTGACGATGTTATGGCCAGCGTGTTTTTAGATGCAAGGCAATATTTCGTATGTTGTGATTAGAATAAACAGTTTTGATTACGCCGCGGGACAGCTCCCACGTGACCCCATGCCGAGACGGCGCGTGACGTGAAGCCACGTGGGAGCTGTTGCCGCGGCGGTCTCGACACGCGCGCCTCGAGACCGGCCGTGGCCGCGGCAACAGCTCCCACGTGGCACGCGTCGTCTCGGCGCTGCCCATTGGTCAGTCGCAGAGCGAACACCGACGCTGCGACTGAATTCCAACCGGACGGAACTTCGTCGCAGGCCGTCTGCGGCTGGACCGACGGCCCTCCCCAGTCACAGCGTCGCAGGCGAGAATCGCATGCATGTGAAACGGCCCTAAGTCATGGCACAGTTAATTTTTTGTGTGTGTGTGATGGAACAGAGTAAAACACCGGGACACCGGTTTTTGCGCTGTTCCATCACAAATGCAAATGAGTAACCAACATGCCCAAACTGCTGCCCTGGCTGATTTAAAAGTCGCGGGGGAATGTTAATCGTTCCCTGGAAATGGCTCCCTCTTCTTAACCCGCGTTTGTGGGCTTAAAAAGAACCTGCAACTCCCCTGCAGTCCCTCCTTGAAGAAGTAGTAGTAGTAGTAGTGGTTTGCCAGAGGCAACAACAGCTGACAAAAATACAATAACGAAATTAAAAATGTTGCCGGCCGCGGTGATTGCTATCTAATACCTTTGCCCTGCAGTGGGTGTAGTCAGGCTGATGATGATGATGATGACCTCAAACATTGGAGCTGCGCCGGTGGAATTAAAGGCAAAGGGAGAGGATAGCGAGAAGTACGTAGCGGAGCGACAGAGAAAAAAGGCAGGGGTAGCTTTGCACAACATATGCAAAATGAAAAAAAAAATTATATGTTCGCGCCACTCGCGTGCGAGCGCCTAGGTATTGTTGCACGTATTCGCATCCGTGACGGGTAAATTCACTGCATATTCAGGGCCGCGCGCACGTAGCGTCCTCTCGCTAATGAATCGCGCGAGCGGCCCACTGCACAAGCGGGCGGGGTGGAGCGCCAAGCCGCCGCTCTTGAAAAACCCAGTCAGCTTTTAAACGTCGTGTTATCTAAAAATAACTTCTCTTCATTTCTCAAGAAATTTAAATCATAATCAACAACATTTAACTAAGGTTTGACTCTTGAGTGCTGCTCTGGGTAAAGGCGTAGTTTCTTGCCGAACAGACGGGAAACGCTTCGGAATAGTTCCCAGCATGCCGTTCTATGAAGTCTTCTTTAGCTCTTCATAGTTTGCGTACACCACTGGAATATTTTCCAAAACTACCATCGCTTGCAGCAGTGGTAAAGCCCTTATCGACGGTGAACGAATAATCATCGGAGGCACTTTACCAACCTAGAAAAAATGTGAACTACCACACTACTAATTGTTACATTGGATAAATCACGTACCGCGCACAATGAGTCAGTGAAACAAGCATGAAGCGCAGCATCAGGTGTTGCCGCTTATTATACAGGAGCACTTGCTCACTCAACGCATTCGTACTGCATTTTCACCACATCGATAGAAGTTTCGAAGAGGTGACTGCTATCGAGGCCAATAACTTGAGTGTTGAAATGCAGTGATTAATACACGATTTTAATATGTTTAATGTACAGAGTAAGAGCCACATACAAGTATTCGTGAGTGAGCTCTAAGTATGAGTGTCGGGAATTACGCATTTCACTGCTTGAACGAGTGTCCCTGGAAGTTTCATTGCTTTTGTATTGTTAATGCGTACGCAATATCAGTGTCACTTATGCCCATGTGGTCACTGTACGCGCTTAATAAAAAATTTACCTATCACGCAAAAGAGTCCTTGTAATCTCCTCTATCCACCCCGGGCGCGCTTTCTTGTCGCACTTTATGCAGCAGCCCATGGTATAGCGTCACTCCGATGGGAGCACTTTTGATTAAAGTATGTATTCATGTGGCACGACTCAACCTCTCAAAGCAAACAACCAAAGCATAGCACGGCAGGTCTCGACGGCGAGCGCGTCGGGACCACATGAAAAACTTGCTTTCGAAAAATATTTCGTAGTTAGCAGGGCTAAACCGCCCCCAAATTTTTTGACGAAGTTGGCATGCGTACACCGCACTAGCCATGGTCCGGCTTCTTTTCTTTCACCCCAGCAAAGAAGGGAGCGAGTAGGGGAGCGACACAATCAGCGCGCCTTGAATACGCTGGGTGACAAAAGAATAAAGAGAAACTCTGCCGGGGCCCCGAAAAGCTGGGTTCACTTGAGGGGAGCGCACACAAAGTGGAGAATGGGGGAAGGTGAAGGCATCTCTCCCCCAACCCAGGAAGGAGGAATGTAAGAGGAGAAGGAGGAGCTCAACTTCATGCGGCGCGTGGTGGCGGATTTGTGAACTAGGGGCGCATGAACCAGAATCCTAGCCAAGAATGCAATGCGGAGGCTCGGTTATCTAAAACGTACACTTTGTGTTGCCACCCAAGAGAATAAACTGGCAACATACAAAGCTTTATTTCGTCCACTTTTGGAGTATGGGTCAATAATCTGGAATCCCCATAAAGAGTCCGATATCAGTAAGCTGGAATCCGTCCAAAGGAAAGCAGTACGGTTTATTTGCCGACAGTATGGCAGAAACTTTTCACCTTCATTCACTCTTCCTGCCATGGGCCTTTCACTCCTTTGTACCCGCCGCAACATCATCATCATCATCAGCCTGACTACACCCACTGCAGGGCAAAGGCCTCTCCCATGTCTCTCCAATTAACCCTGTCCTCTGTCAGTTGCCGCCACTGTATCCCCGTAAACTTCTTAATCTCATCCGCCCACCTAACTTTCTGCCGTCCCTTGCTACATTTGCTTTCTCTTGGAATCCACTCCGTTGCCCTTAAGGACCAGCGGTTATCTTAAGGTCCTTCACATTACATGCCCTGCCCAAGCCCATTTCTTCCTCTTGATTTCAACTAAGATGTCATTAACCCGCGTTTGTTCCATCACCCACTCCGCCCTCTTCCGATCTCTTGACGTTACGCCTATCATTTTCCTTTCCATAGCGTGTTAGCCTACACCTTTCTGCCCCATAGGTGAGTACCGGTAGGATACAGCTATTGTATACTTTTCTCTTCAGGGATATTGGTAAGCTACCATTCATGATCTGAGAGAACCTGCCATACGCGCTCCACCCCATTCTTATTCTTCTAGTTATTTCCCTCTCATGATCCGGATTTGCGGTCACTACCTGCCCTAAGTAGACATATTCTCTTACTACTTCCAGCACCTCGCTACGAATTGCGAACTGCTGTTCCCTTGCTAGGCTGTTGAACATTACTTTGGTTTTCTGCATGTGAATTCTTAGCCCCACCGTTCTGCTCTGCCTGTCTATCTGATTGATCATGCTTTGCAGTTCTTGTCCTGAGTGTCTTAGCAAGGCAATGTCATCAGCGAATCGTAAATTACTCAGGTATTCTCCATTAACTCTTATCCCCAACTGTTCCCATTCCAGTCTCCGGAATACCTCCTGTAAGCAGGCAGTGAAGAGCATTGGCGAGATCGTGTCTCCCTGCCTGACACCTTTCCGTATTGGAATTTTATTGCTGACTTTATGGAGAACTATAGTAGCTGTGCAATCGTTATAAATATCTTCCAATATTTTCACATAACACTCTTCTACACCCTGATTCCGCAATGCCTGCATGGCAGCTGAGGTTTCCACTGAGTCAAATGCTTTCTCGTAATCAATGAAGGCTATATATAGGGGTTGGTTATATTCTGCACATTTTTCTATCACCTGATTGATAGTGTGATTGTGGTCTATTGTAGAGTATTTTTTACGAAAGCTTGCCTGATCATTTGGTTGACTAAAGTCCAAGGTTTTCCTGACTCTATTAGCGATTACCTTAGTAAATACCTTGTAGGCAACGAACAATAAGCTGATTGGTCTGTAATTCTTCAAGTCCTTGACGTCTCCTTTCTTATGAACTCAGATAATGTTAGCGTTCTTCCAACTTCTGGTACTCTCGAGGTCACAAGGCATTGCTTATACAGGGTGGCTAGTTTTTGTAGCACAATCTCTCCTCCGTCCTTCAACAAATCTGCTGTTACCTGATCCTCACCAGCTGCTTTCCCTCTTTGCATTGCTCCTAAGGCTTTCTTTACTTCCTCCTTGGTTACTGGCAGGATGTCCCATTGCTGTGCTCGACTGCCTCCCTCAGTAACTTGATGATTACATTCGCTACTGTATAGATTTGTGTAGAACTATTCGGCTAATTCAACTATCTTATCCATATTGCTGATGACATTGCCCTGTTTGTCTTTTAGCGCATACATCTGGTTTTTACCTATGCCCAGTTTTCTCCTCATTGATTTTAGGCTACCTCCGTTCCTTAGAGCATGCTCGATTTTCTCCATGTTGAACTTTCTTATGTCGGCTACATTGCGCTTATTTATTAACTTCGATAGCTCTGCTAGTTCTATCCTGTCTGTGGAGTTAGACGTCCTCATGCTTTGGCGTTTCTTAATCAGATCTTTAGTCTCCTGAGATAGCTTGCTGGTATCCTGTCGAACCATCCAACCACCTACTTTTGGTGCACTCCGTAGTGATATCTTTGAGACGATTGTTCATTGTTTCAAGATTAGGGTCGTCTTCTTCAGTTAAAGCGGAAAATCTGTTTTGCAGCGACATTCCGAATTCCCCTACCTTCCCTCTTAATGCTAACTCGTTAATAGCCTTTCGCTTCACCAGTTTTCTTCGTTCCCTCTTCAAATATAAGCTAATACGAGACCTTACCATTCTGTGGTCGCTACAACGGACCTTACCGAGGACCTCCACATCCTCTACGATGCCAGGGTGTGCCCACAGTATGATGTCTATTTCATTTTTAGTCTCACCATTGGGGCTCTTCCACGTCCACTTCCTGTTTGCTCGTTTGCGGAAGAAGGTATTCATAATCCGGAAATTATTTCTATCTGCGAACTCTACTAATAAGTCTCCCCTACTGTTCTTAGAACCTATGCCATAGTCACCTACCACCTTGTCTCCAGCCTGCTTTTTACCTAGTTTTGCATTAAAGTCGCCCATCAGTACAGTGTACTGTGATTTTACTTTGGTCATTGCCGATTCCACATCGTCATAGAAGCTTTCAACTATCTGGTCATCATGGCTTGATGTAGGCGCGTAGGCCTGCACCACCTTCACTTTGTACCTCTGATTAAGTCTAATTACGATAGCTGCCACTCTCTCGTTAATACTGTAAAACTCCTCGATTTTGCCAGCTATATCCTGGTTAATGAGGAATCCCACACCTAGTTGTCGCCTATCTGCTAATCCACGATAGCACAGTACATGACCGCCCTTTAGTACTGTATACGCCTCATCTGTCCTCCTAACCTCACTAAGCCCTATGACATCCCATTTAATACCAGCTAATTCCTCCAGCAGCACTGCTAAGCTAGCCTCATGTGATAAGGTTCTTGCGTTAAACGTTGCCAGGTTCAGTTTCCAATGGCGGCCTGTCCGGAGCCAGACATTCTTAGCACCCTGCGCTGCGTCACAGATCTCACCGCCGCCTTGGTCAGTTGCTCCGCAGCCGCTAGGGACTGAGGGCCGAGGGTTAATTGGTTTGTTCATAGAAGGTTGTGGCCAAGTACTACACCAGGGTGGCCAAATCCTGTTCTGGTGAGGAAGTGCATTGTCGGTTCTGGTCACCGAAATCAGGCCGCACTCCAAGCCTGGTTATGCAATTCCATCGACACGCGGAGTTTTTTTTTTAATCCAGTGGAGAATTGCGTGGCACCGAGATTCGAACCCCGGTTCTCTTGCACGCGAGGCGGATGCTCTACCTCTACGTCATCGCTGCATCAATGAGTGTTTAAAATATTTTCATGGTAATGTTAATTCATCCCTCTTTCCTTCATTGTCTGAGTATTTGCATTTTTCAGCATCTTCATCTACAAGGAGCTATCACCCATTGAATGTAACACCCATTCACGCGCGCACTGATATGTCCAAATTTAGTTTTTTTCCTCGTGTTATCGAACGATGGAATTCTTTACCCGGTGATATACGCTCCCTGGAACCAAACCTATTTTTCAATGTTGTTACAAATATGTGATTAGTCGGTTGAATTACTGTTCTGTATTTTAATGGTGTTCACTTCTGAATATGTTGTCCCTCTGTGCCTTTTCTTATATTTTTTTTCGTCCTCCCACTCCTGCAATAGCCCCATCGGGGCTGCAGTATATGTAAATAAATAAAAAAATAAATAAAAAACCCGCAAGGCCAGCAAGCCCTGGATAACAAAAGAATGCCTTCACATGCTAAAACAAAAAACGAAGCTTTGCAAATGCTTTATCAAAAGCCGACCGCTCGGTGACCTAGCGCGTTTTAAAGATCACTGAAATCAAATCACTTCTTTTCTTCGCCAAAGAAAGCAAGAGTGTATGGAAAAACTATTTAATCCAGACGTAATTAAAAGGGGTGACCTTGTATGGGAGACAGAGAGAGAGAAAAATTTTAATATGGCAAGTTTGTTTAGACCCCCATTGGGTCCCTGGACCACCGCACGGTCCCATTCTACGTCGGAACGTTCATGTTGTGTTTGTCCAAGACGTCGGCACCGAAGCACCGCAGCAAGCTGCGATGGCGGGTCCAGAGACGAGAGCACGACCAACAATATATGAAGTTTTGAACCGAGGTCTACATGCCAGCGACATCTATGAGGTCTTGGTTGATAACACACAAGTCAGTGGCAAACTTTTGGCAGAAAAAATTCATAATTTCTTACTTTCACTGGTAAATGGCAACCACGATTCCCAGAATATGAAATGCCTTGACTTGCGGGTTTCTTCCACAGCATTCTCGATGCCAACTAACGCCAATAAAATCAATACTTGCCACCTGACTCTCCGTACCAGTAGGTCACAAGACATAGACGGTCTTAAACACCAACCAATAAAGTAGGTAGCTGGTGTAATTAGTAAAGTTTTAGAGCATATTTTTACTTGTTGCCTAGAACATGCAGTGTTTCCCTGACGATTGCAGATTGCCAAATTAACCATTATTCATAAGGGCGGAGATAAACATCACCTGTAAAATTATCGCCCAATTTCTGTCCTCCCCATTTTCTCGAAGTGTTTTGAAAAATTATTATTCATGCGAATGTCCAGTTTTTGTGAGAAATGTAACATACTAACGCCTACCCAGCATGACTTCCGAAAAAAACTTTTCTACAGAAACTGCGCTTCGATCCCAAAAAGAACTAATTCTACAGTCCTTTCAAATAAAACTTTTAACTCTCGGCATTTTTATCGACTTTTAGAAAGCGTTCGATCACATCAATCACAACACACTGTTGGCGATACGCGAACACTAATTTTCGCAGAAAATTTGATCAAATAATTACATCCTACCTTAATTCCCGTGTTCAACAAGTAACAGTACGCGACGAGTCATCAGATTTCAAATATCTGTCTTCTGGTGTGCCGTAAGGCAGCATATAGGGACCGCTGCTTTTCGTCCTTTATATCAACGACAGAGTCGGGAGAAGTAAACTTTCAACTTTTGTAATTTACGCAGATGCGAGCACTCCATTCTTCCGAGCGGCACATGTGAGAGGTCTTTAACAGCAAGCGACAGATTGTTTGTACGAACTTCATGCATGGTCTGAGTCGAATTTACTGATCATAAAGACGAAAAAAACAAAGCTGTACTTTTTGTGGCCTTGTAATAAAGATCCTACTGTGTCAGAAATTTGTGTAAAAATGGGTTCCTCATTTATTCAAATAGTTCCTATGGTGAAAAGCCTAGGAGTGCTTTTTAATGAAAATTTAACATGGGATGAACACGTTGCAAAGGATCGGGAACAAGTTGTCAAAAGTTGTTGGTGTGTGTTCCGACTACAACTCGTTTTCCAAAGCATATAAGCAGATGCTGTACAATGCACTGTGTTATTCTGTTGTTAATCATTGTATTTTGGTTTGGGCACAACATAATTTATTAAAGTTAAGCGGTTAAATTTACTTCAGAAGAAAATTGTTCTGAATATTCTTAACGCTTCACGACTTGAACATACCGAACCGAATTTTTACATCGCTTGACATCACCCTTCTTCCCCAAGTCTTGAATCTATACTATTAAAGTGGTATAAAACAAGAATAAGACAAAATAATCCATTTATGGTGCACCTGTCGAACTTAAAACGTAAACAACTGAAGTACGCCACGCATACTTGTTTGACATGGTTCTTGCCGAAAACTCTAACGAATTGTGGTCGCCAAATGCTTTGTTACACTCTTCCGTGCTCATTAAATAAGGCATCTAGATTGATGTACACTTAAGTACCGTCGGCACTTCATGTCACTAAGATTTGCACTTGTGATTTGTGTTTTTCCTGTGTGCTCACATACCGTTTTATTTCCATTAACATGTATCGCAGTGATACTGTTATGAATGAATGCCACATGCTGTATGCCATTCTGGTGCTGCTTTCAAGTAATTGTAGGGTGCGTCGACCTCTAACAAGCCTGTTCTCCGGCTTATGTCGGCGCACCCAACGTCCTGAAGGTGTTGAATAAAATTGAACGGAATTGTACTGAATTGAAAAGTGTTGACAGCTTCTGTTTCTCAGTTAGTGAAGAAAAATACTGCGCCTTTTCTACGGAGTCGTTTGTTCCACGTGGTCGGAGTCGGGATGTCGAGCCGCGGCTCGCACGCTCTGCAGTTCGCAGAGCGTGCAGTTCGGCCGCGGCTGAAGGAGATAAAGATACTTGGCAGGAGCGGTGATAAGACGGCACGTGAATTATTAGAAGCATTTCACATCAGGAAGAGGGGGCATGACTGTGTGAGTGACACATCAGTTAATCTTTTGCAGGCAGAATACAGATACCTTCAGCACGCATTGCGATATGACGATCTGTTTCTTTACTGCGCATGTCTCGTTTTATGTATATATTTTCGCTCTCTTACCTGCGAATAAATCAGATGAAGTTAGCGCCTGTCCTGTGTGTATCCTCCTCTTGTGTGCGTTTTTCGTGTGCGCTTAAATTTCATTTCATTTATAAGCTATGCACTATCTAGCCCAAACAGAAGTTTTGTTAAATTACACTACCGTCTACCCTATTAGAACAAGCAGGCCGCATCAGTCAATCAGTGAGCCAGTCAGTTAGTCGGTCGGTCGGTCATCCAGTCAGCAAATAAATAAATAAATAAATAAATAAATAAATAAATAAATAAATAAATAAATAAATAAATAAATAAATAAATAAATAAATAAATAAATAAATGTTGTATTTTCTCTGAAATACCGAGGGAGATAATACTAAAAGTTTGCAAGCTTGACAGAGATCCGACCTCCTTTTTCAACATGGCTGTACAGCAGACTTACTGCAAGATATTTTTTCACACCAACAGGAAGAGAGAAGAAAAACAGAAAACACTGAGTAATATAGCAGAGATATTCATTGCAGCACATAGTCTAACAACACGCTATGAGAAAAAGAAGTGCGACACTGTAATATCAAAATGCGTGCAGTATCATCATTTATTTATTTATACATACTGCAGCCGTCCTGGGCTATTGCAGGTTTGGGTGTGCACAAAAAAATCTCACCTGGAATGAGCACGTTGAGCACGTTTCTGCTAAAGCTTATGGCATGAAAAATTTTCTAAGATGAAATTTTAAAAAGGCAGCACTAAAAGTTAAAGAGCTTCCATATTTCACCTATATTCGGCCAATATTGGAGTATGCTTGTGTTGTTTGGCACCCCCCTACTTAAAACTTAACAGACATGCTTGAGCGTATTCAGAACTTTGCCGCTCGGTTTGTCTCAAGTAATTATGATTGTAACAGCAGTGTTACTAACATTAAACTAACGCTGGGATGGCAGCTGTTACGGAAACGCCGTACCAACTCCCGGTTAGAAATGCTGTATAAAATCTTTCACCGAAAAATAAAGATAGATAAAGAAAATTATTTGCTTCCACCGCGTTTTAGGTCAAACAAACTTGACCATGGATGGAAGATTAGAGAAATTAAATGTAAAATTAACACTTATCAAAACGCATTTTTCCCATCAACCATTCATGACTGGAATCGCCTGCCCCATGAAATTGTTGAGTGCCGTTCCGAACCTATGTTCCACGCGTTGCTGTCGGATGTATGAGTGCGCATTTGGCTTTCTTTTTTTTCCTTCCTTTTTTTGTCATGCTTTGTTGTTTCATATTTCATTCATTTTGTACTTGCTGTGGCCTTGTTGTATTGCTTTTTTTTCTTTCTCTTTCTTTTCTGGACTATTCTTCTGTTATGTATCCTCATCCCCCCTGCAATAATGTCTACGGGCGCTGCAGGTATTTCCAATAAATAAATAAAAGAAACAAGAAGGACAGCAATCGCAAACAGCCGAAACAGTATGAGTGGAATGCAAGAAAAACGGCGAAAATCAATAGCCGCTAAAAACAGCTCTAAAGGAAGAGAGCGAATAGAACCAGGTAAAGGATTCGAACATTGGATTACACGCGGAAAGAAACTGTATTTAAAGTGTCCGCGCGGGTAAAATAAGGTGTGATGTTTAGGCTGTGGTGACTTCTATATTTAGATGGTATAGCAGGAATTAGGTACTCATTAGCAGAGGTCCGGCAAGAATGGTTAATAATCCAATGCAGAAATTTTAAAGACTCAGTCCTTCGTCGAGCTGAGAGTGGTTGCACGCCCAGTGATGAAAGTGCTGTGGAAGGCGAAAAATCCCTACCAAACCTGTGGCATATGAAACGAACGGCTTTTGTTCTCCACTGCCTCGATTTGGTTAATTTCGCTTTTTTTTTGTGCGGGTTCCAGACAGGAGAGGCGTATTCAAGTAGTGGACGGATTAGTGATTTATAAATTAGTAGTTTCGTATCTCTAGGAGCAGCTTTTATTGTGCGACGGAGGTAACCTAACTTTTTGAGTGCATTTGAGACTATTAAATGTATATGTTGAGAAAATGAGAGATTGGGTGTGAAAATAAGACCAAGGTGTATGTATTGACTCACACTCTGGATGGGGGTTTTGCTAATTTTGTATGTAAACACGGAAGGTGCCGTTCTCTTAGTGAAAGGCGCAAGAACGGTTTTTGCGAATGTTCAAATCATTTGCCATGTAGCACACTAAAAGCTAAAATCTGAGAATGATTTCTGAAGGTGTAAGTGATCATCAAGGCAGGAAATTTTGTCATATAACACGCAGTCATCAGCATACAAACGTAGGTTACAGGTGATGCTACAAGGTAAGTCATTTATAAAAATCAAGAAAAGCAATGGGGCCAAAACAGAACCCTGTGGAACTTTTGAGGGCCCGTCTGCTGCCTAACATTACTTCTGTTGAAGGACACAAATTGAGAACGATAGGAAAGAAAACATTAAATCCAATCGAGAAGGCGGTGGTTGTTGAGGATCGTGTCAAGTTTATACATAAGTTTCGAGTAAATCACTGTATCGAACGCCTTCGAAAAATCAATCAATATTGCGTCTATTTCATTTCCCGCATAAAGGTTTTTGCAAATGTCATGAGTAAATTCATTAAGTTCTGTCAAAGTGCTGAAACCGCGTATGAAGCCGTGCTGAACATTTGTTGATAAATGACGTGATTCGAGGTATTCCATGATGTATTTGTAAATAATGTGCTCTAAAAATTTGCATGCATGAGAAGTTAAAGACATTGGTCGATAATTGGATGTAGTTTGCTTGTCACCGCTTCTGAATAAGGGTTAAACTTGAGCCATTTTCCAGGATGAATGAACTGTACTGGAAGCAAGAGACTCGCGAAATATGACAGCAAGGTAGCGACAGGTCTATAATGAGTAGAGTACCAAAAACAAATTCGGGATACCATCAGGTCCAGCAGACTTCTTAGTGCCAAGTTTGAAAATTAGGTTCAAAACGCCTTCTTCAGGGACATTAATATTATTGATTTGCGCGGCACTACGAGCAATAGGCATGCTTAGAAATTATTTTTTAATAACGTCACTTCATTGCTTGGTAGGGTCAAACAATTCTTTCTTTAACCTAATGGCACTGGGTGAGTATGACAGATAGGCTGTTCGATGTATTATGTTCTATGTGTGGGCAGTAACCAAATTTCTTTTTGTCTAGTTGGAGGATTATGAGTGTTTCTCACAAGTTCTGCAAAATAACCAAAACCAATTTTCATCACTGCGTGAGAATACTTGCAGCTTATTAAAAGTCTGCATTTGTATAAAGCAAAGACTTACAAGATTTCATATTTAGAATACTGGTAATGTGTGGGGGAAGAATAAAGTACATAGGGAATGAGTCTAACAGCTCATTTGTGAAGAAGGCGCAACTTGGGCAAATCAGTGACACCCGTAGTTCCCCAAGTGAGGTGCAGGAATATTGTACAGCAATATTGTAATATGGTACAGTAATATTGCACGTTATAAAGTAGCAGCCGAACTTTCACATACCTATAGTAGGCCCGACACTAAAGAGAAAGGCGAAGATATTCATCTGATATAATCAGCAGGTTCATTCCATGTTAGGTGCTTTGAAAATATTGTTCCGTTATTGTTGTTACGTTATTGTTATTCTTAAGTATGAGACGAGATGACTGATAGCAATGAGATTATTTAATGGCTGCTGGCCTAGCGCGTGCGCTCCGTCCCGCGCTACTGCCAGCTTCGCCTTCTTCGTCAGACTACCTGGGGCTACCGAGCGATAGTCGCGACACTGAATAGGAGACACTGATGTTAAATGGTGGTGGGATTCTGAGAATGGTGCAACAGAAATTTATTTATCCAGAATACACACATCGCCAGAAGGCATTATTGTTGGGGTGTTAATACATGGGGCTCACACAATGGTAAAAAGTTCGCCATAATGAATATGAATACATCAGTTAACAACGACCGACAGTATAATCAAAATTACTGGAAAACATACGAAGAGTGGAATAACAATGTACAATAATAAAAAGAAAATACATGTGAACAGCGCACAGAGTACCAGAGGCTAAAAAATGATAATAAAAAACGCTCAGAAAAACTCAGTGAGTAAGGCTTTCAATAGAATTAGTATGCGCCGCATCCATGACTTCTAAAGTACTTGATGCAGGGCTTGTTGGTTCATGTTACAATTTGACGCTCTTACTGTCCGTTTCTTTCTGTCCTTTCCTGTGTTGTGCCCTTTTTTGTGCTGTTAAAAATATTGTTCCATGACTTCGTTCGGCAGCTGGTTCCACTCATTAATTGTGTTACGAAAAAATTAATATTTAAACACATTATTGCGGCTCTGATAAAGTCTGATTTTCTTAGCGATGTCGCTCCTAGAGGAGAGGTAATGCCGCTCCTTTATGTACACTGTTTTCTCACTAGCTCTTTTGTTCCTGTATGCATTGTATGCATGGCAGCGCCTAGAACGCCGCAGAACGGATGTTTGGAGAGCGCCAGACAATCAGCCGCTGTGCTACCACTGCGGTGAGGCAGGACATGTTTGGCGCCGCTGCCCATACAAGGAGATGGGCCTTCGAGGATTCCCCGTCGGCTCTCCGCGTCCGATGTGTGGAGAACGACCGCAGGAGATCGCGGATTACATCTCGCGAGCGGACTCCGTTCAGCGCCGTATCGCTCTATCCCCATCTCCGCGTCGCTACAATTCCCCAGGACGAGACCAGTCTCGGAGTCCCCGTAGGGGAAACTAGATGCAGCAGCCTCTGTCGGTGCAGCTGCTCAACAAAAAAAAAATTATTATCCAACGCAGCAAGACAGTGCACACAAAAACGCCGAATTACATAGCCGTACCGACGATTCTTTAACCAACCAACAAGCCGATGTCCTGACACACCCCTCCGTGGCCTCGAAGCGTTTCCTCGATGCAGGACTCTTTCAACGCACCGCCGCCGAGACCGAATGCCTCTACATCCTTAAAGTAAGCCGCTAGCAACTGCCAACTTAGAGATTTCGGTTGACGGCCCCGATGTAACCGCTCTGGTGGATACCGGTGCCGATTATTGTGGGCTCAGTGGACGATTCGCCGCGGCACTCAAGAAGGTCACAAGCGCTTGGTACGGCCCACAGATGCGTACTGCAGGGGGACATTTGATCACACCCACGGGAACGTGCATGTCGGGGGTAACCGTGCTAGGCCAAATATTCCTCGCAACGTTCGCCGTCTAGCCGAGCGTTCCCGGGACGTCATCCTCGGCATGGATTTTCTCACTGAAAACGGTGCCGTTATTGATCTGTAATCGCAGACCATCATATACTCGACTGAGATTGCCGTATCCGAGGATAGTGTTCTCCCGGCGGCGTTGCACATTCTAGACGAACACGTGACCTGCACGTTCCAGTGCAATGGTAACCGTCAGCTCGAAGAACATGCGGAAAATTGAGGGTGTCATGCAAAGCAAGCCGCTCTTGCTTCTGGACAGAGGAATTTCCGTTATCAGGGCGGTTGCCTTCCTCCAATATAGCATGATGAACGTTCTTTTCGCGAATTTCAACAACGAACACAAACACCTTAACAAGGGGACGGGACGACTGTGGCGTATATTGACGCTCTTAGTAAAACTAGGTGTGTGCAGTAGTAGTAGTAGTAGTAGTAAAAGACTTTTAATCGACCATAATTTACAGGCCGAGCATTTCGACCGCCTGGGCGACCAGAAGCCGCTGTTCTTCGTCCCCTTCAGCGCCAAGCCAGTCGAGCCAGGTGGTAATGGATAGAGAGGGTGGGGGGAACGAACCCGACTGCTGAGCAGCCGGCCAATAGAAGAGGCAATGGGCCAGGTCCGCATAGATACAGGGGCAGTTGGGACAGGAAGGGTCCGATCGATAGCGATAGAGGAAGAGGCGGGACGGGAGGTGTGTGCATAACTTAACAACTGCTTCAACAACTCAGCCCGAAGGACATACTGGACTTACGTACGGCATTAGAATTTCAACAACGAACACCAACACCTTAACAAGGGGACGACTGTGGCGTATATTGACGCTCTTATTAAAACTAGGTGTGTGCACAATTTAACAACTGCTTCAACAACTAAGCCCGACGGACAAACTGGTGTTAAGTACGACATTAATCAGCCCTGCCGTTCTAGCAGCAAGACAAAGGGTGGGAAGTTCTCAATCGCTACCGTGATGCCTTCGCGTCATCGCCGCACGTCGGGCGGACTAACGCTGCGAAACGTCGCATTATTACAGATGAAAATGTCACAGTCACCTTATCCAGTGTCTACTGTTAAAGACGAGGTAGCATGGTCGTGTGCCGGAGAGGGAATGAGGGACGTCTGAGACGAGGCTGCTGGAAAAAGATAATGAGAGAGGACTTTATACAGGAATTTACATATTTACATGTGAGCTGCAGGAACGCTGCATGACGACAGCTCATCAGGAGACCATTCGATGACAAAGAGCCCCCCGGCCGTGCCGCTGCCGGGGTTTTAAAGAGTTCCCTTCCCTAGGGTCCCTAGATGGGGGCCGGGCCTGCAGGGGAAGGAAGTTCTCACTGGCACCAATCACAAACACACACGCACTCTCACTCCCGAGGGATCACACCGCCCTCACGCGCTGGGAGAGGGGGGAACGATGCCATCACCGTAGCGCAGACGCCGGAATGTCCATGAGCGGCGTTCCCGCGCATTTCGAACGCACGTTCACACTCGGTGTAGGGGAAACGCTCGCTCAACCGGGCAGACGGACGCGGCTTCCGTGGCAATCCAGGCGCTCACCCAACGCGCGTCTCGGGGTTTGTCGGCGTTTCGCTGCTGCCATGTCGTTGTCTTCCCCAGGACGAAGGCGAGACGTAACAGACTGCCCCGCCGGGGGAAGGAGATCCCGATGGACAGGGGACAGCATCCGCTGTCCGGAGGGATGTCGCTCGAGGCTGGTCTCAACCGGAGTCGGTTGTCTCTCGGCGGTTCTGGAGCTCAGCGTACCCCGAAGGATTCCTTTGCATGTGCAGGTTCCCAAAGGGCACTGCAAAGTGACTCGTGCTCCGCTAGCGTTAGAACCACGCCGAAAACCCAACCGCTCAGTCCGCAAGCACGACACAATCCCCACTAAGCGATGCCAGGCTCTTTCCCTCCTACAAAGCCAATTAATTCCTGGGAGTAGTTCAGCAGCACTGAGAAAATGCCCACAAATCGGCACATTACACCACAAATGATATCTCAATTTAAAACAATAAACAAAACCAATAGGTTCAAAATCCTACATCAGGAAGAAAAACAACACCAGCAAACTGCAACTATGATGCTGACTCTTGCGCTAGGGACCTCAATTTAAGCTATCGGCCTTACCTTTGAGACTCCCTTTTTTGTGATGTAATCCGATTCGTAATGACCACAACATTTCATTCTGCATAGCAGCATACTGCCGTCACCTTGTATATCCCCGCAAAGATTCGCTCAATATCGGAGCCAAAGTCTACTTAATTTCCCAAATTCCAAAAAAAATCAAGTGACTCCAGGCGCTTATGCTAGTGGCCTAAATAGCCCGTCTGGCTAGCACTTCGCGTTTTAGCGGACGCTGCTACACATGGGCACCACTAGTGCATTTTTCGAAACAATCTTTATCAAAAGAAACGCTTTCAATGCAAAAAACGCGTCGGAAACCTATTTCTGCTCGAAACTTTTTTTCTGCACTTTTTTCTGCAAAACTTTTTGTTCTGCAGGAATCGCTAAAAAAAAGAAAAAGCAAACAGCAGAGACATCCTCAGAATCCGCTGCTAACGAGCCGCGCCGCGGCTCAAAGGGGTCGCCTATTCTTCAACCGCGCCCTGCGCGGACGCACACCAACAGTGGCTTTAGCAGCCAACAATCGACAAAAATGAACTGCTCTTCGACACCTGCGAGCCCCAGACGCCAGGCAACTACGATTTGTTCCGCACACCGGCCGCGCGTCATCATCACCCGAGCAGCGTCTGAACTGTTGAAAGCGAGGGGTTGACGGTCGCGCATGAAGGAAACGCTTACGAGAACTCCTTTCTTGATTCGGCAATGTCCTTCCTCTGGAGCGCGTTCTGCGGCGTTCTTTCGTACGGTAGCAGTGCGGGCTTCTCTGTGGCCCGCTCCGAGTTTTACGCGTCCTGCTACCGCAGCGTCGCCACAATGGGTCAGGTGGCTTTCGCGCTCTCTGTATACGCCTAGCCAGCCTGGCCCTAGTGCGGCGCCTGTCGCATCTGGAGTGCCATGATGACAGCCTCGGACGATTACGCTGCTGGCCGGCCTTTAACTTTACAATGTCCTCGGCCCGTACTTCGTCCGTTCTCTCGACAGCACCCCTCGTCTTGGCTCTCCTTGCGCGTGGTCGCCTTCCTAAAACTGCCTTCGCAGAACGGCTCTGCGCGCTTCCCTCTCTCGCGGTGCCCTCACCCTTCTCATCAGCTTTTTGACTCAGAAGCGAGCCGCCTTTTCTACTACAATTCGAACTATCGGCTCCCTCTTTCGATGAGTCAGTGCGTGCCGCAGCACGTAAGTGTCCCGACTGCCCTTTACTTTCTGCGGGGCATAATAACTTGCTCTCCTGAAGCTTGCTAATCGATCCTGCTACCCTAACGCTCTTGCCCGGAACTTGAACTATGAGACGCTGTTCGGCTAACGTAGCGTTATTGTCCTGGGTACTGCCTTCTCGATCGCAGCAATCAGCCTCCTTCCCGGAAAGTGCATGCTTCTCTGGGCTCAAAACCAACGCATTGCTCCTTTCCTTATTCCTAGCAGTCCCTACAATATCCTCCGAGCCCTCATGGCTGGCGGATCTGCACTCTTCCTCATTGCTAGCCTTAGTGCCTATATTATCCCCCGAGCCCTCACGGTTTGTGGATCTGCACTCTTCGCTAGCTTCTTGACCGAACTCCTCGGTCCTCGCTGCCGAAGTGGCCTTTGTTTCCTGGACGAAACCTGTCCTATGCCGCCACTTCTGCACAGCACTCGTGTCATCCGGTGACTGAGCGGAGCTTCTAACTCGGTCCCTGACACTAGCACGGTGTAGCTTACCACCGTCAATTTGGCCTTCCAAATCTGCCTCCGCCGGAATACGAAAGTATCGCAGCAGCGTACCTTTAGCGATCGGATAGTTGTGGGCGTCCTCGTCAGACAACCGCGCTAATACATTGGCGGCTGAGTTTGTTAAAGATGAGGTAGCATGGTCGTGTGCCGGAGAGGGAATGAGGGACGTCTGAGACGAGGCTGCTAGAAAAAGACAATGAGAGAGGACTTTATACAGGAATTTACATATTTACAAGTGAGCTGCAGGAACGCTGCATGACGACAGCTCATCAGGAGATCATTCGATGACAAAAAGCCCCCCGGCCGTGCCGCTGCCGGGGTTTTAAAGAGTTCCCTTCCCTAGGGTCCCTAGATGGGGGCCGGGCCTGCAGGGGAAGGAAGTTCTCACTGGCACCAATCACAAACACACACGCACTCTCACTCCCGAGGGATCACACCGCCCTCACGCGCTGGGAGAGGGGGGAACGATGCCATCACCGTAGCGCAGACGCCGGAATGTCCATGAGCGGCGTTCCCGCGCATTTCGAACGCGCGTTCACACTCGGTGTAGGGGAAACGCTCGCTCAACCGGGCAGACGGACGCGGCTTCCGTGGAAATCCAGGCGCTCACCCAACGCGCGTCTCGGGGTTTGTCGGCGTTTCGCTGCTGCCATGTCGTTGTCTTCCCCAGGACGAAGGCGAGACGTAACACTACCGCGAGGCTCGCAGCCCACAAGTGAATGAAATGCTCGCCAACGACGTTATTCCCCCTTCGATGAGGCCATGGGCGGCCCCTGTAGTGCTTGTGAAAAAGATGGACGGCACCTTACGATTCTGCGTTAATTACCGTCGGTTAAACAACATTACTAAAAAGGATGTGTATCCGCTTCCCAGAATCGACGACGCCTTGGACCGCTTATGCAACACCCGATATTTTTCCTCCATGGACCTAAAGCCTAGGTATTGGCAAAATGAGGTCGACGAAAGAAACCGCGAAAAGACAGCATTCTTCGCTCCAGACGAGTTGTACGAGTTTCAGGTGATGCCATTTGGTCTTTGTTAGGCAGCCGCGACTTTCAAGCGGCTCATGGATACCGTGTTTGCGGATTTGAAGCGGCAAACTTGTCGGGTCTACCTGGACGACGTTATCGTTTTCGCCTCGTCTTTCCAGCAGCACCTGCGTTGCCTCGAGTAGGCCACTACGTGACACCACTACGTGACAATATGACAGGCCATAACTGCATCACACCTTACTCTAAAAGCCGATAAATGCGATTTTGCATGTGAAGAGTAAAAGTTCTTAGGCTATGTTGTGAACCAAGAAGGGGTCATTCTGGATCCCGAGGAAACATGCGCCATTGCCCAATTTCCCCTACCGCGTGACCAGAAGTAAGTTCTTCGCTTCCTCCGGCTATGTCCGTTTTACCTCCGCTTCGTGAAGAATTTCTCTAAAATGCCGGGCCCCACACTGATCTGACAATGGCGCATGTACCTTTCAATTGGGAACACCACAACAGAAGGCGTTTCAAGAGCTTCAACGCCGCCTGCAGTAACCCCCCATGCTGGTGCACTTTGGTGAACTTGCAGGCACAAGGGTCCCCACCGAAGCGAGCAACGTTGGTTTGGGAGCTGCCCGTTAAAATTTAGCGGGAATAACAAAGTGTTGTCGTCTATGCTAGCCGCGTCCTATCGTAGACAGAAGCCAACTACTTTGTCTCTGAAAAAGAATGCCTGGCCATCGTGTGGGCAGTTTCGAAGTTCAGAACATACCTTATGTCCGCTCTTTCAAAGAAGTAACCGATCACCACGCACTATGCTGGCTGACCAACCTGAAGGATACCTCCGGCCGCCTCGCACTCCAGAGCCCTCCACTTCAGGAATTCGATATCACCGTCATTTACAAATCCGTTCGCACACACGCAGGCGCCGCCTGCTTATCTCGTGCTCCTGTGCAACCAGTTCTCGACGGCGCTGCTGACAATGATGGAAAGCATTTCTGAATGCAATAGATGCCAATGTATGGCATTCAAACAGCGTTGTCCTGTGTTCTTCTTCTCCTGGTGTCTCGTTCTTTCGCTGCTGAAGTTATGTCTGATGTACACCAACTAGCCCACATGGGTACCTTGTTAGAACTGTGTCCTTAGCGCGCACGATTAGACAAGCGTACACGGTTTTCGAGATAAAAACACCGAAGTGTTGTTGCGAATGATCGAGAACTGCAACCTAGAGGTTGTGGCAGAGTGTCTCGAAGGAGCACGTGGTGTAAAGTACACACGATTTCAGGGCTCAAGTCACGCACGGCTAGATCGCATTTATGCATCTGTGGCTACCGTACCTAAATGCAATAGTTATATGTGTCGGTATCATTTTCTGACCATTGCTTGGTTCAGTGCACCATAGGGATCGTCAAGAAGGGGAATAGTTTTTCATGGGAAATGTGGAAATTAAATGACACAGGACGAATTTTATACTCGAACTGTAAAAGAAGAAATATCAAAAAAAGAACCCAGTAGAAACATGAGGATATGGCAGCAGTGGGAGCTCAGTAAAGAAACTTTAAAATTAAAAGCAATACAAAGAGCTACCTATGTACATCATGAAGCGAAACAACATGAAACAGAGCTAAAGGCACTGCTTCAGATGGTGATAAAACAGGAATGCCGAGCGCCTCGTAAATAGATAGAAGATATAAGAAAAACCAAACAAAGGCTAGATCTAATCGAAGAAAAATGTTATCGGGGAGCGCTGGTGAGGGCAAGGGCAGAATACACAGCTGCAGGGGAAGGGCCAACTAAACGAGCTCTTGGTTAAAGGGGTAGACACCAAATTTTTGTGTTGTATCTCTGGGTTGTAAATAATGCGTAGCGATTCAGTGAGCATGGAACACCATCTTAGAAGCATGAACTCGCATTATATAATTAATAATCGTATTATTTGTACCCAGCAGTTTCGGTTTCGGTTCGTAGTTGCCAGGTTTTGTCAGGCTCTTTCATGACGTCAAAAACCAGACAATGCGTTGTCACGTGGGTCCGGAAAGCCGTGACGTCGTGTAGGCATGTCGTCTGCTTGACACGCACGTGGTGCGCGTAAACACGGAGAGCCGGGCGGAGGGCAAAGTCGTACAGCTCCGAGTCGGAAAGAAGAGTTTTATTTCGGCGAAGACACCGATTATAAGGAATCGCGGGATGACGCAGACGAGGAAGAAGACGCCGCGGTTCGAACCCCGACAACCACTTCGTTTTGATCCGCTGGCCAGCGATTCCGAAGAGGAGGCAGGCGTCAGGCCCGACGCAGCTCAGATTGTGCCGGAGAACGCCGAGCGTGTAGGCAACGTCAAATGGTAAAGGCGCGTTCACACTACGCCGACGATCGGCCGATTTCAGTCTGGCGATGGTCGGCGGCAGCGATTTTCGTGCCGTCGGAGCGTCTGTCACACTGCGCGGACGCCGACCGAGCACCGGTCGTCGCCTGACGAGCGCATCGCCGTCGCGTCGCCGAGATAGCAGCCGTCGGCCGACCCGTGTGTCACACTCTGCCGACAACAGCGCCGACCTCACGCCGGCGTTGTCCCACCGACAGCTCGACGCTGCTTCTTCGTGCGCGCTGCTCGTCTGCTAGCTCCGTTGATGAAGGCGTCGTGGAAATCGAACTTATCTTCTATTATGGGACGAGTTCGCACTAAAGCGATGTGAATAGTAGGCCTTTTATTATAGCACAGTCGACTTCCAAAGCGCCGTCAACTGCGGAAGCGAGACCACCTAGGCCTAGCGACGACTAGGGCAGCCTGGGACCAGCGCGCAGTTCAGGCGCGTTCACTAGGCCGACGGGACCCCGAGGTCGACGCGACAGCGACGCCGACGGTCGCGTCGGACAACCTGGTCGTTCCCCGACTAGTCACACTGCACCGACGACGACGACGACGCCCCAACGACCAAGCGTCGTCCTAGTGTGACAACGCCGCCGACCAAAACGAGACCCGTTGGCCGACGTGCCTTGGGCATATCGGTGGCCGAGCGAAAACATTCGCCGACCAAAAACAAGTAGCGAGCTCAGAGCGCGAAGTGCAATCATTATTTAGACAAATAATGCACGCGCAGCAACATTCATCAAGCCATATGGCCACTTGGCCGACGCGCCGCACTGATCGTCGCTTGCGAACTGCCGCCCCACTGCAAGCAGGGACACGGAGCGGTGAGCATCGCTGCGCCGCTCTACCCAAGCTCCGCCCGCAACCGGTGTCGCACTTCGCCGCCGTACAGCAGTCCCTCAGAAAGACTGCTCGAGCAGCGACAAAGCATGCCTGCTTATGTTTCGAGCTTTCGGCAACGGCATCGCTCGCGGGCGCTCCGGGCGACGAGCTCTTCTGCTGCCTGGTTGCCGTGGTCGTCGCTAGGCCTATAGCCTCTTCCGCATCGAAGTCGCAGCGGCCGGCGCTTCGGAAGTCGCCTGCGCTATAATAAAAGGCCTACTCTACACATCGCTTTACTGTCAACAGCATCATCTCACAATAAAATAATAGTATGGTAAATCTCCACGACGTCTTCAGCAGCGAAGCGAGCGGGCGCCAGGCGAGCCGGACCGCAACGTCGGGCCAGCGGCAGCTGCGAGGCGGTTGTGGCAAAAAGTTTGCTCGTATCACAGTCGTTACCTTTGCCAGTAGCTCAGTATTCGTCAGCGATCCTCAAAAATGACACATTTTTCACATTTCTTATCCCAGGGTTTATTATTTACGTCAAGAACACACTTTAGCTCCTTTTTATGACGCCGGCAGACGGGATCCAGGCTGGCCGGCCGGCATGCTCGGCGTACTTCACGTTCGCACAAGAAAATACATAACATCCATGATACTAGAGAATGCTTCCTACATTAGAGCACGGGCAATATGCCTCTGCAAAAGTGTATCTTTCGGCAACGACATTGCCTGCGGCAACGCCGGGCGTAAAGCACCATCGCACTCGCGAGCGCGCAGAAAAAAAAAAGACTCGTGAGCACTCGTAACCAAGGTTGCTAGGCCGCGAAACCGCAAAACTTGGTCCCGTACGTCAGAAAACTGTGCAATGACGTAGGAAATACTTGCTTGTGTTTTCTTCTCTGTTCCTACGTCACATTGATGCACTAGCGATGGCTCAGATTTCAAGAGTGAGCATTTTTACAAACTTTAAAATGAAATTAAAATATATTCTAGACCTCCCTTAAATTTAATACTTCGCTCTTATGGTCCTCACATACAAAGGAAACGTATGGCAGTCTTTTGTACAACCTTGGAATTCGATGTCTCTACCCCTTTAAGAAAAAGCTCGTGCCGAAAGAAACCACATTAACGAAATATAATGGAGAGGTGTTTTAAAAACGGACATAGATCACACCAACGCAGCCTTTTTCGAGCATTATCAGGCGCTCTTCGCGTCGCATCCGGTTGATGTTAGCACATTTAAGGAGGTGTGCCTAGCCGACATACCGCGTCTTGACGACGAAACAAAAGACAGATTCATCATCATCATCAGCCTGACTACACCCACTGCAGGGCAAAGGCCTCTCCCATGTCTCTCCAATTAACCCTGTCCTTTGTCAGTTGCCGCCACTGTATCCCCGCAAACTTCTTAATCTGATCCGCCCACCTAACTTTCTGCCGTCCCCTGCTACGTTTGCTTTCTCTTGGAATCCACTCCGTTACCCTTAAGGACCAGCGTTTATCTTGCCTTCGCATTACATGCCCTGCCCAAGCCCATTTCTTCCTCTTGATTTCAACTAAGATGTCGTTAACCCGCGTTTGTTCCCTCACCCACTCCGCCCGCTTTCGATCTCTTAACGTTACACATATCATTTTCCTTTCCATAGCTCGCTGCGTTGTTCTTAACTTAAGCTGAACCCTCTTTGTTAGCCTCCACGTTTCTGCCCCATAGGTGAGTACCGGTAGGATACAGCTGTTGTATACTTTTATCTTCAGGGATATTGGTAAGCTACCATTCATGATCTGAGAGAACCTGCCATATGCGCTCCACCCCATTCTTATTCTTCTAGTTATTTCCCTCTCATGATCCGGATCTGCGGTCACTACCTGCCCTAAGTAGACATATTCTGTTACTACTTCCAGCACCTCGCTACCAATGGCGAACTGCTGTTCCCTTGCTAGGCTGTTGAACATTACTTTGGTTTTCTGCATGTTAATTCTTAGCCCCACCGTTCTGCTCTGCCTGTCTAACTGATTGATCATGCTTTGCAGTTCTTGTCCTGAGTGGCTTAGCAAGGCAGTGTCATCAGCGAATCGTAAATTACTCAGGTATTCTCCATTAACTCTTATCCCCAACTGTTCCCATTCCAGTCCCCGGAATACCTCCTGTAAGCAGGCAGTGAAGAGCATTGGCGAGATCGTGTCTCCCTGCCTGACACCTTTCCGTATTGGAGCGGGACATAACGCAAGGGGAAGTGGAGCAAGCAATAGACAGTTTAAACCTTTGTAAGTCGCCTGGACCGGACAGGTTCAGTGCGGCTTTCTAAAAAGAATTCAAACATGTTATTTCCCCGGTCTTGAACGTAATCTTTAATGAAGCCTTTAAAGTAAAAGCACTGCCTCCGTCATATGGGTCGTCCCATACTGTTCTGGTTCCCAAAACGCAAGTAATATTATAAGCGCTAGTAATATAAACGCTATATAAAGGGTAGTAATATTACGACAGATTACAGCATACCGACCAATAGCATTCACTAACGTCGGGTACAAAATTTCCATGAAGGTTTTGGTGCGAAGGTTGCAGACTGTCCTTCATTACTTAGTTGGTCCCCATCAGACCTGCGGGATTAAAGGGCGGTCCATTTTTACAAATATTCACGTTTCGCGCAGTATATTAGAATGCTGTGATGACACTAATGGTCAGGCGGCAATTCTCCAGATTGATTTAGAAAAGGCATTTGACTGCGTCGCCCATGAACTTTTGTTTGCCGCACTAGGCCACGTTAATTTAGGTTCTGTTATCCGCAAAGGTGTGGCTCTGGCATACCGGAACTGCACGACGAGATTGATCATTAGCAAGAGTTTGTGGGCCCCCATTAGCGTGCAGCGTTCGGTGCGCCAGGGCTGTCCACTCAGCCCCCTTTTATTTTGTATTGATGTGGAGACTCTTTGTTTGAAGATACTGAAAAACAGGACTATTAACGGATACAGTTTAGAAGCAGCCGAAGTAAAGCTCTTGGCGTACACTGACGACATTGCTGTGTTTCCTGTTGACGAGGGAGGCATAAGCGAGGCTGTTAAATGTGTACGCGTATTCAGCCAAGCTACCGGCAGCGGGGTTAATTGGTCGAAGTGCCTCGAGCTCTGCCATGGAAGGTGGCCATCTACGCCTGAACGGTTCGCCAGTATGCCTTGGACTACGACACCAGATAAGTACTTGAGCGTTCCGCTCGATACTTACCGAGACAGTGAACAGTATTGGAAAGGTCAGGTCAAAGTGATACGGGAGTGAGCGGATAAATGTAAAGGAACAACCTTGTCCATTTTTGCTACGTTTGCAACTTGTTCTTTATCGTCAGGATCTGGTACGTAATGCAGGTGTTGCACTGTTCAAGGTTAAACATTCAAAAGCTACACAGGATTTTCGCCGTCTTCATCTGGTCGTCTGAATGGGAGCGCTGCAGCCGGACCAACCTGTTCAGAAGGGTACAGGACGGACGGCTGGGACTGGGCCATTTGTTTTTGCGGCAGCTGGTCAATCGTTTTTTGTTTTTTCGGGACACAAGAGACCCGTTTTTGCGCACCATGTGCCAAACCGGGCTGTGGCGCATGCAGCCGGGGTATGTGGTCTCTACTACAAAGGTTTACTTTAGGATCAGCGGCTTTTAGCGGGAAATTGTAGCGAGTGTGAGATGCGTTTCCGCGCGGCTTTCAAATAATTTTCTGTCGACTGTGAAACGGAAGAAACTGTACCGTGCTTTGTGCGTTATAGTTTTCCCAGTGCCCTTGTACAGTGCAGGCCCAGACAGAGATGTTTTAAAGAGGGTTAAAAAAGTGAAGGTGCCGCCAGGAACAAAAACCTTCTTTTTTAAGCTGCACACTGGCGCCTACTGGTTAAAAAAGTTTTAGAAGGAAAGGAATTTTTTTTACCCTGGGGATCTCACTGTTTAATTTGCAGAAAGGCGGAAACAATAGACCACGTGTTATTGCACTGTTAGGATAGGGTTCATTCTTAGGATGTAATGCAGAGAACCCTAAATAAAGAATTACCACTTGACCCGTATGACATCCAGTACTTATCTTTAGAAAGTGAGGATGGGGTACCGTTTGACTTAATAATGTTGATAGGCCTCCACTGTATATGGCGCTCCAGAATGGCAGGCTACCATTGTGACAAAGACGCAAGACCTGCCCGAACTTATTTCCGGGAAAGTATGGACTGGTTTCTGGCCATCCAGAAAGCTCCTGCGGAGCCTCCAGAGTGGCTCTCAAGATTAGAGCCGCTGTGCAATTTGCGTGAATTTTAATTTGACGAAGCCAGATTCATGCTGGCTGACCACGACAGTGCCGTGTATATGTACATAGCGTTTAGTGTGCTTTGTTGTTTGTTTGTTTTGTTGAATGTTATGCGTCAAAGCCAGGCAATAAAGAAAAAAGCCTTCGTGGTGGAGTGGTAGCGTATCTGCTTCAAGTGCCAAAAGCCCTGGTTCGATTCCGTGCCTCGACACAGTTTTTTTTTAACAGAGCAAGCTGCTCGGCGCCGCTGCCGCGCGGCGCGCCGACGGCGCTGCCATCTTGGCGGAGCGCGGCTGAAGCAACGCTGTTCAAGGTGAAACGTAGCTACCACCGACCGTGAGCTACGCGACGAGCTGAAACCTGACGTAGTATTGCTTTCGCAATAACAATGCCTTCTCGCTTCTACGCTAAAACATCCTGCATAGATGGCCATCGTTATAGAAAGTTAGTTGAAGATAGAAGAAATTTATGCAATTGTGGGTAGGAAGTTCATGGTGAAGTTAAGACAGTGGGAAGAAGCTTGAAACCCATTTAAAATATCTTCTGCAACTACAAGCAGGATGTCATTAGGTAAAAGCAGTAAAAGTATCACGAAAACCACTAACGCACCTAAAAACTCGGCACACACGCTTATCTAGCAGAACGCCTTTAGGTGAATGGTCAAATTTCGCTACAGAAGATTTTACGCAACACATGAGCTACGCTAGCGCCCGTACATATTCCTTACTTCTATAGGTGCAAAGCGCCCTTAATATCAACAATGGTGGAGGAGAGGTAAAAGAACATAATTTCTAAAAAAGCTTCAACTTACAGACCAAAGGCTCACATCAGCCATATAGGCCGGTACACCAATGACCGGCAGTGCGAACACAACAACTCATTGGGTTCTGCTGACGGATAAAATTTGCGTCGCCATTGTCGCGATTGTGGCTGCTATCCGCTGTTTGACAATCTGAGCATTCTCGGGAGAGGCAGGGGGAAATCAGAACGTGATATTTTAGAAGCCTAATGCATCAGATTGGATAGTACAACTTCGGCACTCCTGCTTGAAAAAGTTTTTTTTGCCACGCGGGCGATAGTTCTGGTGATGGGTAAGATTTTATTGTCCGGTGATGGGTGTGGTTTTGCTTGGCATGTCCTGTGAGCCTTACTGGAAAAAAAAGTGCCTTGTCCAGTCGTCGATGTGTGCATTCCTCCCACTTGTCGCTCGCCTTTTTGACCGGTTTTTCGCCTAAATGTGTACCTAATGGCCCAGATGTCAACTCTTCTACAGCTTATTGGCTGCCGAAGGAAAGTCAGAATAAGTGGCTCTCTGTCTTGTCTGAAATTTAAATGCAAACTGCGTTCTGCCATTCGTGCCTGGTCTTCATGCTTTCGACTTAGCTTGGCATGCACGCGAATACACTCACGTATGTTGACAAGACGTAAGCTCTGATTCTTTAGCTTCATGTACTCTTTTAAAATGGAAACGAAATCATAACATTGTAGTTCAGATGGATCGCATGGCTTAGCAATGCAGACTAAGATGCAAGATAGAACGAGTAACCGAAAGATCAGTAAAGAAAAATAATGCATGCAGCTCAGCTGCTGATTGCATGAAAAATTTAGCGAAAGCCTTCCCTGAGGCAGCGTTCTAGCTGGTGCCATTGGCGCGGCTGTTCGACTGTTCAAGCACTCTCCTTAGCGGACATGTAGCAGGTTGCCCTTCCATTGACGGTACGGGCATTGCCCCTTAACCGGAAATAGCGTCGTCAAACAGCGCTGGCATCAATTCTGAAGTTCATTAAAGCATGAAAGACATTGCCAGCGTTATCTTGACATACTCTTTCTAGCGGTCACTTTGATCTGGCGTCTTCCCGCAATACTTACGACAGCCTCTAATTGGGCCGAGAGCCCAGCCACTGCAGTCGCAATGGCTATCAAACACTTTCTTAACGGAGCCCGTTCCCAGATCGTCACCGACTCTCAACAAGACTGCCGCGATTAAACGACAGGCCGGCCACCCATTGGAGCCGCGATCAACTTGTTTCCGCCTAATCGAGCATCATCGCATTATGTAGACCAAAAGCTACGAGGGCCTGGAGGGCGATGAGAGGGTTAGTGCTTTAGCTTGTGCTCTTGCCAACCGAGCGGAAGGCGTACCCCTCAGCTCATCATCCTACTCCCCTCGTATTCAGAACACTGCCCACATATTAAGAACGCCTTGAGATCCGGTGACTAAACTGCCGGATATATCCACCCCCAAATAAGCGCCTCGCCTCCGAGAAAGCCCACGCCTGGAGTAAGATTACAACGAAAATCTTTCGAAACCTTTCAACAACCTGCAAAATCTATCCCACACCATACCAAAAGGCCTGCCCTTGGTGCAGCCCTGGTCGGACTCTCTTGCGTACATCGCGAATTTGCCAGGCTAAAGCGCAACCCCTACACACAGCGGACACGCCACCCGAGCATTGGTAGGTGCACCTCATCAGCGTCACCTTGGAGAGCCAACGAGCGCTCATTAAACTGGTGCACTCGTCGCCCAAGGCCACTTGGGTCCTGGACTGAGGGCTCCTACCACCATCCAGTCAACACACTTTCTCCAGTTATCAAAACGTTTCTCCCTCTTCCCTCAAGACGTAAAGTTCGTTAAGTTGTTGCAAAAGCAAAGTTGTGTTCCAAAAGGAAAAAAAAGACATCATTTAGTCACACATAACTATCTTTTTTCCACCCTTAGCAACATAGGTTTCAAAAAGACCCTTTAAGTTAAATTCAATTCGCATTATTGCTTCATGACATAAGCACTAGTGCTGGGTTTAACATACCCTTGAGGCCCTCTCAGTACTTCAGAAAAGCACTTCACGAAGGCCAACATCAAAGCTTGGCTTTATAACTTTCATGAATACCTTAAATAATTTGCTTTAAATTCAATAAATAATTTTCTTACTAACCATGAGCAGTTTGTACAAACAGTTTCTACCCGCTAATAATCCACCTTCATCCGTTTCTAATCGCGTTCTATTCCTAACAGGTCTGGAGTTCCATAAGACACAGTTCTTGGCCCTCTCGTCTACTTGATTTGCATGAATGACTTATCCGATAGTATTTCATCGAAAATTTCTGTTATTTGCTGATTTTTGCGTTATTTACCTGCCTATTAAAACAATGCGGCTGCTTAAGTTCGTCAAGTATAATAAAGTTACAAAATTCTGCGAAAGTTCTGCGAAAGACGTATGCCACAAGCTACAAATGGCTTCAGGCTTTGATTGGTCGATGGATTTCTGCGTCCCAAAGCAACACCATGAGGGACCATGTAGTGAAGGGTTCCTGATTATTTTTGAAAACAAGTTCTTGATCGCTCACCAAATCTAGCTAAACGAATAGTTGGACTACATTTCGTGCTGGAGACTTGCTGAAGGATTCAAAAAACATTTCACCTCTTCTTCCGATGCTTCTCTCTTTTCCGGGAACCAGTTTGTAGTGCTTTTTTGTATGAAGTTATATGCAGAAGCGGCACGCTGCTGAATGAACTTAAGAGCAAGCGCGCAAATAGCTTTAACCAAAGCTTTTTGATATGCTCGGCTTCAGCCTGCAACCAGATTGCTGTTGTTGGTATAAGAAGTGCACGGTAGAGGTAGAGCGAGAACTTCCTGGACCTAAGCGCAGATGACTACCAATTTAAACAAAGCGAAAACACCCATGCCTCTATAAGGAACAAACAGGAGGAGAAAACGTTAAAATGTCGGCAGTTCTCGAGATTAGACGTGAGGTGTACTGAGAGCACGATAGAAGAAAATGTTCGAAAAGTCAGGCTGCTAGAGCTTCAGAAGTTTAGCATTTCTCCAAGCAACTTTGAAAAAAAGTACTTCAGGATGCCGGCGGTCTGTTCATTAGCGGGTCACGTTTTCCTCGGCAAACACCAGCTAATTCTCCCTGAAGTATGCAGCGCATTTGATCAAGGATGTAATAAAGGCTCTACTTAAGTTGGCGACTTAGTTTTCGAGCGGATTTGGCTGAAATTAAATGAAGGATACGCGTAAGTGTGGATTCTAATTCGCGCACTCGAAAGATTTCGCGATTTCGATGTAATAGTTTTGGTCTCCATTCGCGTACGGAGGAAGAAAGGACATGTTCTTTCAGATTTGATCTGCCTTCTTCTATACATTAATTGTATTTTTGCTTGATCAATGTTTATTTTCTTCACCAGTGCTTTTTTTACGGCTGCCAACATGCTTATAAGTTTTGGCGTCTTGTTGACCAAGTGTGCGTTCATGTCCACCAAGGCGTTATAGCACTTTTATTGTGGTTGTAATTCACGATGCAATATTTTGGAGTACGTCGGGCTGTGTACAGCCATGTAGTTTGTAGTTTACTTATATTTCGCATACCCTATTGTCCCCTAACAAGGGCGCAGGAAGGACCCGAATGAAACGGTTGCAGACTCAAGAACAGGTTTCCTTTTGAATGCCTCTTCATCATCCAAGTGTCATCTCGGCTCCCGAGCGTTCTAGCATGCGGCTCGTGTCAGTTCGCGTTTTCCGGCTGCTCCAGTCGTTCGGAGAGGGGGCTGCTACAAGGCTCCCCCCCCCCCCCCCATGCGAGGAGCAGAGCGAGGAGTAAGAGGTATACAGGGGTGCCATTGAACGCTGCGCTGTGTCGAGATAGTGACGGAGAAGAGTAGTGGTGGAAGGAGAGACGTTGTTGAGGAGGTAGGTAGGCTTCAGCCGCTCCACGGCTGTGGTTTCTGGCGAACCGTCGATATCTATGATGTATGAGTTGGGACAGCGATCCAGAAAACAAAACGGCCCGTGGTAGCCCGGCTGAAGAGGGCGGCAGTTTGAGTCGAACCGCACAAGGTATGGGTAGCCGTAGTGAGGTCCGAGGAGATGTAAGGTTGATGAGCGGGCTCAGCGCGTGATGGTTGGGGTCTATAGTTGCGGTATACTTCACGTAGAAGCTGCATGTCGTCGGTGGGGTGGGGATGGGAGGGTGAGGGGTCGAAGAAGTCGGCCGGTAGGCGTTAGGAAGTGCAGTAACAAGCTAAGCCGCCGAGCAACAGAGGTCTTGTTTGAAGGCACGGCCCATGCCCAGTAAGGTGATAGGCAAGCCCTAAACACACTGCGTTGGCGATGCATGGGCGGTGAGGGCGTCATTCAGGGGGGCAGTAAAATCGTTCGACCAGGGCATTGGTCTGATGGTGGCAGGCGTTGGTACGCAGGCGAGTCGTGCCGAGAAGGCGAAGCAGTTCGGCGTAGATGGACGACTTTAAGTGGCGACCACGCTCCGTGATAATGGTAGATGGACAGCCATAGCATACCACCCGGTAGGACAGGAAAGAAAATGCGATGGGGCAGGCCGAGATATCAGGAAGCTGTGTAGCCTGAGGCCAACGGGTGTACCGTCAGGTGGAAGAAAATACATGGCAGGGGGAACAGGGTGGCCGTAGACCTTGTCACGTTAACAAGCAGCACAGGCGCGCACCCAGTGCTGAATATTACATTCATTTGCGGCCACACGTAGCGATATGCCACAAACTTTTGCGCGGCGCAAATGTCAGGGTGGGCTAAGGTGTGCAGGGCGTTGAAGATCTGCTTGCGAAAAGGAGTGGGCGCATATGGGCGAGGAACACCAGTGGTGTTCCTACCGCGATCTATAAGGGCTGCCGGCGTGGTTGAGCTCATGTTTCAGGGGCTTGTGGTCGGTGAAGATGGAGCAAACACGACCTTCCAGAAGGTGACGGCAATGGCGAACTGCAAGGTGTATGGCGAGCAACTCCTGCTCAAAAACGCTGTAACTGGTGTGAGTAGCTGTCATCCGCTTCGAGAAAAATGCAAGAGACTGCCAGGCGCCATCCGTGTGCTGTTGGAGAACAGCGCTAACAGCAGTACTGGAGGCGCCCGTCGTGAGTGCGAAAGGACTGTCAGGCGTAGGGTGGGAAAGCAAGGCTGCATAGGCTACGGCTTGTCTTACGCCGAGAAACGCTGTGTGGGCATCCGCGTCAAAATAGAAGGAATGCATCTTGTGCTTCGCCGTGAGTAGACGGTCAGTGGGCTCGACCAAAGTGGCACCGTTGCGAATAAAACGGTAATGGTATTTCACCATGCCGAGGAACTGGAAAGATGAAACCTTGTGATGGTGGTGCTGCCATGAAGAGCTGCGGGAAAGTCCTGTACCAGTAGGTAGCGGTCGGGTATGGTGTTACCTTTTAGGGAGTGGTATTCACCACATGGCCGCCAGTTCCCGGTCTTTTTGAGGACCATGTGAAGAGGAGAGGCCCAATTGCTAGAAGACGGGCGAATAATGCACCACTCTAGCATGTTCTCAAATTTGGCCCGAGCGATCTTGAGCTTGGGGCGACGTGGACGGAAGAAAACAGGCGGTTCAGTGGTGACTGAGAGTGGCGCACCTCATGGCAAACAGGTTGTGTCCAGTGTGGTGGGGCCGTGAGGGTCGGGTACTCGCGGAGTAATGGGCCGAACGGACGACGAGCGGTCAATCCAGAAGGCGGTGAAACTGACGTCGACAAGAAGGCCATGGTGCCGGAGGAAGTCGGCACCGATGATAGACGTGCAGACGCGAGCAACCACTAAAGTCCAGCGAAAAACGTGACGGAGACCCCAGTTCCGAGCGCTGTTTGTAGACCGGAATGCGGGTGCCATTCAGGGCGGGCATTTAGGCGAGCGGTTGCGATGTGCGGTCGTTGCGCGTAGCAGATAGAACACTGACTTGGCCACCGGTATCAGTCAGGAACCGCTCGTCACCGTTAGCGGGCGGCTGGTCGGTTGCCTGCCCAAGAGCACGGAAGTAGGCAGTGGCAGGCGTTCGCGCAGAATCGGTGGTTGCGCCTAATAACAGAGTGGTGGCCGAGATGGTGAGTCAGAACGGCGTTCCAGGGAACCGGAAAGAGATTGTGTGCGCCGCCCGTGGCGCAGTTGGGACCCTCGGTGGCCTGGAAACGACGTGGTAGCGATTTACCGCTCGAAGCATTTGCAGGGCTGATCCGAAACTTGTAGGCGTTAACCGAAACTTGGTTAACGCCTACATCACAATTGTTCCGGCTTTCTGGTTATCAGTCGTTCTTCTGTAGTCGACATGATAAGCGAGGGGGCGGTGTAGCGCTTTTGCTCAAAGATGATATTGTTGCTGAACCAGTCGACGATTTCACCGCTATAACTTCTGACTATGAGGTATTAACACTACAAAACCGTACAAACTTGTTCTCTGTTGTGTACAGACCACCATCAGGCGATGCCACCCGCTTTCTTGCTTTCGTTGAAAAGCTTTTTAGTTATGCAACAGAAGAAAAAATGAATCTAGTTTTAGGAGGTGACGTCAATATAGACATGCTGTCATCTTCTCCGCTGCAAAAGGATTTCCAGACTCTAATTACAACTTGCGGTTTTTCGAATACAATTTCTACAGCAACACGCGTGACTGTTGACAGTGCCTCCTTATTGGATGTATTCATATCAAATATTAATATTCATTCGTTAAAGGCCAACGTTCTGTACACTGATATCAGTGACCATCTAGGCATCATTTTACTAGTAAGTAAGATCAATCATTTGATTCAGAAAACTAAGGAACCAGTTTATGTTCAGTCAATCACGCCATCAAATCTGGAGGCTTTTCGCCACGCCATTGCTCAGCAAACTTGGGATAGCCTTTATTGCGCACAAGACAATGACTCTGCATATTCCGCTTTTATTAATATTTTTAAACCATTATATGATACACACTTTCCACGTAAAAAAATTACAAGGCCATCAAAAGCGCGGAAACCTTGGCTGACCCCTGAGCTTCTTGACATGATTAAACAAAAACATTTTTTATATGCCAAATTTCTAAAATCTAGGGATGAAGCCTTACTTAAGAAGTTTAAGAAATACAGAAACAGTTTAACAAAAAAACTTAGAGCAGCCAAAGATGCTTATTTTTTAGCAATATTTAGTGACCCTGCTAACCAGCGAAGTGATGTACTTTGGCGCAAATTGAATGCTTTGTTACAGCCTAGCTCCTACTCAGCTATTCCTGATATATTGAAACATGATGGGCAGCAAATTTCTGGAGATGCAGTACCAGACGCATTTAATGACGTTTTTACTCAAGCACCGCAACAGGACTTAGAACACAGCCTCACTAACTACGCTCAGTTTCTTCCAGTAAACAGGAATGGAGCATCGCTTTTCCTTGCTCCCACTACCTCTCTTGAAGTTTTTTCATGTATCAGAGCTACAAGCAATAGCAAGTCACTAGATGCCGATGGTATCCAGTTTCGCCCTGTAAAGTTTGTGCTCGATATTATAAGCCCTATTCTTGCCCATGTGTATAACATAATATTATCAACAGGTACCTTTCCTAAGAGGATGCAAATCACCCGCGTTGTTCCCGTCTTCAAGCGCGGTGATAAAACTGCACTGAATAATTATCGGCCTATATCAATAGTTCCAGTATTTTCTAAGGGCATTGAGAAGATAATGCATGAGCGATTACTCTCCGCCACCATTTGATTGCACCACCATTTGATTGCACCACCATTTGATTGCACCATTTGATTGATTGCACCATTTGATTGCACCGCCACCATTTGATTGCAGACTTTCAACATGGTTTTAGAAAGCATCGCTCTACGGAAACAGCCCTCCTGAGCCAAAAAGAAATAATTTTAGACACGTTTAGGTGTAAGCATATGGCGTTAGGCATATATATAGACTTCTCTAAGGCTTTTGATTTAATTAATCATTCCATTCTTCTTAACAAATTAGAAATGTATGGTGTGCGTGGAATCGCCCACTCGCTTTTGTCATCTTATCTGTCCCACAGGTCACAGTTTGTAGATGCCAATAACGCAATATCTTCACGGAAGGCAGTTACCACTGGTGTGCCGCAAGGAAGCATTTTGGGCCCACTTTTGTTCTTAATTTACATAAATGACATTGCAAGCTGCACAGATAATGCTACATTCGTTTCGTATGCCAATGACACAACCATTTTTATTACAGGCAACGTGGAAACAGATCTAGAAATAAAGGCTAATAAGACGCTGTCTGACTTAGAACGCTGGTCCGCGATAAACTGTTTAAAAATCAACCCGAAGAAAACAAAAGTAATCTTGTACACGCCTAGAGGTAAGATGTTGACAACTAATATGAATTTGTGTCTGGGCAGTGAGCAGTTAGAGATCGTGGACTCCGTTAACATCCTTGGGGTGCATTTTTCAAAGCACCTTACCTGGAATGAGCATGTTGATCACCTACAATCAAAATTGTCATCTGCCATTGGTGTCATTGCTCGTCTGCGTCGCATTCTCCCGACCAAGGTAAAATTAATGTTGTACAATGCACTGGTGGTATCTGTCATGCAGTATTGCATTGTGGTGTGGGGCACAACTGGCGTGACAAACTTGCAGAAACTACATTTGCTACAAAAAAGAGCTGTACGTTACATAGCTGATGTCCATTATACATACTCCACAAAACCACTTTTTCCAAAATATGAAATTCTTCCTGTGTTTTGTTTTTATAATTACAGGTTGATGTTGTGCTACAAAGGTTTTGTAAAGTTTGGCATTGATTACATAACTCATCTGGCAAAACTCCAAGAAAACACAAATATTCGTCAGACCCGACATAAAGAAATGTGGTTTGTACACACCCCGAGAACGTCCTATGATGAACAATCTGTATCTTATACATTACCTTCGCTGTTAAACTTACTAGACCGACAAAATTTTGATCCCTCCAGAAACCGAAACTGTCGCATTAAACGTTTTTGTCAACTTCTTCATTCGCAAGACTAAACCATGCTTTCCTATTCGCCTAATTTTGTTCACTAATGTTGCTTATGTGTGTTGATTTATCTGTATTACCTTTTGTTGCTTCTCCGATTGATTGCCGTCTTGTTTCATTCTGTATTACCCGTTGCTTTGTGATATTTTTTCATTTTTGTGTAAGACTGGCCGTCATCCTGCTGTCATGCCAACTAACAAGGGGTCGGGACCTCGTCAAGCTGTTCGAGCTTTTAGTCCCGTACTCCTCCTTTTCTAAGGAAATAAAATGATTGATTGATTGATTGATTGATTGATTGATTGATTGATTGATTGATTGATTGATTGATTGATTGATAGATGCTGGCGTCGTCGTCTGCTCCGGATGGGATGGTGGTGGTGAAAACTTTATTTGAAACTGGGGAGTTTGGGACAGATAGGTCCTTGGGCGCCGCGCGGCCCCACTGCACTCAAACGTTCATGTCCCGGAGGATCATGACGCTGTGAACGGTTGGGTAGTTGAGGAACAGAGGGGTCGAAGTTTGTAGAGCTGACTTTGACAACTTGAAGAGAGTGGGTGCCAGTCTCCATGATCTTGACGACTAAGTCGGCGAGTAGAGAGAGGTTCATAGTCGGGGCAGCAGCCAGGATCATCTGGACGTTCACCGGCAGATGTTGGAGAAATAGATCGCGCAGGAGAGTGCCGTTTACCACTTGAGCTCGAGCTCCGAAAAGCTGCGTCATGCGATGGAGTAGTTGACTGGGTCGACGGTCTGCAAGCTCCTCAGCGGACAGAAGCCTTAAGACTTCGGGCGTGATTTTTCAAGACACAATGTCATGGGATGGCCACGTCGATTCCACTGCAAAAAAGTTGTCGCAGATAGTCGGCACAGTTTCTCAAAATCGTGATGTATTCTCTCGCCACATTTTGATGCTAATTTACAACAGCCTTTTCACCTCTATGCTTAACTGTTGTCATCTGGTATGGGATTCAGCTACTAAATCCAACTTGAAAGGCTGCTCTTTGTACAAAAAAAAGTTTTTAAGAGCTGTAGAAAATGTACCAGTGCACTCTCATACACGTGACTTATTCGCAAAGTACAACGTTATTCTAGCCACAAACTGGGCAAAAAGATTCAAAAAGCCGCTTTTTGAATCTGTTCGTAGCTGCATTGAAGCAAACAGAGCCATAGGTTTTCAGAACGCAACAGGCATCCCTGTGGACAGTTTCCTAGCTCTATTAGAATTTTACTTGAACGCTACTTTTATAACGTTTGACAACCAGACTTTTCTGCAGCGACAGGGAGTGTGCATAGGGTCGTGCGTAGCACCAGTTTTGTGCAACATCTTTTTATCCAGTATTGACCGCACCTTGACTGGTGTACTGAACAGTGATGTTGTCCATGTTTTTAGATATGTTGACGACTTCCTTATCCTTTTGAAAAAACGAACCGATTTTATGTATGACGATGCCATTGCTGCAATTTTAAATGTCATAGAAAGTAACGCCTCATGTTTAACCTTCACCCATGAGCTCCCTGTCAATAACACTCTGCAGTTCCAAGATCTTAAACCTACTTTCTCTCATGGCCATGTGTGTTGTTGTTTTTGCCCCCGCACAAAAAAAAACAATTATTACCCTACGATTCCGCTCACTCTAAAACCACGAAAAGGGCCATTGCTAAACAGATTATTGAGAAAGCTTTCAAAAAGTCTTGTTCCCATGCCATGCAGGCCAGCTTCGATATGCAGGTATCGAGATTGAAGGAGGCTGGTCTCCCGGATGTGGTTGTCTTGGCAGTGTTTGAAACGCTGGCAAAGAAGTTGAAAGCTCCTCTGAATGTCAACATTGATATGTCTGACCAATCTAAGAGGCCAGTAGTGGTTCCGTAGGTCCACAGGACCGCACACAATCTCAAGAAAGTAGGTAACAAGCACGGCGTCCCAGTCGTTTTCTCGGCACCCTGCAAGCTCAGTCACCTGTGTGCCCGCATCGGAAGACATGCTTCCAGAAAGAAGAAAAATGACTGCGGCGTGAAACATAAGAACCGCTATGTGGACTGCCAGGTTGGCATAATATATCAGATACCATTAACGTGTGGCAAGGTTTACATAGGACAGACAGGCCGCTTTATCAATATCCGCACTCGTGACCACGAAAGGTCAATCGAAAACAAAAAGCAGCGTCACTTGCCGTTACATTGCCTGGAACACAAATGCAGGCCTCTCCTGACACAAGTCAAGATTCTACGCAAGTGCCGTAACAATAAAGCACAGGAACTTCTCGGGGCATATTTCATCAAAAAGAAAGAAAAAGATTGCACCAGTGACACATCAATCAAACATAATAGAGAGACGTTTCCTCGAAACCATGATGACCTGAATCCACATAGTGTTTTTATCTCGTTTTTTTATCCGCTCTATCTGCCTTGATGCCCTTTGTTGCCAGTGCTGACATGCTTATGTATAAATGTCGATTTCTTGAATAAACTTAAGTTGCTAGTTTATGCCCGTCCCGTCTTCTTTCTTGTGATTGTCTCATGTGCGCATCCCATCTTTCTAAAGCAATATGAACCAACGTGCCCAACAACGCATCCTCTGAACAGTATTGTAATATGATGATCAACAATCTAAAAAATAGTAAGAATGAAGAAAGAACAAAATCGTTTTGTTTACCACAATCGCAGAAAGCACGACAAATGTTTTCTTGCAAGATACTTTCTGGGAATTCAGGATTTCTTATTGCCATTATCACATTACTGACACTTTTATGTGGTGGCCAGATAGCCTTTTTTTAACTTCTTAGCCGTATGGCTGGGATCGCGGCCACCTCATCACTGGATTCAAAGTGGACTCCGCAGAACGTCTTCCACACTGAAAAAGCCATGAAAATATTGTTACATTAGGCGGTGCATGCATAAGGAAGGAAGAAGAAGAAGCTTTTGAGTTTTTGTGAAGAAGACGACGGTCGAGCAGTGTCGGCTGGTGCCTGCAGTAAACGCCTGTGGTTTTAAAGCCCTGTTTTCCGTGTCCGCTCTCTGCAATCCCAAGCGGAACTACCCCGTAATAATATTCTTTAGTACAGGGGTTCCCAAACATTTTCGCCCCAACTACAACACCCTTCAACTTGTGCCAAGGAACCCCCTTCCCCCCCAATCGCTTGTCAGAAGCGTCACAATCATTCGATGTTGCTTGTGAATGAACCATATGTGCTTTTTGCTGTTTGATTCACTTTTCTAAGTAATTTTTTCGATCTTTCAGGAATCAATTTATCATCTGAGCCTAAAAAACAGCGCAAACGGGGACGAAGCAGAGAGAGGGACACGACGCTGTGTCCCTCTCTCTGCTTCGTCCCCGTTTGCGCTGTTTTTTAGCCTCAGATCATGCACCAACCAGCCCAAATTTCCACCCTTTTGAAGTATCATTTTATGATTCAATGTACATCTCTCGCCTATACTCAGCCCTATAACCCCAACACAAGAATGCAGGAACTGCAGCCGGATACAACCTGAGAAGGAAGCGGCAAATTCTCCTCGAAGGAGCCCCTCGAACCAATCGCGTCAACCGATTCCCCCCATGATCTGTTCTCCCCCTCCCCTCCTTTACCGATCCCCTGTGCCTACTATACTCCGTTTCATACATAGCAGTCAACGCAGCGAAGGCTGCGGCGCCTGTTCGCGCTCCTCGTCCGCATCATTATGTAGTGCGTCGAAAGTGAAAAGAGTAATGAACTGAAAATTAAAGTAAACGTTGGTCAATATTGTAGAATACTAATAAAAGTGTTTTATTTTGCAAAAAGATTGCTTTTTTTATCTTCTTCAAAACAGAGGCCCTTAGTTTTCTGGGTTTTTTTCTGGCTCCTCCTGTATCAGGCTTTCGCACCTAGGCTGGCCGTTGATGACGTCTGCTTTCGTCTTTCGGTTTCTGAGTCTGCGAAAATGGCATCGCTATCTCCTACTCGCTTGTTTTCTTCGCCCACTGCGGCTTCAAAAACATCTCCTGCTCGCCTATTCTCCAAGCTAAAGTCTCCGAAATTTTCGATAGACTGCAAGCAGGTGATCTAGCTCTCGCAGTGTTAAATAAGACAGCTTTGCACTCAACGCCATCCGACTCAAGTTACATCGTATGTATGCCGTACACTACACTGCCTTTTCCCTTCGAAACAAGTAAACAGCGCTGTGTTTTTCAAAGTAGGTATTAAAGTTTCACAGTTTCGAGTTTCTACCGAATGAACCTTTTGAGAAAAATAAAAAAAAAATAAATAAAAAACCAGCCAAGTCGGGAGTCGAACCTTGACCCATTATAAAATGAACAGACAGGCGCGCGCTTCGTACCACTCATCCACGACGCCAGGCGGACGGATACATTTCGCTTGTTTTTTTGCAGCGGACTACTTTCGTACCTTTGGCAGCGTTGACTGCTATGTATGAAACGGAGCATAGCGTGAAATCTCAGGGGGTGGCGTATGAATGGGGAGCTAATTAGTTTAACCGCGTCGTTATGGAAAGCGGTTGATGCCCTAGATTTGCTGGAGGGCTTCTTTGATTGGCATCCGCCCGGAAAAGTGCCCCATGAGACGTGCACGCCTCCTCGGCTGGGCTCGGCTAACTAGGCGCGTGCGGAGGACACTTGCATGCAGTTGCCACATGCACGAGTTCAGGTAACACGCGTCGCCTTGTGCGCCATGCCCCTTCCACACCACCTTGCAGACGTTTTAAACATACGTGGCCTGGCGCAACAGTGTATTCGCACACTGACAATTTTGCCGGACGAACCACCACCGCCGGCACCCAGCGGCGTAGTGACTAGTGCTCAGCATCATGGCGTGCCGCCATGACGCGTGCTGCGGATGGACACCGGCACAAAAGTGAGGAAGGAGCCACGAAGTGCTAATGCCCTGAAATAAGTTTTAACAAACCAGGTACTGTGTCTGCATCGCTCACGCCCGACAGAAGTGTACCGGAAAGAGGGGGCAGGGCACGTGGGTGCTCATGGAACCCACAAAAGCAGCCCGCGGAATCCAGGTTGGTAACCCCTGATTTAGAACAAACACATGAAAAAACCATGCCAATAAGCGTGAAACTAAAACCAGGCATTAGACGTGCAATGAAGGGCCTTCTGCAAGAGGCGAAAATCAAGATTTATTACCACCCTATAAGTACAACTGCAAGTGATGTAAGCTGTTTTGCATTGAATTAAACCCTGCCCGTAACTTCAACTTGCAAATCCATGACGACCTAGTAGTGAAATAAACCTTTTAGTATTGCAGACTTTTCATCATAATTACGGTCAAATAAGAAGTATTAACCCAGCCTAGATATTATTCCGCAAAAATAAACTAGACTAAAGTTCCTACCCAGCTCTCAAATAGAAACTGGAATATTCTAACAAACTTTCATTATTACAGCGCAAAGACGGCACAAAACAAGAAGGGGCACAACAGCGCTGACTGTCAACTAAGTTTTATTCGAGACCAGTAGGGTTTTATACCACGTGGCGATCAGAACAGGAAAACAAACATACAAGAATAGCTGTAGGCATGCGCAAGGGTACAGTAACGGCGGTTATCCGGCACGTGTCAGATGTAGGTAACCAACTCGCCCAAAATGTTGTATTATTCTAACAAAAAATGGTAAAAGCAGCATTCAGCTTTGCACTGTTTCTTGTACATGTGTGCAAGAGGGCAAGAAACTGCATAACACGGTCCATATGGCAGGCACACACACTTGCGTTTTATGTGAGTCATGCTCCGTATAGATAACTCCGTGGAAAGTTTTGCAGCCGCAAAGCTGTTCAGGGTCTCAGATGGAAGAGGCTACTAGTACAGGCTTCAATACTTGTCAAAAAGCGGCAGCACAAGCCCACACCTTCATGTGTGCTAATGATGTTCGCTGCCTGGACGATGTGCCCACCTTTAATCTTCACGAAGCTGTCTCGCTTGTCAGCAGGAAAAATGGTGTCTCACATTTCAAGAGCACTGTACTCAATTATTTTGAACCCTAGAGGCATAGGTCCCTGGCAGTGTTGCGCCGACCGCTTGTAGGGTAACCTTGAGAACACAGGCTGTGCTTGACTCCCTGCTTCCTTCTCATTCAGTCGTCAAAAATTTGTTGAAGAGCTGGAGCATGCGTCTTCAGTAGCGGTTTCACTTCATGAAATTAATTATCAAAAGGAAATGCTGAGAACGCATCAAAGGGGTCGAACGCTCTGACATAATTTTCTATATGCACCAGTGAATGAACGTTGTACACATAAATGCCACTTGAGTAAAGATCACCAGCCTTAGCAACAAACTCTATGAGAAGGCGTTCTGCAGTCTCAGCATGTGGGGCCATGAATTTATCACAAGGATTGCCACTGCTGCGCTGAAATTCCTGAAATGGCTACAAAATCAGTTCTCCAGCTTTCCCTTCAGAGCAACAGGGCCATAATAGAGCAAGAAGTTCCTGAACTCCACAGCCTTCCATTGCTCTAGGAAACGAAGAGATCTTGGTCTCCGCTTCATGTGAGAAAGGACAGGAGCATTGTAGTCTATAAGACTTGCAGAAATGGAAGCCTTAGATGTTGAGCGTAACTTTGACAGTCAAGACCTGCTTGTCACCCAATACTGTACAAGAACCTTCTCATTACGCCCAAACAAACAAGGTGCCTACAGTCCAGTGGAAACCGCCTCACGGGCCCAATATTCATATTTAGTAAGGGAGATTCTTTATGGTGACGAGAAGGTTCTAGCATTCTCTTGAAACTTTCATCAGACCGTAGGGGTCTTCCACAGTCTGGAAAAGTAATCTTGGTGTGTGCAGTTGAGTAGATACCTTTCATTATGCATTTCTCGCCATCATAATAGGCAGTGTGCCCTTTTATGCATTTCAGGACTGGGCTTGCCGGTGCATCACCGATGTATGCGCGTAGCTTAATACTGATGATACAATCACTGCAGGAGATACCTTCTGTCAAGTGCTCAGACAGCTCTGTGACAAAGTCATATATAGTCTTATATTACGGCGCTTGCTGTCTCCTTCAAAAGGGGCTGCAATGAATGGTACACAATTTAAACTCTCCTTCACGCTGACAAGCATCGGCCAGAACTGTCATCTTGAGCTCCTTGAAATAGGAAGTCTATCCTCATTTACCCTTAATGACAGTGTGCTGCAACCCTCGGGAACACACTTTGTTACCTGACCGACCAGTCCAGCACGCATTCCAAAATGGTAATATGAACTGCCATCCATCGGAACCACTTCTATAACTCTTGGGGTTTTCAACAAAGTTTTGGCACTTATAGCTAAGTCCGAATGATTTGGCTTCAGCATTTTCAAGAGAGACCTGAGGTAGGAGGCAGGTGTCTTTGTTTCAAGCGCTCACTGCTGCAACTTCACTTTTAGATCGTTTGCTTCAAGAGTCTGTTCATTCCCAGGTTCTACCACCGGCGAGTCAGCATCATTGTCAGTGCACTCGGGAGCTACGTGCGGCATCTACGGACGCGGTCCTCCTTTTGGGAGGCTATCCAAAACTCTATGTTCCCCATGATTTAGGCCTGGGCAGGAACTGCTAGATGGAAGAAGAACTTCTTCGGTAGCTGGCAGGCTCTCAGCATCCGATGTGTCATTCGGTGCATCGGCGCTACTCTCATCGGTTCGATCGCCTTAGGATAGGATAGGATAACTTTATTTGGCTCTAGCACAAGTGTTTTTTTTTTATGTGGTCAGATGAGTCCATCCGCAACGGTCGGTTGCCCCTATTCCAGGGCTCCGCTGGATGCTGCCGTCAGCTGAGCTCGCCGTATCAAACCGATCTGGTCATCGCGGCAGTCGCTGGAGAGCAGACCCTCCCATTGCTCCACACTTGGGTTTTGTATAACTGGGACGATGTCGACTTTTTGACATGCCCATGTGATGTGATACAGTGTAGGTTTTTCATGGCACCACGGACAATTGTGTACTTTCGAGCTCGCACTCGACATTTTCTTTTACTCGCCACCGTTTCTGACGACCCGTCTCTTCGCTGAGCACGCTTATCACTCGTGACTTTTCATCTTCGCAAACAAATCCACGAACATTCCACACTGCGCTAGCTTGCGAATCACGTGCTTCGAACAAATCTGAAACCAGGCGCAGCCAGTGCACGTGATGCCGATGTGGGCCGGTGTTGATTTTTCTATTCTATAAGATTTACCATTTAAAACAGATATCACCTGCTATAAATGAGATAAATAGCACAACTGCCTATACCTGACGTCTCATGAAAGATGTAACGACTTCTGTACTCATATTCGTGAACGATAATTAGCTCACCGGCCGCTTCTTCTTACACCGACAGGCATGTGCGCAAAATCAGAGACGACAGTTGCAGGCAGTCCTCCCGTGGTGTGGTCAGCCGCCCGAAAGCCACCAAGCAAGAAAGAAAATATATTCTCATTATGCTCTTGTGTACTGTTCGAAGTCATCTTCACAAGAGCACTCAAAGAAACGATCGAAATAACACGCAGCGAACCTGAAAACAGACTGCTCCACAATGATTTCAGTGGTTTTTCATGTTTCAGTGGTTTTACATGGGTGCGCGACATCACTGTCCACATGAAATTACCTCGTCTTTTTGTACAGGTGCTTTTCAGAACCCTACTGATTCCGTGGCCAGGCGACGGTTTCTTCGATGTGGCTGGGAACGTGCCACCGCCTTCAGTTTCTACGTGGCAAACGGACGCGTGCGTCGCTGCACAATCATCGCCTTTCCCAGATATCAACGAACAGTCGCCCACTGTGGATACATTCATTCATCTGGCCTGCAAACCACCTATGTCAGCTGATAAAAGGAGGGCGGAGGTACTACTTGGGCTCTGCTTCGACGGACTGCTACCAGGGCGCGACATCGCTGTCGACATGAGCTCACCTAGCCTTTTTACACGGGTCATTTACCGAACCCCTGTGTCTTGTTACCGGTGTTCTGACCGATGTGTGATTGCGGTGTCGTGCCCCGACAATCTATTGGAGTACGCGAGAAAATGTATCGGTCTACGTGCTTTTGCCCGTGCGCTCTCTGGATTACATTTACTTCTCTCCGGGGACGTCGAATAAAACCCTGGCCCTGATCCAGATGCTGGTAGTACTGAAGAAAGTGCTAGCATTGAAGGTATTTATGCGATTTTCCGCAGGCTTGAGCAAGGGCAGACTGGCTTTTTCTCCGAGCTTGAAGATGTCAAGAGAGACCAGTCTGCTCTCGCTCGTTCGCCACAAGTACAGAACACAGTCGCTGTTCTTTAAAGTGATCTACTTTCAGCCAAAGAAGAGTCGTCAGAAAATCTGCGAAAAATGGTCGAAATTAAAACGTCCCTTGAGGATCCAAACAACAAAACGCGCACAAATAACTTGATAGTTTGGCCTACCTGATTGTGAAAATGAAAGTTGGAAAGACTCTGAGAAAAAAAAAAGATCGCATTTTTTGAAACTGAGTTCGAACAGCTTATAGCGCCCGGCGACGCTATAAAGCGCCGGCGCTGAGATCGGCGTTACAGCGCGCGCTAGAAAAAAATAAAGATGAACAGCGCCTGCTCGGAGCGCACGCCCGGCACGAGCAGTTCGGAACTAGAAGCCTGCCACGCTGGTCGTCTCTCTCTGGCGCTCCGCTGCGACCCTGAAAATCTTCAACAGTGGTGACCCGGCGAACCGTGCCTTCTATCCCAGCGGCGTCCTAGCATGGCGTACTGGCAGCACCCAAGTTTCGACCCGCCGCTCCCGGCGTTCCGGCCTGCAGGCGTCGGCGGGTGGTTCGCCCAACTGGAGGCTGTGATGTACCTGAACGGCATCACCATCCAGCCGTTTAAACACGCAATCCTTTGCGACATCCTCCCGCCCGACCTCCTGCGTCGGCTCACCTACTCTGCCTTCGGCTGCCGGCCATACGATGAGCTGCGTGCGGCCGTCTTGGCGGACTTCGGCACCTACTACGTTCCGCCGCCGCTCTACGACGCAGCGGACCCGTTCTCGCCGCCGCCAGCCTCTGGCCCTGCACCGGCCTCGCCCGCGCCCACGCAGCCTTCCTCAGAATCCGGCCCGCCTCAGCACTCGCCGCATCGCCGCCACTCCCGTCCAGCGTCTCCAGCCCGGCTGTCTTTCTCGATGCCACACCAGGTGGGATCCGCACGAGCTCCGCCTCGCGTCCTGCTCCCACTACTATCCTATCCGCGTCTCTGGTTCTGCCTTCTTGCGCTTCAGTGGCGTTGTCGCCAGAGCCTCCTGCAGCCAAGAACGACTCTGCGGCAGCAGCCGTGCCGCGGCTTCCGACATCTCCATCTACCTCGTCACTACCGCCAACAGCTCTGCAGGCCTCTGCTGTGAGGTTGAAGCCGCCACCGGAGCATATGCCACATACCAGCCCCACAACCCGGCGGCCATACCGCCTGCCCAAGAGGCCCCACCCCAAGCCTTCAGTACGGTCACCCGCTTCTCGGAGTCTGACCCTGGCAGCTCGACACTGCCGCAGCAAGCGTCTGCTTTGGTGCCTGACTTGAGCCACCTTCGGCAACGAATGGTCGAGCTACCCACACCGAGTAGTGCGGCAGTTGTCCATCCAAAAGCTGTGTCTTTTGCTGCCAGTCAGCCATCTGATGTAGCAGTCTCAGCTGCACGGCCTGTCACTGCAACAACCTTTTTGCAGCCACCTACAGCCGACCATGCTCCCACGCGCATCATCCCTGGCCAACCGCTCCGGACTGTCGATCCCGCTTCACCCAAGCCCCTGACATTGAGCCCTGCAACTTCCTCCGCCATCGTCACGGCTCTCACCGTTGTGTAGATGGTCACGCCTGTGCCAAATACTGTTACAGCTGCTGCTGTCGCAGCAACGCTGCTGTCAGTCCACGGAGCCGTTTCGCCCATTCCAGCGCTTGTGACGACGTACTCGGCGCGCCAAATTCCCACCGACACCAGCTGCAACGTCCCAACACCGACGACACTTGTGTCCGCGGGCAGCACCACAGTCGGTGACGGCCCGACCTTGGCCTTCCCTGCCCCCATGTCCTTTGTCAACTCGGCACCCAGCATCATTCGCCCGTTGCGAAGCAGCCAGGCTCGTCCACCTGAGCCCGCGCACTCCACCCGACGGCTCTTCCCGGCACCTTACATGAACTTACCGGACTCTCCATCTCTGGCTACTCCATCTCTGCCCCGTCGGCGCGCAAATTTCGCCGTTCCGCCTAGGCGGGGGGCCCGCCCGGCCAAAGCGCCGGCGCTGAGATCGGCGTTACAGCGCGCGCTAGAAAAAACAGCGCGTGCTCGGAGCGCACGCCCGGAACGAGCAGTTCAGAACTAGAAGCCTGCCACGCTGGTCGTCTCTCTCTGGTACTCCGCTGCGACCCCGCAAATCCTCAACAAGCTTATCACAACCGAAGATATTGAACGTGCTGTTAGGGCTGGGAACATGTTGTGAGGGAAAGAACAGGCGAATTACTGTCAATTTCTGTAGATTTAACGTTAAGGAACAACTTTTGTTGTGCGGATCCAAGCGGAAAGATAAGGAATACGCAAGGAATACGTTGATTATGCTCTAGCCACAAACCTCTCATTTTAGCTACGTTTCGAGTAACTGCACATGGGCAACAAAAACTTTGGCTATGGTAACGGAAAAAACGTGGTAACCGAAACAAAAGGATAGCGAAAGGTCAAGTATTGTGCAGAACCTGGAGCCTTACGTCCTGGCGCGAAATATAACACTTCTTATTCTTCCACTTAATGTTTTGCTAGTTAACTGCCGAAGCTTTAAAGATAATTAAGGGCGACGAGTTTGCTGCTTTGCTTTCCGCTGACTGACCGCATATAGTAATCGGAACTGAATCCTGGCTTCATGAATCCGTCGCCAATACCGAAGTATTTCCGTGTGGTTATGATGTTTACCGGTGTGACAGAAACACACATTGTGGCGGCGTTTTTCTTCTCAATAATGAATGCTCTCACAATTGTTAACTACCTACTTCTTTAAACTATTCTGAATCCATATGGTGCGTGGTTAGAATGAGCAATGGCAATTACCTCGCAGTTGGTTCTTTTACTGGCCTCCTAGTTCTTGTAATCCGGAATCATTTTCCGAGCTATCAAACTGTTCACTTACCGTAAATACTGAGTATATAGTTGGGGTTGACCTTATCATGCCAGCTGTTGACTGGGAAAATAGAGTCACAAATTCGACTGCCCTATCTCTAGACTTTTCTGACATTATTACAACTAATGACCTAACCCAAATCGCGTCCGAATACACGCGACGAGATCATTTTTCTAATTTCTTCCCTATTTTTTGTTAGGTCAGCCAGTCACTGGACATAGATGAAGCTTGGATTCTTTTTAGAGATAAAGTGAAGGCCTTAATTGAAAAATACATAGCTTCCAAATTTTTGAAAACTAGGCAACGGATTGATAAACCTTAGGTGGATAATAAAATTCACTCGCTAATTAACAAGAAACGCCGCCTGTATGCTTCGTATTTAAGGACTCGCAATCAGTCCGTTTTCCAGGAAATTCGTCGCGTAAACTACAAAATAAAGCAAGAAATAAAAGTAAATAAACGAACATATATTTCGTTGCTTGACGCAAAGTTGAGGGTTAATCCTAAAGAATTTTGGAAATTTGTTAAATAAATAGTAAAGAAGCCAAGAATGTTCCTAGTGTATCTGTTGGCGAAGAAACAGTGCTTGATAATTATGAGAAGGCTTTCTGTCTGAATCCCTATTTTAAGAGTGTTTTTTCTTAGACATACACTGGTGAACTGCAAGAAATACAAGAAATAGTCTACGAGAATATGCCTATGGTTACTGTCACATATAACGGTAATCTGAACAACAAATCGGCCGGACGTCATGACTGCATTCCGTCGCAGGTATTAAAGTCCTGCTCACAAGATATAGAGCATTTTTAATACCTCTGTATAAATCATTAAATACCATTTCATTACCTGCAGAGTGGAAGGTAGCTCACGTCGTTCCTCTTCATAAAAGCAGTCCCAAAAGTGTAGTAGAAAAGTATAGGCCTTTTTCTCTCACATGCGTCCGTTGCAAAACAATCAACACATGATATGCAGTGCTGTGACGAAAGACCTTCAAAGCAATAATTTCTTTTTTAATGCTGAACATGGATTCAGGCCTGGCTTGTCACGTACTACTCAACTGTTAGAGTTCTTCCACGATCTCTTTTACTCTTTTGACCTTGGATTTCAGGTAGCTATAAATGAAATGAAATTTAAGCGCACACGAAAAACGCACACAAGAGGAGATACACACAGGACAGCGCCTGTCCTGTGTGTATCTCCTCTTGTGTGCGTTTTTCGTGTGCGCTTAAATTTCATTTCATTTATAGCTATGCACCATCTAGCCCAAACAGAAGTTTTGTTAGATTTCAGGTAGACTGCATATTCTTGGATTTCCGGAAAGCTTTGGACACCATTGCTCATGCATTGCTGTTACATAAATTATCTTGTCCCATTTGCACCCTGCAATAGTGGATTCGATCCACCCACGTCTGCAGTTTATTATTGCATGCATGCTATTGATCTTGCTTGTATATATAATTGTGATTATGTTTATTTTGTGCGGTTGTTCGATTTAGAATATTACTGAATATATTATCGCTTAAAGCTAATTGATTAGAAAAGCAGAAGAAAAAACAACCACGTGCCGCCGGTGGGATCCGAACCCACGACCTCCGAATTACGCCTCCGGTGCTCTACCACTGAGCTACGGCGACGGCTGTCAAATCTTCTGCTTTCGGGGGTATTTATGTTTACAAATAACCTAGCCTTGAGGGTGTTCACCAGCGCCACCCACGTTCTTAAGCGGCGGACGTAGCACGTCTTGAGTGAGTTACCGCTGATGTGACGTAGAACGTCATCGAACGGCGATGGTGGAAACTGTGTGAGAACCCTCTAATGCTTCCTAAGGCGTCAACGCTGCCAGAACCAAGGCCCTCGCTAAGCAATTAAGCAAACAAGGGAAGGGGAATGAGGGGCTCGTTATAAATAGGACAGAAGCCAACAGCCACAGAAACCAAGGAAAAGAGGTGATTCTTAAATAATTTATTTATTTTGTGCGGTTGTTCGATTTAGAATGTTACTGAATATAATATCGCTTAAAGCTAATTGATTGGAAAAGCAGAAGAAAAAACAACCACATGCCGCCGGTGCGATCCGAACCCACGACCTCCGAATTACGCGTCCGGTACTCTACCGCTGAGATACGGCGACGCCTGTCAAATCTTCTGCTTTCTGGGGTATTTATCTTTTATGTTTTTCTTTTGCTTTTCTAATCAATTAGCTTTAAGCGATAATATATTCAGTAATATTCTAAATCGAACAACCGCACAAATTAAATAAATTAATTACAAATCCCCTCTTTTCCTTGGTTTCTGCGGCTGTTGGCTTCTCTCATATTTATAACGAGCCCCTCATTCCCCTTCCCTTGTTTGCTTAATTGCTTAGCGACGGCCTCGGTTCTGGCAGCCTTGACGCCATAGAAAGCATAAGAGGGTTCTCACAGTTTCCACCCTCGCCGTTTGATGACGTTCTACATCACATCAGCGGTAACTCAGGACGTTCTACTTCCGCCGCTTAAGAACGTGGGTGGCGCTGGTGAGCACTCTCAAGGTTAGGTTATCTGTAAATATAAATACCCCCGAAAGCAGAAGATTTGACAGGCGTCGCCGTATCTCAGCGGTAGAGCACCGGACGCGTAATTCGGAGGTCGTGGGTTCGGATCGCACCGCCGGCATGTGGTTTTTTTTTCTTCTGCTTTTCTAATCAATTAGCTTTATGCGATAATATATTCAGTTAGATTCTAAATCGAACAACCACACAGAATAAATAAATTAATTAAAATCCCCAGTTTTTCCTTGGTTTCTGTGGCTGTTGGCTTCTCTCATATTTATAAAGAGCCCCTCATTCCCCTTCCCTTAGCTTAGCTTAGGACAGCTGGGACGGCTTAGTTGCGAGTGAGCGCTTGTGGTGTTCTCTTCTTTGTCCCTGTCTTGTGTGCGCTGAAAATTTTCCAACATGCTGTACCAACTCGCTCGACTGTCAGTTGTACTCCACAAGTGTGTGGCGGTCGAAACTGTTTTCCTTGACGGAAAACCAAAATCGCACTCCTGGCAGCCGTCTACTTTTATGAATAGCATCTCCGTCCTTACTTGTGAGATCAGAAGTGAAAGAAGCCGCCTGTTGTTTTTGTATTGCGGCATCATATGTGTTTAAAAAGTTATAAATTTAATTACGGGACTACGTAGGAAACAGTATTGTAATATGATGATCAACAATCTAAAAAATAGTAAGAATGAAGAAAGAACAAAATCGTTTTGTTTACCACACTCGCAGAAAGCACGACAAATTTTTTCTTGCAAAATACTTTCTGGGCATTCAGGAATTTTTATTGCCTTAATCACATTACTGGCACTTTTATGTGGTGGCCAGATAGCCATTTTTTTAACTTGTTAGCCATATGGCTGGGATCACGGCCACCTCATCACTGTATTCAAAGTGGACTCCACAGAACGTCTTCCACACTGCAAAAGCCATGAAGATATTCTGTAGTACAGGGGTTCCCAAACATTTTCGCCCCAACTACAAAACCCTTCAACTTGTGCCAAGGAACCCCCTTCCCACCCAGTCGGTTGTCGGAAGCGTCGCAATCGTTCGAGGTTGCTTGTGAATGAACCATATGTGGTTTTTGCTGTTTGATTCACTTTTGTAAGTAATGTTTTTTATATTTCAGGAATCAATTTATGATTCAATGTACATCTCTCGCCTATACTCAGCCCTATAACCCCAACACAAGAATGCAGGAACTGCAGCCGGATACAACCTGAGAAGGAAGCGGCAAATTCTCCTCGAAGGAGCCCCTCGAACCAATCGCGTCAACCGATTCCCCCCATGATCTGTTCTCCCCCTCCCCTCCTTTACCGATCCCCTGTGCCTACTATACTCCGTTTCATACATAGCAGTCAACGCAGCGAAGGCTGCGGCGCCTGTTCGCGCTCCTCGTCCGCATCATTATGTAGTGCGTCGAAAGTGAAAAGAGTAATGAACTGAAAATTAAAGTAAACGTTGGTCAATATTGTAGAATACTAATAAAAGTGTTTTATTTTGCAAAAAGATTGCTTTTTTTATCTTCTTCAAAACAGAGGCCCTTAGTTTTCTGGGTTTTTTTCTGGCTCCTCCTGTATCAGGCTTTCGCACCTAGGCTGGCCGTTGATGACGTCTGCTTTCGTCTTTCGGTTTCTGAGTCTGCGAAAATGGCATCGCTATCTCCTACTCGCTTGTTTTCTTCGCCCACTGCGGCTTCAAAAACATCTCCTGCTCGCCTATTCTCCAAGCTAAAGTCTCCGAAATTTTCGATAGACTGCAAGCAGGTGATCTAGCTCTCGCAGTGTTAAATAAGACAGCTTTGCACTCAACGCCATCCGACTCAAGTTACATCGTATGTATGCCGTACACTACACTGCCTTTTCCCTTCGAAACAAGTAAACAGCGCTGTGTTTTTCAAAGTAGGTATTAAAGTTTCACAGTTTCGAGTTTCTACCGAATGAACCTTTTGAGAAAAATAAAAAAAATAAATAAAAAACCAGCCAAGTCGGGAGTCGAACCTTGACCCATTATAAAATGAACAGACAGGCGCGCGCTTCGTACCACTCATCCACGACGCCAGGCGGACGGATACATTTCGCTTGTTTTTTTGCAGCGGACTACTTTCGTACCTTTGGCAGCGTTGACTGCTATGTATGAAACGGAGCATAGCGTGAAATCCGAGAGGGTGGCGTATGAATGGGGAGCTAATTAGTTTAACCGCGTCGTTATGGAAAGCGGTTGACGCCCTAGATTTCCTGGAGGGCTTCTTTGAGAGGCATCCGCCCGGAAAAGTGCCCCATGCGACGTGCACGCTTCCTCGCTGGGCTCGGCTAACTAGGCGCGTGCGGCCCACACTTGCATGCAGTTGCCACATGCACGAGTTCAGGTAACACGCGTCGCCTTGTGCGCCATGCCCCTTCCACACCACCTTGCAGACGTTTTAAACATACGTGGCCTGGCGCAGCAGTGTATTCGCACACTGACAATTTTGCCGGACGAGCCACCACCGCCGGCAACCAGCGGCGTAGTGACTAGCGCTCAGCATCATGGCGTGCCGCCATGACGCGTGCTGCGGATGGACACCGGCACAAAAGTGAGGAAGGAGCCACGAAGTGCTAATGCTCTGAAATAAGTTTTAACAAACCAGGTACTGTGTCTGCATCGCTCACGCCCGACAGAAGTGTACCGGAAAGAGGGGGCAGGGCACGTGGGTGCTCATGGAACCCACAAAAGCAGCCCGCGGTATCCAGATTGGTAACCCCTGATTTAGAACAAACACATGAAAAAACCATGCTAATAAGCGTGAAACTAAAACCAGGCATTAGACGTGCAATGAAGGGCCTTCTGCAAGAGGCGAAAATAAAGATTTATTACCACCCTATTAGCACAACTGCAAGTGATGTAAGCTGTTTTGCATTGAATTAAACCCTGCCCGTAACTTCAACTTGCAAATCCATGACGACCTAGTAGGGAAATAAATCTTTTAGTATTGCGAACTTTTGATCATAATTACGGTCAAATAAGAAGTATTAACCCAGCCTACATATTATTCCGCAAAAATAAACTAAACAAAAGTTCCTACCCAGCTCTCAAATAGAAACTGGAATATCCTAACAAAAAATGGTAAAAGCAGCATTCAGCTTTGCACTGTTTCTTGTACATGTGTGCAAGAGGGCAAAAAACTGCATAACACGGTCCATATGGCAGGCACACACACTTGCGTTTTATTTGAGTCATGCTCCATATAGAAAACTCCGTGGAAAGTTTTGCAGCAGCAAAGCTGTCCAGGGTCTCAGATGGAAGAGGTTACTAGTACAGGCTATCAATACTTGTCAAAAAGCGGCAGCACTAGCCCATACTTTCATGTGTGCTAATGATGTTCGCTGCCTGGACGATATTAAAATTAAAAATTAAAAGCCCCTGTTTTCCTTAATTTCTGTGGCTGTTAGCTTCTCTCATATTTATAACGAGCCCCTCATTCCCCTTCCCTTGTTTGTGATCATGTTGGTCATTTGACTCTCGCTGTATAGTTTGTGTTCCGGCAGCTCTAATGTTCTAATTGTGCTGTGATGTATGTTTTGTTTTTATTATTTCACCCATATTTTCTGTTAAACTTTTAGGGTGCCGAAGCTCCGTCAGGCTTTTCAGCCTTTTGTCTCGGCTGCCTCTTTCTGTAGAAAGAAAAAGCAATAAATAAATAAATAAATAAATAAATAAATAAATAAATAAATAAATAAATAAATAAATAAATAAATAAATAAATAAATAAATAAATAAATAAATAAATAAATGATTCACTTGTCTGGGCGAACACAGCATGTTTTAATAAACAGAAATAAATCAGCACACCTCACCGTAACCTCTGACGTGCTCCAAGTGTCTGTTTCAGGGTCTCTGTTATTTTTAGTCTTTATAAATGACATTGTCCAAAATATAGAAATCAAAGAGAGGTTATATGCTGGTGATTGTGTAATATAGAATAATGTAGAAAATGACTGATGTTAGCAGTTTGCAGAAAGATCTGAAGAAAATTCATGCTTGATGCACTAAGTGGGGCGTTCGTTTGAACAGTTGTAAATGTCAACTTGTGTCATTAGCCCGTAAACGCTTTCCTGTGAGACCAATCTACAAATTGGACAAACTACTTCTTGAATAGGTCCAGCATAACAAATATCTCGGGGACTATTTTTCAGAAAATTTAACAAAGAACCGACAGATTGAATGCTTAAACTTAAAGTCATCTCCTATGCAAAACCTCGCTAAACGTAATTTTAATAAAGCCCCAAAAAGTAAAAGAACTGCTTTACAGAACAAATGTTTGTCCGGTACTCGAATACGCTGGAGCGGTATGGGACCCTCCGAGCTCTAATGATATAGAAAAGCTTGAACTTCTCCAAAACATCGCTGCAAGTTTGTTTCTGGTAATTAAAACTTCTGTACAGTATTGCACTAGTTAAAGAGAACCTTGGTTGGAAAACACTACCACACCGCCGATTAAACGCAAAATTAAATCTTTTTTTTTTCCAAATTTACTCTGGTCTCACAGGAATAACCAAGAACTTGCACATTTTCCCTCCCCACTTGTTCTCTAAACTATGTGATCAGGAGCTAAAAGTTCTTGAAATGTGCTGTCGTACTGATGTCTACGGTAATTCATTTTTTTTCGCATGCTTCTGCACATTGGAATCGGCTTCCTAGGAGCATTGGTGAATTTAAATTGGGTTCAGAGTTTCTGTCTTTATTGTCACGCAGTCTTCCGTAGACTAATATCATCCCTACTGAAAAAATTGCGCTGAAAAACGAGGACAAAGCAAGACCTCGTTTTTCTGTGCAGTTTTTTCAGTATGCATATCAACCAACTAGCCCAACTTTCTGCTCTCCTAATATCATCCCGTTTTCTTCATGTCATTTGGCTGGCATTGCGCTTCATACGATAATGCTCCTTTTCCATTTCAGTGTTGTGAATTTTGCACCGCGGTGCCCTGAAGACTGTTCGCCGTAGAGATGACTTATCGTTGTTACGTATTTTGTTACTGTCTTGCTTTTACCAATTGTGCTTAGCTGTTTTAAGTTTTTGTCACATGTTCATTTTACTCCAATTGTCCCCCCCACCCCTTAAACAATGCCCTTGAAGGGCTGCAGGTACTTGCATAAATAAATAAAATAGATTACGAGGAGACAGGGCGACAGGGGGGGGGGGGGGGGGGGGGGGGGGAGGGCGGTGGGTATGACGCGCCGGCGCCGCCGTGGTCGGTCGCACGAGATGCCTCGGGCAAATAGAAGAAAAAAACAAACTCAGGCGGGAGCGTCCGGCGATAGCCTTCAAGCCTAGTCATAAAAATTAGGCTGCGATTCGACTTGGCCGAACCGAGTTAAACGCAGCGAAAGCTGCGGCGCGAAGCTCTCGGTTATATACAGCTCTCGATGCTGACGTAACGCCCACATTCCATCACAACAAAATCACGTGGTATCACGTGAAGGTCACGTGAGTTCTTCCACACCTCCACACCAACTGTAAGGACAAAGGCCAAAGCCAAAGGTCAAGGTCAAAGGACAAGGGCAGCCCACTGAGTGGACCGCACATGGCAAGGCATAAGCGCATAGCAACACCAGCCATAGGCTGCTCCAGGGTAAATCGCCCTTGCGAGCGTCGTCGATTAACCCCGCGCGTCCGTTATTGCTTCAACTTGTCTTTAGGGAGTCCGTGGAAGAGCGGAAGTCGTTTTTCGAGTTGTTGCTGCAGCGGGGCGCGCAGCATTTTTGACCGCAACCACGCTTCTTCTTCGCAGACATCTCCACGTCCTAAAAGCAATAGCTCGCGCTAAAAAGTCACTAAAGATAGCAGACAGACAAGCAGTTAACTACCACGACAGTCCGTCGCTGCATTTCACTTAGGAGCACCATTAAGTAAACACGAACGAGAAAGATGCACACACCTAGTAAGCAGCGGCGCAATATGGCAACACTTGGCAACAGGCTTTGCGCGAATCCGCCAGGAGATGCGAGGAGCTGCATTTTCGAAAACGTGTATTGAGTAACATATAAGAACGAAATACAGGCAAGAGAAGAAAAAGGGAGTGCGGAGAAAAAGCGAAAGGAAAGGGGGGGGGAGCGCAAAAGCCAACGGTCCGGGGTTAATGAGAGCAGGAGGCGCAGAACAAAACATAAAAGAACGTAAGAATAAAAGATAACAACAAATAAAAGAAAAAAATGGAAAAAAAGGAACCGGAGGGTTTGGGAGGTAAGGGAGGAAAGAAACGATAAAGAGGTCATTTATTACTTGGAAGGGCGGTGTAATATATTTTTCTTGTGTTATTCTTGCTGTGACAAGGTGCAAGGCCTTTTTAAAGAATTACGTCAAGGCCAAATATCCCTGGGAGGTTGCAAGTATCCTTTGGAGAAGTTTTGTAGATCAAACGAAGCGACCGAACTGCATGGGCAGGAACTGCTTAAATAATATGCTGCCATGTTAAATTAATTCAAAAGCGACACCCCTAAGTACTAGCGACTACTCACCGTTAGATAGTTAGGCTGTTCATTAACTAACACAGCACAATTGCGTCTTTTCCAAGAGTAATCCTCATAGATTGTCCTTTAGGAGTGTTAATTTCTCCCTGCTTTCGTTCAATCGAAAGAGCTAGTTTATTGTGGTTTGAATGTAAAGGAACTGTTTCCGAAGGCCAATTCATCTACATGCAAATGAAGCAATTGACTAAGAATATATTCTTCTAGTTGATAAAGGGTTTTTATTGCCGTCATTGTAGATACTAAAATAATTTTGGGCACAAGCCCTGAGACGTGAGGCACCAGACATTTTACCTTAGCCATAAAAAAACAAATGCCGTCTACAGAAACAGACAAACGAAAGGTTAGAAAATTTCAAGTCCCTTCATCAATTATACTGTTGACATTTACGCCATGAGGTTTCAATACGAAACGTTTATCCTCCACTTAAGAAAAAGGGTTAGAAAAATTATTTATACAGCATCCACTGCTAAAGAAGCACAGACTGCTTAATGGAGGCCTGTTGTCTGTTCGAATAAATGGGTTTCACAAGAGTGACCCCTGCGGAAAGCATGCTTAATGAACAAAAAGTACTTTCGTAGCGTCCTGTATTTCGCAACTATCTCGCGATATAATATGCACCAGAAGCTTGCAAGGGATGCTTGTGCACAAAATTGGCATATAATTAGAAAACTGAGAATAATTAGCTGATTAATCTGCGAGAATTACATTAATTAAATTCATATCTTACGCAGGCTGCAGAAGTAGATTGCTGAAATAAGGTGGCTGACTGGCTTGTCATTTTTAATGACTTCAACGATACCGTAAGGCCCAGGCGCCGACTTAAGAGTGAGACGATCGACAGGGGATGCAGCTCCTCCAGATGAGATAAGAATATCATCCATAACAAAGTTTAGGGAGCCGTATGTTAAATCCAATGACAACCAATGTTGCAAAAATAAAATATCAATTGAATTCAGCAGTCGTTTCTAATCGAGAGAGGATCCTGTCGTCTTTACTAATACGTATAGTATAAGGAGAATGCTGCAAATTAATTCCTTTTCAGATTTTTTTCGGTGCCATTCATTAAGAAATTTTCATGTAGTATTATCGTTGTAAAACATCTCTTGGCTGTTCAACTTCATGTTTGGTGTTTTGGTACTACGTTTTTGAGGAGGCAAAACGTAGTTTTGGGGCAATTTGACAGCACTGAATGCACATTGTTTTAGGTTTAAAGTTGCACAAACTGCATTTCATATAGTATAAATCAGCTGGCGCATTCATAACATGCACACCCATTGAAGTGCGGTCATTCAGGGCGCGATGAACAGAATGCTTATGTGCCCGTTAATAGGTCACGGCAGGTAATGCTTGCGCTGGCTCTATTCCGTATTTCGACCAATCTCTACGATGGCTGCATGAGAAAACGAAATACTATTAAGCTTCAATCACCATTACTAGTGTGCCAACTGTCACAGGTTTCGCTACCGCCATGCGCCGACACTACGCTGCACCTGAAGACGATAAAGTTGCACCGCTCTCTTGGTGCTGGTCACGCCTGAATACGCTTCAAGATCAGTCATAGCGCCTCGGCTTCTCGGTGATCAAATAATAAATGCACCTTACAATTCCCGGAGGCGCTGGGTACATCCCTCACCAAACTGGAACTCCAAAGCCGTACGCTGCCCCCTACATCAACCATGGCAGATAAGACTGCCTCAACACTTTAACAAAACTTCGTGCTTGGCTAGTTGGCGGGACACAGCTGAAACTTGGTTCAGCGCAAAAGACGAACACAAAGAAAGGAAACGACACACACGGAGCGCTACTGACAACTGATTTATTGATAAATTCAAGAAACACATTTATAGTCTTCACACGCATGCGCACAATCGGGCGGCTCCAGGCTACTTTAACAGTTTTAGATGGCTCACACTTATCTAAGCTCACATTATGTCACTGAAGAAAGCACGGGAACCAGATAAGGTAGGTAAATTTGAACATGAAAATGACAAAAGGAAAATATATGGATGGGATATGACCGAAACATTTCGAGAATCGACAGACGAAAAAGAAACGGGCCAGGATGTTACCTGACGTTATATGACGTTGTCCAAAAACATACGCTCAGCCGAGTACAAACTTATAGAAGGGTCGCTGATGCACTGGCTAGACTTTTTATGAAGATGGTTTGGTTTGGTTTATGGGGTTTAACGTCCCAAAGCGACTAAGGCTATGAGAGACGCCGTAGTGAAGGGCTCCGGAAATTTCGACCACCTGGGGTTCTTTAACGTGCACTGACATCGCACAGTACACGGGCCTCTAGAATTTCTCCTCCAAAGAAATTCCAGCCGACGCGGCCGGGATCGAACCCGCGTCTTTCGGGTCAGCAGCCGAGCACCATAACCGCTGAGCCACCGCGGCGGCTTTTTATGAATATGAAAGGCCTCCAAAATAACTCTTCATTTCGTGCTTTTACTTCTGCCTGAAACATTTGCTTCTTTGAACCGCGGCGCGCAGCTGCACCCCATTACGTGCGAAACTAGATTCGCAAGCTTATCTTGATTTATCAAATTTTGAGCATGCTCCCTTAAACGTTCATTGATGCAACGCCCTGTCTGCTAAATATAGCACTTTCCACAGGACAGGGGGATCTTGTTAACCACTCCTAAAGCACATTTGACGAAGGTTTCTTCATGTTGCTTTTTGCAACCGCGCTCACCATCACCGCAGATGCGGAAAGAGCCCGAATTTGCACTCGATTCATATGCAACACCGCATGACCTGCATGCTTGCTGCCAACAGGAACATTGCAGAGAAGGTTACAGAAGAAGAGCGTGAGAAGTGTCTCCTTGAAGGCGTAGAATGCATCTCGAAGGGCGCTTCACAAACATCCAGTCGACGCTCGAGCCGTGTTCTAGACGGAATTGTCAGTTTTTTCAAGGAACAGGACCTTCTTTTACTGCAAGCGGACAAAGATGGGGGCTTCGTCGTCTTGCGTCGAGGTGACTACCAGGAGAAAGCTTTGCAAGCCGTTGAGAAGAACTTTGTCCGAGTGAAGAAGAGTGCAGTTCGCGGTAAAACCAAATTCATGAATTACTGCAAACAGTTGAACCTGACGAAGTTAGCTAACGATATTTCGAACTGCAGAGGGAATTGCTTGAATGTTTTTTTTCACTGAAAGACCCACAAACCTGGAATTCCTGTGAGGACAATTAATAGTGAGAATGACTCTTGGCAGCAGTGCGTAAGCCGGTTTTTGTTGACAAAGCTTAAAATGATTAAGGTTGACAACCCTTTCCTAACAAAAAAGTCGCAAGATGTGTCAGGGTTCCTCCAGACTGACCACCGGGCCGTATATGCATTCTCAGTTGACGTTGAGGATCTGTTTTATTCTGTACATCAAACTGAACTGCTGGTTGCCGTGAAGGAATCTATTGAAAAGTCCGGGGAACTGTCTTTTCGGTCCTCAGCAGGTGTGTCTCTTGACGATTTTTTAAGGCTTTTAGAATTTTTATTTGAGTGTTACTTTTATCCTTTTTGACAAGCAGCCGTTTCTGCAGCGCAACGGAATTTGCATAGGGTCCTGTGTGGCTCCTATTTCATGTGATATTTTTTTAGCTTATGTTGATCGCCTTTTGCTTTTGTCGCTTTTATCGGAGGTCCGGTTTTAAAGGTTTTTAGATATGTCGATGATTTTTAATCTTTTTAAAAGCCTTTATAACTCAACCATTGAGGATTCCGTCGGCGATGTCTTAAGAGCTTTTAATGATCACGGTAAAGGCCTGACCTTTACGCATGAACTTCCCCAGAACGGTGAGATACGCTTTTTAGACCCGAGGTTGAGGTTTGGTTCGGGACACACCTGTTGGGCGTATTTCCCACGCGCGAAGAAGGAACTCTTGCCCTACGATTCGTCTCACTCTAAGACCGTTAAGAGAGCAGTAGCAATGCTCTGCCTTGAATCCGCGCTTCGGAAATCGTGTCCGCACGAGATGCACGGCAGTTTCGACCATCATGTGCGCAGGCTTTTGGCCGCAGGCTTCCCTTGCTCGGTCCTTACGGCAGTAGCCGAAACCCTCCTGAAGAAGTTTCGCCCTCGAGGAAACGTGGCTGCAACTGAACGCGCAAAGCCCAAACCTGAGGTGATGCCTTATATTCACAAGGTGTCACATAATCTCAAAAAAGTGGCCAGCAGGCACAAAGTGCCTTTTGTATTCTCCGCGCCAAATAAGTTGGCAAAGCTGTGCCCCCGCATTGCGGTGATGGTGAGCGCGGTTGCAAAAAGCAACATGAAGAAGCCTTCGTCAAATGTGCTTTAGGAGTGGTTTACGAGGTCCCCCTGTCCTGTGGAAAGTGCTATATTGGGCAGACAGGGCGTTGCATCAATGAACATTTAAGGGAGCATGCTCAAAATTTGATAAATCAAGATAAGCTCGCGAATCTACTTTCGCACGTAATGGGGTGCAGCTGCGCGCCACGGTTCAAAGAAGCAAAGGATTTAGGCAGAAGTAAAAGCACAAAATGGAGAGTTATTTTAGAGGCCTTTCATATTCATAAAAAAGTCTAGCCAGTGCATCAGCGACCCTTCCATAAGTTTGTACTCGGCTGAGCGTATGTTTTTGGACAACGTCATATAACGTCACGTAACATCCTGGCCCGTTTCTTTTTCTTCTGTCGATTCTCGAAATGTTTCGGTCATATCTCATCCATATCTGTTCCTTTTGTCATTTTCATGCTCAGATTTACCTACCTTATCTGGTTCCCGTGCTTTCTTCAGTGATATAATGTGAGCTTAGATAAGTGTGAGCCATCTAAAACTGTTAAAGTAGCCTGGAGCCGCCCGGTTCCAAAATGTAGAACCAATTATGGAAATCAAATGATGAAATTTAAATTGGCTACACTTCTGAATCGCATGATAAAGGATGCTAACATTAAGATATCAGATATATCCCCAAAATAACTTCGTTTATTGTTTGTATAATGCTGTGATGTGATTTTCTAGTTCTTCTTGCCTGTTTTGTACTTACTTTTTCAACGATGTTGCCATATCCGACTGTGTTCTCTTGCCGCACGCTTCTGTCCTGTCCCGTGTGTTGGGGGGTCAGGGCTTTTCAAGCTGTTCACACAGCTTTTCTCCTGTCCTCCTCGCAGCATCTTTTTGTTGCGGAATAAAATTTCAATTTCAAAAAAAATTGTGCGCATGCGTGTGAAGACTATAAATGTGTTTCTTGCATTTATCAATAAATAAGTTGTTAGTAGCGCTCCGTGTGTGTCGTTTCCTTTCTTTGTGTTCGTCTTTTGCACTGAACCGTTTCAACTGCCTCAACACCGGCGGCCATTTCAACCACGGTCCTTTGTTCTGGCGCCATCCGCCAGTGTGACCCTCCATCTTCAGTGGCACAGCCTACCAGGATGTTGACAACTGGCTGTCTTCGTATGATTGAGTGAGCAGCTGCAAGTAGGATGACACCACCTTACGGATGTCGCGAACCTCTGGTTTCGCAACCATGATGCAGACCTACCCACTTCATCCGTATTTAGGAACTATTTTTGCGAGCGCAATCCCCGTGCCGAGCAGCGTTTACCTGTTCGGACTCAATACACCGAAGAGACCATCACTAGTTACAATCAGGATATGATTGACCGCTGTAAACGTGTCAACTCCGCCATGACTGACGCGAACAAGATTCATCACATCCCCAAAGGCACTGCAGGCGACGGGTTTCAGATGGTCCTCGCGAAGGATCCTATCCCCCGTCAGTGTGGTCTTTAGGCTTTGCCAGAGCTATGAAAACCTTCGCACGCAGAACGCTGGGGACCTCGGCAGGACTGTGCCGCCGCCGCTCTGCCGCATTCTGTTCTCCAGCAGCTCTGTGATAAACGTGGCCACGGTTGCCTTCCGGGCGACCTCCACAACCGATCTCCTACTTTTCTTTGTGAGAGACAAAATATAGCATATTTGGGCTCGGTGTTGAGCAGTGGGCAGTAGATTTGGGCACTAGGCACGGCGGAGCACAAGGATTATGCGTATCACAAGCCCCACCTTGGTTTTCATTCAGGCGGTGCACATCATCGCAGCAAAAGCGTTCACCAGGCGAAACATGCTTCGGTTTTCCTGTTGAAGTGGCCGAGCAGCACGTACCCTGGATCAGCCACTAAATGGACAGCACCTGCGGAATAGAAAATCCGGACTTGCGCACTTGAAAACTTCCGCTTTCTGATTATCGCGAGCCGCCATCGTTACGTCATCAGTTCCGATGACTATATATATGGACCTGCCCTGCTGTGCGGTCTGTGGGCACGGCGAGAGCACAAGGTTTATGCGCCTCGCAAGCCCCTTCTTGTTTTTCATGCAGGTAATGGACAGCCGTCCTGTTCACGCTTACCATAGTGACGATGTCTGTCTTTTGCTTCTGCCGTGCCCACTGCCCATGAGCAGAACGCTTCAAGCAACTTACCGTTTTTTCGCAGACTTGCTCTGTTCTTGTGGCGATGTGGGACCTAATCCTGTCCCGAATATTACTGAAACTATGCTCAAACAATTTATTGATGAACTGAGTGAACTGAAACAAACCACACAGTCTGTGTGTCAACAACTAGGCGAAGCAAATGACAGGATAGCGTCTATCGAAAGGAAACTGGACGGACTCACTTCAACCCTCACTAATTATTCCCAGAGAGCAGATGAACTGCAGAACACTGTCGATACATTTCTCCGGAAGACTTGGAAAACTGGAGTAGGAGAAACAACCTAATTGTCCATGGCGTGAAAGAAAAAAATGTACAACACCAGGGCCTAGAAGCATATGTGTCTAAAAAAATTTTGAGTGACATACTGCAGGTGTCTATTGTATACATCAAGCGAATCCACAGAAATTTAATGCGCGCTGAAAACAAATGTTGCTCAATGATCTTAAGTTGTTGGACGGAAGGGACAAGGGTAGGATTCTTCAAAACTGCCGCAAACTGAAAAAAAAAAACAACGGAATACTGCATCTCTGAAGACTTTTCGCCACGGGTTCAGTCGATACGCAAGAAGCTTAAAGTGAACGCCCAACAGCTGAAATCGGGCTGTTTTTTGACAAGATAAACATAAACGAAAAGCTGTTCCTATGGGAAGAAACTCGTGAAGAGAGGGTACCTGTAAGTGGTGAATGACCAGTCTGTCAGGTATCTCGTAAATATGGCAGACATGCGCACATTGCGGGATTACCCAGCCAACGGCTAGATGTCTACCCCACTGCAGGCCCTCTTTCTTTTTCTTTGTTGAATATTAATGCCAAAATCGTATGGAATAAATGCGATGACCTAGACGCTCTCCTTACCACACACGACCCAGGCGTTACAATCATAACTGAAACGTGGCTGAACGAAGCAACATTCCAGACACAGAAGTAATACCCAAAACCCACGACATAGTACGGCATGATCGCAGCACAAGGGGAGTGGCGTAGCTATAGTGATAAAAAGGAATTAGATTACCGAGTTATTCCTCATAACAGAGGCATCGAAATGGTTTGTATATTGCTTCGGCTTTGTCATCTGAAAATTTTGATTGGTTCTGCGTACAGTCCCACGGATGCTGACACTTCGGTTCTTGAACGATTGCAGGATTTTATGGAAGAACACCGTGGACGTAATACTCACATAATTATGTGTGGTGACTTTAACTTGCCAAGATTTAATTTGGAACTTCTGCCGGGAGTAACGTCATGTCGACACTCCGATCTTTTGCCTTTGCATTCAACTTAAAACGGGTCGTGCAGGGGCCGACACGTACTGCATGAGGTGCAAGCTCGATTCTTGATATTAGTATATTAGCGATGTCATTGACAGACTTGGTTTCTGTATTGATACCATCCAAGTAATTTCTGACCACGAAGCAATACTCTTCAAAAGAAACATGGTACGGCCGCTTGCCTTTGAGTTAAGAACACCGTTTTTTGACATTAACAATGCCCTAGACGAAAGAATTTTAGATTTATTAGAGCAAGACTACTATCAATTCATAGAAAATTACGCGACTGGTCTCATGAATCTCAATGACCTACGGGTGCACTTAGAGACACATGAATGTATCGCAAGATACGTGCCGAAGGAATATAGAAAAATGAATTGCACTAGTTCATGGACCACGCATGAAGTGATCCAGCTTAAACGTCGCATCGAGCGCCTAGGAAGCCACACGATTGACGGTAACTGGTTGTCCTAGGCCAGGGGTCACTGCCCTATCCTCTGAGTCCGCTCTATTTTATCTGCTTGAATGCCAAATTTTTTTTCTCATCGGCTCCGTTGAACGCTTTTCTGTATTTTCATTTCTCTGATGATTCTTTATGAAAGCCAAGTTAAATTGTTCGCGCTGCTTAAACTTAGTGCGTTTCAGCTAGACATGAGATTCCTCAAGTACAGATGCGATGGTAGTTTCTCCGGACTTCGGTGGCAGCTCAGGTAGAAAGAAGATACGGGATAGGACACAGGACTAAAAAACACTGACATCCAACTGTTTATTTCACTAAACGTGCCACGTAAATATACACACCAGCAAGGGTGAAATTTGCGAAAAGGAGAAAGAGCAAAGGGGAAAACAACGCTCGTCACGATGTCACAGCATAGCACCTGGAACCTAACTCCAATCATCGAAAAATCTGAGTTCCTTCTGCGTCAATACGACCGATGGCATGCTCACACACTTATCCATCGCACGCGCTATCTTCACCGCCTTGATTATTTCCCAAACTCTCTGATCCTTACGGTTACTCTCAATCCACCATTGATTAAATGCTAGCACGCATGGCTTTCTTCGAAGCTGACGTCCACAATTTTTAGCGCAGTTTCGACAGTGCAGGCTGAGCTGACTCTGGTTTACTTCATTTGCGTTGATATTGTGTTCTCTCAATCTTTTATTATCACATCTGCCTGTCTCTTCGATATATTCCCGGCCATACGACAAAGGCGCGCGTTATACAACCCTCTCTTGATAATTGACGAAGCGGTATTTGATGATTACAACCGCAAGGGCTCTCCTTAGTTGCGAATGGGTTTGTTTTCTTGCATAAAACTGGCAATTTTAACGGCGCAGAGAACACAACTTTAATGTCCATTCTCTTCGCTGCTCCCTTCTCCGGTGCGTTAATGCTGCTCCCTTCAAGACACTCAGCAAGATTTCTATCATGCGTAGCAAGATTTCTATCATGCATGGCAAGAAAAAGATCACTTAGTACTGGAGCAATACACGATCCAAAGCAAAGTCCTCGCTTTTGCAGATAGGTACATATGTCGACGATGAAGAAGGAACGCAGACCAAAGAAAAAACAAAAAACAGACGTTTCGGCTCCCGTACGGGAGCCTTGTTCACATTGAAATGAAGCAAGCAGCTCAGTGGCATTACATATGCTTGAAAAGAGGGCACAGGGAGCGTGCGTAGATTGGGTTAAGATTTGAGGTTCCTTGTATAAGGTTCCTTGTTCCGACTGTGACTACGCATATATTGGCGAAACCGGAAACTTCGAGAGGCGGCTAAAAGAACATAGTAACGATGTACGTAACAAAAAAGTGGATTCAAATGCTATCGCCGAGCACGCAGTATATACAGGCATGACATCGACTGGGGTCGGGCACACGTGCTTTCAACGGAAAAGAAGCTACGCCCTCGCCTGCACTTGGAATGATTAATCATCCAAACTACTAGTCACACCCTCAACCGCAATGATGGAAATCATAACCCAATCTACGCACGCTCCCTGCGCCTCTTTTCAAGCATATGTAATGCCACTGAGCTGCTTGCTTCATTTCAATGTGAACAAGGCTCCCGTACGGGAGCCGAGACGTCTGTTTTTATATTTTCTTTGGTCGGCGTTCCTTCTTCATCGTCAACATGTTTGTCCCCGACCAGACGAGTTTTGGTTTGGTTTGGTTTGGTTTATGGGGTTTAACGTCCCAAAGCGACTTAGGCTATGAGAGACGCCGTAGTGAAGGGCTCCGGAAATTTCGACCATCTGGGGTTCTTTAACGTGCACTGACATCGCACAGTACACGGGCCTCTAGAATTTCTCCTCCAAAGAAATTCTAGCCGCCGCGGCCGGGATCGAACCCGCGTCTTTTGGGTCAGCAGCCGAGCACCATAACCGCTGAGCCACCGCTGAGGTTTCGTCGAACTCTCGACTTCAGGTACATATGTCCCAAGTCGCGAATGTTGATTTCGTATACATTGAGCAATTAAAAAAAGATGTCTTCAGTTACTCCAGAGCTATTCTGAAAAGAAACAGCGCTAAACAGCCAAACATGTAGATGGCTTATTGTACACACAGTAATAAAGCGTCTTGTGGTAAAGAGTAAAAAAAATCTTTCATGTCAATTCATCTTTCATGTCATCTTTCATGTCATGTCATTTGTATTCTCGTTACTACGTAACCATTCAATAACATCTGTAGAATTCTTAACTAAAAATGGGTAAATAATTTTAAGCATCGCCCGCTCCTCCTTCAGAAAAAGAGCTAAACATTTCTGCCGAGTACCTTTTTCCGAGATAATCACACGAAGCGGACAGGAATCTTTATGCGTTTTGGCACAAAAGAATACATATAGGATACGTTTATTTTTCTATCCGTGTCCTGCTTGGCGAGATTATCTAGTCTTAACTGCTTGCATGAGCTTTTTGCTTCTGCGTTTGCTTTTTTAAGGATCTTTGGTCCTCTCAGTACGGATTTAGGAAAAACAGATCAACAGAACTCGCTCTACTTCATCAAAAAGAATTCATATTAAATAATTTCGAACAGAAGATGATTGTAATTGGAGTCTTCATAGATTTCACAAAAGCATTTGATCGCATAAATCACAATATACTGTTTGATAAACTAGAATATTATAGAATAAGAGGGAAATCGCTTCAGTTAATCAAATCCTATTTGTCATGTCGCACACAGTACGTACAGATTAATCACTTTAAATCAACAGTGAGACCGGTTCAGTCCGGAGTGCCGCAAGACAGCATATTAGGTCCAGTCTTATTTAACATTTACATTAATGATATTGTTGCCCTAGACCCTACAGCGCGTTTCATAATATACGCAGACGACACGAGCATATTCATCCCTGGCAGCAATTGTGATCTTACACCGCGTGTGCAAAACATATTAAATGCGCTGGAATCCTGGTCAACTTCGAACCTGTTAGCCATTAATGTGTCGAAGTCAAAAATTGTCTTTTTTCGTCCTAAAAAAGATATCTCACCTATCAAACGACCTTTACTACAAGTCGAATAGAACTGAAATAGTACACTCATTCAGGTCATTAGGTGTAGTATTCTCTGAACACATGCAGTGGGATGAACACATTCATGATATATCATCAAAACTATCAAGAGCTATTGGTCTTGTTTACAGCCACAGGAATTTATTGCCACAAACAGTGAAAATAATTCTGTACCGCGCCTTATTCTTCTCTAACTTGAATTACTGCACACTAATATGGGCCACCACAACAAACACAAACCTACAGAAACTGTCAGTACTGGAAAAAAAGATGCTTAGAATAATATATGGGTTACCCTACGGGCACACAACCAGACATTTGTTTACCACATTCAGCATTGTAAACGTCCAGAAAATATATAATTACAGGTTAATTAAATCTTACATAACTGAACAAAAAGCCTACTTAAACACAATTACCCACTTAGCTTCCCTTCAGCATTTCCAGACTCCATACCCACAACGTCACAAACCACACTGATCTATACCTGCTACACGAACAAATTACGGACACCAAATGCTTAATTACCGTCTCCCGCTAATTTTAAACATATTTATTGACTCAAACGTTCATGTCCTTCATGTTCCATTTTCCACCGTACGAGATTTTATAATTGAAAGCATGTAATTGTAATTGTACTCATTCTTATTCATAAGCAGCACTAACAACACTTTTGGAATGAAGCCTTGCATTATGTGTTATTTTGCTTTACTATGTGTTTTAATGTTGTATTACGTGTTGTTAATTCTTTTGTTGTACTTTCCTTTTTGTTTCTGCTGCATGTGTGCAGTATGTACAGATCGCAATGTTTCTTGCTGTATGCCAGTGCCTGAAAGGTGGTGAGAACTCAGTCAAGCGTCTTCGCTTTTTTTCTCACCACCTCCATCATTTCTGTTATGATGGAAATAAACATTATTATTATTATTATTATTATTATTATTATTATTATTATTATTATTATTATTATTATTATTATTATTATTATTATTATTATTATTATTATTATTATTGTCAACAGCTTCCCGAGCCTTCCTTTGAAGCACATCATAAGGCGACACGGCAAAACCATCCTCTTTGTCTGCTTGGAGAACATTAAGTTGGTTGTTGCACAAATAGTCAGACATTCTTTTTAGCTGCACAGTCTTTCTTGAGAAGAAAGACCCCAAAAAAATAGCTGTAATCCCGTGCGTACATCAGGTATCACAGTCTGAAAAGCATCGGAAAGTGATGAGGCGTTAAACTAGTGTTCTCTGCAGCGTTAAAATGATCAGTTTTACGCAAAAAAAAACAAACCCATTCGAAACTGAGGACAGAACTTGCGGTATTAATTATAGAAACCACATCGTCTAATGTAAAGAGGGTGCTGTATATTGTGCGTCTTTTTTTCTTGTGGCCGCGAATATATCGGACAGACAGGCAGATGTGCTAACACAAGATTGAGAGAACACAACGACAACGTAAATGAAGGAAACCAGGGTAAGCTCAGCCTGCACTGCCGAAACTGCGGTAAAAACTGTGGATGCGTCGAAGAAAGCCATGCCTGCCAGCATCTTATCAATGGACTATTGATAGTAGCCATAAGGATCAGGGAGTCAGGGAGATAATCGAGGCGGTGAAGTTTGCGCGTGCGATGGATAAGTGTGTGAGCATGCCATCGGTCGTTTTGACGCAGAAGTAACTCAGATTTTTTTATAGTTGTAATTAGGTTTGTGGTGCTATTCTGTAACACCATGATGAGTATTGTTTCCCTTTGACCTTTCTCCTTTTCTCGGATTTCACTCTTGCTGGTGTATACATATACTTGCATGTTAGGTGAAATAAACAGTTGGAAGTCAGCGCTCTTTACTCTTGTGTCCTATCCCGTCCCTGCACTGCCACTGAAGTCATGTTTATTCAACTAGCCCAACAAACATCAATCGAAGTTCTTCTGCGCACAGAAGATTTAAATTTGAAGTTTTGTGTTTTCGGTGCATGAGTAAGGAGAACTAGAGGAAGAACTGAAGGCGTATAGCTTGGATAGGCCTGTGTCTTCTTTCGGGAGTCAAAACAACAAAATGCCTACATACATACAAATTACAGAAACAGAGCGCATATAGACATATGAAATAAGCAGGTAGTGGGGCACACATCTTGTATAAAGATCACGTCATAGAAGAGCAGGCTGCATGAACAAACAAAATTTCAGAATTATACAGGTTCAAAAACATAATTAAAATATTGATAAATGAAGACATTCCAATAATTAAATCCGAACAACTACTTTTTCAGCGAACAGTTAGACACAACCGAACTATAATTTAAAGTGCTTTTTATACAGTTAAGCAGAAGAGGGGCCTAATAATTTACATGTTGCACGCCGTATTTATATTTTAACTCTGCACTCTTACAGAATGGGTGACTTGTTATTGGTACATATGTAGTTCATATCTATATCTAAAATAGTATATTGAACAGCGCTAAGAATTTAGCAGCTGAGGAACAGGGGATAAGTCCGTAATCTTAAGGTCAATGTTAGCAATTTTCAAAATTGTAAAGGTCCCGTTGCGCAACTCAATTAAACTGGTCTAATTGTATTAGTAGGCAAAGAAGCAGTGTAAAAATCGTCATAAACCGATGCCTAATGCAAAATTTTCTTAGCCAAAGAGATTTCAAATTACTGAGTTTATATGGGTACCCGAAAACTGTATTTAGTTCTGTAAATAACTGATTCATATGCGTGTTTCATGGCAAATCGCTTTAAATCACACAGGTAAACACTATTGACTACTTGTTCTATTCTGATATTTTTAAGCAGTGTTGTTTTGTCTCCGTTCATAGTCGTAGTAGTATTACCAAGCTCTGAATGGCCTTCTACTTTATACAGACGTCTCTTTATCGGAGTGATCTTGGACGCGTCCTCTTGGAATTTCTAGGATGAGGCTGCTGTTTCCTTCGGAGGAGTCAAATCTCTGTTTGCCTTGTCAGTGCCGGCGTTCATCTTTATGTCATGATCACAAATGATAAAATACAGGACGCCGAAAAGAACATTTAACAACCGGCCGGTAGTATTTCAGTTCCTGGCAAATGAAGCTGGTCGCAGCCGCATTGGGCAGAATGGCCTCGTAGCTCTACCGTGCGTAAAAAAACCTTTACGAATACAGCGTGATAAGTAACCACGTCCGGTCACAGTCAGAATAATGTGGAGGAACTGGAGCCAGGACAGCGACAAGGATGACCAAAAAGACAGCTTGCAGGCCCACCTGCAACGAAGTAACAAGTTCTGTGAAAATCAAGCGTACGGCTGCAAATCCCTCACCTGCTGAAACAGCTCTTGCCCACAAGACTGGCGTTTTTCATACTGAGAACTGAACTGAAAATTCTAGCTTAGCGCTAATTTTTTACTAATTCCCCAAATCAGTGAGATCGAAATCAGCTGTTGAAGAAGCTGAAGGTTACGCGCATGATCTGCCGGAAATGAGCGCTCCTGGATGCTGAGGCACCCGGGCAAATTGAAATCTGCGCCGTCACTCTCGAATACCTTCTGTCCCCTGTCACACAGAGTTTGCTGGAAGATGTGAACGTGAGAGCGCCTGCGGTTTCGCCAATAAGTGTTCCTCTGTTATATATACTTTGTTTTAGCGCTCCACTGTATCAAAAAATGAAAGGTGCAACCTCTGCACGGAATTTAAACCAATTTTTGAATTAAATCTCGAGTAAAGACAATCTTTCTTTAGCGGAACAACTCCAGGCATCCATCCAAACTCGACCCATCCATTATCACTAGTTCCGCAGAGTGTAGAAGAGTGATGCTGGGTGGTTCATGTTTTTGGGTGAGTTGGTTTATCTTGTCAAATACAGCTTAATGCAATAACTGCCAGAACGAAAAAAAAAAGACAGAGGGACAAGAACAATCACAGGCGCTGTTAGGTGACCCCGATCAACCTTTCTATTTATTCACTGCAGAGGCATTGCAGTGGAGAGCGGGGGAGTGTGGTTTACGCTAGAAATAAACACTCCTGGAGTCGCAGTATCCCCGTTCGCTGCACACGTTCCCTAGCAGCTAAGCAGACACGCGCCTCGTTTGGGGCTTGCAATGTTGTTGCGCTGCCGCCGCCACTCACTCGTTCGCGCTCCGCTGCAAGGGGCGAGAGCGCCCTCTTTGCCAGGCTGTATATACTCGCGTGTCGCAGCAACGAACAGCAACTCGCGAGCTGAATTTCTATGCCGTGCTTTGCGGGCGGGGAAAAATCAGCACCGAGTACACAAAAATGAAACCGGAAAAAAAAACAAGCGAACGCGCGTTGTCGTCGCGTCGTTGCGGTAGTGTAGCGATCCGCTGCCTTCTCTCCTTCCGCTTCTCCTTCCCGGACTGTCGTCATAATCAGAGCTCGCCCCCGTCTCCTCGCTCCCCGTGCTTTCCTTTAATTAACGGCCGCTGCCGACGCGGGGAAATTCATTAGGGCGCGCGAGTTCCCGTCAGGTTTGGACGGCCATAAAAGCCCGCCGCTGGTCCGCTCGACAGCGACCAAACAGGCCGCGGGACAGGACTCATAGACAGCCGCGCATAAATAAATGAAACTCACCGCGGCCCCCCCTCCGTCCCCGCCAGAACAGTGAGCAGCCATTCGAGACCGTGCTGCCCTTTCCCTCGGTCGAGACCCGACGACCTGGCCTTTTCGCGCAGGAAAAGCGCCAACAACGAGGTTTAGTGGCCGAGGTTCCTGTTGAAGTTCCACAGCAGCGCTGCCGCGGCGCAAACGCATGGACACGGTCATCGCACTGCGAACAACGGTTGCGCGATAGCGCTAAACCTATCCGCTGCGTTCAGAGCATGTGTCCTTGCGGCAACACCGCACGCACAGGCGGTGGAGGAGTCTTTACGAACTAATTTAGGCGTAGTGCACTGAGGACACAGACAGGGTTGGACCAAACGCGACACGATTTTCCAAATCATCGCTTTTTTATTGACCTCACGAGTGAATAAAGAAATGTATAACAGAATTTGGTATCTTTCGGGAACCGTGCACTCTATGCACTTTTAATGCGTAACAATAATTAAAGGTATATATATATATATATATAGCACAATAAGGTAAACGTACTTTGTTGCTAGTTTAAAATAAGATGCGAAATTGAGAAACGCTTCGTTTATTGGGAGTCGACGTTTCGGACAGAGCCTGCCCTTTTTCAAGACTTGAAAAAGGACAGGCTCTGTTCGAAACGTCGACTCCCAATAAACGAAGCGTTCCTCAATTTCGCATCTTATATATATATATATATATATATATATATATATATATATATATATACATATATAGGTTGCGAAAGCATGGAGTACTTGACTGCTTACAAGAGTATATAGCGAAGTATAAGCTTCGTTAAAGGAAACATATTTATTCTACTCGACGTTTCGATCGGAAGGCCGATCTTCTTCAGGAGTGATTTTACATTGTTAATGCATCCCCTTTCATAGGGGTGGGTACAGAACAGGTAAGTGGGAAACACAAAGCACATAGCAGAAAAATACACATAAAAATTATTACAGGCAGCGCGACCCACACCAAAAAAAAAGGAGGGGGGGGGGGGGGGGGCGAGTGTGAGGAACAGGCAGAAAATACAACGTCCAGATGCGGCCTCTGCTTTGTTAAGCAAAACAGGCTTGCTTGTTGACAGGCGTGTCCCACTCGGAGATGCTCGGCAGGTGCGTGGTGGTAGTGGTTTATTTAAAAAAAATAAAAAATAACAAATAATAATAAAAAGTGAAGCAAAAGAGTGTTGCCGGCCGCGGCAATTGCTATCCAATATCTTAAGCACCCGAGCTGCAGCCGGCGGAAATGAAAGGGAAAGGGAGAGGATAGTGAGGAGAAGTATAGACGGGAGCGACAGCAAGAAAGGACAGGGGAGAGCTTTGTACACTATTTACAAAATACAAAAGTAATCAAGTTCGCGCCGCTCGCGCGCTAATGTCCAAGCATTGTCCGAAAACAAGTGCGCGCGAGCGGCCACTGCGCACAATCACAAAAGATGTAAACTCTATGTACATAGCCGCGCGCACACACAGCGTCCTGTCACGGACTAATCGCGCGCGCGACACACTGCACTAGCGGACGGGGTGGGGCGCCCGGCCGCGTATACCGTCCGAGATAGCACCAACGGAGCGTTCCTGTCACGCGTGCACTACCTGGCGAAGAGCAAGCGGGAAGTCAAGCCTGCCTGCTCGATGAACACACAGAGGCTCACCATTGTTCTGTCGCGGGTGCGCGCACTGCCGCGCGGCCACAGGAGCGCTTCGAGACTGTCCGGGATGATTCCCAGCACCCTGTAGACCGCGAGCATCTCGCGACGCGGCACTGCAGAAGCGGTACAGCGAAGGAGCATGTGCTCCAATGTCTCCACTGCGCCGCAGTCAGCGCACGCGTCGCTCGACGAAAGTCCGTGGCGCACCCGTCTTACCCCGGGCCACACGCAGCCGACGCGCACTCGGATGATCATCGCCCGCTGGAGGCGCGACAGTGAGCGCGCGCCGACGAGAGAAATGCGCTCTCCTCGCGCGATGCGAGGGTCCGGGTGTTGCTGACGGAGGTGGTCGTGGATCACCGCACGCACGTCTTCCAGGGCGAGCGGTTCGTCGCTGGGAGGAAGCTGATGTGCGGCGGTGGCGAGCTCGTCGGCTTGCTCGTTGCCGCGGATGCCGCAGTGACCGGGCACCCACTGCACGCGAATACTGCATCTGCGCTCCGCGAGGCGCTCAATGCGCTCGCGTAACGCGCACAGCAACGGGGTGCCACGGCCGGGAGCCTGCAGGCGGCTGAGGGCGGCACGGGAATCACACAGCAGAGCACACCTGGGTGGCGGCGGAGTAAGGGTGAGCACCAGGTCCAAGCCCAGGCGAAGACCCAGTAGCTCCGCCGTGGTCGAAGAGCCCAGGTAAACCACTCTTTGCTGGCGGTGCAGCTGCAGGGCGGGGATGGTGGCCGCTGCAGCGAGCGAGCAGTTTTCGCTCACCACGGAGCCGTCAGTGAACACAAGCAGATGGTCGCGCAGTTGCTCGTAGATGACGGCTCCGGCTAGCTGATGCACCGCACATAGTGGTGTGCTGCGTTTTCCCGCGATGCCGACGATCTCTCGCTGTACCTCCGTCGTGAGGGGCCAGGGGGAGCAGAGGCCGTAGGGGGGCGTGGCGCGCGTCAGCTGGTCATATTCCTGCAGTGCCGCGCCCATTCTTGAGCGCGGGTATTGACGAAGGCGCTGCAGGAGTTCCCCGCCGTCCGGTGCGCGGTGAAGGCGGTCGATGTGGTGCAGCGAGCGCTGCGTGGCCTGCAGCTGCAGCGGCCACGCGCCCGCCTCGGCCAGTGTGGCCTCGCATTGCGAGTTGCCGGGTAGGCCGAGGCAGGTCCGCAGCGCTTTGCGATGCTGCACCTCCAGTGCCTTCCATGATGGTTTGCGCACCGTGATGAGGGGCAGCGCGTAGAGTATCGCCCCTAAGGCTGCGGCGTTGTAGAGGCGCAGCGCAGCCTGCTGAGAAATCCCCTGGCCCCGGGCGGTGAGCTTGTGCACGGCGGCTGTAGTCCTCTTCATCTGCTGGCAGGCTCTGGTCGCCGCGGGGCGAAAGGAGAGGCGCTGGTCGATATCCAGGCCGAGGTACCGCATGGAGCTCTTCCACGGCAGCGGCGTCCCAGCCAACGTCAGCGGTGCCAGGCGGGCGCATCTGCGAGCTCCGCAGGCCATGGCTGCAGACTTCTGCGCGCAAAGCGCCAGACCGAGGCCCCGCAACCGGTCGCCGATAGCGTCAAGCGAACCCTGGAGGCAGTCTCTCACGCGGGAAGCCTCGCCCGGAGGTCCCAAGCACCACAGAGCGATGTCGTCCGCGTATATGGAGATGTACACGCGGTGCCGGTTGCCTGTGGGCAGACAGCCCGGCACCGCCGACATCGCCACATTGAACAGGAACGGGGACAACACCGACCCCTGCGGCACGCCTAGATCCACCGCGCGGGGCTGAGAGAGAGCCGCTCCCACGCGCACGCGAATAGTGCGAGCGTTAAGGAACCCCTGCACATAACGCAACAGACGACCGGCCACGCCCGCCTCTTCCAGCCTCGCGAGAATTACCGCACGGTGGACGTTGTCAAACGCACTCGAGACGTCGAGCAGCAAGAGCAGTGCTACCTGCCGCGCCGCCACGGCGTGCTCGAGTGCGGAGACAACGTCCGCGATTGAATCTGCCGCGCAGCGCATCCCGCGAAACCCTGTCTGACGCTCGTCGAACAAGTCCGCCTCCGCGGCCCGCGCATGCAGGCGTTGGAGCGCCATATGCTCCATCAGCTTGCACGCCGCCGACGTTAGCGCCACTGGACGGTATCCGCTGAGCTCCGTGGGTGGGCGGCCTGGCTTCGGTATCGGGCAGACGACCGCTGTGCGCCACTCCTCAGGTAGCACCCCGCGTTCCCACACCAGGTTGAGCTGCCGCAGGAGGACTTGACGTTGCTCCGAGTCCAGGTTGCGCAGCATTTGGTAGGTAACCCCGTCCGGTCCGGGCGCTGAGCGGCGGGTGCAGTGGCGCAGCGCGTCGTTCAGTTCCGCCGCAGTGAAGAGCGCGTTGCACGGGCCGTCATCCGGGGCGGGGGAAGAGGCACTGGCGTCGAAACTGGGGCCCGATGTCGTCGCTGCACTGCTCGCGGGGCACTGTGGCGCGAATCGGTCAGCGAACTGCTCAGCCAGCTGTTGGTTTGTTTGGCTGCTCGAGATGGCGAGAGCGGCCAGGGGCTGAGGGTTCGCCTGAGGTGTAGTGATGCGCCGCAGTGTGGTGAAGAGCCGTCGCGAGCTGCGATCCTTCTCCATCGTGTTGCAGAGAGAAGCCCACTGCCGTCGATATAGCTTGTTGGAGTGACGTCTTGCCGCTGCGTCTAGCCGATTGTAGACCGTCCAGTCTTCTGGCTTGTCCGTCCGTCGCGCCCTGCGCTCCGCCTTGTCCCTTTTGTCGCGCAGATCGAGCAGCTTATTGTCGGGTGTTGGCTGACCTGCCCGCACCTCTGCGCGACGCGTGGCTGCGAGGGCGCTCCGGACAAGACTGGTGAAGTAATCGGCGCCGGACGCAGCGGCGGCGTCCACCTCTTGGTGGAAGCGGCCCCAATTCACGATAGCGTACGTACGCATGGGGCGCGCCTCTTTAGCAGTGGGCTCTATGGTGATGGAGAAGTGATCCGAGCCCCAGAGGGATGGTGCACAACGCCAGGTCGCCTCGATGCCGCTGGACGCGAACGCAACGTCGATGCAGGAGCCTGGCGATCCACGCCGTCGGAAGGTGGGCTGGCCAGTGTTGAGGGGAGTGAGTCCCAGCTGCGTTGCTGTGTCATGCAGGTCGTCGCCGCGCCGGTCGTTGCGCGCACTGCCCCACGCACAATGATGGGCATCGAAGTCACCAACTATGAGCTGGCGCGGGGCACAACACGACGCAGCACGAAAACACAGCGCGTTCCACGCCACAGCTGGGCGCACATAAACACTGGCCACTGATGTGTCAACACCCCCGACGCGCACTGTCACTGCCACGCACTCCTGAACGTCACTCGTAGATGGAGGCCCGCGATTTTCCGGGTCGATGGGCTGGGTCGCCGCAAGGGACTGATGCACATGACTCCTCCTCACACTTCGTTGGTGAATGGTAGCCGATGTAGCCGGGCAGCCGCCTTTGGGGCTCCCCATCCCGCAGCCGGACGTAAGTTTCCTGCAGCGCGATCACCTCTGGTTGTTCGGATGTTATGCGTGAGCGGAGCTCAGCGTATCGCGCTGCAAGGGAGCGGACGTTCCATTGCAGGACTGTGGGAATGCGGGGTGCTGCCCGGCGACTAGCCACGTTGTTGGCTGTTTAGTGCAGGAGGGCCTGTCGCTTCCTCACAGATGCGGCGACCCTCGGAGCCCTCTGGCAGGAGCACGCTTAGTGCTCGCAGCGCGGCCTGCAGGCGCTCGATTAAGGCATCGCGTGCGTCCAGAGGGGAACCACCGGAGATAGTGGGTGCGGGCCTCACTGGTGCGGTGCGGGAACCGGCCGGCTGCTTGGGATGCTGCCACCGCTGCTTCGGAGGCCGGAGCTGTTGAGAAGGCTGCTGCTGCTGCTTGCTGTGGCCCACAACCTGCGCATAGCTGCGCTTGCTTGGTTGCTGCTGTGCAGCCTGCGGCGCCGTTTCTTAACGTACAACCGCGCGCACGGCCCGTCGTGAGAGAGGCACCTCTGACGAAGCCAAAATTGTGGCGACATACCTCTCTCGTTGCCAGTGGGGGCATGAAGGGTCCGTGGCAGGGTGTCGGCCGCCGCAGTTTGAGCAGCGCGATTTTCCGGTGGTGCACGCTCCAGTGTCGTGTGGTCCACCGCAGCGGGCACAGCGGGCAGCAGCTCTGCAGGCCTCGGTGGCATGGCCCAGGCTGGAACAGCGGGAACACTGCAGTGGGCGCGGGCGGCAGGGCCGGACAGCGAGGCGCCGCCTATAAATGAACACATACGGTGGCGGGATCGGCGCCGCAAATCGGAGAAGCAGCGTGCTTCCCGACAGCGACGCCGACGTCACTGCCACCGCCGATTCCACTGCGGCAAGCAGCTGGTCCGCTGAGCGGCGCGCGTCCACGCCGAACACGAGCCCACTGGACTGGTTGCGAGGAGCTGGCTCCCTGGCGCACACAGCCAGGCCACGGATGACAGTCGTGGCCAGAAGCGAGCCGAAGGTAGCTGCGCAGCCGGTGTCCACCGCCACCACATTCCTCCGCGTATTAACGCGAACCGCCAGCACGCCTGGGCGCGGGCCCAGCTCCTCAGCAATCTCCCAGCCCTGCTCCCTGCTTATGGCCACGCCGCGTTCCGCTGGCCGGAACAGGACTGTCCAGTGGAGCTCCTCATGGACCGCCACAGCAGCAGCAGCTCTCTGCAGGGCAGCCTTACGCCTTCGCTGTGCTCGGGTTGAAGCCTGGCTCCAGGGGATCAGGCCGGCGGCCTCCAGGGAGCATGAGGATGCCTGGGGGGCGTGGCACTCATTGCTGTCAGGCACGCTGGCAGCGTGCGCCGCGCTCCGTCTGAGAGCCGCAGCCTCTCTTGGTCACGTGCCGGGTTTGCTGGCTTCTGCTGCGCCGCGTCAGCCGATGTCGTCACCGGCCGCTGGTCCCTCAGGGTGGGGGCTTGCGTTCCGGCAAGAGCAGGGGGAAAGCAGCCAGTACTGGCAGACCCGCTGTTGTCCGCTGTCACCTCCCTGGCTCTTTGTCCTGTGATCGCTCCCTCTGGACGCGGAGGGGGAGGTGAGACAGGTGCAGTGAGCTGCAGCGCTTCGCGCTTGGCAGCAGATTCCTCGCCCCCGCTGCCTTTGTTCCCCTCTTCTGAGTGGGTGGAACGGCGCCGCTTGCGATGGGTGCTTTGATCCATGGCGTCGTCCCCCTCTGGCTCTTCTACAGCTGCCACCACCGCTGCCGGAATTTGGCCGTCGCCGTGTGGTGGCTGCTGGACCGGGCTGGCAATGGCGGCTTCCACGTGTTCGTCCGCGCGCGTCGCCATCGCAGCAGCACGTGGCGGAAGGGCCAAGGTGCGTAGCGTTGCCTTCGCCGTCTCCGGAGTCAGGGCAGCGCGCTGTGTTGCGCGCTGCACGCACTCTATCCACCTCTCCAGCAGCGAAGATGATTCGAGAGACCGGTCGCGGCGTGCGCTCTGCGAACGAGGTCCGTCTGGCACAGTCCTAGGCTTGCGCATTCCGCGGCCGCGGGCCTCCTGGTGGGGCTCCATGGCCGGGGGCCACGTGAGGTGCTTATCCCAGGTCCAGGTCCGTTGCCTGCGGGCCGTACGTGCAGGCGATGCGGGCCCAACCCGAGTGCTGAACGGCGTAGCTAGGCCAGGCCGAAGTCGAAGGAGCGTCAAAAAACACGTCCGACTCGGTGAAAAGTCAGAACCGGTCTCGCAGGTGCGTGGCCGTGCAGCAACTCGAGGGAAGGAAAAAAATAAAAAATAAAAAATAAAAATCTGATCCTTAACAAAGAGAAACTTAGGGAAAAAAAAGGGGGGAAAAGAAAACCTTTGAAGCAGTGCTTTTTCTTCCCACCCAGCAATAATGCATCCATGCCCGGAAGTATCCGAAGGAATATGAAAAATGTAAGCTTACATTGTGAAAGAAAAAAAATAATATAATATGGCGTTCGCGGGACCACAAAGTGAGCAGACCCAGGGGGGGAAAGAAGGCAAGGCACACATGTGGCATGAAGAAAGGGGTATGACCTCAGACGACAGGGTCAGTGTTGCTTTGTTTAATTTCGTAGGCCTCTGACCTCGGAAGAGAGGTGAGGGTGCCGTAAGTTTCATTAATGCCATTTTGTACTGTGTTAAATTTAAAAATAAAATATGATTCTCGTTGCTCGCGCTCACGAGTGTTTTTGAAGCCACTCTGTAGTATTGTTACTTTAAGTTTGTCAAACTCGTGGCCTTTCTCGCGGAGGTGTTTCGAAAGGGGGAGGTTGGGGAGGGATTGGGTATGTGAGCGGTGGTTATTAAATCTGAATCGGAAGGAATTGTCTGTTTGGCCTATGTATTGCATTCGACAGTCGCCACACTCGAGCATGTAAACCACGTTGCTGGAATCGCAGTTTAGATCTTCCCGGATAGAATGCTTGAAATTTGAATGAGTGCTTTTTGCCAGTGCCGTGGTTTCCATGTGTTTGCAGACTTGGCATCGGCTTTTTTCGCATGGTGTGCAACCCACAGCTCTCGGTTTATTGACCGTCGAATGGACAACATGGTTTTGCAGATTTTTTGGTCTTCTATATGTTACTTGGGGGACCGTTGTGAAAACTTTTGAAAGTCCGTCACTCTGTTCTATGATATTAAAGTGTTTTTTCAGGATGTTGTTAATGTTCGGGAGATTATTTGTGAAGGTTAGTATGAGATTACAGCGCTGTGATGTTGGCTGAGATTCCTTAATGACATGATTAATATTGGTTGCTTCAGCCTTTTTAATGGCATCGTTGATTATAGAAGACGGGTAATGTTGTTTGTTCAGGGTGTCTCGCATGCGATTAGCATTTTCGTGAAAATCATCCGATCGTGAGCAAATTCGTTTAAATCTGATGGCCTGTGAGTATGGGATTGAAGTTTTGCAGTGGCGTGGGTGGCAGCTCTTGAAATGAAGATACTGTTGTCTGTCTGTAGGATTTTTATATACACTAGTGATTAATGTACTTCCTTCTATTCGAACCAGAACATCCAGGAAGTTAATTTCATTGGTTGAGTAGGTGTGTGTGAAAGAGATATTGGGATGGATTTTGTTGAATGAGGCGATAAAATGGATGAGTTCGTCCTCGGTTTCTGTCCAAACTATGAATATGTCATCCAGAAAGTGTTTGTAAAAAGCTGGTTTTGTTGGATATGAGGAGAGAAAGTCTGATTCAATTTTGTTCATAAATATGTTGGCGTAATTTGGAGCCATTTTTGTGCCCATAGCTGTACCGCTAGTTTGAAGATAATATGAGTTGTTGAACTCAAAGGTGTTAAGTTTAAGGACCAAATTTGCAAGTGTCTCGACGGCACTTGGACTAGGGGTGTCTAGAGTTTTGTATTCTTTATATGATCCGACCATTGCCTGAATTCCGTCGTCATGTGGGATGTTAGTGTAAAGTGATACCACGTCCAGGGTAACTAGGAAAGCGCCTGGAGGGAAAGTGACAGTGGATAATTCTTTCAGGAAGTGATTAGTGTCGCGTATGTAAGATGGATGTTTCGGAGGTATATGTTTGATGAGCGAATCGATATACTCTGAGATCGGTTCTGTTATTGTGCCAATACCAGAAACAATTGGTCTCCCTGGATGATTCTGTTTGTGTATTTTCTGCTATGTGCTTTGTGTTTCCCACTTACGTGTTCTGTACCCACCCCTATAAAAGGGGATGCATTAACGATGTAAAATCACTCCTGAAGAAGATCGGTCTTCCGATCGAAACGTCGAGTAGAATAAATATGTTTCCTTTAACGAAGCGTATGCTTCGCTATATATATATATATATATATATATATATATATATATATATATATATATATATATATATATATATATATTTAATTTTTGTGTCCTACGAATTTGCAGATTACACGTAACCGTTAGATATTGTAAACTCTAGAGTATAGGTTAAGGTACTCTTCTAGGTACCAGACCTTTAACAGAAACGTTAATCTGTAGTCTCAAAAAATGCGTCCTTCAATAAAGACACGTTTTAAAATTTTTGCATACGTGTACTAACAGCTACATGAAAACCTTCTAGATTAAAAGTATATGCAGTGGTTTACAACTTATGCGATAGAATTATTAACATTAAGAAAGGGACTGTAAACTCTAAATCTAACCTTGAAAGGAACAAAATGCCGCACACTTCAAGTTGGATCCAAACGCGGGACCTCCGCAGATCTGGTGCGATACTCTAGCACTGGAGTGGGAACATCGCACTGCGCATAGATATTGTGGTTTTTATCTTACCTGCAGACTGCTGCATTTTCATTGCATTGTGCCTAGTAAATATGCTTAGCTCTATAATTATTACTCTTAAATAAAAACAGAGTTAAGCTCACAGAATCTTTCTTTGGCTTGTTGCTCTTTATTTAACAAAACTTCTGTTTGGGCTAGATGGTGCATAGCTTATATTGAAATGAAATTTAAGCGCACACGAAAAACGCACACAAGAGGAGGATACATACAGGACAGCGCCTGTCCTGTGTGTATTATCCTCTTGTGTGCGTTTTCGTGTGCGCTTAAATTTCATTTCAATATAAGTTGCTCTTTAAGCTTGAAGATCCATAAATTTGCATCACACGTTAAGAATGCTTACAATGCATGTACAGCCCCCGTCAAAAATACACAGCCCACCGTGCACAGCTGCGCAGCGGCTGCGGGGCAGAGTAGTGGCGCCCCTGTCTCCCATGCGCGCTTGGATATAGAGGGTGAGGGTGAAAGGCTATCTTGCTCTACAGAGTCCTAGAAGGCATCTGGAACACTGTACAGCAAGCTATAGAGGGTGAGTGTGAAAAGCTGCCTTGCTCTACGGTGTTCTAGAAGGCGTCTAGAGCACTGTACTTGCTCTCAAGCGAGTGAGGAAGACAAGAGTCGCGCTGGCTGCGCTCTTTTAAGTGCGGCGTTCATGTTATTCCTTTTTTTCGTTGCGCCTATGGGGGGGAGCTTGCACCGCTGCAACACGCAGAGTTACCTTCGGAAGCTGCTTCGAAGAGGGGGTTCTCGGTGCGAGCACCAGAGCTGTAGGGGGCGCTCGAAGATAAGCCGTGGGAGTTTTTCGTGCTAGCTCCTACTATGTGTGTCCAGAATCTGCAGCGGCCAAACAGATTCAGCACGTGCTTCACCAGTGAAAAAAACGAACAAGAAAAGGCCTTAAACCCGCAAGAAGCCATTCGCTGTGCACTATTGCTTTCAGGCGCCTTTGATGTATTTGTTGCTAGTCCTTTCTTGTACCTTTCATTTCCATCCTTAGCTTCAAGCAGCAACCCTAAGCGACTGGCTCTGCTGCGCACATTGCTGCACTTTAAAAATAGTTGAGTTACAACCGACAGCTCGCTGAAACGTACAAGCGTGAAGCACCTTACTTTCACATATCCTGCAACCAGTGGCCACGTGTCATTACTACAGGATGAGAAAGCTTGTGCCATTTCTGTAGCGAAGATAAATTGCACCCAAACGATTACAAAGGAAGCAGGCCTGCGCTAAAGTCAGGCCACGCAATCTTTTTACACGCGTCGGTTTCTCGGCATGCTCCCAGGGATAATCTGCGTTGGAGTAGGCGGCACGCAGAATTTAACTATATGCGTTTCAAGGAACTGAATGCTTGAGTTTTGTAGCGAGAGCTACATTGGCTAGAGTTTCGCCATTTCGCGTACCCCCAACAGGTGCCGTTCAGCGTATGCGGGAGGAGCCGAGTGACGTCACAGCACGTAGCCGGTGCGCGCCTCGCTGCTCGCCTCGCCGCCGCTCCGACCACTTCGCTTCGCCAACTGTGCGCATGCGCGAGGAACCGAGCGGCGTCACTACGCCAACCGCCACCTCGCGAGCTGTGCGCATGCACGGCGCGCTACTGCGCATGCGCAACGAGGCTGCATCGCCCTATAAATGCAGAGTGATACAGCCGCGGGGTATAGCCGCTTGCCATGGAGCAGGAGTGTCGGGCCGCTGCCGAGTGGCGGTGGAGACTGCAGAATCTCAACTCGTCCAACCCCGAGGTTGCGGCCTGGCGGCTGGCCGCCGACAACAAGAAGAACCAATGGCGCAAAGCCAAGCGAGAGGCTCAGACGCCAGAGCAGGGAGAGGAGCGTCTGGCCAAGCGGCGGAGCCGGGATCCGGAGCGGCGTGCCCTAGCCCTCGCTAAAACGCGATGCGGCAAAGGAGGGCGACACTTTGCTGCATAAAGAAATGTCCGGTCTTTAATGTAGGCTCAATTAGACGCCAGAGGGGAGGAGAAACCAAAGCTAAACAATTATACGTAACCGGGGGGAGAAACCAAAGCTAAACTACAAGGTGTAACCAAGTTAAACCTGTACATGGTAAAACAGCGCGGAAAAAACACGAGGACGGAACAAACACGACAACACGAGCGCTGAACTTTCAACTGACGATTTATTACGCACATGTGTACATATATAGCATTCCCGCCAAACACTAAACAAAACAAAACAAAAAAACACTGCATCATCACTGAAAAATATTAACACTACATATCTACAAATGAATGCTCCAAAAAGGTGATTTCCCGGTTAGCCAGTGATAATGAGGGCTTACTAATGCATGCTGTACCCCCTTTGTCAATGTGATATGCCTCTACTATTTCCCTTACTATCTGATCCTTATGTTTGAAGATGACGGATGTCTGATGAAGCAATGGGGCGCACGTGTGCTCAGGTTGCCTGCAGTGAAGCGCCAAATTCGAACCGGCTGCCTTGTCCAAAGAATTATGGTGCTCCCTCAGGCGTTCGTTTAGACATCTCCCAGTCTGGCCAACATACCACCCACCGCAAGAAAGGGGAAACTTATAAACAACACCCTCGATGCACTCAACCCTCCTCTCTACGTGTGCTGTGGTACAACCACCACCGATCCTCCTTCCTAGTAGGGCCTCTCGCTTCCGCTGCACAGCTCGGCAAATGTTGCTTAATTACCATGGATAGTAATAACCAACTCGCCCACCTTTCTGTACTTTTAAACCTGTACCTCTCGCTACGTATACCCTGATATAGCTGAGCTAAGCCGCTGCCAGTTTTATTGCACCCATAAGCGTTTCCTTCTGTAGGTTTTAGGATGTTTTGGTATTGTGATAAACACATCTGGGCTTGTTTAAATTGAGACAAGCTGAAACAGTCGCAAATGCTGCCGTGAAGCATCACAAAAATTCACTTTTGGACCATCATGATTGCTTCGAGCTTCTCTTTACTTGTTTCCTAAAACTACACTCCAAGTTGTTCGCGTAACACGTGGCTATGAACGCTATTCTACCAGTTTCTGGTTTCTTTTAGCCAATAATGAGTTTTTTCTTGGAAGTATGGCGTTTAAGAACCCAAAGCGATTCACGCTGTGGGGGACGCCGTAGCGGAGGGCTGCATATAATTTTGACCACCTGAGGTTCTTCAACGCGCTCTGATGTTGCACAGCACACGGGCCTCTAGAATATCGCCTGCATCGAAATTCGACCTAGCCCACCGGGATCGAACCCGTGTCATTAGGCTCAGCAGCCGAGCGACATAAGCACTGAGCTACCGCGGCGGCCTGGGTGGCAGCAGAGTAAGTTGCTTAGGGTTGCTGCTTCAAGCTAAGGATGGAAATGAAAGGTTCACGAAAGGACTAGAAACAAACCCATCAAAGAACATGAAAGAAATTGAGCACAGTGCATGGCTTCTTGCCAGCCGATGTGCAGGCTTGAGGCCTTTTTTGTTCGTTTTTTTTTCAAGTGGAGTCTGTTCGGCCACTACAGTTCCTGAACACATGGTCCGCGCTAGAGCGAAGAAGTCCCACGGCTTATCTTCGTGGGCTCCCTACAGCTTCGGTTCTCGCACTGCGGGCCCCCGCAGCTTCCAAAGGATGCGTTATGCAGCTAAGCAAGCGTCCCGGTACAGGCGCCGGAAATGATGCAATAACACGAACGCGGCACTTATGGCGAATTCGAGTGGGAGAGCAGGAGCACTCGAGAGCAATTCGCAAGTGCTCTCAGACAAGCGGACGCCCTCCAGTGGGAGAGGAGGAGTACAATCACTTTCTTCTAATTGTAGAGGAGGAGGGCTTTCCTTGAGCTGAGAGCAGTCGAGAGCAGTGCCGGCTGCTCTCTCATGTAAGGAAGTCACATGGCATAAAGTGCCCTATCAGTGCTATCGTATTTTTTTTATCTGGTGTCGGCAACGCTGAAAATGGCGGATGCAAAGCGCCGGCACTCCGCGAGCTCGTCGGAATCAAGTGAATCCGGCGTGGGTCTGGCGGTAACATGGAAGGCGGTAGCGACAGCTCATTCTGCTTCCTTTTGCAGATAGCCGCTTGTACCGCCTACTACATGTTTGGGAAGCGCATGCCAGCGTTTAAAAAAGGTGGCTCGCTCACAAACACAATCGGCCCCTTAAGCGGCGCATAGCCGTGCTCGTAAAGGAGATTGAAGCACATGCAAGCCAACTGGCACACCAGCAGTGCAGCCAGCTGTGCGATCGTATGAGCGGCAACTATGGACTCAAAGACACGTGAACATTTCTTCATTGCCTGCTCGAAGCAGGAGGCATAAAAGCACAGGAAAAATGTGAACCGCATACTACACAAGCTCCTCCTACAAAATTCCGTCTTGTTATACGCCCTTAAAGCACAATACGTTACCACTACTCCACCTACCCCGCTCCCTACTTACACCGGCGGCCCTAATCCTGCACTAGATGACGACATTTCGACACGGGAAGTTAAAGCCGCCATGCAGAAACTACGCGCCACTTCGGCCCCGGGGGCAGACCAAATCAACAAAATGCTCAGGAATCTCGACGACCGCTCCGTACAGGCTATAACAGAACTCTTCAACAAGTGCTGGCAAGATGGAGCGCTACCAGCCCAATGGACGCACGCCCGCGTAACCTTTATTCCGAAAGCAGGCAAACCTCTAGATCTAAAAAACCTACGCCCAATCTCTCTCACATCCTGCCTAGGAAAACTGTTCGAACATGTGGTCCTGGAAGGCCTACAAAACTGTATGCACGACCACGACCTATCCCCCCCCCCCCCCCCCCCACGATGATTGGCTTCCGCAGTCATCTGTCCACACGGGACATTACGCTTCTGATTTAGGAAGAGGCCCTCCACCCCCAAAATTCAAAACGCACGCGAGCAATACCAGCTTTGGACCTAACCAAAGAATTGACAACCTCAACCACTCCGCCATCCTAGAAGCGCTCTCGGCACTAGAAACCAGCCCGGGCACCTTCAAATACATTTCAGCCTTTCTAAGGGACCGCATAGCAGAAATTTTATTTATTTATTTATTTAGTAAGGAACCCACAGCGCCGTGGCATTACAGTGGGGGGGGGGGGGGGGGGAATGTACAACAAAGAAGCACACATGACACCTCCGCTCGCAGGCAGAGTTACAAGCACAAAACTTTCACCATGTACATCTCACTTCAAAAGAACACATCACAATCGCATCACATCATTAAAGAACGAAAGAACGCATCATTTGATGTCACACTCACAACATCGCTCGGTAGTCTGTTCCATTCTCTAATGGTTTTCGGAAAGAAAGACATTTTAAACAATTCAGTTTTTGCCGCAAATTCGCGGACTTTAAAAACATGGTCAACATGGTTGGATCTATAAAAAGGCTCCTGCACATACCTTTCGCGTTCAACCCGAACAGTTGAATAATAAACAGCATGAAACAGCTTCAGACGCAACTTCTTTCGGCGCGTGTCAAGCAATTCCCAGTTGAGTGCATCCTTCGTACGCGATGCACTGTAACGAGCCCCGCGTGTGCCAGACACGAAACGAGAGGCAATGTTCTGCACCCTCTCCAACTTATCTTTATCTCTAGCAGTAGGCGGGTCCCAGACAGTGCACGCGTAGTCCAGAACCGACCTGACATAAGTCTTGAATAAAATGTCACGACATGACAGTGGCAAAGTGCTTGCATTTCGGCGAAGAAATCCCAAGTTTCTGCATGCTTTAGCAGAGATATAATCGACGTGACGGCGCCAGCTCAAATCAGGAGTAAAATAAACGCCTAGGTATTTAAATTCGAATACCTGTTCTAACATTGTGTTCCTAATAACATATGAATACACATCAGGGTTTTTCTTTCTTGTAAACTTCATATGGACAGTCTTGGACAAATTCAAATTCATATTCCATTTAACGCACCACTCTGAGATTCTGTTCAAATCTTCTTGGAACATTTCCGCATCTCGATCACTAGTGACAACACTATAAAGAACGCAGTCATCCGCAAATAACCGCATTTGAGATACTATTCCGTCACCAATGTCATTCACGTAGAGCAGGAACAATAGTGGTCCTAACACGGAGCCCTGGGGAACACCAGACACAACCTGCACTCTTTGGGACTCGGCGCCATTCATAACCACAAACTGCTGCCGTAAACATAGGTAATCTTTTACCCATGATACCACTTGAGGGCTAATATTGTAAAAAGACATTTTTTGAATTAGTAAAGAGTGCGTCACGGTATCAAAGGCCTTTTTAAAGTCCAAAAACACGCAGTCCACGCTAAGTCGCCTGTCCAGTGCCTCAGCCAAATCGTGCGCAAATTCAGTCAGCTGTGTAGTACACGACAGGCCCCTTCGAAAACCATGCTGACGAGGATTAAACAATGAATGTGCGTCCATATGTGCTGCTATACTGGTGAACAAAATATGTTCGAGTGTCTTGCACGCAACTGAAGTTAGAGATACCGGTCTATAATTTGATACAGTGTTGCGAGGGCCAGATTTGTAGATTGGCACAACACTTGCAATTTTCCAGTCATCTGGAAGGCAGGATTCTTCAAGCGATTTTTCAAAAATTATCTTTAAGTAGGGTGCAACCGACTCAGCACACAGTTTGTAGAATTTGTTTGGCAAGTCATCAGGACAACCAGCCTTAGCAATCTTCAGATTCTGCAACAGAGACTGTATACCGTTGATGCTGATCACAACATCATCCATAACACTCGCCACTGGCTGGAAACTCGGGGTATTCATATCAGCATGTTCGATTTCAGAGCTGAAAACAGAGCTGAAATATTTATTAAAGAACTCAGCTTTTTGTGCATCATCCTCAACAAAGGTGTCACCAGAAACAAGAGGTGGTATAGTTACAGAGTCTTTTCCATTTCTCTTTACATGTTTCCAAAATTCCGTTGGATTTTCTTTTAATTTCGTCTCCATTGAAATGCCAAACGAATTCTTTGCAGCTGCAACAGCAACTTTCATTCTTCCGGCAATTTCCTGAAGCTTGAACCAATTTTCACGCGTCGGATTTCCTTTAAATTTAACGTAAACACGTTGCCTTTTGCGCGTAATACTGCGTAGCTCCCGAGTAAACCATGGTTTGCTTTTACTCCTCCTCTTCGTTAATATCCATGCCGGAACAAAGCACTGCCTCAGTTCAAACATCTTATCCTTAAATCTAGACCATAGTTCAACCACTCCAGAGTTATCGGCATGCGTTTCAAAGATCGATCGGTACTTATTCAACTCTTCGTTTATCTCCCTTACGTTCTTTTTCATAGTTATATACTCGCCTATGTACTGTACCAGCGCTCCTTACATGTTCAACTTTCATTTCACAAAGCACAGCACTGTGATCGCTTATTCCAGGTAGCACCTGAGTGGAATTGACGAATTCAGGTTGATTTGTGAACAACAAATCTAGGATGTGATCCCCACGTGTCGGTTCCAGAACCGTTTGACGCAATGCATAAAGTTCAACCAAGTTGATCAGTTCTTGGCAGGAGCGACTCGTAAAGGACAGGAAGTGAGGTTGATGAGTCCAGTTAATGCTAGGCAGATTGAAATCACCTCCGATCACCATAAAATCTGTTTGAATTGCGTCAACTGTCCCCGCCAGCTGCGCAAACACATCAACTGATGAATCAGGCGGGCGGTAGAACGAACACACAGTTATAACTTTGTTGTTATTAAGCACCAGTTTACACCATACAGCTTCACATTCATCGGCAACATTTATTTGGTAAGAAGAAATTGAAGCATCCACAAGAATAAATACACCTCCTCCATGCAAGTGTCTGTCCTTTCTATAACATTTAAAACGATCTGGGAATACTTCACCATCTGCAATTTCATTTGCTAACCATGATTCAGTGCCAAGAATAACGGACGGCTTCACCATATCAATTAGAGCTGCAAATTCATCAACCTTGTTTTTAATGCTACGGCAGTTAATTACGAGAAAGGAAATAAGCGTTGCATTACGCCGACACCGTCACTCAACCGCTCCTACCTCCCTTGTAGCACTGGCCTTATCACCTACTATCGGTACGACCTCATTTGTATTATCATCAAACAAGTACTTCTCGCCGTTTATAATAAGAGTGTCATACCTGAGGCTGATCTTGTCGCCACTTTGTTCACGTGATTTTGCGAACTGCCATAGAAACTTTCTCTTTCTACGTACTTCCTCAGAAAAGTCCTCTGAAATACTGACATCACTTCCTTTTAATTTATAAGCCCTCTTTAAAACCTTCTGCTTGTCAGCGTATGAGGCGAAAATCGCTTTTAAAGGACGGTTGCTACCAGACTTGAATCTGCCTAACCTGTGAGCAATTTCTAGTTTTACGGATTGAACTCCTAATTTCGAATTACACACGTCAATTACGCATTCTACTGAGTCCTCATTTGACTCGTTTGGTTTTGTATCCTCGACACCAAAGAAAAGCAAATTGCAACGCCTCCTCTGGTTCTCCAGATGCTCAACCTTTGCCATTACTGAACTCAACATCCGCTGCTGATCTTCAAATCGTTTTTTCCATTCACCAACTGAACAGTTCATTTCATCAAGGCTCGCTATTCTTGACTCTATCGATGCAATACGGCTGCCGAGGTCATGCATGGCTCTCTTACTTTCAACTTGGGTCAGTTCTATTGCACTCAACTTGGCCTTAATCGTATCTTGGCCATCTAGGAGCATCTGCAGAGTTTCTGCGGTAGACGGACCTGGGTTAGGCTCAACATCACCACATAGAAGTAGCAGCAACAGATAAAAGGAAATACGACGCAATAACCGAAAACGACGACGCGAGTAACCTTTCGGTTGCGAGTGAGTTCTGAGACAAGCAAATAACACATGGGGTGGAACCGGCAAAACGAAATGCGCGCGAAAACAGTGCAAGTTTGTGTTACTAACCTGCAAAAGCAACAGGAAAAACGTGAGCGGCAGTGCTTCAGCCATGCCGGTTCCACGCCCCCCTGGTTGACTGCCAGATCTCGGTATTTGTAGTCTGTCGATAAGGGAATCACTGCACCAGTGTTCATAGACCGGTACGGCACATCTGTCGAAGTCAGCGGCGACGCACGTCGAATCGTCCCTGGCAGCAGCAGACGAAGTTGCGTTCCTTGATCCGTCGGCGCATATCCCAGACGAAAAGGGTGAACTCGTAGGCGATGAACACGAAACGGCACAACCGCAACATTCCTTCAAAGCTGAGAGGCCATGTGTCTGCAAAAGCAACAGGAAAAACGTGAGCGGCAGTGCTTCAGCCATGCCGGTTCCACGCCCCCCCTGGTTGACTGCCAGATCTCGGTATTTATAGTCTGTCGATAAGGGAATCACTGCACCAGTTATCATAGACCGGTACGGCACATCTGTCGAAGTCAGCGGCGACGCACGTCGAATCGTCCCTGGCAGCAGCAGACGAAGTTGCGTTCCTTGATCCGTCGGCGCATATCCCAGACGAAAAGGGTGAACTCGTAGGCGATGAACACGAAACGGCACAACCGCAACATTCCTTCAAAGCTGAGAGGCCATGTGTCTGCAAAAGCAACAGGAAAAACGTGAGCGGCAGTGCTTCAGCCATGCCGGTTCCACGCCCCCTATACTTCGGACCTCTCTCCTCCACAACCTTCACACTCGACAGCAGAGGCACCCCGCAAGGGTTAGTCCTCTCGCCGATGCTCTTCAACATAACACTGATTCCCATGGCCATGGCGTTAAACGCAGTACCTGATCTCTCGCACTCTTTCTATGCCGACCACATTAGACTGTAGACAACCACAGGAAATGCCGAAGCCATAGAAGAAACATCGCAGGCCGGTGCCGACCTGGTGGCAGCGCATGCTGCAACCTTCGGCCTGGCCTGCTCCCCTACCAAATTCGAGTTACGCATTCTTCGACCACCTAGATGTAGGACGGACCTAGGCCCCCGCCTCCAATAAATGTCACGTTGGGTGGCATCCCCATCCCAGAAGTGGAAAAGATCTGAATCCTATAGGCATCCTACTCCAGAGCAACGGCAAGAACACCGCCACGATAATCAAACTCACAAAAACCGTCCATTAGACCATGCGGCTCATACGACGAATTGCCAACCGACAGAGGGGCATGAGAGGTCAAAAACTCCGTCACCTAGTTCAAGCATTCGTCGTCAGCCTCATAGTATACTCTCTCCCATATCTATTCTTCACGAGAGCAGAAGAGTTGAAAATGAACGCCCTGATTCGCCAGGCGTACAAGACCGCACTCCACCTCCCTTGAAACACCTCCAACGAACGGCTGTTACTCATGGGCATACATAACAGTTTAGCCGAACGTACAGAAGCTCACCGTACGGCACAACTTGAACGCCTCTCCTCCACTCCCACAGGCCGCAGCATCATTAAGAACCTAGGTCTTAACCCAACGCTCTTCGACGTACATACCCCACCCCCGGGGCCACCCAAAAACCTTTAACAGTGCATCCACTCCCAAAAAACATGCACCCAGTCCACCACCAAGCTCGACGCGCAGCAAGAGCCCAGGAACTACACAAGCGGTATAATCAACACACGGAGGCTGTCTACGTAGATGCCGCGGCATACACCACTCAGCCGGCCTTTGCCATTAGCGCAGTCGGCCACAATCTTTCACCACTAGCAGCTGTATTGGTCCTATCGTACACCTCGCTAGAAGCCGACGAAGCTGCAATTGCTTCACTTCTTCACTTCACTTTATTCACCTTAAAGACCCCCTTCAGGGGGTATTACATAAGGGGTGGGTTAATATATTCAACAATAATAAATACATGTCATTGCACTATGATACAAGTGGTTACAGCGGATAAGAATGAAGATGGGCACGTGATGGCGGCAACATCGGCCGCGATATCCTCCACCACTGCCACACTCGTGTTTAGTGACTCAAAAACCGCTATCAGAAACTTCCCCAAAGGGCGGACGCATGCCGTCGCCCATATAATTCTCCATTCCTTTCAGCCCCCCACTAGGCCCATACAACTCATATGGGTCTTCGTGCACGCGGGCCATCCAGGCAACGAAGCCGCCCATGACACTGCTCGAGCGTACGTCAACCGAGCAGGGCAAGCCGCCGAGCCAGGGAGCGCCCGTGACCGAATGATCAAATACCACGAGATTTCACTAAACTACATCGACTCTACTGTCCTCCACCTCACAAACCACTCACTAAACTAGAACAGGTGACGTGGCGCCAGCTACAATCCCGCACCTTTCTCTCTCCCGCCCATTTAGCACTAATGCGCCCAGGGCTGTTCTCGATAGAGTGTACCCTATGTGGAGCCCCAAGAGCTGCTTTCCATCACGCACTCTACATATGCTCTGAGTTCCAGCCGCCATCAGAGTGGCAACTCACAGACCTCGAGCGATGAGAGGTCGCGGTGTTCAGCTCCGACCCAGCTGCTTTTGCAGCTGCAGGAGATGGAGATATGTGCTGCATAAGTTATCTCTCTATTCAGCCGGGCTCGGTTGGCGTGAGCCTGTAAAGCAAGCCAAAGGCTGGTTGAGTTTGGGTTCCTAAGCGCATGGGTGAACTCTCACCCGAGGCGGCCGTATTAAAATAGGGCCAATCTGTACTCCCTAAAGGTGTACGGAGCCTCGGGGCTGGCGGTGCTCGGTGTGTGGTGAGCCGCAGCCCCACCCAAAACGTTAGCAGCCTCGTCTCAGGGCTGGATTGACTGGGGTGTTGTGTCTATCACAGCACCACCGCCTGCTGTCGGCTGTCAACCGGAGGGTTGGCTACCTGGCCACAGTTGAAAGGCTGTGGCTGGAGCTGTGGAGTACTAGGGTTGCTCCCAGGCCGGCTAACACTGGGAGGGATAGCGTCCTCCTGTTACCTAGCGGGGTGTGATGGCACCGGCGATGAAAGTCCTGAGGCGTAACGCTGGGAGTAGTTGCGTACTCCTGTAATCCAGTCAAATAGGAGGCGATACTAATGCATGCCAGGACCTTGATCCTGGGAAGGGTCTGTGGTGATCCTATCCCAGGACTTAAAGCGAGAGAGTTCATACGCTGCGGCAGTCTAGGGATAGGCTGCTGCGGCTAAGTCTCCAGCAGATTCGCTGCAGGGAAATCCCCGCTGACTAAAGTCATCAAGGGTAGGGGCGTCCCTGTGTAACCCGGGCCCAAAGATCACTCGGGAGCGCTGCTGGGGTCTGTCCTCGTTTCCCCTCCGGGAAACCAGGGCCATCTCTGGGAAACGCTGAGGCCTTCGGGCGTCTCAGTAGGCTAAGAGAGCGAGGGAAAAGCGAAAGCAGAACTGGCGCTTGCGTCCTTTGAGCGTCTGTGAGTAGTACCGTCGTGAGACCGTACGGGTGTGGGATGAAGCCCACACTCGCACTGCGGGTACGTAGGCGGTAGGTCCTGCTTGCAGGGCCGGCGTCAAATCCAAGACGATAAATAAAAGTTGGTAGAATCGGGCACCCGCTTGTAGTGCGGCGCGAAGGGATTACCCGAAGTCGAGGGCGCTTCGGCGTCTGGCAGGGGTGCACATCACAGAGGTGCACCACAGGGCGTAACCACCCCGCCTTTCCGAAGTTCGTGGGTTGGACCCACACACGACCATCGGGGTGGCAGTAGTTCGTCAGTCCGCCACGCTCGATGGGAGCGCTTTCGAGCCCGAGGATGACCAAACCTAAATTGGTACAAGAGCAGTCTCTGGTGAGGGGGCGCACCAAGCACTTTGTGCAAGAGACTTGCATTTGGGAAGTGGCCTGGCCCTGGCCTAGTCTGTGTATGGCCGGGGGAGGCTGTTTTGGCAGGCCGAAAACTTCCTAACCGAAGCGCCTAACCAGCAGTTGACTGTCGCAACACTCAACAAATGTGGACTCCGTTCAAGGCAGAAACTGGTACAGTTACGCCGATTGCTTTCGGGCAATCGGCTAGACATTGTCGCTATTCAAGAAACTAAGATAGAAAGTGAAGTGGATACAGAGATAGCCCTGCGACCTTTTCTAACAGATTACAACGTCTGTGTGTCGCACTAAGTGGGTCTTTCGGCAGGGTGCTTTCTTTTCTTAAAGAAGAGTCTACCTATATCTGACTTTAAGTACCAGGTTGACATAGAAGGGCGTCTGATATGTTGTGACTTTCGACTGCATGGCGAGTCGTGGAGGGTTATCAATGTGTATGCTTCAAATAATCCGGTGCAACGAGCAGTTTTTTTCATGCCATTGCAATTCTCCTAGGATGTGATCGTTATGTCGTTTTCATGGGTGACTTAAACTGTGTGTGCGACCCACGCGATCGCACAGGTCCTAACCAAAACGCCGATAATAGCTCTGGTATATTATTGTCTATTACCGAAAACACAGGTTTAATTTTTGCCGGATTGCCATCCGCCTTCACATACATCAGAGGAGCCTCACATTCACGCCTTGATCGCATTTACGTTTCCGTAGATCTCCTTAAACAGCACATTTCATGTGATGTCAAGCCTGTTTCTTTCTGAGATCATGCTATGGTCATTGCGCGGATTGGAGAATGCGCTCGTCCCAAATTTCAGCCGCAGTGGGAACTGTGGAAGCTTAATTCCGAGCTTCTAAATGATGAGCATTTTCAGCAGCGAGTGATGACAGCTTTGGAATCTTCCTTGGTCTTGGATGTCCCATTATTTGTAGCTTGGGAGATGTTTAAGGTAGAAGTTCGTAGCATAGCTATTGAGATCGGCTCCGTGAAGTCTTATCTTAAGCATGGTGAGGAGAAACGTTTACTTCAGAGTCTTTATAATCTGCATGCGCTTGAATGTGAGGCTCCTGGCTTGTACACAGAGGAAATTGTTGCTGTTAAGTGCAACCTTCAGAAGTTTGATGCAGAACGCTATCGTGCGGCCCGTGTACGATCCCGCAGCAACCGTGATCTGCACTCTGAGGAGCCTACTAGACAGGCCTTGCTATATGAGTGTCGTCACGTGGCTGCCAAGCGAATTGCTGAGCTCTGCTGTGGTGGTGCCCTGGTCACAAGTACAGATGTCATAGTTACCGAGTTTGAAAACCACTATAGCTCTCTGTATGCTGCCACGTCTAGCACTGCTGGTGATGATCATATAGCGCGATTGGTGTCCATGATTAACCCACTCAATGAGGATGAGTGCAAGGCAATAAGTGGCTCTTTAAGCTTGGGTGAATTGCAAGATGTAATTGATCAATTGCCGCTCTTGAAAACTCCGGGGCCTGACGGCCTCTCAGGAGAATTTTACAAGGCATTTAAATCCGTTCTAGCCCCTGTCCTACTCCAAATTTTTGAGACAAGCATTGATGTTGAATTTCTGCCTCAGTCATTTACGAAAAGTCATATTGTCTTTATACCAAAAACCGAGGATAAGGAAAAACTTCGCTTTGTAGATGGCTACAGACCAATCACGCTTTTTAATGTAGATTATAAGATTTTTGCTAAAGTACTGTCAAATCGGCTGCAGCTTGCAATGTCTACTTTGATTGGGCCTCATCAAACATGTGGCTTGCGGGGACGATCAATACAATCTAACCTACATGTAGCGCGCACGGTGTTGCAGTATTGCAGTGACGCTCAAGAACAAGTAGCAATGCTGCAAATTGACCTGGCAAAGGCATTTGATCGAGTGTGCCATTCATTTCTTTTTGCACTTTTAAATCACGTCAATCTCGGTTCAATACTTTCTACTGGCATACGCCTTTGTTACAAATCCTGTACCACGCGCTTGATTGTTAATGGCTGTCTCTCGCAACCAGTCCCAATTCAGTCTTCGGTGAAACAAGGGTGCCCACTGTCTCCGCTCCTGTTCGCATTATACTTGGAGCCACTTTGCATAAGTGTTATAAACAGTAGAGTTGTCAATGGTTTCCGAATAATGGGCCACGAACTGAAGGTATTGGCTTATGCAGATGACCTTGCATTTTTTTGTACTGATAAGCCAAGCATCGATGAGGTTATTCGTTTAACGGAGAACTTTGGTTCGGTGTCAGGAAGTCGGATTAATCGCTCTAAGAGTTGCGGTCTTTGGTTTGGTAGCTGGGGTTCGACACCTGCTGAATATGCTGGTATAACATGGACATGCAGGCCACCAAAGTACCTTGGCGTCCCTCTGAGTGCCTATAAGCATAGCGCACATTATTGGAAAGACCGCGTGTCAACTCTTCAGCGCTATGCTCAAACGTTTGTCCCCCATGGCCTCTCAATTTTTGGCAGGGCGACCGCCTGTAATCTGTTTCTCGCCACTAAAATATATTATGTACTGCAAATTATGCATTGCGCAAGACTTCCTATCCAGCGTTTTCACAGGGTTTTCGCTACTTTTGTGTGGGATTCGTCTTTTTAATCCATGAGGCGTGATAACCTTTTTCGGCCTGTAAGCGCTGGCGGCCTTGGTCTAGTTCACCTGTATGTCCGACAGATAGTGTCACGTTTCATGTTTTTCCGTGACACTACACACCCAATAGTACTTTCATTCCTGCAAACAAATTTAGTTCATGTTTTACCCAACCTCACTGTGTCTTCCAATGTTTGTGACCGTCCGTGTTTGTGGGGCATAATGCAAGAGGTGTATTTGGCTGTCCCTTTCCTACTTGATCGATTTTCTCCTGAGTTCCTTTTTTTAGTGTCGAGGAAAAAGTTGTATAAGGATTTGATTAGTATGCTCTTCCCAGCGCCCATGTACCGCTCTCTGTATGTTGGTTTACCGGGGCATGACGTACTCAAAAGAGTACGTAAGATGCCGGTCTCGCCGTGTACAAAGACCTTTTTCTTTAAGTTACACACCGGTACGTTGCCCGTTAGAACATGGTTAGATAAAAAGGGCATCTTTGTGTCTACCGTTAATTGCCGCCTTTGTGATGAACCAGAAACAATTGAGCATTGTTTCATCAGTTGCAAAGATGCAGTACTCTTCTGGGATATCCTGCAAAAAACATTTAAAAAAAGAATTCATCTGACTCCACATTCTGTTCGCTATCTCACTGCGCTGCCATTTGTTGATGAACCCCTGGACATGTTCTTTCTGACTGGACTGCACAGCCTCTGGAAAACCCGCATGATGGACAGGCACTGTGAACCTGTTGTGTCTACAAAGGATCACTTCAGTCGAATGGTTGTTCATTTAAGAGACGTGTATGCCCAGACTGAGTATGAACCGGAGTGGCACTCACTATTAGTGATGTGCTCTGCATTCCCCCTTTTCTAGTGTATGCCTTTTGATTATGTATTGATTACCACTGTTTTCATAATGGCTTGTATATAGTTCATGTACATAGAACATAACATCACTGTAATAAATACCATGTTGAAGAAAAAAGAAAAAAAAGCGTGGCCTTGTGGTAGAGCATCCGGCTCGCATTCGGGAGGTGCTGGGTTCGATCCCCAGTGCCGCCGGGTACCCACCGGTTTCTTTAATGGGTACGAGATTTCCCCTGGCCTGGTGCTCGGCTCTTCTAGGGTGAAATGCTTGGGAAATGGGTCTTAGACCAAACAGTTGCCTTGACGGATGAGTGATAAGTTCCCCCGCCAAGCAACCAAAGTCCCCCTCGTGCGGCAGAAGCCCAATTTGTGGCCCCTTTTTTTGCTTCTCCCAAACGTACACTCCTAAAGAGAGCCGAGCACCAGGCCGGTGGACGTGTACGAGTTTTGAGTCGGAACTCCTCACTTTGCAGTGAAACACAAACCACCTTTGCAGGCTGAGTGCTCGAAACTAGGTTGCCCCCGAAGGGGCGCAGCGGGGTTTACGGAGCTTCCTCCAAGCGCACACCTCTGAAGAAGCCCGGCGCCGGGCCGGGGGTGGCTTGTACCCATTTTTACGGGTGGGTGTCCGGCGGTGGGTTTCGAACCAACCACCTCCCGCAGCCGAAGCGGACGCCCGGACCACTAGGCCACGACTGCGGGCTGGGCTTTGGAAGTCGCAGGACGTCACCGACTGCCGGCCGCTTCACGAGACCAAGAGACAACCCAAGAATAACCTAAGATACGGCTGATAATTGTTTCAAACATTTGCTTGTGATATATTCTATGTGGTCATGCCAGTTTGGGTCCGGGGAAAGAACGCCTAAATATTTGAAAGTTGATGAGCGCTCAATGATACCTTTATTTATGGTGTAGTGGTTTACTGGAGTTTTAATGGGTGCAGGGAAAGTAATCTGTTTGGTTTCGTCGGTGTTTATTTCCATCCACCAAACACTGCACCAAGTGCTTAACCTATCTAGATCTGTTTGCAAGGCAAAAACGTCGTAAGGATTAGCTATATCTCTATAAATGGTACAATCGTCTGCGATAAGACGAATGGAGAAGCTAATGTCTGTCGCGATGTCATTAATATAAATTAAAAACAGAAGTGGGCCTAAGACTGATCCTTCCCGTACACCTGGTCTAACATGTTTAGCTTGAGACATGATGTTACTCGTAGATACGGATTGTTGCCTGTTAGCTAAAAATTTTTCAATCCAGTTTGCAGTATTATGATCTAGTTGTAAGTTTTACACCTTATTCATGAGGCGCTTGTGGGCTACCCGATCAAGGACTTTAGAAAAGTAGATAAAAATGGCCTCAGTGTACAAGGCGCTGTGATTTATAAAATGGGAATCCGTTACGAATTCAATAATTGGGTTTGACATGAATGCCGGTACCGGAAACCATTCCATTTTCAAGTAGCAGATCATATGCGTCAAGGTGTTCCATGATGTGGGTGAAAACTGTCTGTCCCAGATATTTGCAGCACACTGACGTAAGAGAAATTGGTCGATAGGTGTTGGGATCTTTAATATTCCCAGACTTAAATATTGGTATATAATGTGCAGTTCGCCAATCATCTGGAACGCAGCTACTGCTCAGAGATTGCTGAAACAGAAGCGGTAACAATAGTGTGGACACGTGAGAGGTTAGCTTGAGGAGGAGGAGGAGGAGGATATAGAAGAGGAAAGGCAGGGAGGTTAACCGAAATAATAATCGGTTTGCTACCCTACACGGGGGGAAGGGGGTGAGGGGATAAAAAAAAAAAGAAAGAGAAAGGAGAGTAACAGAAAATTGAAGTCACTATAAAACGTCACTGTTCGTTAAAGTCACAGCCTATCGTGCAGGCCAGAAGTTCTCAAGAAGCGGAGCAGTGCCTTGCAGGCCTTCTCCGCCGACGACCGCCGCGGCCAGGGGCCGAGAATCTTCATTTCCGTGAAAGGGCGTGTATCTAGGCGCTCCAGCGCACGGCTGAGAGACTGCCTTTCGGTGGTGTAGGCAGGGCAGTCACAAAGAATGTGGGTTATGGTCTCGTCTTGCCCGCAGATGGAACATGCAGGACTATCAGCCATACCGATTAAGAATGAGTAGTGATTGGTGAACGCTACACCAAGCCAGAGGCGACACAGCAAAGTTTCTTCTCGTCGTGGTAGGCCTGATGGTAGCCGGAGCTTCAGGTCTGGGTCCAAGGATTGTAAACGGGAATTGCAAAATTGGCCGGAATTCCACGCGGCAAGCGTGATGTCCCGCGCAAGTGCGCGAAGCCTGCTCGCTGCATCCGATCTCGAAATGGGGATCGATACAAAATCGCCGTCGTCGTGCGCAGTTCGCGCGACCTCATCCGCGCGGTGATTACCTGCTATGCCGCTGTGCCCCGGTAGCCATTGGTAGATAATATCATGCCCTTTGTTGATGGCAGAGTGATGTAGCTGTCGAATTTCTGCGACCAGTTGTTCATGGGCTCCACGGCGAAGAGCAGCTTGTAAGGCTTGGAGGGCAGCTTTCGAATCGGTGAAAATAGACCACCGCTGAGGGCGCTGCTGACTGATGCATTCAATGGCGACACGAAGAGCGGTGAGTTCTGCACCCGTCGAAGAAGTGCGGTGACCTGTCCTAACTCTAATTTCTGTAGTGCTTGCGGGTATGACGACGGAGCCAGAAGAAGATATAGGGTTCACTGAGCCGTCGGTGTAAACGTGCACCCGGTTTGCATGGTGCTCATGTAAATATTCAAGGGTGACTTGTTGTAGTTCTGTCGGCGATAAGTCTATCTTCTTCCTGATGCCAGGTATCGAAAGAAGCACACGGGGATTATGCAGGCTCCAAAGTGGCGAGGACGGTCTAGAGGCAGGTGTAAACTGGGACGGCAGAATGGCGGGATGTGCGTCAATGACGTCTGTAAAGAAGTTTGGTACGTGTGCCATGAGGACCGGGGCCAGAATTTAATGGCAGCCTATCGATTGCACGAAGAGCCCCATCTGCTGTGATAGTGATACGTTTAGAATGATAAGAAATGAATGTAACGGGAAGTTGAGTGTACTCAGGGATAGGTGATTCTTCTGTAAATACTTTGCTGAAATGATTGTTTAGGTTTTCCGCGCTTTTTTCTATGGGAACCAAAATTCCTTTGCGTCTTTAAGTGTGATTGACTCACTTGTACCTTTATGATTAATAACATGCCAGAATGTTTTGGATTTCTTTTTAACAGGTTTGGAAGCGTATGATTAAAAGAAGTAATCCTTTGCCTCTTTTATACTTTTTTTGCAACTGCTTACAGTTCCTTATACCTTTGCCAATCATGGGGTGCGTTAGCCTGCGTAGCCTTTCTGTATGCCCTTTTCTTTCTTTTCAGATGGTTCGTGAACAAAACAACAGAACTTTTGTATTGATCTGAAGTTTCGGTACGCAGACTCCTTCAATTTCCTTCAACCTGTAGCGAAACATTAGCCAGTTCTCCTTTCTTCGAAGTTATGATGCAACGGGGTTTCGAAGTCAGCCAGCATCTGGCTCATTTTGTCTTGGTCCGCTCTGGCGTAGTTCAAGATGTATTTTTTGGCGGCTGTTTTTAAGCATGAAATGCTTTTAGCTCCCGTTGTCGGCAGTGTGGTGACGTCAGGCCGAGACCGAGAGCCACTCATCCAGGTTCTGAAACGAGAACATCCGGGCACCGTACGAGACATAACGAGATTTGTTGTTGTTGTTGTGACTGAGAGAAGGATGAGGAGGAAATTGCACGGGCCTGCTACTGGCTCGAGCCAAGCCACCACCGCTGCCACGTGCACATAGAGGAGAGTTAAAAGGTCAGAGGAAAGAGAAAAAGAAAAGAAAAGACGCGCGTCGCAGCAACAACTGCGTCCGCCGGAGCGGACGCTGCTCAAAAAGAAGCGGCCGAAGCCGCGCTCGCCGAAGCGAGAACAGATACTGTTGTTGTTGTTGTGACTGAGGGAAGGATGAAAAGGAAATTGCACGGGCCTGCTACTGGCTCCAGCCGAGCCACCACCGCTGCCATCGTGCAGACAGAGGAGAGTAAAGAGATCAGAGGAAAGAGAAAAAGGAAAGAAAAGACGCGCGTCGCAGCAACAACTGCGTCCGCCGGAGCGGACGCCGCTCAAAAAACAGATAAGCGGCCGAAGCCGCGCTCGCCGAAGCGAGAACAGATACTCAAGAGCTTTTTTTTTTCTTTTTTCTTTTACTCAACGAGACTCTCTAAGCCCTCCTACGGGACCGGCATACAAGCGCCGGTTGCTCTCCAAACGAGTCACAAAAAATACTGCTGCCAGTGTCTTCTCAATGTTTATCAAGATATCAGTCGCGCTGTGCATTTTATAATGCACGGAATTATAATTTCCGATTTGTAATAACGCGTGCAAAAAGCACATACATGCCACAATACACTTCGTTGTCATACGTGATCTGTTAGGGGCTTTGAGAGAAGGCCGCTTAGAGAAAGAGAACCCGCGTCTTTCGGGACAGCAGCCGAGCAACATAACCACTGAGCCACCGCGGCGGCCATTTGAGGAAAGGAAGTGCACATACCTTGCTCCCTGGGTCAGTGGACGCCTGAATCGCGCTTATAGGTACGTGGGGTGATGAGAAAGAGATGTGGGCTGCAGGCATTGACAACTTTGTGCCAAAAACGCGGCGCTGAAGACATAGGCCCTCGGCGTTCATTGTGTTCATTGGCGTTGACAACGTTTTACGCTCTGCGATAATTTTAAGGAAAGGAAGTGCGCATAACTGGCTCCCCGGGGTCAGTGGAGAAGTATACATTCTTGTCAGGCCTGCGTCTCGTCGTGTCCACGTACGCTTGTGCATCGCCCTGCATTTCATGCTTGCTCTACTCTCGGTTACGGGAGAGGCAGAGATTTTTTTTATGAGCCTGCATTGGGTGTAGACAATGTACGAATCTATGGTCGCTTGCATCTTCTGACATGTGCACTTCTGTATCATCGGGTTGATTAGTAAAGGTCAGATCCAAGATATGTTCCCCAACACGTGGGGAACATATCTTGGATTTGACCTTTACTAATCAACCCCAACACGTGGGGAACATATCTTGGATTTGACCTTTACTAATCAACCCGATGATACAGAAGTGCACATGTTAGAAGATGCAAGCGACCATAGATTCGTACACTGTCTACACCCAATGCAGGCTCATAAAAGGCGAAATTCTAGAGGCCCGTGTACTGTGCGATGTCAGTGCCCGTTAAAGAACCCCAAGTGGTCGAAATTTCCGGAGCCCTTCACTACGGCGTCTCTCATAGCCTGAGTTGCTTTGGCACGTTAGACCCCAATAAATCAAACCAAACCAAACCAAGAAGTCAAGAGTACTGCGAAAGCTGCAACAGTGAGACAGGGTTCCCCGGTGAATCTCCAAATGATGTACGCCAGTCAATAGCAGGATAGTTACATCTCCTAAAATAAGGATGTCATTTGGGAGTTTTTTAAAAACGCACTCAGAGGCCCATTGAAAAGAATAAAAAAACTGGACCAATAGTCAGGCGGTCGATAACAAACACCAGTTACGTGGTACCATTAAACCGTAACGCCATAATCAGTAGTTCAAGAGGAGCGTCAAGAGGAAACAGCGACGACTGACAGTCGCTTCTTACCGCGATCATGAGACTTCCTTCTCTCTATGTCAGTCTGTCTTTGCGAAATATTGATAAATGCCTTGGGAACGATAGTTCACTATTTGGTACATCTCCTGTCAGCCAGCTTTCCATGCCAAGAACAATATCAGCCACGCACGTGTGCATCATTGCTTTCGTCACGTCAAGCTTAGGAAGTAAAGTACGGAAATTGGCGAGGAGGGTGGATACATTGAATGCATTTTGTTGTGTTCATTTCGATCTGCTTATCACGCCGACGGGCTGTCACCATGCGTAGAGACCAGCGTAGAAACCTGTATAACTGGATGAGTTGCTGGTCGCATCGGTACAAATTGTCAAGAAACTTGAGCGTTTTGAAATGGACAGCATGGACGCACTCAGCGGCCCATTTTCATTTTTTTTTTATTTTGGCGAAGTGCCGCAGCCTTTTACGCTCTAACTGAACTTGCGATAGTCTTCTTCCAGTCATACCTTGGGCGACATATCCTTCAACTTAGGGACATTGCGATGGGCTTCATTTTTTTCTTTCAAGTTAAAAAAATTGTTGATGATGGGCCGGTGAGTGTCCGCGCGTCGTTTTCCTATACAATGTGCGCGTTGAATTTGCCTATGTCTACTTCAAGGTGAGGTGAGAGGAGCTTTCGAACGACTCGCTCTGTTTGCGTGTAGTCTTTCTTGGCAAGTTCCGGTACACCTTTAACGAGCACGTTTTTTCGGCTCATGCGATTATTTAAATCATCAACGACATTAGTCAGTTTACTATGCGTTCGCGATAACGAGCAGTTAACATCTTCAACAGTACCCGTGACAGAGTAAACATCGCCATTAATTTTCGGTACACTACTCACACTTCTTTCATCAACACCAAACCTGTCTCTTAAGTTTTTAATGCCCTTCTTTATTTCATCAAGTGAAGTTTTGGTGCCGCTGAAGTACTCATTTTCTCTTTGCAATTTGTTCAACAATGACATAACATCATTCTACTTCGCTCCAGGGTTAGCCTCGACATAACCACCGCAGAGCAAAAGAGCAGCAATACACATCAGTGCTAACGTTGTTGCAGGTTTGGGAATAACGTCGCTTAAGAAGTTATATCCCGCAATGAACCGCTGAGGTTGTCGGGTCCCACTTCGTCCCACTTCGTCGAAAGGGTACGAATGAGCCGATACGGACCCTGTACGTGCTTACATCGACACCCATAGCGCTATTCAGGTACAACAAGAACAACCACAATAGGCGTCAACGACCACATAAAATCGACTGCAGTATTGAGGACATTGATTAAGACTTCATACTAAGAAGAGTGAAAAGAAGAGGCGCTCAGCAGCTGCCCCGTGTGGTCGCAAATCCCAGGGAAGGAGAGGTGATGCAGTCCTTATACGTATAGCTGGTGTGGCGCTGTTCACGACGATAGGGTTGACGTCACTTTCCAATGGAGTTATCTCGGAGCAGCCAGCTTGCTACACTCATAACGGTCGATCGTGTGGTCGTGGACTTGAGGCTATAAGAGTGAAAAGAAGAAAGAACATTTCTCATTTCTTACTAAATGTTTAAAGGCATGCGAGCTATGAATATTATTTTTCATTTCAAATTTACATCGAGCCTTCAAGCAGTAGCGGTATAGCTTTGAGCTGTAATAATATGAGTACTGAGAAAAAAAATCTGCAGTGGTTGCATTAAAACCAACATTGCACACGTGGCGTCGACATCGTTTTTGCATATGAAATATTTTTTGTGTGTTAGAAAATCTAGTTGTGCCCCAGACAAGTTGGCAGTAGTTGAAGTGGGAATAGAAAAGAGAACTAAAGAGCAATATTTTTGTTTCAGCAGAAAGCATGCATCGGAGACGACCGATTACACCGATTACTCGAGCAAATTTAGTTAATACTAAATTCACATGAGAGTCCCATGACATATTCCCAGTGAATATCGCACCTAGACATTTGAAACTGTCAACAATGTCAACAGGATGAGAGTTGAAAACGATGTCGGCATGAAGAGAAACAGGTTTATTTTTCGGCCGGAAGACAGCTTCTTTTGTCTTATTTACGTTAATCTTCACGTAATTGGATGGGGACCATTGCTGTAGTTGGTCTACGGTGTCATTATAATCAGAGATGAGTTGATCAATGTTACTACCAGAAAAAAATATGCTGTTATCATCTGTGTATACAAGAAAGTTGGCGCTCTGATTAATGTTACCAGTGTCATTAATGTACACGCTGAATAGCAAGGGGCCCAATAGGCTGCCTTGTGGAACACCACAAAGCAGTGGCAGGACTCGTGATTGCGAGTCGTTGACTGTGACTACTTGGCATCGATGGAATAAAAATGATTTCAATAAGTGTAATCCAAACCCTGCTATACCGGAAATATCCTACTTCTGCAGCAGAACATCTTGATTCACCGGGTCGAATGCCTTATCAAAGTCGAGAAATAGCCCGACCAAAATTACCTTGCTTTGAAACTGCGTAAATATACTCGTTCTCGTTGAGCAGAGCTAATTCTGTAGACATGCTCTTCCTAAACCCAAACTAGTGTTTTGTTATTAAATTACAGTGATCAGCAAAATTTAAGAGTCTGAAGTGTATTATTTTTTCAAGAGGCTTAGAATATATAGGTAAGAGACATCGGACGGTAATTGCCCAATTCATTTCGGCTTCCGTTTTTATAAAGCACGATTACTTTAGCAATTTGCATTTTTGCCGGAAATGTCGATGCCGTTGGATATTTATTAAACATGTGCGCTAGATCTGGTACTATGAAATCTGCCACATATTTTACTAATTTTATTTGAATTTCTTCGTCATCCCTACTGCTGCTGTTCTTTAAATTTGTTATTGTTGAAATTACTTCCTGTACATTGACTGCCTCTAGAAATAAAGATTTGCCATTCCTCGTGCTGATATAATGACATGCATTGAGGATTTGCCTCGCGTACTGATATTGGTGAGAAAAAAAAATTGAAAGCATCAGCCAGTTCCGCCTCATGCAAAACTTTGCCATTAATCGTAAGTTTAGATATGCAGCTACGTTGGTTATCGCGACGCAGTAGCGTGTTTAATTTCTCCCAAAGCAACTCACTCGGCGCATTTCTATTTTCGTTCGTTGGTTCCGACACTGTTTGAAAACGGTCAAATCATCATGATTGTGGATCTTTAAAACTGTCTGTAGAGCTTGTCGTTTGCTCTCAATTGTTGATAGTTTAATTTTTCTAATCCGTTTGCGTCTTTTAAGAGGAAAATGAACAGTGCAAAATCTTTTGAAGATATCGTTAAAGAAAAACATTGTAGGCGTTTTCAGCATCATGCATGATCAGGACTTCGCGGCAGTCTACTTAAACAGCTCCTTTCTAAACGCGTTAAGAGCCGTATCAGTTACTGCCTCGTAAAGACTTTCAGCAGGCGAACAGTTTAGAGTGCAGGTAACCTGTAAACAAAAGAACACAGGAAGAGATGAGCACGAATGGAACGTGATAGGGCAAGAGATTTTATATCTTGAGATGAAAAATTTTTTATGAATATGTGTAGTACCGACTCACATTGAGTTGTTTTCAGGTTTGTTTACTATTGACGTTGTCAAACCTATAAGACAAAAGAAGTGCCAACTCCTTTATGAATGTTATAATCACCTGCGGCGATCAACTTATACTTGTTCTCTACAACAGGTGAAAGAAACCATTTTCCAAAATAAAAAAATCCTGAAATATTCCCCTTTGTCGGCCGATAACAACCGAATATATTACCTTATCTGAGAGAACACTTCCTTATCTGGAGTCACTATGCTAAATGAATCAAGCTGTTCACAGTCAGTTTTTTCCAGAGTGAGAACTGCCGTTCCACCTCCACGATGGCCAAATCATCATGACTGCGGGTGTTTAAGAACTGTTTGTAGAGCTTATCTCTTGCTCTCATTTGTTGATAGTTCGTATGTTACCCATGGCTCTGTAAAGGGCGGTTCGTAGGAATGGTAGGTGGGACTGTAAAGGACTGTAAAGGTGGGACTGTATAGGACTGTAAAGGACTGGAAGGTGGGCCTCAAAAAAAAGCCAAGCAGGTTTTTTTCCAGAGTACGCTTCTGTTTTTGTTGGTTGATAATGCGAAAAAATTTTGGAACATCATTTCTGGTCCCAAGCATAAAACAGTAGCTCTAAACGATAGCAGCGGCGCAGTCATTCCTTAATCAGAGTGCCCTCAAGTGCTCAACGACGCCTTCTCTAATGCTTTTTTACAGCAATCTTCCGTTTCTCTGCCCTCTATTTAGTCTGTGCAGAATCCACTAATGGACCCAATTGTGTTTGACAGTATTGGTATAGAAAGTCTAATTAATAATCTCAAAATTTCTTCGTCTTCTGGAATAGACGACATAAATTCTAAATTTTTAAAGAATACAAGTGTTTATTCTTCCATTTACTTGTGTGCACTGTTTTGCTATCTTTGAATTCAGGACAGCTGCCCGGGGACTGGAAGGTGGGTAAGGTGGTACCAATATTTAAGTCTGGTGATGCTCATTGTGCCCTCAATTACAGACCCATATCATTAACTAGTGCACCGTGTAAACTTTTTGAACATGTCATTTTTTCTAATCTGGTTAAATTTCTAGAAAATCATTCGTTCTTTTTCCCTCATCAGCATGGCTTTCGTCAATCATTTTCTTGCGAAACGCAACTCATTTCCTTCACCCATGATTTATTTGATGCATTAGACAAGGGACTTTTCATTGACTGCGTATTTTTAGATTTTCAGAAAGCATTTGATCTCGTTAATCACCAACTACTTTGTTTTAAGCTCGGTAAACTGAACATCGACCCAAACATTCTTTCATGGATCGAAAGTTTTTGCGTAACAGAACTCAATTCGTCACTGCAAGTAACGCTGATTCCTCCCCATGCTCTGTTACCTCCGGTGTGCCTCAAGGTTCCGTACTTGGGCCGCTATTGTTTCTAATATACATTAACGACCTGCCAATTTCTATTAACTCCACAATTAGGCTTTTCGCAGAAGATTGGGTTATTTATCGAGTAATCAAATCCGCTTCAGACTCATCCATACTGCAAAGTGACCTAAATAAGGTATCTAATTGGTTTAATAGTTGGCTCATGACACTGAATACTAACAAGTGTAAGGTCATGCGTATTTCACACCGATCTGCTAACGAGAATCTTATTCCCTACAATATTTCAGGTTCCCTCCTTGAGCAAGTGACGACATATAAATATTTAGGGGTTCATTTAACTTCTAACCTTTCATGGCAGGCACATTTCGATTATATTGTTAACAATGCTAACCGCATGCTTGACTACTTGCGTCGTAATCTTTCCATGGCTCCATCTTCTTTAAAGCTACTACTCTATAAAACCTTAGTTAGATCGAAATTAGAATACGCGTGCTCTGTGTGGGACCAGGGACATGAAACACTTACAAATCAGTTAGAGTCAGTACAGAATCGTAGCGCCCGATTTCATTTGTCCAACTTTTCCCGCACTGCTAGTGTAACTGCCATAAAAAATACTTTGAACCTTCCTAGCCTTTCCCTTCGTAGAAAACTCGCGCGAATGCTAACTTTTCCCAAGATTTACTACCACAATCATCAGCTAAAACGGGATCTTCTATCTGAACAATCATTCATATCACCTCGCAAGGATCATCGCCACAAGGTGCACATTCCATACTGCCGAAGCAATGCATATTTTAACTCGTTTATACCCAAGACGGCGAGCGATTGGAACCACCTGCCCACCTTGGTTGCAGATATTTCTGACACCTGTTTATTCAAAAATGCCGCGGAAAACTATGTGTTTGACTAGGCTGTTTTGTTACCTACTCTGATTTGTATTTTCTTCAAGCTTACGTTTTTTCCTTCTTTGCTGTATTAAATTACATTTTTCATTTACTTTTTGCTTTCATTTTGCTGCATTGTCTTTACTTTTTTATCCACTCCCCTCTGTAACGCCCCACTAGGGCCCTGAAGGTATTGTAATAAACAAACAAACAAATAAATAAATAAATATAGTACTTATTATAGCCTTTCATTCTGGAAACACTCTTGTTCTTGCTACATGTTTCACTGAAGATAATAACATAAAAGGTGAACGAAAATTTACAGACGATATCTTCTAAAGTAAATATTTTGCTACGTACAGATCTTGCATTTAGGTGTACTCATTTTAGTACGGAAGAACTAAAGCTAGAGACCGTCGTGTTGAGGTCACCTGGCATGCAATAAAGTGTGCTCATATATGTTTGCCTTCTTCGCTCATATATGTTTGCCTTCGAAGTATGCACTCAGTGCATACTTCATTTTGGCTTCAGGCGATCAAGGTCCTAGAGGCTTTTACCATGAATTGCGTTTGCCCTATCCCACATCCACACAAGAACCTTTCCATGGGCATACCATGCATATTCAAACTCGGAATCTTTCGCCCATTTTTTCGCTGCTAGAAGCAGCACGTGGTTGTGTCTGGTTAGATTTTCTTGGATGAAGATTCTCGGCTTATTGTCTTTTCGGGTTTTCTTACTCAACCACGGTTCCCTGATCGCCTGCCCTGTGAAGCGCACGATTACGCCAGATATCTTTCTGAGCGGGCAATCCGTGTGTCGAGACAATGTTCTGCTCGACACGGTAAGGAATTTCGAGCTTATCTGCAACCTCATTCAATATTGTGAGCAACTTTTCACCTTTCACAAAAGGAACACCATGGACTCCCAAATTAAGCTGCCTATTTCTAAACACAAGCTCATTTATTTCTTGTCGAGGCTGAGCTTGAACTAATTGATTCTCTTCAGCCTTGTCCTCCAGTTCATACACCTTCTTTCTGAATACTTTAATCTCATTTTCTTGCACACCGATTGTTAGTTCTTTCAGTTCTTCAGAAATGGCCGACATGTGCCTGATAGATTTTTCCAGGGTTTCTACTCGAGTTACGAGGGTTGGTAGGTATTCAAGCTTCAAATTAATAGATAGAAAGATAGCCTTTTTATATGCATCAGTCTTGCTTCCATCAGTGAAGCTACCATTCGAAGCCGAGCTCCGGCAATTTTGGCATCGCCATGTTTTCTTGGCAAAGTCAGATGTTCCTTTGAAGGACTTTTCTGCTATTGCAGCAGATTTTTCCGAAATGGTACTCCCGTGTGAACTCTGAACAAGCTACACGTCCTTCGCTCTCAAAAAAGACCACATTACAAATGCAGCAGACGTTTTACCATGTCCCGACTGCGACAAGATGTCTCTAGAACCATCACAGGGAAGTACACTTCAGGTCTTTTGCAGCGACCGCAGCACAAGGCCCATACAGTAGAAGAATATGAGTACAAACTATATGAGTAACTAACTCGACAGCAGCGTAAGTGGTGATGTTTGCAGGGTGTCGCTGCCGCTGCCAAATGACCCCTTCGCCCAGTGATTCTGATTTATATACGGTCGATGGCTCCGTCAGGCGCACTGGATGCTTGCAGCGGTGATAGCATCAGTGATTTCGTGTGAAGATAGTCGTGCAGTAGAACACGGTGACTTGAGTTGCAGGAAAAGCCAGGCAACCCGCGCTTTCCGATGGGAGCGTGCAGCGTCAGACAATCCAGGAAAGACCGCTCTCCGCTGTATCTGCAGTTTTGATAGCATTGTAAGTCGTGATGTTCGCAAGGTGCTGCCGGCGCTTTGGAACAAGCTTTCGAAGCAAGTATTAAAAGCCATTGCAGTCCCCATTTTGTGTGTAATGGTGAAGTCAGTAATGGTTATCTTCTGAAGTTCTCGATCACTTTTATTCTATAGAAACTGCCAAAATTTACTTTGATTTTCAGTGACGAAGCTACCAAGCGTCTCACTAAAGTAGCGCTATCTTGATTCATGCAACTTTGAAATCTTGATTCTTCTTGATTCATGAAACTTTGCCTGTTAATGACAGAAGTGGCAGCGCTTTTCTGCCTCCGGTAACGTTTTAGTTTATGTTTAACATCAATTATTTCTCTTGTTATCGAAGGATTTGTCCTATCTACCATCTTTTTTCTATCTGGAACAATGTTGTGCAATCAGTAGAGGCAGAGGGATTTAAATCCTACCCAAAATGCATTAACATCACCAGTATGGAGCCAAGCAGCCCCGGTAATCGGCCCAATATTACAACAAAGCGGAAAGTTGGGCAAGTTGGATAACGTTCATGATGTAAAAAATAGCGCACAGGGAACACAAGAGACGGAAAGTAAACGACGCAGACAAGCGCTAACTCGCAACTGAGGTTTATTGCTGACGCGCGCAATATAAGATAGTCACTTTAAAAACATAAAACAAAAAACCACAAACAGTCCCTCCTCGAAAGACCAAGTCAGAGGAAAAACTGATCTTCCACTGCGATGAGTGGCGCCTGATGCTTCAATTTCAATTTTTTCCTCTGACTTGGTCTTTCGAGGAGGGACTGTTTGTGGTTTTTTGTTTTATGTTTTTAAAGTGACTACCTTATATTGCGCGCGTCAGCAATAAACCTCAGTTGCGAGTTAGCGCTTGTCTGTGTCGTTTACTTTCCGTCCCTTGTGTTCCCTGTGCGCTATTTTTTACATCATGACCAATATTACAAATCGATGGTTTCACTCCGGTCCTTTGTGGGGCGGCCATTTGCCCATACATTTGCAATATTGGACCGAATAGCTGTGCTGCTTGGGAAATGATTGTAGAGCACCTTCCAAATAGGAAGTAACACAGGTATGATGATCATCAGCAGCAGCAGCAGCCTGACTACGCCCACTGCAGGGCAAAGGCCTCTCCCATGTCTCTCCAATTAACCCTCTCCTTCGCCAGTTGCGGCCGCCGTATTCCCGCATACTTCTTAATCTCATCCGCCCATCTAATTTTCGGCCGCCCCCTAATACGTTTGCCTTCTCTTGTAATCCACTCCCTTACCCTTAAGGACCATCGGTTATCTTGCCTTCGCATTCCATGCCCTGCCCAAGCCCATTTCTTCCTCTTGATTTCGACTAGGATGTCATTAACCCGCAGGCACAATATGCCATCTTCACTAATGTTTATTTCAGACATGGGATGAGTGATGGGGTATGAGTCAAGAGAAGCACCTGAAACCGAGCGCGAGAAAACAGACTGAAAGAACGAACGAGTTAAATGTTGTAGCAATAGCGTCAGGGTTAGTTATGATTCCACTCGAAGTTTTTATTTCACAAACTGTCGATTGTTAACTTGATAAATAGCGCCAAAACTTTCGCGGGTCATGTTTCATAAAGGACGGTAACGACTCCGAGAAGAAACGTGTTTTCGCGGTTCGAATTTTATCTTTGAGCGTACTGACAAGGCGCACAATATCGCCTGATAGGCAGCGCTTGCTACTACGCTTAATCTTTCTTTTCAGATGGATAATGTCTCGCGTTATCCACGGATACTCTCGGTTGACGTGTTTCCTTCTCAACGGAACGTACTGCTTTTCGCTGAAGTGAACACTTTCTTTAAAATAGGACCACATTTCACATACGTCGTTCAATGCCTCAAATGCTGGGTAACAAGATTCCAGATGAGCTAAAACAGAAATGTCATCAGCCCGCTCGTAAGTCTTTAACAAAAGTTGTAGATGGTTTGACAGTCGTATTCGAAACATGCAATGAACATTCCAGGAATAACATCTTATGATCACTAATCATTATTCTTTCCTCTTTGTTAGCCTCCACGTTTCTGCCCCATAGGTGAGTACTGGCACCATACAGCTGCTGTATACTTTTCTCTTGAGAGATATTGGTAAACTGCCATTCATGATCTGAGAGAACCTGCCATATGCGCTCCACCCTATTCTTATTCATCTAGCTATTTCCCTCTCATGATCCGGATCAGCTGTCACTACCTGCCCTAAATAGACATATTCTCTTACTACTTCCAGCACCTGGCTACCAATTGCGAACTGCTGTTCCCTTGCTAGGCTGTTGAACATTACTTTAAGATGATCTGCTAAAGCAAAATTTTTTCCAGCTACAAATCCAGAGGGTACCTTCTGCGAGCAACACGGAAGAATCCAACTGAAACTACTAGTGTATGGTCAGAAATTCCATTATCCACTTCCAAGTGTACTTTTTCAAACCGTATGGACAAGCGATTAGGTCTAACACTGAAGCAGTTGAATGAGTTCCACGTTTGGGAATAAAACAACCTGTTTTAGATTATAAGGTACTGGTATGTCCAACAGGGTATCCGCACTCGGTTCTTCATGCATTCCATGCAGTAAACGACTCGTAGTCGACAAATGGAAGATTAAAATTTCCTGCTATTATGCTCTGTCTTCGGCATTTTCCTAGCTGGTGATACCGAATTACCATAAAGTCACGGTGAACTCTCTGCGCTTTGTAAATGCCAACGATAACAACACGATTACTCTAAAAGTCGATTTCACACAAGCACTTTCATGATCAGTGCCGATGGGAGACAAAAGATGAGATGATAATCCAGATTTGACCAGCACAGCAACTCCGCTTCCTGTCTATAAGCGATCCCTACGATAGAAAGGTTCAGTAAAACGGCAAGTTAAGCGAGTTGGTACATCTTGAGAAAAAAACAGCGCAGGAAGACGGTACCACTGTACCTGAAGACGGGACAGGCGCTGTCCCGTCGTCTTCCCGTCGCCTGTCCCGTCGCCTGTCCCGTCGTCTTCTTTTCTTGTGTCCCTGTTCCTGCGCTTTTTTTTCTCAAGATAGCAAGGTTAAAACGCAACTGTCAGGCACATCAAGTAGCCGGCACGTAGCCAGGATTTATTTTCCGGTAGGGGGGGAGGGGGGGGTGGACTACTTAAGGTAATTTTTTGAATTGGCTTTAGACGGGGAGGGGTGGGGGCGAGAATTTTACTAGTACAAGCGTGAATAACGCCCAGATGGTAGCCATAGAGGCGCGTAAACCTGCAAAGCGAAATGAAGTAAAGTGCGTGTGATATGTGAGTCTTTGAGATACAGCTCTGCTTTTAATCAACAAAAAAAAGACAGATCAAATGGAGTAGCCAAGAAAAGAAACATATGAGGCACATTGCCAAGAGCAGGCAGACGGCAAACGAAAGTGCAAAATAAAATTTTTATTATTGGTTTGTTGAACTAGCTTTGAAAAAGCTCTAACTGCAGAATGATCCCCGCTCTTCTGGATCTCTCGTTTATTTCTCGATAAAGTGATGTGCCACGATCTACTCGTATTGATCTTTGGGATGCTGCCTAACGCTGTATGGCCGTGGGTACCACAAAAACAGCGTAGGGTACATGACGCTGCAGTCCTAAACGTACTGCGCCCACCGCGGAAGGGTAGAAAACATCCACATAAGCGGAGCAGAGAAGTGCCCTTGTCGGGCGGCTCGAATGATAATTGTAGAAGCGTAATTCTAAACTCGTGAAATCCTCTACCGCCAGCGGTGTTTTCTTCACTTTCTTTTTAAACAAAAATATTCTGATTGTAAAATATTTATAAACTAAACGAAGGCTCAGAGCTGGATGTCTCCTCTGCTGTCCAGTCACCTCGACCAATTACACGGTCGCGGGCATCGGCCTCGTCGGTGCTGCGCCTCATAAAATATTCTTTGAAAGAGAGGTATGGCGTAGAACTCCTTCCCTTGAAAGCGAGGCCAACATTGTCTTCTCAGTCGTTTGACCCCCGGTCCCGCGGTCAGCCCGACACAGTCACAAGTTCAGGTACACATGCACTCCCTGCATTTGCTCGTGCTTCAAGTGAGGAATGCCCATTCGGCTAAGGGCCATCGTACGATAGTTTTTTTGCGCCTTCCGCCCTGCAGGCGGATGACGGACCGCTCTGACCAGACAGCAGGCGTCTGCCCGGTCCGCTCGCCGGACCGGGCGACGGCGACCGAATTGCGGCGATCGGCCGCTTTTTACGTACGTCTCAGGCCCGATTCCACCTCCGCTTCTGCGGGGCAAGATGGCCGTCCGTCGACTGAACCCATGAGCGAGGCATAGGTGGTGGCAGCTACACCTCGAAGCATATTATATTGGTCGCATGCTGATATCGCGAGTGTTCAGAGCGACTGCGAACCTATCCGCGTGCAGCAGCGGCTAGCGACAGTTCCCCGAGTAGAGTTTTGTAATTATCGACGGTGATGGAGTTGACTGAGCGCCTCCAAACCGACGGAAGACCTATGCGCTGGCGGTGTCACCAAGTGTTTATATGGAGCTGTTTGTTGCAAGCGTTCCTAATTCCTGCGAGCATCATCACGCACAGCGGCGAGTAACAGCTGCTCATGGCGAATTTCTTGTGCGTGCATGAGCTCCCTAGCACAGTGACTAGTGTCCGCGTAGTGAAAGTGATCGCGATCGGAACGAGTGCTTTTACGTCAAGGTGGCGAAATATGCTCCTGCGAGAGCTTACTACGCACGCCGTGCTTTCCGAGTGCCGAAATGATCGTGGCGTTGTGCAGCTAGTCGCATTCGTTGCGATGGTTGCAGTGATTGTGACCGAAGCGTTCACACGACGTTGTTTCTGCTACGCATTCATTACCATTTTGATAGCGATTCGTGTGGGCACTATGCTTGAGAATTGCCGTGTGTACGACGTGACGCGAGCTTAGCTGCACGGCGGTCGGACTGTTTTCTGCTGCGACAACAGCAATGTCGAAATCCTTCTGCGCCTTGGTGCTCCATTGAAATCGTTTGGTTTGGTTATGGGGTTTAACGTCACAAAGTGACTCAGGCTATGAGAGACGCCGTAGTGAAGGGCTCCGGAAATTTCGACTACCTGGGGTTCTTTAACGTGCACTGACATCGCACAGTACACGGGCCTCTAGAATTTCTCCTCCAAAGAAATTCTAGCCACCACGGCCGGGATCGAACCAGCGTCTTTCGGGACAGCAGCCGAGCACCGTAACCGCTGAGCCACCGCGGCGGCATTGAAATTGTGATGATGGGTATGACGGTGCTCAATGGCATGATGGTCTCAGAGTATCTTTAAACTAATCTCTTTAATGACCATTTCATAAAGCATTTTTAAGGCGGAAACCTTTAATGCCTCATCTTTGTAAGCAGCAGTTGTCGACAGAAATGTCACGCTTTTCAATTGGTCGAAACGGTCGTGACGTCACAGTGCGCGAATTTCAAACGGGGCCAATTGTACTTTGGCTACTAACCATGCAACCAATTAAAGGAATCGTATAGTGATGCTCCAAGTAAGTGGGACTGAGTTTAGTTAATTGCGTACTTAACGAATTAGCCTAATTAACTTTTGTAGTCAGACCAGATAAATAAATAAAACCGAATAGGAAATTGGCCGAGCTTGGGAATCGAACCCCGGTCTCCGGAGTGCGAGACGAGCACTCTACTACTCCGCCATGCCAGCTTTTCTTTTTTTCTTTATTGCATTTTCACAACGGGTACAAAGAAGTAAAACATGTCAGTAACACTTGCATTGACACGGTAGGTTAAAATTTTTTTTTCAGTTCAACCAAGTCATCCAACACATTTAACCAAGTTGGCTGATCAGGCAGTGCCTGATACACTTCCCTCAGACGTATGACACCTTCAATGAAATGCTCGTGTGGAGATCTCACAACTACTTCTGCATTGTTGAATTGTGTCCTTGTTTTCTATAAACTATGGAGGCCAAGGAGCATAATAGTGTCATAAGGGATGTCCTGTTTTCCTACCGGTAAGAACCTGATGCCATGCGGGTGTAGCGGTAAACCTTTCTTTAAGGTTATTTGAAGCACATCCCAGAAGAAAAACGCATCCCAACAATCTAAAAACATGTGATCTATTGTTTCAGGTTTTTTACATAGAAAACAATCTGTTGACCAAGGGACAAAGAGTCCTTTATCATGCATCCATGTTTTGACCGACAGTGTTCCGGTGTGAAGTTTGAAGAAGAAAGTTTTCAAAGATGGGTAAACTGGCATTCTTTTAACCCTTTTGAGCACATCTGCTCCTGGCCTCCGCAGTTTGACAATCGGTAAATGGGTACAGGGAGAATTGATTCAATTAAATCTTTATACAGATTTTTTCTAGTGACATTGGAGAGGTACTGCATTGAAAATCGCATTTGTAACATTCTGCACGCAAGCAGAACTTCACGCAGATAACCTCTCACGGTACCACGCATGTTTTCAACAGAGCATACTAGAACTCCTGGTAGAAATCGACATAAACGAACTTGCATAACTGTGCGAAGAAAAATATCGTTCTGGTCGCGAAGAAAGATAAAGCGGGACACGTTTTGTCGCACAAATAAATGAACAAGTCCGAGACCTCCTCTCTTCACAGGCAAGAATAAGTTTGTTCGACTAGTTCTTTCCCATGTCGACGCCCAAATAAAGACAGCAAAAACCCGATGGATCCTTTGAATATTGATCCGCGAGGCGCTCAACACATTCATGACATACCATATCTTCGACATGAGGAACAGGTTACACGCAGTGGCGCGCGAGAACATTGATAGTGGTCGCCCCTGCCACCCACTGGCCTTTTCCTTTGCAATTGCCACCTTTTCATTCCAGTATGGTTCGGGGTTGCTATAAAAGTTCAGCGGTACTCCAAGATACGTCGTCGAAGTTGTGGCCCACCGAAGTCGGGAGTAACAGTCTGGCGTTTCCTCCCAGTCACCATGCCAGAATCCATAACTCTTCTCCCAATTTATTTGCGCCCCGGTGCATTTGCAAAACTTCTCAACAACAGCCGTGGCTTCACAGATACTCTTGTTTACTTGAGCAGAACACGGCGATGTCGTCAGCATAAGCTAAGATTTTTACATGCGCTGACAGTAACCTGAAGCCAGTTATACACTCAGAGTTTAGTATAGCCAGACAAAGGGGCTCCAGATAGATTGCGAACTAGAGGGGTGACACATCCCTGCCTCACTGAAGAGCGTACGTGTAGGCTTTCAGTCAGCACCCCATTAACAATGACGCGCGTTGTGCAGTTCGCGTACGCCATTCGTACGCCCTCCGTTATTACACAGCCCACATTAGCATGATCTAGCGAGCTGAACAGAACCTCATGAGATACACGGTCAAAGGCCTTTGCGAGATCTAGCTGCATCATTGCCACCCTGTCGCCTAGTGCATCGCAGCTTTCAAGCACACTTCGCGCTATGTGTATATTAGTGGCGATGCTCCGACCCTTGATACCGCAAGTTTGATGACTCCCCACTAGCATGGATATGACGCCCTGAATTCGCTTTGCTAGAATCTTCATGATTATCTTATAATCTACGTCGGTGAGGCTTATCGGGTGATAAGACCCCACCAACAGACGTTTTTCTGGCTCAGCAAACTTCGGTATGAGTACAGTGTGCGATGTTGTGAATGACAATGGCGTACGCTTTTTCTCGTACGCTTCGACAATAACTTTCAGCACAATTTGGGCAATTTCTGACTTGAAATATTTGTAAAAGGCGGCTCCTAAACCATCAGGACCGGGTGCTTTACCCAATGGCAGTTGATCTATTGCTTCCTCTAGCTCTTTAACGGTTATTGGCTGTTCAAGACGAATTCTGGCTTCATTTTCGAGCCTTGGCATAAACGGTAGAAAATCGTTATGGAAACTGCCTTCCGCCCTTCGCGTGTAACCCAGCAAGTCACTGAAATGGTCTCTGATTACGCCCTTGATAATGACGCTATCGGCCGATACCTCGTCGCCGTTTTGTATCTGACGTATTTCTTTTTGACAAGCGTATCTTTTTTCATCGCCTAATGCTCGTTTTGTTGGCGATTTTCCTGCCCACCGTTTCTCGGCGCGTGCGCGCACCACCGCTGCTCTGTACTTATCTGTGTCTATTTTTTCCAACTGCACTTTTGTAAAGCACTCAGCCAGGAACTTGTTTTAAAGAAATAAGAAACACTCCGCCATGCCAGCTCGATGGTTTGGAATGAACAAAGGCGCGTCTAGTGAATACGGTGTCTTCGTCCATTCCCATCTTCCTTCCTTCCCGTTACGGCGAGGTTTAGGTGTCCACCGAGATATGAGATACATATACATTTCCTTTCCTCAAAAAACCAATTTACCGACGAGCAAGGCGTAGAACCGAATGGGCGATGGCGTTCTATGGACTCTCTTGCAGCGTTGCAAGACGCTGTCGCGTTCCGCTCTTAGAGGCGAAGCTTAACATCTTAACCACACATCAGTGACACAAGCAGCAACACTGCGCTTAAGGCTTTCGCCTCACCACACTTTAGGTCAACAAAGTGCCCCCCTGAATTTTTCACATCACAATGTTGTCTCAGCAGGAAATGAGGCACCACTTGCGAACATTTCACCAAATGCGAGTACCATGTTTCTGTACCCTACGGACATGGATGAAGTCGCTTCCATATTAATGAATTTAAAGAACAGCAGTGTTTGCGATGCTGATGATCTACATATAAAGGCTATCAAACACGCTGTAGAAATCGTAAAAGCCCCACATGTACGAGGGTCATCCCAAAATTAAGGTCTCCAGTTCTTTTATAAATCGAAAGAGATATTTATTTTAAGCACTTTATAAACCACTGAAAAGACAGACCATTCTTCTACTTTTTCACATAATTGCCGTTGCGGTCAATGCTTTTTTGCATACGCTGGGGCAGTTTTTGTATGCCCATGTCATGCCAGCTCGCTGCCATGTCATTGAGGAAGCGTTTGACCGGCAGACTGACTTTGCCGCCAGACTGTGTTCGCTTGAATTTTCACGGCTTGAGTGAAGAGGAGTGCCGCCACTCACGTGATGCTTGTTTGGTCTCAGGTGTGAAGTGGAATGCCCAGGTTTCGTCACCCGTAACAATGGAATCCAAAAAGGTCTCCTTTTCATCTCCATAAGGCCGAAGAAATTCGCGGGAGGTGTCAACGCGCTGACGTTGATAGTCGTCTGTTAGAATTCGCGGAACCCATTTTGCCCTCACCTTCCGATATTTCAACTTTGCTGTGAAAATCCTATGAATTGTGTTTCTAGAAACGCCAGGAACCAAAATGCAGAGTTCGTCGAGTGTGGTCATCTGATCTTGCCGCATCATTTCTTCGATCTTCGCGACTGTCTCAAGAAAAACTGACGGTCTCCCGCTTCTTTCTTCGTCGTGAATTTCAGTGCGACCAGCTGTAACTCCCTGCACCACTTGCGGATGTTTTTAACATCCATTCTCGACTCTCCGCACAGTTCCGTCAACCGGCGATGAATTTCGATTGGTTGAACGCCTTTTGTGTTCAAAAATCGAAGAACAGCGCGAACTTCGCACCTGGCGGCAGCCACCAACGGGAGCTCCATTTCAAATGGCTGCCGTGCCAAGACTAACAGTCCGTTTCGCGCTGAGTCATAGCTTGTTTGGAAGACGGGGAACAATGAACACAGCAGTATGGCGAGCATCCATGCAAACAGTTTCCCTGCGGCCGCAGCCCTTTGGAGACCTTACTTTTGGGATTACCCTCGTACATGTAGAAACATGTACGCCGCATACATTGGTGTAGACAGCGTTCTGGGAGAAACACGGCGCTATAGCAATACGCGTTGCCGTTGACAATATTGCTACACAAACGCAGAATTGGAGCATAGGTCGCCATTGTGCATTGTGCATTGGGCAAATTGGTATGGACGATGAAAATGTAGACGTCGCTCATAACTGGCACCTGGGTCAGCAGGCACCTCTATCACGCTTTCAGGTACGTGGCTGTGGTGTCCGCCTGAAAAAAAAACGTGCTTTTGGACAATATTTCGTGCTTAGCAATGCTAAACTGCCAGTTGAATTTTTGGACTTCTCCGATTAAGAAATGGTAAGCATAACAAGCGTTGCAAATACAACTTGTCAGCCGTGAACAGATATCACCAGTGAGCATGGGTAGAATATATCGGTTAGATTTTTGTGCTCTGACTTCAACTTGTGCCTTGCCGAATTCAATTGTTTCCTCAGACGCATTTCGGAGTACAAACAATGTATAACTCAACTTTTAAAAAAAATTATCTGAGGGTGCATGAAATGTTTAAATTCGGGTTTTGTGCTAAAATGAGGGGAGGACCTGATTATACTGCGTCTCACAACTTGTTTCTATTGAAACGACTGCTGCGCCTAAGCATAAAAGAGGCTATGACCTAAGCCTGTAAATCATCGTGCAAGCTATCACAGATTTTCTCACGTGATAGCTGTTAGCGAAGAACTCGTGCCTTCACTTTTTTTCAAGATATGGATTGCGACACGGAACGTAACACCGTGAAGAACCACAAGCAATCACAACGCACGAACATTTTTGTAATTGAGACGATGATATGCTGACGGTTCACTTCAGTGCTAAGACAGAAGGGAGCACAGTAAAGTGCAGCTTCACGTCATGGTGTAACTGCATAAGCAACTGTTTTGAGGCCATTCGCACACTTAAAGTCTTCAAAACGATGAGCTCTTGCAAGACGGGCGTGCCACTGCATTTCGTACCGCGATATCAGAGGCCGGTCGCTTCGGTGTCCGTATTGATTGCTGCATTAATTGCCGTCGCGATAACGACGCGCCACCGGCAGCTGCACTTCACGATCTGCCCTCGCCTGCCTAGCAGCCGCCTCGTCGGAACCATTAGCGCAATTATAATTAATGTCCTCAGTTCCCGTGCCTCATCGCCTCGCATATTTATGGCCGACTTTTGGTTCCCTTTTTTCTTACTCTTGGCAGCCTAGTAGTCCCGAACATGAAAGAATAAGAAGAAAGCGACGACGCAGACTCTCTTTCTTATTGCTTCTGCTTTGCGCAGCAGCCTCGGAATTATTTCTGTGCGGCCCGAAGGGGCCCGTTTTTATGTCCGAAAAGGGCCAGTAAAAATAATTCGAGGCCGGGAAGGGAAGAGTACCTTCTTTATTGCCCCATTAAGGCCAGGGATAAGGAAAGTGGTGACACTTTTTCTGATGGCCGAAAAACCGCGCAACAAAAGCGAATAAAAATACAGGACATTACAGCCCTAGGCGAAAGCCCGGCGGACAATGACCTCCATGACAAGGAGAGCTGCGCAGGGTAGGTGCACCCCTGTGGTTTTTTGATACTCTCGCACCTTTATTTTTATTCACTTCTGCCGTGTTCGCTTAAATTGGTGCGACGCCTATCTTTATGATAGCAGTGATTATCACCTTCCGTCGTCTTTTTGCTGGAGTGCTGAGCGTGCACCTTAATCCAACGAGGCATCATGCACAAAACGACGAAGTTGCCGAAGCACCACACTTTGCGTGCACATAAGCTGCCACTGAAAAGGAACGCGCAGATTTAGTAACGGCAGCACTTAAGCACATGGAGCCTTTCTGTGAGGGCGTGCCGCAAGTCAGGATCATCACGTCCTTACAGCCAATTTATTGCGACGGGCTTGTTTGCTTTGGAAACGGAATGTCCTGCTCGCTTCAAGGTCAGAAGCAGAACATTGCCGGTCAGCCTTTCTGTTGCATGGAAAGTGTTGCAATAATGCCTGTCGAGCGAAGCACAGGCTACGCATCTGTCACAACCTCGGCATTGATGGTTCTTTATTTCTGTCAGCTTTATGATTACATAAATTAAAGGCCACTTATTGGATTGGACTGTCTACCACATTGGCACAAGCGTTCGTTTATTCAGAAGGATCTTTCGACTTATTTGGCGACTGATTTTAAACAGCCACGTTTTTTCTGTGTATATTGGTGCTGTAGTGTTGCTATTGACTTGAGCGACATTATTTACTGACTGGACGGATCCTTTATTAAGTCCGTGTTTTGGGTTTCTTGGTTTATCCTAAAATTAGAAAGAAGGAAGAGGAAAGGAAAATGGAGGGATGAAATGGAAAAAGAAGGAAGAAAAGACGAAAGGTTACGTTAAGGGGGGTGGGGGGGGGGGGGGGTCATTTAGCCAGCAGTAGGCGCTCCGGGCCATCGAGGTGGCGGAGAAATTGCAGGAGAAGGTACAGCCCCCGTCAAAAATATACAGCCCAAGGGGTTTGCTTATGAGGCCCGCAGCATGCCTCGTTACACATTCTCAGCAACCGTAATTCATCTACAGAGGAATGGCTTCGCGTCCTCTGTCCTCCCAACGTTTGGATTTTAAGATGTGGCAGAGAGCCCCGCTAAACAGCTTAAGAGCAAACCCCTTGGGCTGTATACTGCCACGTATCATGGTAATGTCTTTTCGTTCGCGCAAGGCCGCACGAAAGGGGTGTTATCATTTTTGTTTGTGACGCGAGAAGCGACCGGACTAATCTCGATTGATCACAGCCACGAAGAGCGGCATCTACGTGTTTCCAGATTACTCTAGATGATCTCGACCTGTTATCTCGAAGTTTCCTTGCCGGCTTTAAATTGAACGATGCCGCGAGCAGCGGGCATTCCTAGTTCGACGACTGACGAGCACATTTGTTGCTTACGCCGCCGTGCGGTCTGCTTGAAACTTTGCAGCACGCAATGTTTGAGTGTGTAGTTGCGCGCACCTTTCGGACATTAGTGTCACGCATGTTTTTAACCCGCCTCGAAGCGCGCACTAGTTCACGCGAACTGTTCACAAATATGCTCTTGTGTGTCGGCATGTTCGTTTTGTGGCGGCAGCGTGGAGTGGCATCCTTAAATGGGCGTCCGCAAAGAACAATGTTCCCAATGTTGCAGCGCCTGCGCACGCGCCTCTTTGAACAAGCATGCATGGACGCTCTGTCAATGAGCGAGGCCGAGTTCTTGCGCAAATGGTCGACATACTTTATCGTCCTGCGCGGCGGTCGAGTATCGGCATTTTTACTGCATTACTGACGTGCTCAGTGCTGCGTCACTGCGCATGTGCTTGACTGATCAGAGAATTAAGTTCATCTGTTTTGTTTTGTATTTTCTATGTTAAAACAGAAAAAATAAACTTCTCTTTCTACGCCGCCGTGTTATTCAGTTCTTTTGCGGGCGCAAGTCAGCCCAAATAAAGAGCTTCGTTTGCAAAGCTTGTTGCTGTTTTCCTGACTGCTGGATTGCCGTCATTACAACGCGACATCTGGTGGAGGTGCTGGGTAACCTTCCATGTTCCGGACACCCCCTACAAGTCGTGACGCCAGCCCTCTCAGTCATTCACCGCAGGACCTGAGTCCAGTCCACCGCGCAAGCCAACGTCTGATAGGTGACGCACCTGAGTTCGGGACTCTGCCGGACCCTACCCGGAAGCGAAAGCTAGTAGCAACGTCCACCATGAGCTTGCCCCAGACGACGACTCCAATCATTTTTCACCAGCCCAGGGTGCCACCAACCTTCTACGCTACGCCTGGTACCGACACGGAAGAATGGCTGGAAGAGTTCGACCGTGTGGCTATCCTCAACAACTGGGACGATGCTACTAAACTTAGGTACGTCTTCTTCGCCTTGGAGGGACCAGCAAGAATCTGGTTTGAGAATGAGGAAGCTAGCCTGACGAACTAGGAAACCTTCATGGAGAAGCTTCTCAAGACCTTCACAAACGTCGTGCGAAAGGAGAGAGCCCAGCAGCTGCTTCACTCTCGCATACAACACTCAAACGAGACCGTTGTAGTCTACACTGAGGAGATGAAGCGTCTCTTCCGGCGGGCCGCCGCAAACATGAAGGAAGAAGAGAAGGTGAAGTTACTTATGCGAGGAGTTAAAGAACAACTCTTTGCGGGCCTCGTACGGAACCCACCCAATACCGTCGCGGAATTCGTCGAAGAGGCATCCACCATGGCAAAAACACTTGATGCCAGAGCCCGCCAGTATGACCGCCAGCAGCGCTTTTTGTCAGCAAGCTGCATGGACACCGCTAACATCGATAACCTGCGGGAGGTTATACGTGAAATTGTGCGAGAGGAGTTCAGCCGATTGCTATCAACGGGACCGCAGCCGCAGCTTTCATCGCTCACAGACGCCATCCGGGATGAGGTTCAACAGGCCTTGGGTGTGACGCCGACCACCACGCAGCCTATGGAGCCCCCAGCCATGACTTACGCCGCAGCAGTGCGCCGTCCCGCACCTCGACGACGGGACCCAAGCCCCTATCGCCCTCAGGGAGCTGCGCTGGACTGCCGCCCTATCGCCCCAACCCGACCGTCCTACGAGCGTCGCACAGGGCCGAGGAAATGCGACGAGTGGAGAACGCCCGACCAGCGCCGCCCTCTATGCTTCCACTGCGGCGAAGCCGGTCACGTCCTCCAGCACTGCCCATACAGAAGACTGGACATCCGAGGGTTCTCTTACGACGCCCCACGACCCCGACCCGGCCAGCGACCAGCCGAAATCGAAGAGTTTTTGCGTCGGGAAGAATGCTCATCGACGAGCCGCTTATCACGTTCCCCGTCGCCATCGTCACCACGCTTTGTATCTCCTAACCGAGGTTACGCCGTGCGTGGACGCTCCCCCAGCCCCGAAGGTTAAACTGAATAAAGCAGCCTCTGGAGGTGAGGTTGCTTCTAAGCGCAAGGACAAAGATCCTCCACCGACGCTCAAGTCCGACGACAACTCCGACGACACCTTCGATGACAACTTCGACGACAACACCGACGACGACGCGGCCAGACTTGACGCCTTCACCGCTGCCCATAGAAGTAACGTCGGAGTACGCCAACCGCAGCCTCACTACCCGACGAAGCCGAGATCGGACACCAAAGACAACGTGCAATAAAAAACGCGAATAAGTGACCTTGAAGTTACGGTCGACTGTCACGCGGTTACTGCGTTGATCGACACGGGAGCTGACTACTCCGTCATGAGCGGGCCATTCGCTCTCCGACGCAGGAAAGTGACAACTTGGGATGGCCCGCTGATCCACACCGCAGGAGGTAACCTTATTACGCCGCCAGGACGCTGCACCGCGAGAGTTACAGTAAATGGGCGAACCTATGTTACAACCTTTCTGGTCCTACAGAAATGCTCGCGAGATTTGATTTTGGGAATGGACTTCCTGAATGAACATCGGCCGATCATCGATCTTCGATCTAAGTCGATCAAGCTCTCCACGGACAAAGCCATACCTGTTGCGACGAGCGCGACTCATCACGTTGCTTTAAACGTCCTCGACGAAGCATTGAGTGTGCCGCCCCGATCAAAAGTCCTTGCCTGTATAGGTACTGGAGACATCGAAAATGCCGAAGGCGTCATCGAGGGGAACACCCAGTTACTCCTGGATCGAGGATTGGGCATCGCAGGGAGTCGCCGAAATCCGAAATGGCCAAGTCCAAGTGCTGCTAACCAACTTCACCGAAGAATACCGGCATCTAAACAAAGGCACGACGATTGCCTTTCTCGACGAGCTGCCAGATATCAGAGACATATTTGCCCTCCCCGACCAACCCGCAGACCCATCTGACCAAGGCCATCAACCCACGTTCGACATCAACCCGGCATTACCCCGGAGCAGACAAGACCAAATACGCAGTCTTCTTCAAAGGTACAGCGATTGCTTCTCATCAGCATCGAATGTGCAATGAACCCGGCTTGCCAAGCACCGCATTGTCACAGACGAACACGCCCGACCACTGCGGCAGAGCCCCTACCGCGTATCGCCGATAGAACGCCAAGCTATCCGCAAGCAAGTAGCGGAAATGCTACGTGACGACGTCATCTAGCCATCAATGAGCCCCTGGGTAGCACCAGTTGTCCTAGTGAAAAAGAAAGACGGCACCCTTCGCTTCTGCGTCGATTACCGCCGCCTGAACACCATTACGAAGAAGGATATCTACCCCCTCCCCCGCATCGACGACACATTGGATCGGCTATGCAACGCTAAGTACTTCTCATCGATGGACCTGAAGAGCGGCTACTGGCAAATTGAAGTCGACGAAAGAGATCGCAAGAAGACTGCGTTCATCACCCCAGACGGAGTCTTCGAGTTCAAGGTGATGCCATTCGGCCTCTGCTCTGCCCGAGCGACGTTCCAGCGAGTAATGGATACGGTGCTCGCAGGCCTGAAGCGGCAGATTTGCCTAGTCTACTTAGATGACGTTGTTGTCCTCTCCTCAAGCTTTGAAGACCACCTCAGAAGGCTTCGGATAGTGCTGGAAACGATCAAGTCTTCAGGCCTGATACTGAAACCAGAGAAGTGCCACTTCGCCTACGAGGAGCTGCTGTTCCTTGGTCACGTCGTAAGCAAGGATGGAGTTCACCCCGACCCCAAGAAGACGGCTGCGATCGCAGAGTTTCGACATCCTAATGACAAGAAAGCTATACGCAGATTCCGTGGATTGTGCGCTTATTACCGGCGATTCGTCAAGAACTTTTCGCGCATCGCTAAACCTTTGACCCAACTTACCAAGGCTGACGTGCCTTTTAAATGGGAAAGGCCGCAAGAGGAAGCTTTCAAAGAGTTGAAGCGCCGCTAACAGTCCCCTCCTGTGCTCGGACACTTTGATGAAAACGCCGAAACCGAATTTCATACAGATGCAAGCAGTGTGGGCTTAGGAGCGGTCATCGTTCAGAAAGATGGTAAACAGGAGAAAGTTATCGCGTACGCAAGTAGTTCACTGTCGAAAGCCGAAGCCAACTATTCGACGACCGCGAAAGAATGTCTCGCCATTATTTGGGCCACGTCCAAATTTCGACCCTACCTGTACGGACGACCATTCAAGTTTGTGAGCGACCACCATGCTCTGTGCTGGCTTGCCAATTTTAAGGATCCCTCTGGCCGCCTTGCTCGTTGGTGCTTGCGTCTTCAAGAATTTGACATAACTGTAGTCTACAAATCTGGCCGCAAGCATTCCGACGCGGACTGCTTGTCCCGAGCCTCCGTCGACGCAGCATCGGAAGAGGAAGACGACGACGCTTTCTTAGGACCGGTAAGCGCGACCAGTTTCGCGCAGCAGCAGCGCTCGGATCCTGATTTGCAAAGCCTAGTTGCTTATCTGAAAGGAAAGACCGCATCGCCTCCCCGAGGGTTCAAACGCCAACTGTCGTCCTTCGTCGTTCACAATAATGTCCTCCTGAAGAAGAACTTCGCGCCCAAAAGGACAGTGCATCTTCTTGTCATACCCAAAAATCTCAGGCAAGAAATTGTGCTGGCATGGCATGATGAGCCGGCTGCAGGGCATCTCGGGATATCTCGCACGTTGCACAGCATCCAGGAGAAGTACTATTGGCCGCGGTTAGCTGCCGATGTTTCCCATTACGTGAAAACGTTCCGTGAGTGTCAGCGACGCAAAACGCCTCCGACTAGACCAGCCGGACTCCTGAACCCCATACCACCGCCAACTAAGCCCTTTCAGCAAATGGGGATGGACCTCCTCGGCCCCTTTCCGACTTCATCATCAGGTAACAAGTGGATCATCGTGGCCATCGACTACATGACCCGCTACGCCGAAGCAAAAGCGTTGCCTAGTGGTACCGCAACAGAAGTTGCAAAATTTTTTGTCGAACAAATTCTCCTGCGACACGGCGCCCACGTAGTGCTCATCACAGACAGAGGAACGGCATTTACAGCGGAGCTGACGCAAGCCATTTTAAACTACAGCCAGACAAGCCATCGGAGGACAACTGCCTATCATCCACAAACCAACGGACTCACAGAGCGTCTGAACAAGACCATCTCCGACATGCTCTCCACGTACATCGACGCCGAACACAAGACGTGGGACTCCATTCTGCCCTACGTTATCTTCGCCTATAACACTGCCGTCCAGGAGACAACCAGGTCTACCCCATTCGAGCTTGTATGCGGCAGGAAGCCCACGACAACACTCCACGCAATGCTCCCGCACGTTTCAGACGAAGACAACCTCGACGTCCCCGCCTACCTTCATCGCGCCGAGGAAGCCCGAAGACTTGCGCGGCTTCGCATAAAAGACCAGCAGCACACCGACGCCCGACGCTACAATCTGCGCCGACGAGACACGCATTACAAGCCAGGTGACCGTGTTTGGATATGGACACCAATTCGCCGCCGTGGATTGAGTGAAAAGTTGCTGCGACGCTACTTTGGCCCATATATTGTTCTCAGCCGCATCCGTGACCTGGACTATGAAGTCATCCCCGACGGAACGACAGCATCTCAGCGACGACGCACACGCCCGGAAGTCATACATTTCGTACGTCTTAAACCCTATTATGAACGCTAAAGGACTCAAAGTTTGCATTATCCGTGTTTATTTTCATTTTAAAGCATCGAGACGATGCTTCTTTGGGAGGGGGATAATGCCACCTATCATTGTAATGTCCGTTCGTTCGCGCAAGGCCGCAAGAAAGGTGTGTTATCATTTTTGTTTGTGACGCGAGAAGCGAGCGGACTAATCTCGATTGATCACAGCCACGAAAGCGGCATCTACGTGTTTTCAGATTACTCTAGATGATCTCGACCTGTTATTTCGAAGTTTCCTTGCCGGCTTTAAATGAACGATGCCGCGAGCAGCGGGCATTCGTAGTTCGACGACTGACGAGCACGTTTGCTGCTCACGCCGCCGCCGAGTGATTCAGTTCTTTTGCGGGCGCAAGTCAGCCCAAATAAAGAGCTTCGTTTGCAAGGCTTGTTGCTGTTTTCCTGACTGCTGGATTGCCGTCACTGCAACGTGACAATAGTTTCGAAGAGGACTGTACCAGAGGAAATTCTGCTGTTGTGGTGGCTCTTATGTTGGCATCATCCAGGAGTCATAAGATTGAGGCCCATCTTGTGCGGTGAGTTTGCTTCATATTGTGTTTCTCGGGAAGGCGAGGGTACACAATGTATTGTCGGCCACACAAGTTTACGTGATCTCAGATGAGTGGCGGAGCGATGCAAAAATGCGTTTCTGCGCCATCTGCCGTCACAAAGCGTGTTGTCGAGGTTCACGGCCTGCCTGGCGCGGCCGTGCTGTAGTGTACTGGGAATGAGAAGTGTGTCGTCCGCTTGAGGGGAGAGGGTCGTTTCAGCGATGAATGCTCAGGGCGGCGAGAGAGGGCTCTGCGTGTAAGGGGAACGCCCTGTGTAGGAGGAAGAAGCAGTGCCCTACTCTTTGAAGCTCGGTCAGGGTTGTCTTAGAACGCGCAGCTACAAAAAAAAAATCAACAAAGATGATGACACATGTGCAGTGTGTGGTAGATATGGGGAACAATTTAACACCTCATACTCAAATGTGATGATGTCCATCCGGATGTTGATGCAGGCACAGTCACTGTTCCTGGGGCCCTAAGGTTTAAAGATAACAATGGTCATGTATATAAATCTTCAGTGGAAGTTAGCAAAAAGCGATTGGTGGCTGAAAAGTAGAGATGTGACGTAAGTTCACAATGTAGGAAACCGTAATGAAAGAAGATGGCGAATCTTAATGAGAATTAACACAGTTGAACAAAAATACTGAAAGAAAAGCTGAGCATGGTGGCAATTGCCACCACCCCGTTTAAAAGAGGACGCTCCTATCCATCCATCCATCCATGGATGGCGGCCGCCGTGTACCAACCCCCATGGTGTGGGCCGGCCGCATCCACATAGAAGACACCTGGCTTATGGCCATATTGTTGAGAAATAGCCTCCGCCCGAGCGAGACGGCGACCATCATGGGTGTCTGCAGTCATGTTCTTCAGAAGGGGTCGCACCTGGAGTGCAAAGCGCCAGGCTTCAGGGATGCGGACCCGTTCTTCTGTCTGTGTTGCGTAGGATATGTGTAAGCGGGTCAGAAGGCGGCTCCCCGCAGGTGTTTTGCTCAGGCACAAGTATTGATTGTTAAGATGAGCTTCTCGTAACTCCCCAAAGGTGTTGGTCATCCCCAGACCGAGGAGACGCTTGTTGGACGTCGTTATGGGGAGGTCGAGCGCTCTCTTATAAATCTTGCGGAGAACTGCTTCTAAGGCATTCTCATCGCATATGCGTAGGTGGAGGTAGGGAGCCGAATATAAAATCCGGCTGGTTACGAATGCATTGGCCAGCCGCAGGGCATCTTTGCATCGTAGTCCCCCCCCCCCACCTTTTATTGGATACCCGGTGGAGCATCCCACCCACCTGGTCCCCCACCTTACGTAGCTTGTTTAGGGTAGTGTCTATCTTGCGCCTATGATGAATCTAAAGCCCCAGTACCAGGATCTCCTCGTGTTCGGGTGTCGGTCCGCTAAGTAGGGAAAGGGCAATTTTGGTTGTGCACTTTGAGTTGGGGCGTAGGTGCACAAATTCCGACTTGCTCCGCGGCTCAGGCGCACATGGGGCCTGGAGGCGGTGCTTCGTGTCGTCTGCTACAGGGCTTGCTCTGCGGTGAAACGCACCTAACTTTCAGCATGATTACAACGTTCGTGTGCACCGAGACAGAACTGCGGGAAAGCCCACTAACTACAGCGCGTTGTCGCTGGTTGCGCGTACCGACGACTCAGCGGCCTCTCGTTTCAGTGCTACGATCTCGGTGATATGCATGTATTGCTGCAAACTTGTCATTTCAGGTTTGAATTGATTTGGTTTATGGGGTTTTACGTCCGAAAGGGACAGACTACACGAGACGTTATAGTCGAGGACTTTAGATTATTGTCAACCACTTGGGGGTTTTTAACGTGCGCTGACATCCCACAGTACACGGGTGCCTTGAGTTTCGCCTTCATTCAAACGGGGCCGCTGCAGCAATACTTGCATTTCAGCGAGATCGTGCCATTGAGAAGAGAGGCCGCTATGTTGTACGCGCAACCAGCAACAACGCATTGTGGTTAGTGCGCTTTCCCACAGTGCTGTCTCGGTGCACACGAGCGCTGTAATCATGGAGAAAGTTTGGTGCGCTTCACCGCAGAGCAAGCACTGTGCGCACCCTCGCTGTAGCAGACGACACGAAGCACCGCCTCCAGGCCCCGTGTGCGCCTGCGCGGCAGAGCTTCGATGCGCCACCGCGCCGGATGCGGCCACGCTGCGCTGTGTTCGTACTTAAAAATACTGCAGAAAAATAAAACTGTGCAGATTAGGCACTACGCGTCTATTTGGAAGAAAAATGCCAGAGAGTGTACGACCCTGTACATACATACATACATACATACATACATACATACATACATACATACATACATACATACATACATACATACATACATACATACATACATACATACATACATACATACATACATACATACATACATACATACATACATACATACACACACACATACACCCATTCACCCATGCATGCATGCATGCATACATACATACATACATACATACATACACACACATACACCCATTCACCCATGCATGCATGCATGCATGCATACATACATACATACATACATACATACACACACATACACACATTCACCCATTCACCCATCCATCCATTCACCCATCCATCCATCCATCCATTACGTGATGGGCGCGGATCAAACAGCTTGGCCAGAGAAAGAGGAAGCTTGGGCATGTTGGTTTGACATTATCCCTATAGCGCAAGAGACAAGGGGGAGACGAGCACACAGACACGGCGCTCAGCTCTTCTGTGAGCTCGACTCGTCTTCGTCCTTTGCGTTGCAGCGGTAAAGCTTGGCGAGCCACCTCCATCTCTGCAATTTGCGTGTAATTTGTCGTCGCGGCGCCATATTTGGCGCGGTTACGAAGAAGCTATTTAGAAAATTCTGCTTCGTCATCATCATCATCATCATCAGCCTCACTATGCCTACTGCAGGGCGAAAATCTCTCCCATATTTCGGCAAGTAATCCTGTCCTTTGCCAGCTGCGACACCGTATCCCGTAAACATGTAAATCTCATCCACCTAACTATCTGCCGCCCCCTGCTACGTGTTTCTTCTCTTGGAATCCGCTCCCTTACCATTAAGGATCATCGGTTATCTTATCTACGCATTCCATGCCCTGTCAACGCCCATTTCTTGCTCTTGATTTTGACTAGGATGTTATTAATCCGCCTGTGATCCCTGACGCACTCTGCCCTCTTCCTGTCTCTTAACTTTACATCTGTAATTTTTATTTCCATAGCTCTACTGGGGACAAAACTCACCAGGGCGCATACTCGGGAACAAAATCGAATAGCTTCGTTGTGAGAGAGTTGGTTAAAGCCAAACTTGCGGAAGGTATACACACTCATGTACTCAAACTAGGTACAGTACAACAGGTGTTCGTTGGCAGGCGTGACACCCATACACCTAGGTCGGTTTTCCCCTGTCCTGGAGTTTTTCCCCAATAGTGCGCGGCGGTGGTGTACAGCTGCAAACAACCGTGCTTTCGCACAGTAGTATATCGTGCTCAGCAACGCTAAACCTTTAAAGGAAGAAACAGCGCGAAGAAACACGGAAACCTCAAGCCATTTTTTTACACCGTTTTTTGCTGCAATAGAAACTCATGCAGGTACAGTGGTCGAATACAAACAAGGCTATCGAGACTAATGCTCGATTTAGCAAGAACGCCATCTCGGACGGTGCTGGCACTATGCGAGAATTTTCAGAACTGCCCGAGCAGGGTTCATATCGCGCAGCATTAGAGGCGTAACCAGCTTGTCAACTGCCTCGGTGTAGCACACTCGACAGTGCAGTTCTTGGTGTCTCACGACTTATGCTCCGGTCGAAGTTCTCGTCAAGACCTTACAAAAAATGCTGCCATTTTTTAAACCAGAAAGCATTAATAGTCTCAATACCAGAAAAGCTGGTGGCGGGTGCGTGCGTGCGTGCGTGCGTACGTGCGTGTGTGCGTACGTGCGTGCGTGCGTGTGTGTGTGCGTGCGTGCGTGCTTGCGTGCTTGCGTGCGCGCGCACGTGTGTGTGTGTGTGTGTGTGTGTGTGTGTGTGTGTGTGTGTGTGTGTGCGTGTGTGTGTGTGCGCGTGTGTGTGCGCGCGTGCGTGTGCACTCGCAGATGTTACACAAAATCTCAGCGATGGCAAGATAAATAGGTTGACATCATTGAGTGGCCGCATGACACACGTCGCAAGCCGAGCACCACCACCTCAGACAGTCCTATACATGTCGTTCTTCCATATATACTCGCTGTTGGTCGACAGGCCTGTGGCGCCAGTTTTCCCGAAAACATTCGTACTAATACTGGGACGCACCCGCTCGTTGTAAAGCCTTCCGGATGGGGTAATTCGATTCCCCGTTGCATATAGCTTGCATGGGCTAATCAAGCGGGAGGCTAGCTTGAGCCAGCGATTCCAACCGACGACAAATGCACCTTCAATTGTATGCCTTCCTTGACTCGTTACCCATACCCTTAAGACGAGGTTGAGGTTTCCAACGAGATATGAGACTGTTACTGCGCCATTTCCTTTCCTCAAAAACCAAGTTTTGCGTGAAAATTGCGATGCAACCGTTCGTCATACAGCGTTCCGAGTGGTGCCATATCGCCGCGAATCTTTGCACTGTTTATTTCTGCATGCTTCAAAGCTGCCGGCGCGCGGCTTTATCGCTTTGTTTGTGATGCAGGACGCGACCAGTATTATCTAGATTAGTCGCATCCACGAGGCGTCCGTATACGTGACGTCCGGACGTCCGCTGAAGCGTTTCTCGAATTGACGTGCACGGTCGGCCCGTCTCTCGGCATGGTGTTCCGGGTGCATCCGCTTGGGAATGGGAGGGATGCGGAGATTCCGGGGTAAGTTCAGCATAACTTACGGCCGCTCTCGGCGGGGAGATCCCAACTTTCTGCAGTACCGCTCGACCAGCGTGTGTGAGTGAGAGCCGCTCTTATTGGGCAGTGAGGGTTGCTTCGATAAGTTCGCTCACGGTATTGGAGATTCCGAGAGCCATGAGCCATGAGGTAGCTGGGGACATGGGACGACCCAGGGCCTCTTACCATCCCTCGAAGCCAGCGATGGTGGCGGTAGCTCTCACCCCTAATCGCAGCTGGTACACAGCCTGCAGCATTCGCCATGCTGAAACAGTCACCGCAGCAGAGGTGGTTGCCATTATGCTAGCGCTAGCCGACCCTAATACCAAAATCGTCACCAGTGATTCTCAACAGGCTAACCGCAACGACGATGCTGGCCGTATTTCTTGCCAGGCGTTACACATTGTACTTTCTACTGCACCCTCTTCCACCTCTCGCTTACGTGTTTGGACTCCAGCCCACGAGTCACTCAGCGGAAACGCCCAGGCGCACACTCTCGCCCGAGATCTCAGCTGCCGAGCCGAGTGTATGATCAGCCTCACTGCTTCCGCTGACACTAGTATCTCACGTGCTTCTCTACTCACCACTTACACAGACATACCCCAGCACTACCAGCTCGAAGATGTTTCTATCTTTCCGCACACCGTGATCTAACAAGACGCGAGGCCGTCCAATGGCGCAAACTACAAACCGGTAGTTTTCCAAATCTCCCCATATACAGCAGGATCTTTCCGCAACAGACAGACCCTATGTGGAAACACTGCTCAACTCCGGCCACTCTCATACGCATGGTGTGGACTTGTACACATTACAACACAAAAAACTCAAACACCCCAGAGACGTGGGAGTCTCTCCTGCATACTTACGAGCCAGCAGACCAACGCCGGCTTATCCAGCGCGCAGTGGATGCTGCGACATCCCAAGGGTTCCCCGCCGACCTCCTCTAAGCCAGCGCAACCGGTCCTTGGACTGGTCCCCTGTTTTTTGGCCGTAATAAAAAGAGATCACCACTACCATCGGATTCACGAGGAAACTTTTCTATATGCTGTTCCAGGCTGCTGTGGTAAATCGGCATACCGTATCTCGAAAGCTCGCTATGAGCTTTAAATTGAGCCGGGCCCAGACAGGCGGGCACTATGTTTGACGCACGCCGAGCACGCTTGTTGTTATCGCCGCCGCCTAGTAATTCAGTTGAATGTGGGCGCAGGTCAGCCAATAAACAGTTTCTTTTGGAACTCTTCTTTCGCTGTCTTACTCACTGTCTGGACTGCCGTCACGACTACGTGACATCTGGGGGGGGGGGGGGGGGGCTGGTTGCAGTGGACGGGCAGGGCTCCTGAAGATGGAGGGCAACGCTGCATCATTACTGCTCGTTCTTCAGCAGCCACGTGATCCTTCTGTAGTCAGCGGTCTACCCCACGAAGAAGTCGAAGAATGGTTGGAGCAGATTGAGCGTGTGGCGAATTTCAACGGATGGGACGACTGAGCAAGAACAATGGTGCGTCTTTTTCTTCTTGAATGCCCAGGATAAAACTTGGGTCTAGAGTCATGAGGCTTCCCTGCAAACATCGAAGAAATTTAGGAAAACAAATCCATGAAAACATTCAGTGGCACTGTGCGCAAAGAAGAGGCGGAATTACTGCTCCAGACTCGCATTCAACTGAAAAATGAGACTGTCCTTGCGTGCGTCGAAGAGATGTGCCGTCTATTCTGAAGCGCTGACCCTCACATGACACAAGAGAAGAAGGTGCGCTTTTTGATGCGAGCTATCAGAGAAGAATTTTTTGCCGCATTGGTCCCAAACCCACTCAAGACCGTTGCCGAGTTCACAACCAAGGCTACGAAAATACAGAAGATCCTAGACATCCGGGCTCAGCAGTACGACCGGGCACCACCAGCCTTCTCCATGAGGCATGCGGACACCTGAACGACCACCATTGACAGCCTACGGGACGTCATTCGTGAGCTTGTTCATGAGGAGCTAGAACTACTGCTGTCATCCTGCCCACAACCGCAAGCAGCGACTCTCATGGTCGTGGTACGGGAACAACTGCAACAGGCTCCGGCAGCCTCGACTCCGGCAGCCATAGATCTCAAGGCCATGACTTACAGCACCGCTGTGCGTAGTCAAAGGCGCCCTGCCACTCTGCACCAGGAGACCTGCGCAGCGCCTCAAAGATCACAATGAAACACCCGCCCACGTATGCTGCATGCTCAAACAACAAAAGCAAACCTCCGGAGGACCCCCAATCAACGCCGCCCGCTGAGCTTCCATTGGGGCCACCCCGGCTACATTCTTTGCCACTGCCCTACAGAAGAACGGCTCTGTGTGGCTTCTCAAGTGTTGCCCCACAACCATGACCCGGCCAACGACCACGGGAGATCGACGAGTGTCTGCACCGAGAGTATTGCGTGTTGTCCAGCCTTCTATCCCGCTCACCATCACCGCCCACACCAAGTTTTGCGTCGCCCGGCTGCAGCTACGCCGCTGCTGTTCGTGGATGGTGCCCCAGCCCGAGCAAGGCAAACTACACAAAGGAATCTGCGAAGGTGAGGCTGCTTGCCAGCGAATCGACGAAGATCCTCCAGCGACCACACCACGTGACGACGCCGCACCCTCTACACTAACGCCGCATGCAAACAGCAGATCGATCTCGACACGATCCGATTGCGCTGCCACCCAGAAAAGCCCGACGACACGTCCTACTCATCATTCACATGCTCAACGAAGCCGTGACCCGACGCCGAGGACGACACGCGGCGCAAGATCCAGGACATCCGAATTAGAAGTGGCTATCGACAGGTAGAAAGTTGCCGCCCTAGACGACACAGGGGCCGATTATTCGGTGATGAGTAGAACATTCACCGTGCTGCTGCGGAAAGTCACGGCCGCATGGGACAGCCCACAAATTCGCGGCGCAAGGGGGTCACCTCCTTACGCCATCGGGATGATGAACAGCGCGAGGGACAGTCAAGGGACATACCTATCCTGCGGCCTTCGTGGTGTTATAAATATATTCCCACGACCTCCTATTCGGCATGGATTTTCTAAATGAACATCAGGTGATAATCTACTTTTGATCCATGGTCATCATGCTTTCGACGTACGAAGCCAGCTCTTCGATGACCACCATGGAGCAGCATGTTGCCCCGAGTGTCCTGGATGAGCAAGTGAGGTTCCACCCCGATCAAGTGTTATGATCACCATAAGTGCCACGGATGCCAAGAGCTTCGAATCTCCAATCGAGGGGAACACGGAATTGCTTCTAGAGCGAGGAATCGACATCCTAAGAAGCATTGCACATTTCCCTGATGGCGAAACTGAATTACTGCTGACGAACTTCAGCGAAGGATAGCAGCACGTTAGCACAAGAACGATGATTGCTTTCTTCGACGAACAATCCGACGTTCACGACGCCACCGCCCTCTTCGATTGAGCCCCAGAAGATTCATCTAAGAAAGATCACAAGCACGTCTTCGACATAAACCCAGCCCTGCCCCGGAACAAAAAGAACAGATACGCAATCTGCTTCGAAGCAGCAGCGAATGCTTTTCGTCATCGCCGAAGGTCCGACAAACGCCGACTGCCAAGCATCGCATTATAACCGACTAGCACGCCCGACCTCCCCGCTAAAGCCACGACCGCATGTCGCCGCAAGTATGACAAGCGATGCGGGACCAAGTGGAAGAAATGCTTCGCAACGACGTCATCCAGCCACCGAAGAGCCCCAGGGCGGCACCGATTGTTCTAGTGCGGAAGAAAGACGGCACACTTCGGTTCTGCGTCGATTACCGCATAACAGAATAACAAGGAAGGACATCTACCCCCTCCCCGATTGGACGACACACTGGAGCGGCTTTGCAACGCCAAGTATTCGTCATCAATGGACCTCAAGAGCGGGTACTGGCAAACTGAAGTTCATGAAAGAGGTCGTGAGAAGAACGCATTCGCAACTTCGGATGGCCTCTTCGAGTTCAAGGTGATGCCATTCGGTCGCTGTTTCCTTCCAGCGCCATTTCAGCGAGTAATCAATACAGTGTTGAAAGGTGTGAAGTGTAAAATTGGTCCGGTATGCTTATATGACATTGCTCTGTTCGGCTCCAACTTTTAAGAGCATCAAAAATGGCTTCAAACAGTACTAGAAGCAATTAAGTGTGACCTTGAGAGCAGACAAGTGCCACGTTGCCTTTGAACAGCTGCTGTTTCTAACCCGCATCGTTAACGAGGAGGGAGCAAGCCCAGATCCGCCGAAACCAGCTGGTATCGTACTTTTTCCACCAAAGGCCGATAAGAAAGATTTGCGCACATTCTTCTGACTGTGCGCGTACTACCGAAGAACGTTGGAAGACCGTTTGGCGCATCACCCAGCCTTTGACCCAACTGACAAAGGCAGACGTGCCATTTACATGGGAAGCGCCGCAAGCGAAAGCCCTCAAGGACCTTCAGCGTCGTTTACAATTCCCATCGATCCTCGCGCACTTCGATGAGGACGCAGAGACATCAATTCATACCCACGAAAGCAGCGTGGGCCTAAAAGCAGACCTCATTAAGAACACCGGCGGAATGGAGATAGTAATCGCATACGCTATCCGGTCCTTGTCCAAGGCTGAGACACACTGTTCGCCACCTGAGGAGTGCCTTGCCATCATCCGGGTCGCGCCGAAACTCTTCCGCCCCCAGCTGTACGGACGACCGGTTAATGTGGTCAGCAGAGGGGCGGAGGGGTGGGGCCATCCTCAGGAGGGTGAACCTTCATGAGTGTTTCACTTGTTGAGGCGAGGGTGAGGATCGACGCATGAAAATTCGTGAAGGCGAGGGTGAGGAAGGGAGGGCATGATGAGGTGAGGGCGAGGGTGAGAGAACAATGATAAGGTGAGAGTGAGGGAGGGCAGGATGCACGGTCTGCTAAACCGCTTACACATCCAACACACATGTATACCAGAGGGGACGGAGAACACCCGGTGCTGTGGCGCCACATGCTCTGGGTCGCTCCGCTCCCGTGTAATATGGACATGACTTCACATGAAGGCAGACGACAAGCGCGGGTTCGCACGCTTGAGAGGCAATATGGATATAAAGAGGGCGTCTACTACGTGGACATCAGAGAGCCGTCGCCCGCGGAATTCTTCACGGCTGCCGTAGTCCACCGGGGAATGAATGTCGATAGGCTATCTTTTCGGGCCCCAAATTCAACACGAGCGGAGGAAGTCGCAATAGCTCTCGCTGCCGCCGATCCAAAATCGAGAACAGTTATCACAGACTCTCGCCGGGCCTGTGAACATTATCTTGGAGGCGAAATATCACCTCTTGCCTCCCGAATTCTAAAACGCGCTCCCGCCGATCCAACTCGCACAAAAGTGATCTGGGCTCCTGGCCACCAGGGTCTATGAGGCCGCTGATGCGGCCGCTCGAGCGTTCACACACCGGGCTCCTTAGCCTAGCTCTCCTGGCTCAGAAGCTCATAAACCGCTTCTGCGGTTCCGCGAAATCCTAATTCATTATTGCGACAGCCACCGTCTCTACCCGGCACCTTCCAAGGGGCTGAGTAAGGCGGAGGAGCGAACTCTGCGGCGCCTGCAGACAGGAACTCTTCTCTGTCCTGCCATAGCAAAACACTTCGATCCGAACACAGATGGGCGCTGCCCGCACTGTGGAGAGATCTGCGATATTAAGGCGGAAGCCTTTAATGCCTCATCGTTGTAAGCAGGAGTTGTCGACAGAAAATGTCACGCTTTTCAATTGGTCGAAATGCTCGTGACGTCACAGTGCGCGAATTTCAAATGGGGCCAATTGTACTTTGGCTAGTAACCATGCAACCAATCAAACGGATCGTATAGTGATGCTCCAACTAAGTGGGACTGAGTTTAGTTAACTGCTTAATTAATCAATTAGCCTAATTAAGATAGAGGAGAATGAAGAGGTCAGAAGACAGAGGAAAAGAAAAGAAAGACGCGCGTCGCAGCGACAACAGCGTCCGCGGAAGGAGACGCTGCTGAAAAAACAGACAAGTACGAAGCCGCGTTCGCTCCACCACCACGCACTTCCCCACTCAGTTCGACGTTGCTCGTTTCATATACGTTGTGTCGAACATCCTTGACAGTTCCAACATTTGACAAGTGAATGACAGAACACGATGGATAGAAATACAATGATATAAATATGAAGTAGCCTAATTAACCTTTCTAGTTAGACCGCATAAATCAATAAAACCGAGAACGAAATTGGTCGAGTTGGGGAATCGAACCAGGGTCTCCGGAGTGCGATACGAGCACGCTAGCCACTCCGTAATGCCAGCTGAATGGTTTGGAATGAACAAAGGTGCGTCTAGCTAATACGGCGTCTTCGTTCACTCCCATCTTCCCCCTTTCCCTTACGGCGAGGTGCAGGTGTCCACCCAGATATGCGAGAGATATACATTTCCTTTCCTCAAAAAATAAATTTATCGTCCAGCAAGGCGTACAGCCGAATTGGCGATGGCGTTCTGTGGACTCCCTGGCAGCGTTGCAAGACGCTGTCGCGTTCCACTCTTACAGGCGAAGCCTAACATGTTAACCACACATCAGTAACACACGCAGACAGCCAATGGACGCGTCATTCGCTGGTAGCACTTGAATCATCATTCACAACCACATTCGTGGCAGAATGATGTACTCAGGCTTTCGCCTTGCACCACTTTAGTCGCCAAAGTGACTCCTAATTTTTTCACATGGTGTGGCATGTACTCAGAATCCTCACCTTCCCCTTTCCCCCACCCCCACCCGAGAGGCATGGGAGACTGCCCTCCTCAATTGCTCCACACTGGAGTCCCAAAGGACTCTAGTAAAGCGGGCGCGAGACGGGGCCTCGTCGTGCGGTGTCCCGGACTAAGGATGCCGACCATGCAGCAGGGTTTTCTGACCCTCAAACTCTCTTTGAATATTAAAGTTTTTCACCACCACCGCCGTCGCAAGAGGTGGAGGGCATCTCTTAGCGCACGCAAGGCTGCACCCTTTCGGCGCAGCATCTAGTCGAAATGACTTGTAGAGTCTAGAACAATCGACGGCAACTCCCCCGCGCGTCGGCGAGCTGTGGGTGAGGGGGCAGCCACACACACAAGGTTGGTCGCTCTCCAGGGGTTCCTTCTCCCCGTTTTACGACGCGCGCAGGCGGGAGCCGTTCGTGCGGCGCTGTTTTTTTTTCTTGCTAAGGAGGGGAGGAGGTTGCGCTTTTACCCTCTCCTGGTTACAACGGACAACGACGACGGCGACGCCGCGAAACGCAGAAACGGACGCCTAAGAGCTCCGCTCTAAAACAGAAAATGAAACTTAGCTAAGCGAGCGCTGGGATGAAAAAGTCCATGAATCAATGGCAGGAACAAAGCGAACGAAGCACACGACGCGCTCAGCCGAGAATCCTGCGCGACTTGTGCGTGTGTGCAAACCGGAGAAGCAAGGACTTTTCTCTTACCCACAGCCGAGGCGAACGGATCGGCTGCCTGAACAATCGGTTGCGCGTTGCACGGCTTTTACCGGCGCCCAAGCTGACCAATCAGTCGAAACATGGTGAAGTGTGGAAGCTTTCGAACTTTCGAAAACGGCCGCAGTCGGAGGAGAAGGAGCTGACCGAGCAGCGTGCGCACTTAGCCTTCGTCTCGCCATCCTTGATCATTTCTTGGTCGCGCGGGCGCATATAAGTTTATTTTTTTTGTATTACTAGATTGATATTATCAGCAGATGTTTTTTTTTTTTAAACAGAGGTTGAATTTGCAAGCATGACGTAAATGTTGTTTTGGAGAAACCGACTTTTTCGCTATTCTTTTTCGCATTTAAGAGCGGAGACGCCCCTTAGGCACGTTCCACGTTCACCGCTTAACGCAGTTTCTCAGTACAAGAGGTTCCGCAATGTGTCCAGGGCCGGCTCCGCGCGCGAAGATTGATGAAAGAGCGTCCTTAGGAGATGTGGCTACGGGAGGGGTGCTGCGCACCGCTCCATGTTTATTTAACGACCTGTGATTTCTGAAATGGCACGCCTATACACTACGCGACTTTCCTGTGTATATTGTCACGCAGCAGTTGGTACAGGTAGCGCCGCGTCCAGACGGCAGAGGAACGCCAACACCGAGATGATGCCAGCGTACACCAAGACGGCCAGGATGGAATGTCCAGTTTCGTCTTCTTCAGCAGCGAACAACGTGGCGCGCGAGCTGCGTGCCGAACAGCCGCCGAGCGGCTATTGTTGTAGACGCGGCATTACCCTCCCTCTCGGAAAGAGCATCAGCGCGATGCTTTAACAAGAAAATATGGAGAAAGAAACAAAAAAAAACAAAGTAACACACAGCACTTAGTAACTGAATGTCTCGCGAAAAGTAGGGCTTCATCCGCACTACATGAACAATCGCTGGTCTCTGCTGACGGCGAGTAGTCCGGGGAGCCCCATCCGGGAGAACTTCATAGGTTACGTCACTTAGCTGACGGAGAACGAGGTAGGGGCCGAAGAACTGCTGAAAGACCACGGCGTCGAATGGGGGTCCATACCCACACTTTGTCGTCCGGGGCGAACGTCATCAATCTGTGGCGGTGGTTGTAACGTCGGGCGTCACGGTCTTGTTGGTTCAGGATGCGCACTCTTGCAAGCTGTGGAGCTTCTTCTGCGCGAAGCGCGAACTCCTCGGCGCCAACGTCGGGGTCGCAGCCATCATGGGGCAGCATTGCTTCCAACATTGTCGACACTTCGCGGCTGTACAACAGACAGAAGGGCGTCCTCCGCGTTGTTTCCTGTTGAGCCGTGTTATACGCGAAAGTAATATATGGCAGGATATCGTCCCAAGATCGATGCTCAACGTCAACATACATGGACAGCATGTCGACGAGAGTTTTGTTGAGGCGCTCGGTCAGGCCATTCGTCTGGGGATGGTAGGCGGTTGTTTTCCTGTGAGTAGTGCCACTCAGCCACATGAGGGATTCCAAGAGTTTGGCAGTGAAAGCGGTGCCTCTATAAGTGATAATTAGTGCTGGAGCGCCATGGCGGAGGACGATGCGTTCCACGAAATATTTCGCAGCCTCGGCTGCTGTGCCGCGCTGGAGGGCAACGATAATCCACCGGTTTCCCGAAGATGATGTTGGAAAAGGGCCGAGAAGGTCCATGCCAACTTGTTCGAACGGGAGTCTGGGCACTTGAACGGGATGCAAAAGTCCAGCTGGCTTGACAGGGGGTGTTTTTCTTCGTTGACAATTACGGCACGTGCGCACATAGTGTCGTACAGTCGCCGCAAGCTTAGGCCAGTAATAGCTCTTTTTGATCCGAGCCAGAGTGCGGGCGTAGCCGAGGTGACCTGCGGTGGGCTCGTCGTGACACGCCTGCAAGATTTCTTCACGGAGATTCGCTTGAACGACGAAGAGGTAGTCGCTTCCGGTTGGAGAAAAGTTGGCTTTGTACAGCACGTTGTTGCGCAGACAAAAGGAGGACTGGGTTCTTGCGAAGGGCTGGGGAACCTCCTCGGTACGTGCTTCCAGGAAGTCGGTGAGAGGTTTCAACGCCGGGTCCTCACGTTGCTGACTGGAAATAGTCGCTGCGTCTACGGCTGCGATGAGAGGAAAGTCCGGTTCGTCGTCGTCGCGCGCAGCTTCGATGGATATCTGGACAAGCAGTCGGCATCGTTGTGCTGGCGCCCTGATTTATACACGATGGACATGTCAAACTCCTGAAGGCGTAAGCTCCAACGCGCAAGGCGGCCAGAGGGATCCCGTAAGTTCGTCAACCAGCAGAGAGAGTGGTGGTCGGTTACTACTTGAAAATGCCGGCCGTACAGGTAAGGTGGAAATTTTGTCACAGCCCATACCACGGCAAGGCATTCTTTTTCGGTCGTGGAATAATTAAATTAAGCACGAGACAGAGTGCGGCTGGCGTATGCTATTACACGCTCAGCGCCGTCCTGCCACTGGACGAGTACAGCACCGAGACCCACGTTGCTGGCATCTGTGTGGACGAGAGTCTCCGCACGAGAATCGAAATGACCAAGGACAGGCGTGGTTTGCAAGCGTCGCCGTAATTCATCAAATGCCTGCTGCTGCTGTTCTGTCCGCGCGAATGGGACGTCCTCTCTTGTAAGATGCGTCAACGGTGCAGCAAGTCGGGAAAGGTTGGCAATGAACCGCCGGTAATACGCGCAAAGGCCTAAAAACGCCGGACCGTTTTCTTGTCTGAAGGAGTGGGAAAGTTGGGGACGGCAGCTGTTTTAGCAGGATCCGGCCGGACTCCATGATGGCTGACGACATGGCCCAGGAAAAGGAGCTCCTCATAACCAAAGTGCCATTTCTCGGGCTTCAACGTCAGGCCGGCAGATCTTATAGCCTGTAGCACGGTCAAGAGGCGCTGGAGGTGTTCTGCGAACGCTGGCGAAAATACAACAACGTCGTCCAGGTATACCAAGCACGTCTGCCATTTCAGGCCCGACAAAACAGCGTCCATCAATCTCTGAAATGTTGCCGGAGCTGAACACAAACCGAAAGGAAGGACATTGAACTCATAAAGGCCATCCGGCGTCACGAACGCTGTCTTCGCGCCATCCCGCTCGTCAACTTCGATCTGCCAGTAACCACTTTTTAAGTCCAGCGAAGAAAAGTAGCGCGCGTGCCGCAGCCGGTCAAGAGAGTCGTCAATGCGTGGTAACGGGTAGACGTCTTTCTTGGTAATGTTAAAGACGAGGTAGCAGCATCCCACCGCTGCCACCAGTTTGTTACAGAATTGAGAGAATTGAGGGACGTCTGAGACGAGGCTGCTGGAAAAAGACAATGAAAGAGGACTTTATACGTGAATTTAAATATTTACAAGTGAGGTGCAGGAACGCTGCATGACGACAGCTCATCAGAAGACCATGATGACAAAAAGCTCTTCGGCCGTGCCGCTGCCGGGGTTTTTAAGAGTTCCCTTCCCTAGGGTCCGTAGATGGGTGCCGGGCCTGCAGGGGAAGGAAGTTCTCACTGGCACCAATCACAGACACACACGCACTCACTCACTCCCGAGAGATCACACCGACGTCACGCGCTGGGAGAGGTGGGAACGATGCCATCACCGTAGCGCAGACGCCGGAATGTCCATGAGCGGCGTTCCCGCGCATTACGAACGCGCGTTCACACTCGGTGTAGGGGAAACGCTCGCTCAACCGGGCAGACGGACGCGGCTTCCGTGGCAATCCAGGCGCTCACCCAATGCGCGTCTCGGGATTTGTCGGCGTTTCGCTGCTGCCATGTCGTTGTCTTCCCCAGGACGAAGGCGAGACGTAACAGTAACCTGGTTAAGCTTCCGGTAGTCAACGCAAAATCGCAGACTACCACCCTTCTTCTTAACCAAAACCACAGGCGAAGCCCACGGGCTCCTCGACGGCTGAATAACACCATCCTGCAGCATCTCTTTGACTTGTTCAGCTATGGCTTCACGCTCCCTCAGTGAGACAAGGTATGGGTTTTGTCGAATTGGTCCGGTACTGTAGTCCGTAATGATGCGGTGCTTAACGAGAGGCGTCTGTTTGACTGCCGACGTAGACGAGAAACAGTCTTGGAACTGATGCAGTAGGCCGACTAGGCTCTCCCTACCGGCTGGGGGTAATTCTGGGTTCACGTCGAGGATCAGCTGAGGTGTGCAAGAATTGCACGTTTCGCTCTGGAGGGCAAGGCAGTCGTTAATTTCGGCGATGCCCTCGAAGTATGCGACCGCAGTGCCCTCGGCGATGTGTTGCCGTTCGGTCCCGAAATTCGTTAGAAGGACATCTGCCAGGCCGTTCCGTAGCGTGACGATACCCCTCGCGATGCAGACCCCATGAGAGAGCACAAGCGCAGTGTTGTGTTCTGCTACGTCGTCAGCTCTGCACCGGTCGTCACAAATGACGGTAACGAGGGCACAGGATCGCGGAGGCACGGTCACATCGGCGTCGATTATGCGAAGGGCCACGGTGTCGCCTGAAATCGTTCCAGGGGTCGAAAATGTTACCAGACGATCGGGAAGGTTTATGATGGCACCATGCTCACGCAAGAAGTCCATTCCGAGGATCAGGTCTTTGCAGCAGTGCGGCAGAACAACAAAAGTGCCAACAAAAGCAGAATTGGCAATGGTGACTCGAGCAGTGCATCTTCCAACAGGCGTCATGAGGTGAGCGCCAGCAGTACGAATTTGAGGTCCATCCCATGCTGTCTTTACCTTGCTGAGGCGATCCGCGAGGTGCTAGCTTATTATCGAAAAGTCCGCGCCTGTATCGACTAAAGCAGTCACTGGGTGCCCGTCAACGTGAATGCGGAGGTCGGCGCTAACTGCATCGGTGTCAGGGAAACTCGGGTTCACAGAATCGGGCTGCGGCGGCATCGGGATCTCGGCATCGCGCTCCGGCGGCGTTGGGGGTCTTCATTATATCCGCTGTCAGCAACCTTCCCCCCTGAGATCGCCGCTTTCAGATTCCCCTGCGCGGGCTTGGAGACCGGCCCCGCAGTTCATCTGAGAAAGCCTGGCGGCTGGGCGACGTGATGCGTGCGGGAGACGGAGATCGGGGTCGGCGGGTAGAGGTGGTGTCATGGGCAGCAAGGTACTCCTCTATTTCGTGGGGTCGCTCACCGAAACGGGGACAGGGAGCGTCACGTGGGAAACCCCGGAGGCCGATTTCACGGTAGGGGCAACGGCGATACAGGTGGCCGGCTTCCCCGCAATGGTAACAGAGCGGCTGCTGATCAGAAGTGCGCCAAACAGCCGCCTTCCGGGCCGGTGGACGCATGGCAGGTCCTCGCTGAGGCCGCTGGTAGAATGGCGGTGGCGGAGCCGTTGGCGGCGGAGGGTAGTACGGCAAGCGTTGCACAGGTGGCAACTCGGAACGGAGAGCCGCGGCGTAGCTCATGGGGCGTGGCTCCGGTATGACTGGAGGAGGCGGTGAAAATGCTTGGCGAATCTCGCTGCGCACAACCTCGGTAAGAGCCGCATCCGTCGGATCAGGCGAGGCAAGGGTCAGGTTCTGCAGCTCTTCACGGACCACTGCGCGTATGAGCTCACGCAGCGACGCATTGTCGCTGGACACGCTCAAATAAGCCGCACTGGCGCTTGGCTCACCGCACAAGGAGTCATTTCGGCGGCAGCGCTGATGCAAGGCCCGCTCAATGGCGGTCGCTTCTTTGATGAAGTCGGCTACCGTCTGCGGGGGATTGCGGACTAAACCAGCGAAGAGTTGGTCCTTCACACCTTGCATCAGGTGGCGGAGCTTCGTGGATTCCGCCATATCTGGGTCAGCGCGCCTACAAAGACTGGTCACGTCCTCGGCGAACATGGCAACGCTCTCATTAGGCTTTTGGACGCGAGCGTCCAGGAGGCGCCGCGCACGATCCCGGCGGTCCGTGCTAGCAAAGGTGTCCCGGACCTGCTGGCGAAAGGTATCCCATCTTTGGAGATCGGCCTCCCTGTTCTCGAACCAAATCTTGGCTCCGTCTTCGAGGGCGAAATACACGTTCCGCAGCTTCTGCGCAGGACTCCATTGGTTGAAATTGGCAACCCGCTCAAACTGGTCAAGCCAGTCTTCAACGTCTTCGAAAGTGACGCCATGGAAGCTGGCTGGCACGCGGGGTTGCTGGAGCGTCAAGTGTGAAGCGCTAGCCTGCGCCATGGTGGTATGCTCACCAGGTCGAAGAGTGCGTGCCTCTTTTGGGAGAAGACCAAACTCTGGGACCAGTCCCAGGAGGCGGCGGCTGCTGCGGTGAACGGGCGTGCAGACAAGGGGTAGCTGGTCGGGACTCGATGAGCGGCTGTCTGAAGAGGTGTTGGACATGGGACGTCGAGCCCGCAACCTCCACCAGTGTCACGTAGCAGTTGGTACAGGTAGCGCCGCGTCCAGACTGCAGAGGAACGCCAACACCGAGATGATGCCAGCGCACACCCATAGAGTTTCTTACTACTACCTAGAGGGAAAGCTGGCGGCGCTGCACTTCAGCCAACATGGACGCTCAAAGCATCATGGGGCGGTGAGCTACTTGTTGCGGAACAGTCGTAGTTTTTCGGGAACACAGAGTGGCAGTACTAAGGCGTTTCATTCCGAAAACGTAGTTCGTGTGTGCGCAGACGACTTTCGCGCGAACGCAGTGTGCAAAAGCCATAGTAGTGAAGACGCGACGACACACGACGCCAATAAAAGGTTTTACTCTTCCGAAATGCCATTAAAAAACCTCTTAAAGTATGTAAACAACAACATTTTTTTTGAAAACATATTTACTTTTAAAAGTGCGCCTGTTAATTACGAAATATTAGTTTTTTTAGTGTTCATCACTTGGCCAATAGGAAAGCTAGTCATCTCTTATTTTAGGCAAACTTTGCACTTAAATGCTTTTCTGCTCGGTTGTTGCAATCATTAGACAAGATATTGAATGTTAGGACGTTTGTAGCTATCAAACAGCTTTGTTTTTTTATTATTTTTTGGCCAAAAGTTACAGTTCCGCAACAAGTAGCTCACCGCCCCATGATGCTTTGAGCGCCCATGGTGGCTGAGGTGGTCACGTGGGGTCTCCATGCAAACTCCCATAGACGGCTTGCCAGCTTTCCCTCTAGGTAATAGTAAGAAACTCTATGCGCACACCGAAACGGCCAGGATGGAATGTCCAGTTTCGTCTTCTTCAGCAGCGAACAACGTGGCGCACGAGCTGCGTGCCGAACAGCCGCCGAGCGGCTATTGTTGTAGACGCGGAAATATACATACAATTCTCAAGGGAATAATCTGTATGTGTCGATATTGCGAATAATTTTGAAATACCAGGGTTCCACATATCAAGGCTGGATTGTATTGAAAAGGTCGGCACATATTGCACTGCAAAATGTCATGATGGAGCGGCATGCAAGTTTTTTCATTATTCCTGGGCAAGAATGCAGTTTAACTAGTAAATAGCACCACCTTAACCGCATCGGCTACTGCGCTTCCCTCTTGCCTTGGAGGAGTGATGATGCTATGTTCCCGTTTTGCGAATACCCGAGGAGTCTTCTTCGTTGAACACATTTCCCGTGTGAGAACATACACATCCACAGCTGGAAGGATATCAAGACACTTCAAAGGAGGATGACGAACAAATGCGGTGACGGGGAAAAACTTTATTGGTCGCGGGTTGAAGTTTGCATTAACCCAATCTCGGATTTTGTTTTGAAACGAAAGCTCCAGTACGGGACCTCCCGGCCCCTGTAAATTTGACCTTCGGCTGAGTTAGAGGTCAGACTATGAAAAACAGAAAAGATTTTGAACCAATATCCATGAGTGGGAGTCGAACCCGCGGCTGCGCGGGCTCCTGAAGGGCTGCTCAGCGAGACCACTAGGCTATCGTCGCATTTGTTTTTCTTTATTGCATAGAAATAGTGCAGAAAAGAAAATTCTAAGCATGCTTACGCCACAAAACACAAAGCCACGCTCCACTAGACTATCGCCGCAGCCAACACGCCTCATGTTAAGCGGCACCACACTCTCCCGCTGTGCATTGGAGAGCGTCGTCGCCATTAGCTTCAACCTGCTCCGTTCCGCGGCAATAACGTGTTTGTTCACTCTTCAAAGCTGCCGGCGTGCGGCTTTCTCTCTTTGTATGTAATGCAAGACGCGATGAGATTTATCTCGGTTGATCGTATCCAGGCGGAGCCTATTCTGCGTTGTTCCAGTTTGTTGTTGTGCACGCCGTATCTCAAATGTTAGCTATCACCTTTAAACCGAGCACGGTCGAGAGCGGTGAGCATTGTGCTGGACGACCGCCGTGCACGTTTGTTCCTTTCGCCGCCGCCGAGTCGCTCAATTCACTGTGGACGCAGGTCTGCCCAATAAACAGTTTCTTTTGGAAGCCTCCTTACACTGTCTTCCTCACTGCCTGGACTGCCGTCACCGCTACGTGAAAATATGTGTATGTTGAGTGTGTTTGGGGGGGGGTGCGTGTGGCAAGGGACAGTAATGGTCAAATGTTTAGGGGAATCCCCCAAGGTGGAGTAGATTTGTAATAAGGTAGTAATTACTCATTGGCATCCACCCAAACGCAGCCATACGGCTACAAAGGAAAGCTATACAGCTTTCTCAGAAACTTCGTAGTTAAAGAAAAATTCGTCCTGGTCCGGGGTTCGAACCCGGAACCACCGCCACACCGGAGCAGTCGCTCTACCAATTGAGCTAACCGGGACGGCAAGCTTATGGTAGGGCGAGAGCGAATTGATCAGTAACTCGAAGTGGGAAGAGTGTTGGTCAAATGTTTAGGGGAATCCCCCAAGGTGGAGTAGATTTGTAATAAGGTAGTAATTACTCATTGGCATCCACCCAAACGCAGCCATACGGCTACAAAGGAAAGCTATACAGCTTTCTCAGAAACTTCGTAGTTAAAGAAAAATTCGTCCTGGTCCGGGGTTCGAACCCGGAACCACCGTATGGCTGCCGTATGTAGCCGTATGGCTGCGTTTGGGTGGATGCCAATGAGTAATTACTACCTTATTACAAATCTACTCCACCTTGGGGGATTCCCCTAAACATTTGACCAACACTCTTCCCACTTCGAGTTACTGATCAATTCGCTCTCGCCCTACCATAAGCTTGCCGTCCCGGTTAGCTCAATTGGTAGAGCGACTGCTCCGGTGTGGCGGTGGTTCCGGGTTCGAACCCCGGACCAGGACGAATTTTTCTTTAACTACGAAGTTTCTGAGAAAGCTGTATAGCTTTCCTTTGTAGCCGTATGGCTGCGTTTGGGTGGATGCCAATGAGTAATTACTACCTTATTACAAATCTACTCCACCTTGGGGGATTCCCCTAAACATTTGACCAACACTCTTCCCACTTCGAGTTACTGATCAATTCGCTCTCGCCCTACCATAAGCTTGCCGTCCCGGTTAGCTCAATTGGTAGAGCGACTGCTCCGGTGTGGCGGTGGTTCCGGGTTCGAACCCCGGACCAGGACGAATTTTTCTTTAACTACGAAGTTTCTGAGAAAGCTGTATAGCTTTCCTTTGTAGCCGTATGGCTGCGTTTGGGTGGATGCCAATGAGTAATTACTACCTTATTACAAATCTACTCCACCTTGGGGGATTCCCCTAAACATTTGACCAACACTCTTCCCACTTCGAGTTACTGATCAATTCGCTCTCGCCCTACCATAAGCTTGCCGTCCCGGTTAGCTCAATTGGTAGAGCGACTGCTCCGGTGTGGCGGTGGTTCCGGGTTCGAACCCCGGACCAGGACGAATTTTTCTTTAACTACGAAGTTTCTGAGAAAGCTGTATAGCTTTCCTTTGTAGCCGTATGGCTGCGTTTGG